>NC_090838.1:28727000-29338500 GCF_028021215.1 Eschrichtius robustus
CAATTACTGATGCCTTACACTTACTTAGCACCTTCTATGCACAAATCACAATTACAAAATCTAAGTGAATGTTACACATGCCAGGCACTGTTGCAAGCATTTTACATATATCCTTTAATCCTCACCACAGCCACATGAATTAGGCACTATTATTACCTTTCACAGGTGAGATAACTCATTCAGAGAAAGAAAGGTTAAGTAATTCATCTAGATCATATGCTAGAAATTACCAGAGCTAAGATACAAACCAAAGCAGTTGTCTTTAGCATCCCTGCTTTTAACACTCTACTCTGCTTCATGATATTAGGTAATACGTGGGAATACGGAGTACAGCATGACACAGGTTTTGTACCATAGAATTTTATAATATAATAATAAGTTGGAACTATCAGTTCCTTAAAGCCTTCTCTCCTGAAGGTCTACATGATATGCATACTGATCTGTATTGAAGTATTAAGCGGCAAAAAACGTTTGCTAAAAAGAACTTATAGTATGGTCCTTTCCAGAAGGGTTTATTAGAGCAGCATTGCCCACATTATGTTTTACAAAACAGTGGCTCTGTAGGATTTAAGAAGTTAACCACAACAAAGGAATTAATGGTGAAATGATAAGGGGTGGGGTTAATATTTTAGGGTAAGGAGCCCTCTAAACATAGTGTAGTGAAAAGTATACTCACAATGTCAGCTTGAGTGCGGGGACTAATTTGGAATTAAGGTTTGAAACACTGAAGAAGAAATGACTGACTCTAGGCCAAAGAGTCGACACAATTTCATAATTTGAAAGAAAGAAAAGAAAAAAAAAAGTATGAAAATGAAGTAAAATGACATTGTTTCTAGTTAATTTGTGTTGGGTACAGGAAAACTTTTAGCATTCTAGGTCATTGGTCTAATAGAATGCAGAATGTAGTAAAGCTAATACCTTGTATGGTTCCTTTTTACCATTTTGTAAAATTACCTTTCAAGATATCAAGTAGATGGAAAATGGTTTTCATTATTTTGCAAAACTATTAGGATCACAGAATAAACAAGCTCTAAAATAAAAACAATTAATTTTGATTCTTATATATGCAAAAGTTGAGGGAGTAAATAGTCTTTTATTTGGATGGTATAATAGGCTGATAATATTCATAAATAAAAGTGGAAATTCCCTACTAGAAACTAATTATGTGCCTTTTTTCCCCCAATATAATAAGAAAAATGTGAGGTGCAATAATAGGGCAATAGTAAAGCACTTAAATCCTCATAAGGATCATTTGAGAGGCTATAATTATATTATGTTAATATCTGAAAAGAAAAAATCTGCATGTATAATGATATCAGTGTCTAAAGATACTGTAATATTTCAATTCACACAAATTCTCAAGTAAAATTTGTTGTTCATGCCTATAAATAAACATATCTATTTGATAATATCAAAATTTTCTTCTAGCCCCCAAAATACAGACATTATTTTAAATAATTTTACTTACAACCTAAGATAGTAAAATATAGTGCACTCCTAATTACTTGTGTTTGGATGATCTGGGAGACCCATGCACTGTGGCCATCCATCTATCTGACTTGAGCTGCTAGATCTATATTCAGAAGGACAATTACTCAAGGTGGTGATGGGAGGAAGGTCAAGCAGAAATAGGAGTTGCTCTTTCCCGAGCTCATGTTCCACACTTCAACTGAACACACTTAGAGGATTACTTACCAACTCAGCTGCCAAGCTGCCTTTCTCCTGATGGAAACTGCTGTTACCAAAGCAAAGTTGGATCTGCTCACCTGCATGCAGTAGAGCCAATCTACTGAGACCAGGTTGGGGAGAAGGAAAGTGCAGCGTTTAGTGCAGGGCACCAAGCAAGAAGTCCAGGCAGCCAGTGTAAACCAAATACCATAGGTAGAAGTATATTTTGCCATGCAAACATTTTTGTATCCATGTACATTAATCTGCCTAGAAAAGAGAAAGGAGACAAATATGAAATAAAGAAAAATAAAAGTCCAATGGTGTTGGATTTAAATGGAAAAACCCAGTTGGATTTCGGCCCATAAAATGTACTTAGAGGTAATGATACCTCAGTAACAGTAAGCACACAGAATGCTGAGATCTTGATTTCTAAGTGACATTTCCCAAAATAAGGACACTGTCAAATAACTGATCTCAGTTCTATGGTAGAAAAAGCATGAGAGGAAGCCTAGAAATGTTTAAGACTAAACGAGTTATGTCAAAATTATACAAAGAAATATGAAGGCTTTCCCAATGGCCAAATGTGGGGCAATTTGAACTTCAACTAAAACAATTAAATAGGGAGGAGCTTCAAGATGGTGGAAGAGTAAGACGCGGAGATCACTTTCCTCCCCACAAATACATCAGAAATACATCTACATGTGGAACAACTCCTACAGAACACCTACTGAACGCTGGCAGAAGATCTCAGACCTCCCAAAAAGCAAGAAACTCCCCACATACTTGGGTAGGGCAAAAGAAAAACGAAAAAACAGAGACAAAGAATAGGGACGGGACCTGCAGCAGTGGGAGGGAGCTGTGAAGGAGGAAAGGTTTCCACACACTAGGAAGCCCCTTCGCGGGCGGAGACTGCCGGTGGCAGAGGGGGGAAGCTTCAGAGCCACGGAGGAGAGCGCAGCAACAGGGGTGCGGAGGGCAAAGCGGAGAGATTCCCGCACAGAGGCTCGGCGCCGAGCAGCACTCACCAGCCCGAGAGGCTTGTCTGTTCACCCACCGGGGCGGGCGGGGGCTGGGAGCTGAGGCTCGGCTTCGAGGGGGCTAGTGCGCCACAGCTAGCCGGGAGGGAGTCGGGGAAAAGGTCTGGAGCTGCCGAACAGGCAGGAGAGTTTTTCTTGCCTCTTTGTTTCCTGGTGCGCGAGGAGAGGGGATTAAGACCGCCTCTTAAAGGAGCTCCAGAGACGGGCGTGAGACGCTAAGGCTGCTGCTGCTGCCGCCACCAAGAAGCCTGTGTGCAAGACAGGTCACTATACACACCTCCCCTGCTGGGAGTCTGTGCAGCCCGCCACTGCCAGGGTCCCGTGATCCAGACAACTTCCCCGGGAGAACGCACGGCGCGCCTCAGGCTGCTGCAATGTCACGCTGGCCTCTGCCGCCGCAGGCTCGCCCCGCCTCCTCCGTACCGCTCCCTCCCCCCCGGCCTGAGTGAGCCAGAGCACCCGAAGCAGCTGCTCCTTTAACCCCGTCCTGTCTGAGCGAAGAACAGACGCCCTCAGGCGACCTACACGCAGAGGCAGGGCCAAATCCAAAGCTGAACCCCAGGAGCTGTGCAAACAAAGAAGAGAAAGGGAAATTTCTCCCAGCAGCCTCTGGAGAAGCCGATTAAATCTCCACAATCAACTTGATGTACCCTGCATCTGTGGAAGACCTGAAGAGAAAACGAATCATCCCAAATTGAGGCAGTGGACTTTGGGAGCAATGATATATATATATTTTTCCTTGTTCTCTTTTTGTGAGTGTGTATGTGTATGCTTCTGTGTGTGGTTTTGTCGGTATAGCTTTGCTTTTACCATTTGTCCTAGGGTTCTGTCTGTCCGTTTTATTGGTTTTTTTTTTTTTTTAGTATACTTTTTAGCACTTGTTATCATTGCTGGATTTGTTCCTTGCTTTGGTTACTCTGTTCTTTCTTTTTTTCTTTTTTATTACTTTTTAAATTTTTTAAATATTTTTTTAATTTTTATTTTAATAACTTTATTTTATTTATTTATTTATTTTTCTTTCTTTCTTTCTTTTTTTCTCCATTTTATTCTCAGCCATGTGGATGACAGGGTCTTGGTGCTCTGGCCGGGCATCAGGCCTGTGCCTCTGAAGTGGAAGAGCCGAGTTCAGGACATTGGTCCACCAGAGACCTCCCAGCTCCACATAACATCGAGCAGCAAAAATCTCCCAGAGATCTCCATCTCAATGCGAAGACCCAGCTCCACTCAACGACCAGCAAGCTCCAGTGCTGGACACCCTATGCAAAGCAACTAGCAAGACAGGAACACAACCCCACCCATTAGTAGAAAGGCTGCCTAAAATCATAACAAGGTCACAGACTCCCCAAAACACACCACCAGATGAGGACTTGTCCACCAGAAACACAAGATCCAGCCTCATTCACCAGAACACAGGCACCAGTCCCCTCCACCAGAAAGCCTACACAACCCACTGAACCAACCTTAGCCACTGGGGGCAGACACCAAAAACAACAGAAACTATGAACCTACAGCCTACAAAAAGGAGTCCCCCAAAACAGTAAGTTAAGCAAAATGAGAAGACAGAAAAACACACAGCTGATGAAGAAGCAAGGTAAAAACCCACCAGACCAAACAAATGAAGAGGAAATAAGCAGTCTACCTGAAAAGAATTCAGAATAATGATAAAGATGATCCAAAATCTTGGAAATAGATGGGGAAAATACAAGAAACGTTTAACAAGGACCTAGAAGAACTAAAGAGCAAACAAACAATGATGAATAACACAATGAATGAAATCAAAAAATCTCTAGAAGGAATCAAAAGCAGAATAACTGAGGCAGAAGAATGGATAAGTGACCTGGAAGATAAAATAGTGGAAATAACTACTGCAGAGCAGATAAAGAAAAAAGAATGAAAAGAATTGAGGACAGTATCAAAAACCTCTGGGACAACATTAAATGCACCAACATTCGAATTATAGGGGTTCCAGAAGAAGAAGAGAAAAAGAAAGGGACTGAGAAAATATTTGAAGAGATTATAGTTGAAAACTTCCCTAATATGGGAAAGGAAATAGTTAATCAAGTCCAGGAAGCATACAGAGTCCCATACAGGATAAATCCAAGGAGAAACACACCAAGACACATATGAATCAAACTATCAAAAATTAAATACAAAGAAAAAATATTAAAAGCAGCAAGGGAAAAACAACAAATAACATACAAGGGAATCCCTGTAAGGTTAACAGCTGATCATTCAGCAGAAACTGCAAGCCAGAAGGGAGTTACAGGACATGTTTAAAGTGATGAAAGGGAAAAACCTACAACCAAGATTTCTCTACCCAGCAAGGATCTCATTCAGATTTGACAGAGAAATTAAAACCTTTACTGACAAGCAAAAGCTAAGATAATTCAGCACCACCAAACCAGCTTTACAACAAATGCTAAAGGAACTTCTCTATGTAGGAAACACAAGAGAAGGAAAAGACCTACAATTACAAACCCAAAACAATTAAGAAATTGGTAATAGGAACATGCATATCGATAATTACCTTAAATGTAAATGGATTAAATGCTCCAACCCAAAGACATATACTGTCTGAATGGATACTAAAACAAGACCCACATATATGCTGTCTACAAGAGACCCACTTCAGACCTAGGGATATATACAGACAGAAAGTGAGAGGATGGAAAAAGATATTCCATGCAAATGGAAATCAAAAGAAAGCTGGAGCAGCAAGTCTCACATCACACAAAATAGACTTTAAAATAAAGACTATTACAAGAGACAAAGAAGGACAGTACATAATGATCAAGGGATCAATCCAAGAACAAGATATAACAATTGTAAATCTTTATGCACCCAACATAGGAGCACCTCAATACATAAGGCAAATACTAACAGCCATAAAAGGGGAAATTGACAGTAACACAATCATAGTAGGGGACTTTCACACCCCACTTTCACCAATGGACAGATCATCCAAAATGAAAATAAATAAGGAAACACAAGATTTAAATGATACATTAAACAAGATGGACTTGATTTATATTTATAGGACATTCCATCCAAAAACAACAGAATACACTTTCTTCTCAAGTGCTCATGGAACATTCTCCAGGATAGATCATATCCTGGGTCACAAGTCAAGCCTTGGTAAATTTAAGAAAATTGAAATCATATCAAGTACCTTTCCGACCACAACGCTATGAGACTAGATGTCAATTACAGGAAAAAATCAGTAAAAAATACAAAGACATGGAGGCTAAACAATATACTAGTTAATACCAAGAGATCATTGAAGAGGAAATCAAAAAATACCTAGAAACAAATGACACTGAAAACACGACAATCCAAAACCTATGTGATGCAGCAAAAGCAGTTGTAATAGGGAAGTTTATAGCAATACAATACCTTAAGAAACAAGAAACATCTGAAATAAACAGCCTAACCTTACACCTAAAGTAATTAGAGAAAGAGGAACAGAAAACCCCAAAGGTAGCAGAAGTAAAGAAATCTTAAAGATCAGCTCAGAAATAAATGAAAAAGAAATGAAGGAAACAATAGCAAAGATCCATAAAACTAAAAGGTGGTTCTTTGAGAAGATAAAAAAAATTGATAAACCTTTAGCCAGACTTATCAAGAAAATAAAGGGAGAAGACTCAAATCAATAGAATTAGTAATGAAAAAGGAGAAGTAACAACTGACACTGCAGAAATACAAAGGACCATGAGAATTGCTACAAGCAACTACATGCCAAAACAATGGACAACCTGGAGGAAATGGACAAATTCTTAGAAAAGCACAATGTTCCGAGACTGAACCAGGAATAAATAGAAAATAATTACAGACCAATCACAAGCATTGAAATTGAAACTCTGATTAAAAATCTTCCAACAAACAAAAGCCCAGGATCAGATGGCTTCACAGGCGAATCCTATCAAACATTTAGAGAAGAGCTAACACCTATCCTTCTCAAACTCTTCCAAAATATAGCAGAGGGAGGAACACTCCCAAACTCATTCTATGAGGCCACCATCACTCTGATACCAAAACCAGACAAAGATGTCACAAAGAAAGAAAACTACAGGCCAGTATCACTGATGAACATAGATGCAAAGATCCTCAACAAAATACTAGCAAACAGAATCCAACAGCACACTAAAAGGATCATACACCATGATCAAGTGGGGTTTATCCCAGGAATGCAAGGATTCTTCAATATACACAAATCAATCAACGGGATACACCATAAAAACAAATTGAAGAATAACAACCATATGATCATCTCAATTGATGCAGAAAAAGCTTTCAACAAAATTCAACACTGATTTATGATAAAAACTCTCCAGAAAGTAGGCTTAGAGGGAACTTACCTCAACATAACAAAGGCCATATGTGACAAACCCACAGCCAACATAGTCCTCAATGGTGAAAAACTGAAACCATTTCCACAAAGATCAGGAACAAGACAAGGTTGCCCACTTTCACCACTATTATTCAACATTGCTTTGGAAGTTTTAGCCACAGCAAGCAGAGAAGCAAAAGAAATAAAAGGAATCCAAATCAGAAAAGAAAAAGTAAATCTGTCACTGTTTGCAGATGACATGATACTATACATAGAGAATCCTAAAGATGCTGCCAGAAAACTACTAGAGCTAATCAATGAATTTGGTAAAGTAGCAGGATACAAAATTAAAGCACAGAAATCTATTGAATTCCTATACACTAATGATGAAAAATATGAAAGTGAAATTAAGGAACACTCCCATTTACCATTGCAACAAAAAGAATAAAATACCTAGGAATAAACCCACCTAAGGAGACAAAAGACCTTTATGCAGAAAACTATAAGACACGGATGAAAGAAATTAAAGATGATACAAATAGATGGAGAGATACACCATGTTCTGGGATTGGAAGAATCAACATTGTGAAAATGACTCTACTACCCAAAGCAATCTACAGATTCAGTGCAATCACTATCAAACTACCAATGGCATTTTTCACAGAACTAGAACAAAAAATTTCACAATTTGTATGGAAACAAAAAAGACCCTGTATAGCCAAAGCAATCCTGAAAAGAAAAACGGAGCTGGAGGAATCAGGCTCCCTGGCTTCAGACTATACTACAAAGCTACAGTAATCAAGACAGTATGGTACTGGCACAAAAACAGAAATATAGATCAATGGAACAGGAAAGAAAGCCCAGAGATAAACTCACACACATATGGTCACTTTATTTTTGATAAAGGAGGCAAGAATATACAATGGAAAAAAGACAGCCTCTTCAATAAGTGGTGCTCGGAAAACTGGACAGGTACATGTAAAAGTATGAAATTAGAACACTCCCTAACAGCATATACAAAAATAAACTCAAAATGGATTAAAAACCTAAATGTAAGGCCCAACACTATAAAACTCTTAGAGGAAAACATAGGCAGAACACTCTTCGAGATAAATCACAGCAAGATCCTTTTTGACCCATCTTCTAGAGAAATGGAAATAAAAACAAAAATAATCAAATGGGACTTAATGAAACTTAAAAGCTTTTGCACAGCAAAGGTAACCATAAACAAGACGAAAAGACAACCCTCAGAATGGGAGAAAATATTTGCAAATGAAGCAACTACAAAGGATTAATCCCCCAAATTTACAAGCAGCTCATGCAGCTCAATTTCAAAAAAACAAAGAGCCCAATCCAAAAATGGGCAGAAGACCTAAATAGACATTTCCCCAAAGAAGATATACCGATTTCCAACAAACACATGAAAGAATGCTCAACATCCTTAATCATTAGAGAAATGCAAATCAAAACTACAATGAGATATCACCTCACACCAGTCAGAATGGCTATCATCAAAAAACCTACAAACAATAAATGCTGGAGAGGGTGTGGAGAAAATGGAACCCTCTTGCATTGTTGGCAGGAATGTAAATTGATACAGCCACTGTGGAGAACAGTATGGAGG
Source organism: Eschrichtius robustus (assembly GCF_028021215.1). Taxonomy (NCBI): domain Eukaryota; kingdom Metazoa; phylum Chordata; class Mammalia; order Artiodactyla; family Eschrichtiidae; genus Eschrichtius; species Eschrichtius robustus. Next base: position 28,735,657 of record NC_090838.1, read on the forward strand.
TTCCTTAAAAAGCTAAAAATAGAACTACCATATGACCCAGCAATCCCACTACTGGGAATATGCCCTGAGAAAACCATAATTCAAAAAGAGTCATGTACCACAATGTTCATTGCAGCTCTATTTACAGTAGGCAGGACATAGATTCAACCTAAGTGTCCATCAACAGATGAATGGATAGCAAAGATGTTGCACATATATACAATGGAATATTACTTAGCCATAAAAAGAAACGAAATTGAGTTATTTGTAGTGAGGTGGATGCACCTAGAGTCTGTCATACAGAGTGAAGTAAGTCAGAAAGAGAAAAAAAATACTGTATGCTAACACATATATATGGAATTAAAAAAAAAAAAAAAACGGTCATGAAGAACCTAGGGGCAGGATGGGAATAAAGATGCAGACTTACTAGACAATGGACTTGAGGATACGGAGAGGGGGAAGGGTTAGCTGGGGCAAAGTGAGAGAGTGGCATGGACATATATACACTACCAAATGTAAAACCGATTGCTAGTGGGAAGCAGCTGCATAGCACAGGGTGATCGGCTTGGTGCTCTGTGACCACCTAGAGGGGTGGAATAGGGAGGGGGGGGAGGTATGGAGATGCAAGAAGGAAGAGTTATGGGGATATATGTATATGTATAGCTGATTCACTTTGTTATGAAGCAGAAACTAACACACCATTATATAGCAATTTTACTCCAATAAGGATGTTAAAAAAAAGAAAGAAAAAAAAAACAATTAAATAATTACAACATACAACCACAACAAAAAGATTTGTGGGTCCACAATTATAATATTATGTTTTTAAAAAGGAAAGAGAGAGAGAGAAAGGGGGAAAAGGAAAGAATGTGAGAGAGAATGGCAGGGGTGAAAAGTGTAAATCATCTTTGTACAGAACAATACTTATTAACTATCACATATAAAAGAAATGGTAGAATTAGAAATTATCACTTTCCAGTCACCAGTGTAATAACTGAAACAAGTAATAATCATCAGTGGATCTTAAAGGCTGTTGGAATAAAATATGTTTGTAGGTTCTCAGAGTAGCTGCCAACTGAATACTTATTATGAAGGAAAATATTATTTTACATTGGGACCATTTGGTGATCATCAGCTAAGTGATAACACTCAGCATTAAACAGAGAGAACCCTTAGCATTACCACCACAAGCATTGCCAGTATTCGAATGGACAATGCGTTTCCTGAAGTGATGCAATAACATTGTTTATTCAATTAAAAAAGTACACGAATCAGAAACGGTTCTTCTTTTCCCATTGGACTTGTCTTATTTCCACTTTGAAGATGAAATCAACACATGGAAGGAGCCCAGAGCCAAGAGAATTGCACCAAATCAGGGCCAACGCCCAATTACATCATGACAAACATACCACATATGGAGTTTCTGTTATTTGAGGTAACACATCCTTTTATCTTTGGACCAATTGAGTTGGAGTTTACTGTGATCAACTGCTTGATTCTTCACACAGAAAAAAAGTTAAAAACTCCCAATCTTCTGTTGCACAGTTTGCTCTTTTTATATCTCAAAGAATACATTATTTAGTATAGATCTAATTTTTTAAAATCTGTGAAGGGAGTTACCATTTGTTCACAGTGATCTTAGTATTATATTTTAAAACTACTTAGAAGTTCTCTATGACATCAAGGCTAAAGTGACACAGATCTTTACTTCATTGTTCTTTGTCTAGCCAAATACAATGACAAATGGGCACTTTTATTGTATACTTCCAAATAAGAGCTTATTCAAATATTGTAAAGAATTAAATGGACTTTAAGCTTCCCTAGCTCCCAATAGTTAGTAATATGACATCACTAACACTTACAAATCAATTAACCCTGGAATTAGATAATTAAACAAATACGATAGTTGCCAGATGTCAATATATATTGAAACTGTATAATATTCTAGCCAAAAACTTTTAAGAAAATGATTTTGAATATAGATAGACACACACATACTTTAAGATTCACAAAGTACTACAGTTTTGTTAGCAATATTTTTACTAAATATTGTGTTTAAGATATTGTTAATATAGTCTACCTTAGCATATCTTAAATTTTCTTGCATAAAATATTCATGAAAATAAATTGAAAATAAATACTGAACAAAAATGTCACGTCATGGATATTAAAGGGCTGAAATTATACCTTCAATTTGAAATATGCATGACCACAAATTATGCATTGCTAGAAAGGTAACAAAATTTTTGGAAATCACTAGAAATATTTGTGAAAACAGCTGTTATAATGGACAAGCCAAATAGACCAATTAGTGCTGCAAAGAAGCAAAGCTGAAATGTATTACTTCCAATTGTATGTGGAATAATAAGATACCTGACTACCTAAGTCTCTTATTATAATCAATACAATGACAGAAACACTTGTGACCATAATTATAATTAATTTGGGGCTTATGCTGTGTAGAATACAATGTTTCACATGAGTTTTAATTATTCTTGTCATAAGAAAGGAAGAAACAGTAGTATATGCTCACTTTGCACATTCGTGTAGCTAAGGATGCATTATTACCAATGAAGATACCTAATTTGAGTGCAACACCTTACTCATACAACCCAATACAAGAACTTACTTCTGAGAAAAACCTCATTAATATTAATGATTTGTCCTATTATTACGAAGTAACGGATAACCTTCATCAGACATTTGTAAAACACAGAAAAGCAAAATCACACGAAAATACCATGCAGGGTCCAAAAACACTTGAGTCAAATTTTAACGTGTGCATGTATATCTTTCTAGTTTATTAAAATCATTTAGCTTAAAATACTTCAAACTTATGATGGTAATACCAACATAAACCTGTTTTTTCACTTACTAGTTTTTCATGTAATTTCCTATTCTAAGGTAGCATAATCAATGGCTGCAAAAATTTAATTCTCCAGCTATGCTATTAATTTTTCTCTTTATTCTATTTTATTATACAAATAATTCATGTTCCTTATAGACAAATTAGAAAAGACCATAAATGACAAGGAAATTAGCGTAAATCCTTCCAAATTCTAACCCTGCTAAACTTAAGTATATATGGCTTTATTTTCTTATGAAAATATATTAACACACATGATTGATAAAATGGACATTCAATAATACTTGGATTTTTTTCATTTAGCAACACATTTTAGAATTATTTGCAATTCAGCAATACATTGTGTTGAGCACAATGTGTGGCCCAATGTCTCTGAAGTCATTAAATCGGTCTCAAGTGATGATAATTTCCCTTCTGACCCCATGATGATCCTAATTTGATATCCTGTAACTTAGAGATCAACTTGAAGGTTAATTATCATCAACATACGTTATAAAATATAGTAGTTTAAAGGGAGAGCAAAACAGATGAAATTGGGCTAGAGATAGAGACATATGCATGCATTCTTTCTATAGATCAAATAAAATATAGAAAGCTATTGCAGACCTTATTTTTTTCTTTCTTTACTACCCAATTCAAGTTCCATTTCCCTTCAGCACATACCTTCACTGGTTAGGGTTTTTGTTGTTGTTGTTGTTGTTTTTCACTTTGTGTTGTGACCCAAAACCACATTCTTGAAAAAAATAAAAGCCCATTAGCACATATCTGCATTGAGTTGTTATGGTTGTTCATTCACTGTTTGTAGTGCATTTAGAAGTACTAGGTTGTGTCTCAGAGGATCCCCTGTGTTCTACAGGTACCACTCCAGTATCAGCTCTATTTCCATTTAATAATCAGAATTAATATCTCTAAGCAATGCTGTAATCCTCTCTATTGCATGTAAATTCAGTGGCATGAGAATTCAATGTCTAAGCAACATCTTAATGTCCAAGACAATGGAACCATTGTTGAGTCCCCTGGTGGAAGTTCAAGCCCGTGCAGAAGACTGAAGTCTTGAGGATAGGAAACAACAATTTAAGAGCAGGTTATTAATTTCTAACTTTCTCTCCTTGATTCCAACTTCCTCTCCTTGATTTCTAGAGCTTTGTACACTCTTTCACAGGAGAAAGTGTTGTATAGAATGGTAACTGGTTCAGGTAATAGACCACATGCTTTACAACAGAACACTAAACTCACAAGGTTTTTCTCCCACCTAGAATCATCATTTTGTTTTAAATAGATCTCTTTGTTGGCTTCTTAAGTCAAGCTATTTCTGGCTGATGGGGAGCATGTAAGACCTGTGAATTACATAGGCTTGAGCCTGCTGCATTACTTCTTTTGCTATGAAAGAAATTGTGTGATCAGAAACAGTGCTTACTATAGCAGGCTCATTAAAGCCCGGGAGAGTGATAGTGCCATATTATGGGTTCAGCAAGAAAGGCCAATCCATATTCATAGTAAATGACCAGTCTAGTGAAAACACATTTCTGCATCTCCCCTCATAAATGAGGTTCAATATAAACCAACTTCCACCAGGTGGCTGGCTGATATACTCAGAAAAGGATGTTATTTGATTGAGTGTAGAGGAAATTTTTAAGAGTAAGATAACATTATGGTCAAATGGATTTTTCCTAGAAGAATACAAATTCGCAAAACTGATCCTTTAACCAGTTAGGAAATTGTATCAGTAATGCAAAATATTCCCTCAAAGGAAATACCAGGCTCAGATAACTTTACATCAGGAGCCAACAAACAAACAGGAAAAAGGTAATTCTGATTTTATACTGATTTATACATATTTCAGAAAATAGAAAAGTAGAAACACTCTGCAACTTTTATGAGTCTGATATAGCCTTGATATAAAAATAAAACAAAATTCAGCATAGATAATAATATAACTACATATCAGTCTCAGTGACTTTAGATACAAAAATACAAAGAAAATATAACCGAACTCAGCAATATATAAAATATACTAACCAAGACGGACTTATACCAGAGTAGTTAGTTTGGTTTATTATTAGAAAATATACTAATAAAACAAGCCAATAAAATGTTTTTTCAATAAAATGTTGTTTTTCAATAGAAGAAAAATAATTTTACAATTCCAACAAATATTTATAAAAAAGAAAAACCAAGTTAGAAATAGAAGACAATCTTACTTATTTTAATAAAGGATATCTACAAAAACTTATAGAAAACAATATGCTTAGTTTTAAAATATTAAATGAATTTTCTTTAAATCAGAAAGGATACAATAAAGACCATTATTAACATTTTATTCAATATTTTACCAGAAGTCTTATATAACAAAAGAAAAATTCATAATGACTTAAAGGGAGAAACACATTATGTTATTCAAACATGATGTGTATATGATTGTTTATACAAATATACAAAATTATTTAATAATTATGCAAGTTAAAGCTACACGTTAATAATTATACAAGATATAAAACAAATAAACACAAATAAATTGCATACTTACACACTAGCAAACAACAGAAAATTTAGTTAAAATAGATTCACCATAGCAAGAAAATATACAAATTACATCAGAGTTCATTGTTAAGTGATTTAAAACTAGTTCAAGATATTTTAAAAACTTAAGTAAGTGGATAAGGTACACAATAATCTTGGCTAGGAATACACCCTACCTTAGTACCTTAATGATATCTCTTCTATGAAAGTCTGTTAATTTCATGAATCTTAAAAGTGATCCTAAAGTTTACACGGAAGGATAAAAGACCAAGAACAGCTAAGAGAGTATTGAAGGAGAACAAAGAGAGGTCAGGACTTCCTTGGTAACAAATATGATCATAAAGCGATGGTAATTAAGCCATCATGCTGCTGGCCCAGAAGTAGACAAATAGACTGATGGAACACAGCTAACGGCCTAGAGGAAACTCACACATATATGGACACCTGAGCTATCATAAGAGGATATACAAATCAGTGGGAAAATATAGAAGAGTTTTCAGCAAATGGCGGAGGGAAAATGATTTACCTACTGAGATACTGAAAATATGAAAAGGCAATGGCCAGACCACGTATAACAATAGAACTCTGACTTACAACTTTGCAGCAACCAGTTAAGCTTGATAGTGGATATATGTGCTTATTTTATTAATATACTTAAAACTACATATAAATCTAATGCACTGTCTTTTGTATATGTGATATATTTCACAATAAAAAGTAAAAAACAATGCCTATTCTTTATGTAGTCCCCCTAAAGGGGAGAATTAGCAGCTATGAAAGGTCACGGACAAAAAATATACTCAAAGATAGAACCAGCAACTGGAGTTTAGCCAAACAAGACACATCATTTTCTGTAAAAACAGAGAGGTCACCCTAATTTGATCCATGGATTTTACATGAGCCATGGATCAGTTATCTACTATATGTTTGTATTTTTTCATTTTCCAAATGGGGGTTTTATTGCAGTTAACCCCTGTTCTCTCTATCATCGTAGAGTATTTTGCAAGCAAATAAATTACCTTTCAGCATATGTATAGGTCACTGGAACATGAAGTGTCACATCTGGACCTCATAGAGAGGAAAACATAGATACAGATTTCTAGCTGGATACAGAAACTGGCTTAATGGAACAGAGGCTAGTGTGTTTTGAAGTTCATTTATAGATGTTAGGTAGTCTGTAGAGTATTCTATAGCAGTCATAGTAGAATGAATACTTAAATTTCTCCCTTGCCATTTCCCACCATGGAGGCTTAAAAAAATTAAAGCAAACAATGAACAATATATCAAATTCCAGCTGCCCTTGCATCTAGGAATGGCAAGGCAATGTCATCTAGTTCTTGTCATGTGACCTACATTGAAGTAAAGCTTATACTTTTCTTATCAAAGACTCCTTTGTCATTCCCCTTTGCATTCTTCCCTGAGTGTGATATCTGGATGGGAAGGATACTAAATAAGTCAAACGCGTAAGTCAAAATTCATAAGATGGTGGAAGAAAAAGAAGAGCCGGAGCGGGGGACAAAAACTTGGTCCTTGATGGCATTGCTGAGTAGTCGATGTCAGCAGCCATCTACTTAACGTATTTTTTAACAAATGCAAACAACTCCTAATTGTTAGAACTGTTATGTTCTGTGTTCTTTTGACTTAACAGCATTCCTAGCTGAGATACAATAGAATTTTTGTCTAGTTCCATTTTTAATAACCCTGCCTTACCCTCACCACAAGGAATTTCACCTCCCGTTATCATGGTTTGCTGCTGATTACTACAACCACCCCCCAACCCCATCCGCACACACATGCTCACTGCAGGCATGTTTTCTTAATTTAATGTAGATGTAGATATACATGTAGAACAACTGAGATGTGAGAGTGTTTACAAGGAGTGAGAATATGACATGACTACCACGAAAATAGCAACTTTCTATTTTTAAAGGTAATGGATATTCAATATGATCCCTCTCAATTCAACCCCATTTATTCCATATAGAGTCATAATTCTTATTTTATTGGGTTTTTTTATTAGTCTTTATTTGTGGCATTTTTTTCCTAGTGCTTTGTGGTATGTTTTTTTTCCTAACTTTTTTCCTGTGCCTTCATAGGTGTTATAGAAGGAGCTAAGGAAGGATGCACTGTGGGCTACTAGCTCCTAATTGTTTACCAGATGTTATATCTACATCTTTAGATCCACAAATATCCTAACCCAGGGCTTATGTAATAAATAGTTGAATTCTGGTCACCGTGAGTGAAAAGTTAAAGATGTGTTTGTTCAGTTTTATTGTTTGCATATTTCAGTAACAACTGGATTTTATCTTCCTATTAGCTTAAAACAATTAATTCAATCAATTGTAGCAAAATAGTACAATTATTGTGGGTTTTTTTTTTTAATGATTAGGTCACTCTAAGTGTTTTCTGATGATCTCTTATGACATTGCAAATTCCTCAAATTGAACTTATTTGGATTTCTCCATTGGAATAACCAAGACAAAAACCATCTTTAAGCACCCAGTTAAAGAGTTATTTTTGTGACTCATAAATTAATAAAAGTTTGTAAAAAAATCCCGTCTCATTTACTTAGCTAAAATCATTTAAAAAATTATCCTATACTTACATAAAAATACAATGCCAGTCTTAACAAGGCATTTTTAGTTGTATTTCAAACCTATCTCTAGTCACAAAGAAGTTGGAAGTGAAGATGTAAATTTATTGTAAATAAGTATTTATAACTGTTAAACATCTAGAAGCAGAACAAGTGAATGCAAACATAGGTTCCTATGTTATCAAACTATAAAACTATACTAACCTAAAGAAACAGAAAAACACTTTGAAGAAAATATTACATGCACATTAGTTCAAGATGAGTATTAACAGCAGAATATGTTGATACATTTTTTTTCTTCTATGTTTAAAGGGCCTTAAATATAACATTAGTTCTTAGTGGTAATTATCATTCTGTGTGGCTGAACATCAAAATAATCTGTTTGTAAACCTTGGATAAATAGTCATTTCACAGTGCTAAAAATAACGTATTTATTTGGGATTGTTTATTAGCAGGCATTTTATATGGCTCAAAAGAGTTAAGTGTTGTGTTATGACAGATTATAAACGTATTTTGGAAAGTATGTTAGTCTCTCTGCAGGAAAAAGCAAAATTTTGATTATTATTCGGTCAGATTTTCACCACTGACAGTCAGGAATGAGTATAGGTAATGTGAGACAGGTTTTACCTCAGAAACTCATTCTTTTATGTCCTCTTCCTGCATTAAATTTTGTTTTAATAGGTCAAGTGTTTTGGATCAATCGTTTTATGATACCAAATTGTAAACATAATGATTTTCTTGGATGGGAAAGAGATGTTTGGAAACGAAATTTGTCTGAAGGGTGATGGACAGATAAGAAATAACATCATTAACAAATATTTATTGAGTACCTAGGACACACAGGGCTGTGTGCCAGAGAGACGTACAGATGTGCTTTTCTGGAATGAAGCCTGAAAAGGCCTGGGTAACACAGGTAAACTTGGACTCAAGCTTGGCTTACGTCCTCATTACTTTCCCTTTCATTTCTTCCTCCTGTCCAGTTTCCTGTACTGTTTTTATTTTTTCATGTGACACTCACTCCTCTTATTCCCTTTTCAGCTTCGTTGTTCTCTTACAAGATTTAAACATAATTTAAAATGCATATGATATCTAAGCATCTGACGTTTATGTGGTGGCATAGATCATTCTACCTTCTAATGTTACATATCTTCAATATTCTACTCATGTGAAGTCCCTACAGAATTTTGGACTTTGGGAATTGTCCATTTTTTCTAAGAAAGTAGGTCAAACTTGTTAATTTTTTTTCTTTCCTTCACTTTTCCATAAACGTTCAAGGCAGATCACAGTAAACATGTTGCCGAAATATCTTGCCAGTACAGTGAAGTTCTGTCTCCATTCTGGACAACCTGTCTATTCTTGGCTGACATCAAGTGCTGCCCTTGAACAGGCAGAGGCTCCATTGTCTTTTCACAGTAGATTATGCAGGTCTTTATTTTATGTTGAACTTCCTTTCCATTTCCTTTCTGCTCGATTCTCTCTCTAAGGCTTTTCCATTTTAATTAGACTAGTCAATTACACAAGGGAATATCTCACATATTTAAAGCCAGTAGAGTTTTCCATCCATTTTTACAAATGTAGCCTTTTAACTCAGTTAAGAGTTTTTCAAAATCCTGTCTTCTTAAAAGCACGGGTAAGGAATTTATTAATGCTTGAGAATCTCCATTCATTCCCATTATGTCTCTGGCAAGTTATTTCTTAGTATCATAGTTAGTTATCTTCACTGCCCTCCATGGTTTCCTTTTCCATTTCCCTATTTACAATCTCTATTTTCTCTTTTGTTTAGAAGGCAGAATCCCTGAATGATTCAAAGTGCATTCCAAACAATAATTGGAAATTGTGCTTGCTGCAAAAATTCATTAGTTTTAGTTCTTAAGCCATAAGTCTAAAATCAAAAGAATTTAAAATATTCAGTACAGGCTGGTAAAGAAGTCAATGGCAGAAGAATTGTGACAGTACCAAGTCATAAGGAGTACTGTGTACTCCTTAGTACTCAGGAGTACTGTGCAGTCAGCTTTTTCATAAACCTAGCTAATGACCAGCTTACTATTACCTGGAATCATATATTAACAGAGAATCTGATGTGAAAAACCTCCAAGTCACCCAGAGGATTCCCTGACATGTCTGGGTTGCCTCTACCATTCAAAACAATGCTGTACAACTCTTTCAAGTGTCAGCACGGTGTGGTACTGAGTACAGCCAAGGAGCGGTCAATATTGACTCCAGTTTCCTCACCATAGTTGTCCTTTGTGTCTTAATAACGTAGTGTTCATCAGTAGGGTAATTCATAAAATTGTCCCAGAGACAATGTCTAATTTGGGGTCCTTCCCTTTGTCATGCATGACTACATACACTTAAAAAAAAGGATATTTTCGTGTTCTCCTGACATTAATATTGAGTTTGACTAAAGATGAGTCCTTGCCAAAAATAACAACTGTGAGCAATCTAGGCTATGAGCAGTGGGAATGCACATTGCTTTGGCTCACTGCTCAGTGCTCTTTGAGATGTTATCCAGCATGGAGGTTTCTCTGAAGGAAGAGAGGTTGAGGCCAAAATGAAAAATACTAGCAATTTATTTCTCCAAAACCAGAAAACAAAAATGCTCTTAAGGATTCCCTAGGAAATATGTCAGCTATTTTGGCTTAGTTTTACTACTTATACTAATGTTTCTTCTCCTGTTTCTTAAATAGAAGGATCCTTCTTCTATTTTCTTTTATATTTACACACAGCACCTCAACAGTAAATAAACATGGTATTAAATTTTGCATGCTAACCTACTGCCAATAAATTCATTTATATATAACTAACCTTTGTAGGAAGAATGGAAATTTACAAAGCTGAGAACTGTATACTCTCCCTGGAAGTAGTCAATCAATGGTGAAGTGAGTAAAAAGGATGTTAGGAATATTAGAAATTATATCTTATATTCCTAGGTATGCCCCTACATTTTTTTCTGGTTGAAATTTTGGCAGGCTCATTTTTCTACTCCTACACTAAAATATTCTGTGATTAAATAGAGATTTGGGAAACTAGAAGAGATAATGAAAAAAAAAAAGGATGGGAGGCTTCCAGAGGAAGTTTGCAAAAACCAGGTCAATCTCATGCATTATGGGAACACTAACAACATTTTCACACATCAGTTATAAGGCCAGAAAACAAACAACAAACAAATAAAAAGGGTGAAAGATCACAACAGAAATCAAAAAGAATTCTCTCTTGGTTATGTTTTTTTTCTCTCATAACTTACATAGTACACATTAAATTGTGTACTGATCGTGTAGTCAGTACAGTTTCTAAATCTTTATTTTCATCTCAGGAGACACGTACACACAAAAAGAACTTGGTTCACTATCCATACTATGCTCATGTGTAAGTATAAATATTTTTATTTAAGAGTTTATGAAGTTTTATTGTGGAATATAATTGATAATTTTTATTTCTATCAGTTGACTATGGTTGACTATGATTGGTTAAATAAGGTTGACTATGGATATGTCACCTTACTAGAGAAAAATTATTGTTTCTTATAATGAACCTTGTTGTGAGCAATCATAAGTATCTTTTGCCACAACTACCATAGCAAAAGATTTGTGTTAAAATTGCCTGAAGTTTCTTTTACTATATTTTAACAGTAGTGACATGCCTTCATCTCTCCAATGAAACTGCCAGTATGGGGAGAGACCTGCCCGGTATTATGGTCTTGACTTGAGTATGTCAAAAGGCAACAAAGGCAGCTGGATACACTGTAATTCCAAGACAGAAGACAGTCCACGTATGCAGCTGACCTCCCCCAGTCAGTCTAGTGCTTACCTAACCAATAAATCAGCAGCACTCCTTTGCTTTGTTACTATGGAACAGAGTCTGCAATTTTCAGTCATTAGAAACCTCACTTTTCTCCTCCCTGAACTTCACCCTCCAGTGCTGAACCCTGTGCTCAATTAATCAGATTTTCTACTTGGCAGTAGAACTTTGTCACTCAACACTCAATCTCTGGTCTTATTGTCTTTACTTTTCCTTGAAGGGGCAGAATAATATCTGCCAAAAAAATCTCTGAAAAGGGCACTAAACCTCAAGGCCATGGTAAAGGCTGAAGAGACTGTGAGAAATTTGCAGCTTCTAAAGGATAAATACAAAATGTCATTACTGCTCTAGAATAATTCCCACTTTCTAATTCATCAAAGTATCTTGCAATAGAGTATTAAATTATTAAGAAGAAATTTAATTGTGTTGAGAAGTTATGAGGTACACCAAGACTACCCATGTATATTCTTCTATATGCCATGTGCAACCAATTTTAACCCCCATGATGATTTTCTCTGCAAGCAGTTCTCTTTTCAAAGTTAAATAATCTAAACAGACAAACTGAAAATTATCATTATGACTACACAGTGGACTGAATCCTCCAGAGTCAGTATTTTAATTTTTCTTCCCTTCTCCTTAGGAGACAAAAAATAAAAGATGAGAGGGATTTGTGCTAATAGTGACTAGCAGTTACTGAGCAACATAATAGGGGCTAGGTGCTGTCCTGAGCACTTTATATAGTTATCTTGTTTAATCATCAGAACACTGGCGTAATATAATTAAGTTTTGGTTCTCATATAGGTCATTATATGAAGCCCATAATGCAAATGTAATTTTTTTTGTAATCGGCTATTTTCCCAAATATTTTATCTTAAACAAGAGCATGATACAAATACAATTTATGAAATGCCACATTTTATATTGACAATGAGAATGACCACGATGGTGGCATTTGCAAAGCTTTTTCATAAATTTATTTGTTTATAATTTATTTCTCAAATACTTGTTAATTATCTGCACAAGCCAAGCTCCATGCATAGACTTGTGAACAAGACAAACATGGTCTCTTATCCTCCTAAAGCTTTTCTGGCCATAAAGAGAATACAGAAATGGCTATAATTATGTGTGCTATGAGAGGAACATATGAGATGTGGAAATATATGTGGGGTGGGGGAACTAACTCATTTTGAGGGTCAGAGAAGGTTCTTATCAGGAAGAGGCATTTAAACAGAAAACTAAAAGACAGAAGTGACTGGCTGAAGCTCTGTTTTGCAAGGACAAAAGGGCAATAGTTGAGATAGGAATTGGAAACAAAGACAGGAACCAGAATGTGTAAGTCTTCTCAAACTATTACTTAAAAGACTGAGATTTATCCTAAGGGAATGCAGAAATGAAAACAACCTTAATACGGTAAAAAATAATTAATCATCATTAATTAATCAGCAGAGTTTTCACAATGTTGACCTAGGTACCCAGAGGAGAAATATTGATTCAACCCACATTCCAAAGCTCAGCACTGACCATAATCTCTGGCTATGACCACTCTCCTGATTAGATCTTCCTCTTCTAACCACAATTTCAGAGTGTAGAGGCTCAGAAAATTGAATCACAACTATTCATTTTAGATTTCCCATTTTTAATGCTTCTTTAGAGAGTTATGCTTTCTCCAGTTTGAATACCTCAATCATCAGGTTTTCCCAAGTGAAAATCTTATAGCAGGCAATTTCTCTTCCTACACCACTCATCAGTCCTTTATTTGGTCATGTTCTTGTTCAGGGGTCAGAAAACTTTGTAAAGGGCCAGAGAGTAAATGTTTTGGGCATTGTCATCCATATGATCTCAATTCTGACACCGTAGCAGAAGCAGCCATAGACAGTGGGCAGATAAATAGATACAGCTTTGTGACAATAAAACTTTATTTGTGAAAACAGGCTGCCAAATTTGGGCAGCAGTTTGCAAACCCCTACTCTTGCTAATTTATCTGTCCCCAGGCTATGTAGGTTCTCTCAATATGTTTCTCTTCAGAGCACCCTTACAGGCAGTATATCCTACCATATTTCAGACTTCATTGTTCCTATACAATTTACACCTATAGGAGTCATCTTCCCAGTGTTGTAAATAGTGGATTAATATTTGAGAACAGGATGGTTATTATTGGGTTGACTATGCTTTTGCACTGTTATGCATGGCAAAGCCCCAAATTTCTATCCAATCAAGATTTTGTGGCAGACTCCCTATCTAGTGTCTAATTGTCTTTGGTTCTGGCTTCTGCTTTCCATCCCAGAGACATTCTTTAACGCTAGTGTTCCCATGGTTCCTCAATCTTCTTCAATTTATTCAATTACCTATGGTTGGTTGAATAAAGTATTGCCTTTAGCTGTTCTTTCTGAAAAAGATAATATAGGTATTTTATGTACGTAAATTTTGGTATTTTACCTTAAGTTGGCAAGTATTTTCCCGGAGAATTTTGAAACTACTATTTTTTGTTTATTTTTTCTAGGTCTGCCTATAGTATGAAGTCTTAATCTGATTGCATTTGGGTTAAGCTCCGGCCTCTCTAGGAACTGTAACAAACTTCACTGCACCCCAGAAGGCAATTCCTAATGCTTCAGCTCCAGACCATTGGTACCCCCAGAAAATTCCTCTCCCATACAGTGGACTATATCCACACCCTCTCTGATGAAGCTTGAAAGTCAGCCTCCTGGATGAGGTGGAGAGGTTGAGGCCCTTCCAAATTTGTTCCTTCCTTGAATACTCTCCTTTATCTTAAAAGTAGTAGAGTCTCCCTTTATCCTTAAAAGTAGTAGAGTCTCCCTATGTTTGCTATTCCTATGATCTTTGGAGTCCTCTTTTACATGTTTTTGTAGTTAACCTCCTTTAGCTAGTTAATACAATTTTATATCAGGGGTCAGCAGACTACGGCCCATAGGCCAAATCCTGACTGCTACCCATTTTGTAAATAAAATTTTACTGGAACACAGCCATTCTCATTCATTTGCACATTGTTCATAGCTGCTTTTACTCCACAAGGGCAGAGTTGAATTGAGCAGTAGTAGTTGAAATTGAGTAGTTGAAAAACAACACAGAACTTATGGCTTGCAAATTCTAAAATATGTACTCTATAACCTCTTGCAGAAAATGTTTGCCTATCCATTCTTTATACTAAACTTTCCCTGTTCAAATCACTAGTGACTTCCATCTCTGGCATAGATTTGGCAACAATAGTCAACCTAAGAGAGAGAACTTCTGCCAATGGAAATAATCAATGAACAATCTAGGAATAGAAAAGAGTTTTATTAAGCCAAACTGAGGACTATAACCCAGGAGATACAGATTCAAGAAGTACTTGAATTGTGTTCCACTGGGCTACAAAATGGGGGAGGCTTATATAGGCAAAACCCACAAAATTACGTCAGTGGTTTGTAAAGAATTATAATTGGAGCTTGCAAGAAATAAGGGTGCTTGTTAAGTAAGGATTGGTTGAGGTCTGAAACGGTTGCATAGTTATAAGGGGAGATCTTGAGACCATAAGATTGCAACTGGTAGCTGCTAGCAGATATTCTTTTGAGAATGACTGGTCATGCCCTTTACTCTGATAAATTCAGAAAATTCAAATTCTCAGTGATGCAGAAAATTGTCTGAAACCACATCCACAATGACTACCCGGCTCCATTTTGGATACCTGAACCACAGTTATTATTCCCTTTTGATTTTTAAATGCATTTTTAATACAATAGTTATATAGCAGATGTACAATGCATGCTTGACAGGCTGTGAGACAGTCTGCTCTAGTTAGAATAAAATTCACCCCAAATCACGTAGAAGACAGAATACCTCAATATGCGAAAATTTCTTCCATCACTTCAAAGATGAGATATTTTAGAATGGTTTGGTCATACCCTTGGGTTTGTCAATAGGAAATGGATACTAGTAATCCATAAAATACAGCAACATCACAATGAATCAAGCTATCTCTCTCCAGTGATACTGCTTAGACTGTGCCAGCTAAACAGAGTGAATGACTAATCTTGACAGAAAATTTTGTATGCTTGATAGTATACTTGTTACCATATACTGCAATAACTCATTTAACTCTTATGACAGCCTTTGAAGTGAGTAGATACTGTTTTCATTTTATATGAAAGGAAAGTGAGATGAATTATATAACCAAGTATAAGTGAAACAACACGTAAAACATTGACCAGCTTAAACTGGTTTTGCCTCTTTAACTAGGTTGTTGATTATTCACATTGAAATAGCACCAGCTTAAACTGGTTTTGCTTTCTTAAAACAGGTTGTTGATTAAGCAAACCTTTAGTTATTTTTTCAGAGACAGCACTGCGCATGTGCAAGATGGAAACCCAACTCTCCAGGATGACCCTGTAACCAAGAATCTTCAGTCTACAGAACTTAAAGAATAGAAATGTTGCCACCAGAGCCCTTTATGAAGTGAGAAGTCCTTCAATGAGGGTAATATGGCTTCCAGCAGCAGGAATAACTTATATGGACTAATTCATGACTAGTCAATCAGCTTCCAAGTTCTAACTCTGAATCTAGGAGACAGATTTGAGAGCCTTGCCTCCTACCTCCTTGCCTGTCCACCTCACAATATAGCTCTTTCTTTTCTCAAAAGCTGATGCCACAGTATTTGCTTCCATGAGTGTTAGGCAGTGAGCCCTTGCTTGGAACATAAACAAGTATATACCTATACTTAAAGCAAGTATAAGAGTAGGACTGAACTCATTGCTTTATAACTCAAAGAGTGAAGTGTTATCTACCACAAGAATTTTGCCTTCCATATTTCCTTTGATTATTTCCCCCCATTGGCATAGCCTAATATGACCTGATAATAAAGACTGATATGTAAATTTATTTTCCAAAATGAGCACCTCCATATCTTATATAAAAATAAGGCAATTTAAAGGAAATTCATGAATTCTTCAGATCAGAATGTAATAGGTTCCTAAGTAAAATGAATTTACTGTCAACTCAGTTCTCTAATAAGCATTGAGTAAGTTTCTTAGAATGCTCAATGTGAAACTGTGAAAAATAAATACTATAGTATATGGTCCATGTTGTAAGGCAGTTTACAATCTGATGATGCTACTTCTGGGGTGTTCTCCAACATTAACAACCAATTCTCGTCTGCCAGACACCAACTTTGTGTTCAACAACTTCACTCAATTCTGACTAACTACCTAGAGTTAGCACAGACCCCACAGTTTAAGGGTTCAGTATCACAGGATTGACCCCCACTTCAGACACCAATCACAAATCCTGGGCCACCCAAATTTCTGGTCAACTGACTGTAAGTCGATAGTCCCTAGGACCACCTCCTCAGATTCAATAATTTGCTATGGAACTCACAGGACTCAGAAAATCACATTTCTTACTTACAAGTCAAGAGTAGCCAGATGGAAGATATGAATAGGGCAAAGTATAGGAGGGGAAGTGGGAGCTTACATGTCCTCTCTGGGCACACTGCCATCCCAGTACCATGAGTCCATCACCCCAGAACTCATTAAACCTGCTTATTCAAGAGTTTTATAGACCTTAATCTCCAGTCCCTCCCCCTCCATTAGACTATACAGGGGCCCCACCTTAAGTCACATCATTAGCATAAACTTAGTGTGGTCTGAAGGGGTGCATTATGAATAACAAAACTCCTGTCACTAGGAAAATTCCAAGGCCAGGGGCAAAGACCAAATATATTTTGTATTATAGCATACTACGTATGTGTATTATGTCTATATTCTGACTTAGAGGTCTTTTGACCCTTCCTTAACGTAGAGGTCATTTTTATGTTTTAAATATACCAGTAGGAAACCCAGTATCCTGGGCTAAATGTTTGATTGTGAGGATAATAATTTGGCACCTTAAAAAAAAGCTAAAATTATGTTATTAAGTCAATTATAATACATTAAACAATAAATGTAAATGTTAATAATTTTAAAAGAGACAATGTTATTAATTTGTCTGACCTCACCTTCTAGATCTCAATGTTTTACATGATACAAATACAATTTACGAATTATTTAGTTAACTATGTTTTAAAAGTAATTTCAGTGGTATTTCCTACTAAACATAGTCTCACCTCCTATCTTCCGGTTATTGAATTTGTCCCACCTACGTGCTGCAGAAGATAACAACCTATTCACAAAAAGTCTAGGCTTCTTCAAGTATTTCTAATTAACACGTAAGTATAAACCAGGAAAAAATGTCCCAAGGAAAATATGATTCAAATAAATATTTGAAAAATATATTCTCAAGGAATATATATATCTGACATATAGTAAGAGCCCACAATAAGTGGAATAGATGAGTCCATTAAGTTTTACATTCATAAGGAAAAAAAAAACACAGCCATATTTTCACTAAAAGACATTTAATTTCCATTTTGGTACATTATATTTAGTTAGTAAGGGCTGTAATTATTAACTCAGACATTTTCTATGAAATAAAACATTCTAGAATGATATAGATTATTGAATGAAGAAGGAAAAAAATAGTAAAACATTCAACACAGGGATATGCTTATATGTTTCTGATAATTATAATAATCTAATTGACTTCTTCCCCCGCCCTCACAGGAGGGTGCCAATTAAAATAAACTACAATTTTGCTATTCAGTCTTTAGTATCAGGCAGATGATATTTGAGTTTGTGAACTGTTTTCTCAATGTGTTTTCCAATTAACTTCAATGGGAATGATTTACAGAAAATCCCTGGGGTTCTCTATGAAAGGAAAAGTCAGACAGGCATCTAGAGGGGAAGGAGGTTTTTATTTGTGCTCTAAAGCTCACCTGTGGGCTACTCTGGTGAAAAACTGGTGTCAGTGGAAACATTTAACTATTAAGGTTAACCCCACTCCCCATCCCCGCCCCAGAGTTTCTTTGTAGTGATTACCAAGGTCAAAGAGATGAACAATAACGAAGACAAAGGGAAATTGGGTACAATCCTATGGGGATCTATTCTGCTAAGAGGCTGAGAAAATGTATACAATTCCACACAAATTAAAAAGGATTTGGAGGGCTCAAATTAGAGAAATGTGTAAGACTTTCTGAGGAAGGACATTTAAAACGGACTATTCTATCAGATACGGGGCAAATCATTTGTCAAAATTAAATATCTGCTTAATTTCTTAATATATTTTATTATATATACTCACAGTCGAGTTCAGTTGTGTGTTTCAGCCATCAGGATTAGCTAATAAGTAATTACGAATATTAACCCAAGAGGCCAACATTGACTATGAAGTAAAACAACAGAAAACATTCATTTATAGAAATTTTGATTATTGTGTAATATCAATGAGGTAAATTCATATATTCACATCAACTTGAGACGGAGATAATATTCTTGTGTTAGTTCACACCAAACACTAGATTATTGAAACCCTTAAGATAATTCTGAATATTAACCAATTAATGAATGTTTATTCACTCAAGAAATAGTATTAAGAATTATTGCGAGCCACACACTTACTGGACACTGGGGAGGCAGAAGACCCTTGCTTTCAATTTTGCATGTTATAAGAAATGATTAAAACATTGCAAAAAATAAAAATAACAGAAATTGATGATAAAAAGGAATAAGAAAATTTAATCTATAACATCAAATCTGGTTCTTGGAAATGTTCAATAAATTATACTGTTTTTTAAAAGTCTTAAAAAAACAGATATTTCCTTTGTTTATCCATCCTAGATAGAGTTAAAACATGGCAAATATGACAACTTATTTTTAGAGTCCAGCTTTAACTTCAGACAAAACTAAATTAGAAAAGTGAAAAAATAACTCTAAGAAAATCTAACCTGTGACTATAAATACAAATATTTCAAAGTAAAAAATATAACAAATAAATACAGGAGTCTTAAAGTAATTATACCTTTTGACCAACCAGAGTTCACCTCTGATATTAAGGAAAGGTAACATTAAAAAAAATCTAACCGTAATTCAATGTATTAACCACACTGGGAATATATCAATTAAAAAACTCCTTCCCTAAGGCACTTCTACCAAAATCCATAATATTATCTCAGATCCAGTTAAAAGAAAGACTTTTAAGAATTGTTACCATTAACCAACTCTTAGCTAGTTAGAGGAAGACGACAACTCCTTAGTTTTGTAAAGGGAATCATCCAAAAACTTCATCACACTAATAATGAAACTTCTGAAGCACTCTCATTAAGTTGGGAACAAGAGAAGCACTCTCATTAAGTTGGGAACAAGGGTGCCCTCTTTCACAGTCTCTATTCAGCATTGTCTTGTAGGATCTCGTCATAAAATAAAGAAATAAAATGTTACACATATTTGTAATAAATCAGCCACACATGAATTTTTCAAAAAAAGGTATATTTTTTATTCCAAGAGCTGGCATAATCAGTTATGATATAAAGAATTTATAAGAAAGTCCTATAAGGTATCTAGGACCAGGACACAACAATTTTCACATAAATGCCAGCTATGGTCAATAGTTGTGGGAAGAAGGGGGTCTATTCATAAAGACAAATGATGATTTTTAGCTTTTCATTCTATGTTTGTACTATATTAGTCTTAAAATACACACAATACATACATATACATATATATATATAGGTGTATATGTATATATCACTCATGTAAGAAATCAGTCTGGCTGCTGTGTGGAAAACAAAAAAGAAGGAGAGAAAATGAAGACAAAGAGATTATTAGATGGTTCTTTTAGAAGCCCATGGATTGGACTAAAGTGAAGACATGACAAGAGAGACAAGTAGATATGTTTTACTGTCAAATTAGAACTGACATTTTTTATATGGATGATAAGCACAAATGAATTATTAAAGATAACTCGTGGGGCTTCCCTGTTGGCGCAGTGGTTGGGAGTCCGCCTGCCGGTGCAGGGCGCACGGGTTCGAGCCCTGGTCTGGGAGGATCCCACATGCCACGGAGCAACTGGGCCCGTGAGCCACAACTGCTGAGCCTGCGCGTCTGGAGCCCGTGCTCCGCAACAAGAGAGGCCGCGATAGTGAGAGGCCCGAGCACCGCGATGAGGAGTGGCCCCCGCTCGCAGCAGCTGGAGAAAGCCCTCGCGCGGAAACGAAGACCCAACACAGCCAAAAATAAATAAATAAATAAATAAATTTAAATTTAAAGTGGAAAGCAGTGGGTGAATTTTAGTCTTCTTTCAGATTTAAAGAAAAGTTATTGTTATTGAATAGAGAACGATTTTTTTTTATAAGCGTGGCTAATGTGGCACTCTCTAAATAGAGGTAAGTCTCATAAAAATTATATTTGTTAGCTGTCAGCTTTTAAAGAATAAAAGTTCTTTGGAGGCAGGAATTTCACTCCTTTTTGTAATGCTCTCAGTTTTCCTTAGTAATTTTTTTCTCAGAATTTCAAACCAAATTATTTAAGGAGGATTCCATTGTATATAGATAGATAGATAGATAGATAGATAGATAGATAGATAGATAGATAGATATAACCATGAATATTGTCCTGGAAGACAGAGACATGGAAGAAACATGGATTATAGTCCTATTTTTACTGTTATTTAGTCACATGTCCTTCCCAAAATCAATATGTCTGGAAGGCAGTTTTCTCATTTCTAAAGGCTTTGAATAGCTAGCTTCTAAAATTCCTTTCATATCTAAAAGCCTCTAATCATTTATTCAAGAAATTGCTTGCTAAGTACGTGAATTTTACCAACTTTAAAAAAATGATTTAGAGATCAAAATTATTATAGTCTTTGTTATAATCAATATCCTACTTTGTGTATATTATCAATCACGCTATTCTTTCTGAATTATTTAAATTCTATCTTGGTTATTAAAATCTACTCAACTTTTAAAAGATTTTTTGGATCACTTACATGAGTATATGAGTGTTTCCACCCATGATTTGTTAGTATAAATTCTAGATAAGAGCAGAATCTATTATAATATATATAGGGAATCCCATTTCCCAGTGTAGTTTCCTTAATGAAAAAATTTTGTACATATTAAGAAATTAAATATGCTGTACAAAATGGAGCATAGTTTACTTATATTAAATACCAAAGTACAAAATATGAGATATCATTATCTGTAATAATTAGAGTGGTTATTATTTTCTCAATTAAATTGTATTTCTTAAATCTATAGTATAATGAACATGTAGATGTATAATTCTTTGACTGCTTTATAGAATATACTCGTATGTCCAAGAGAATTATGTATGTTACAATAATACATCCTACTTTATGGGGACTTTTTGCCAAAAGACAAAGTTTATGAAACAAAAATCTGGAACAACTTCTTAAAATTTTGTTTTGAATGAGATAATATATAATTAGATGAAAGATAACTGGAAGTCAAATAATGTGGAGTGGTTAGGAATCAGAAACTTCCACTTTTTAACTTTCTCCTCTGTTAAGGATTTCTTGGTTATTTAATCTGTGAAACTGGGCCATGGTTATTTCATCTATAAAATTGGAATACTAACATTTATTTTGATTACTTCACAATGTCATTTTGAAGAATATATGAGTTAATAGATTGAAAGGCATTATGGAAAAACTTAAAATGTTATGCAAATTGAAATCAAATGCTTAACTGTTATTGGCATATCGCAAACAATTCAGATGAACTCTAGTAGATTTGGGTGATACATATTTATTTTAAATCTACTTAAACTATTTTGTTCCTTATTATCGTTAATGGATTAAAAAACATGAAATATTAGTTTCTTACTGAGTTGTTTGAATTTACAGCAATTTGCATTTGTATAACAAGTCATTCCAAAATTTATATCATTATATATATATATATATATATATATATAAATAAAGTTCTGAATATTAACTGTAACACTAGGTAAAATGTATACCAGAAAGTCTGTCACAATCTATTTCTGCATATACTTTATGCTAAAAAATGATCTACATGCTAAATGTCAGAGTAATTATTTCCAAAGACTTCAGTTTTCTTGTAAAAACATCCTTCTGAGCTTGTGTATGTAAGTTCCAAAAGGGACAAAACATCATCTCTAATACTTAAGATCTCAGATAAATATTTTATACTACTATTTTTCATTGTTATTAGGGCCCATCCCTACCTCCATGCTTACAGTTGAGATAGGCTGGCTTATTATATATTTTTCTCTTTGTCAACTGTGGTCTCTTTTTTATTTATTTTTCCACAAAAACTCATTATTAGATAGGAGCAAGATGTTTCTGTAGTATTTTTCACAATTTTAATATGACATAGATAAAGGGCTCTTTTCATGGTTGTAATATTAGGGTATATGCCTCATTTACCCCATTTTTCACAGCACTATACTTAAAAAATATTTTAAATACTTTATCTTCTCATAATAAATCAGCTTTTTATATTTTTACTATAAAAATTTAAATATAAAACTGTATACAAAGTAAGATGGCACTCATGTACCTATGCTGAAAATAAACAAATGTTTACAATTTGCCATATTTGCTGCAGCTATTTAAAAAAAGATATTCAGCATTAGAGATTCTGATAAAGACCCACACCATTCCTTTACACCCATTAGTTCCCAGAAATTAGTAATATCCTAACATTTATATACTTTATAACTACGTGTGTTTTTGAACTTTTAACTCATTTGGTAACATTCTTAATTAAATATTCATATGATGTATTTTTAAACACATGCAAATGATACCACACAGTATACTTACTACTTAACAATTTCACATAATAACAGGGTTCTGAGTTATATACATGTTTAAACATCTAGAATAAGTTTATTTCAACTTTCCCTTATTATTCTTTCTTATATGAAATTTTACGTACTCCTGTTGCAGAGTGGGTGGTATCCATGTTTTCACTATTTCAAATAGTGATTCAGTTTTCATCCTGTGTGGTTTTTTGTGCATATATGTCTATAGCATACATCTAAAAGTAGCATTACTGGGGGTAAATAAACATTCTTAAGGTTTAATAGACATTATCAAATGATTCTCCCAAGTGGTTCTAAGAATAAACATGTCCTCAACAATATCTAACAAATCATTTTTTTTTTAACAAGCACTACAGCACTTGGTAGTTTTAGACATTTACATTTTTGCCAATCTGAGGAGTATGAAAACACACCTCATTGCTATTTTAATCTACATTTCTTTGACTAGAGAAGTGAATATTCTCTCCTGAGTTTACTGCTGATCCAGCTTTCCTCCTTTGAGAATTTTCAAGTTCTATGAGGAAACTTGTTGGATTTTTACTGGACTTGCTTTCAATTTAGAATTTTACTTGAACAGAATGTCCATCTTTATGATATTGAGACTTCCTATATATGGGCCATGCTATCTCTCCATTTATGGAGACTTTCTTTTATATATTTCAATAAACTTTTATCATTTTCTCTATAAAGTTCTTATATACCTTTTTAAAAAAGTGTATTTTTAGTTTTCTATTTATAGTTTCATTGCTCAAGCAAATGGTATATTTTTTAATTATAGTTTAATGTTTGTTGCAGGTATAGGAATATAATTGCTTTCATTTTTTATCCAGCAGTTTTGTTGAACTATTATTAGATTTTCTTCCATGAGGGATAATTCTCTATTTTTCTGATTTTGATGGGGAGGAATTTTTCCTAAAATCTCCTTGCTTTTTATGTCATCACTTATTTTTATAAAGGAGTTAATGACAGCTATTGGAGTACAGTTTTCCATTGACTGGACTCTACCAAAAGACCTAAGAACAGCTGCACCTCTCTCTCCATCTTTTCTCCATCTCAGACTCTCTCTCCATCCCAGATTACTGAAAGTAGGGAGCCTGGGCCAGTGTGTCTATTCAAGAGAGTCAAATTTTTCCTTATGCAAGATCTAGACACAGCGTGGGTGATAAGATAGGAGTAAAAGCAGATTCTTTTTTTTTTTCTTTTTTTAAAATAAATTTATTTATTTATTTATTTCTATTTATTTATTTTTGGCTGTGTTGGGTCTTCGTTGCTGCGCATGGGCTTTCTCTTGTTGCGGTCAGCAGGGGCTACTCTTCATTGTGGTGTGTAGGCCTCTCATTGCGGTGGCTTCTCTTGTTGTGGAGCACGGGCTCTAGGCGTGCAGGCTTTAGTAGTTGTGGCACGTGGGATCAGTAGTTGTGGTTCGTGGGCTCCAGAGCACAGGCTCTCACTTTTAGTCATTAAAAACTTATCAGTAACAAAACAGGCATCTTTGACTTCTGTCAATCTCTTTGACTCTCCCAATTGATTCAAAAGTTGTACCTTCACAAACATGAAGAACACTAGAAATTAGTTAGAAAACTTTCCTGGAATTTTCTATTTAGAAATATCCCACCATCTGTCACTAATGAGCATTTTGTTTCTCCCTTTTGATCACTGTACATTTTGTTTTTTCTTGACTAAGACTTCCAGGTAAATGTTGAAGAAAAACAGTTAAAAGGATTTTCTACATCTTTTTCCTGACTTAAAAATGAATCTTAATGTTTTTCATTAAGCATGAGGTTACTACTATTTTTGGTAGCTAAACTTTACCTGTTTAAAAAAGTTCTTGTCATTTCCTGGTTTTCTAGGAAGTAATCAATTTTGAATACTGCTGAACTTTATCAAATCATTTGTGTTCATTTGTTGACATTGTCAAAAGGAAATTCTAGTTTAAATTTTTCATATGGGGAGTTACGTTAAGGGATACTCCAATGTTAAAGCAGCTTTGTATTCCCGGAATAAAGCCAATGTCAGCAGGATGTATTTTAAAATAATGGTTAGATTCAGTATATCAAATTTTTATTTAGAATATTTGTATCTATATTTATAATCAGGATTATCCTATGGTATCTCTTTGTACTGATTTAATTTATAATTATTTTTAGTTTATTGAATTTTTCTTTCTACTTGGATCCTTAAATTATCTAGAACAACATCCATTTTATTTGTGTATTTAATTGTGTTATTTATGTCAAATATATTAGCATAATGTTATTCACAAGACAAATTGTTATTATATCTGTAGTCAATATTGTATTATTCATCTAATGTTTCTTTCTTTCTTCTCTGTCTTCCTCCTCTTTCTTGATCAGTCTTGCTAGAAATGTATAGATTTAATTAGTCTTTTCATAAAGCGTACTTTTTGTTTTGTTGGCCTTCTCTATTTTTCATGTATTTTTTATTTTTAAATGTTCTGCTCTTATACTTTCATTTCCTTTTTCTACATTAATGCATAATTCCACTTGTAACCTCTTGGTTTATGAAGGTAACTACTAATTATTGTCTTCTTAACATAGCACTATCTCTCCATAAATACTCCTTTATTTACCTAGTATGAGGTTAGAAATGTACTGCTTTGTGAGTGTTGACATTTCAAGTCTTTCATGGACTACTTCTGATTCACAAACAATGCAAAAATATATTTCCAAATGTCAAGTTTATGCGGGGATTTTTAAATTTTTATTCGATTGTATTTTTATTCATGGATATCAAAGAATGAGGTCTGAAACCAATAATACTGATTCTCTGATCATTATTAAGGTTTATATTTGCTTCATGATATAGAAATGGTTATTTTCTCTAAATATTCCAAAATATTTTAAAGCATATGCATTCTCTAATTAGCAGATCTGTGTATATATATCATTTTATATCTGTTCTATTAGGTCCTTGATGTTTGTTCTTCATTATTTTTCAATAACAGAAGCTGGTGTGTTAATGCTTTATACTATGATTACATATCTATTTATTTCTATTTGAAATTCTGTTATATATGTATTTTGTAGGGATACACAAGCTCAGCATTTTTATAACTTACTGGTTATTTATTTATTTTATTTCCTCTGACAACTTTAATTTGTTTGCATATAACTTCCATTATTGATGTCTGTGGATTTACTTCTATCAACATACTTTGTGCTATGTATTGTTACTATTTTCTTCTTTTCATCATTTGGATTAATCCAGTTTTATTTCCAGTTTTATTTATTCTCCTCCTACTCTACTGTTTTGATAATCATGCATTCAATTTCTTTTGGTGTTTATTTACATTAATTGTTCA
The DNA here is from genome assembly GCF_028021215.1 of Eschrichtius robustus. Lineage (NCBI taxonomy): Eukaryota > Metazoa > Chordata > Mammalia > Artiodactyla > Eschrichtiidae > Eschrichtius > Eschrichtius robustus. The sequence goes on from NC_090838.1 coordinate 28,762,410, forward strand.
ACATGCATAATAACAACATCTAAACTTGATTAAAATTTTTATCTTTGCTCTGACTACATGGAATTCAGTATGCTTCAATCACCAATAACCATTTCCATCATCCATATTCTGTATAATGTGGATCATTATTATTATTATGAAATTAAAACTCATTTAGAAATAGCCTCTATTTGCCAATTTCTTTGTACAGCTTTATATACGGCATTGCACTAATTTATTTTCTACAATGAATATACGTGTCTAAGTAAAAACAATGAAACTGTTTCCATTGATGAAAAAGGTGGCAGTTTTAAAATATTCCCCCAAATTCTTCGATACTCCTTTTGTCCAGCTTAGTGGTCTATGTTCTTTTCCCTCAAATCTGAGCTCTGTGACGACTGCCCGATAGAATCCAGCAGAAATGGGGCTGTGTCAATTTCTAATCCCAGGACTTAAAAAAAAAATAAAGATAAAACAAAAAACAATAAAACCCCCAAAAACTGCAGCCTGTTTCTTGGAACACTTGCTCATGGAACCCAGCTATCATTCTGTGAGGAAGTTCAAGTAAACTTACAGAGGGGCCCAGAAGAACTAAGGAAAAGAACTAAGGTCCCTCTCCTTCAGCTCCTGTGAAGCTTCCCACAAACAGTCAAAAGCAATTTGTGAGCCACGTGAGTGAGTCATCCTAGAAAAGGATCCACTAGCCCCCAGTCAAGCGATCTCAGCTGACACTGTTTAGAGCTGACAAGAGCCTTCTTCTGTGAGTCCTACAGCTATGACAGCCAAATAAATGACTGGTTTTGCTCTAAGGCAAAAACAACAACAAATACTGTTAAGGGAATTAAAAGACAACCTATAGACTGGGAAAAAACAATTTGAAAATCACATATCCAACAAAGGACTTATATTCAGAATATATAAAGAACACTCAAAACCATACAAAAACTAGTCACTATATTTTTTTAACAGAAAAAGGTAACAGACACTTCAGTAAGCGAGATATATGGAAGGCAAATAGGCTCATGAAAAGATGTTCAACATGTTTGGTCATCAGGGGAATGCAAATTAGTCACAATGAGATACCACTATACAACTGCTAGAATATCTAAAATAAAACATAATTAATTAATACATATGACAATTCCAAGTGCTGATGAGGAAGCAAAACAATTACTGTAGAAACTTTGATTTTGTTATCTTCTTCTTAAGAGTATTGATTTTGATTTTTATATAGGCAGTTAACTTATTGTACTCAAACTGTGTAACTTTGCCTCCCTATAATAGGCAGCAGCTCAAATTTTAGTATATTTCTCTTAGCCTTAGCTGAGTTGATTAGAGTCTTACCTATACCAAATGGTATAGGGGTCCTCCAGAGACTGGGGGAGAATTTAGACACAGAATTTGTGGCTCTACCTTTCTGACTCTCTCCTTCCTGGAATTTTTCTCTACAGATTTTCTATTGAGTTTTTCATCACCTCAAATGGTGCAGACTGGCATTCACCTTTGTTTAATAGCCAAATAAAAATTTAAAAATCATATTATAGCAATGCCTTCTTCAAAGTATTGACTTCCATCCATTATCTTCCAGCTTTTATTCATTCTTCAGATAATTTTTTTTTCTTTTTATATTTTGTCCTGCATTTATACTTGTTAACTGTGGGAGATTTGGTTTGCTAGGCACTATCTCAGCAATACTAGAAGTAAAACATCGGGGCTGCTTTTTTCCATAGCTCAGCCTTTCTCTCTTGAGTCAGATAATCTCATTGCTTTTTATGCCAAGTGTCTAAGTAACATAACATTTCCATCTAAAAGAATTGCATCTTTTTCAACTAAGAAGATCTGTTAGATTCTAACAACATGTCTCTGCTTTGTATATTTTTAAATCTTTTAACAAATTACTTGAGGGATTTAAAAATTTTATATAAACTAAAACTTTTCTAGCTTATTTTCTGGCACTCCACATCATAAATGCTATCTTTGAGAAATCACTGCTCCTGGAATTCACTGTAAAATTTTATGCACTTCCACTTCTTTGGTGATTAATGTCTCTCTAGTTAAAATAATCTTACTGTCAACCTGATAAAAACCCATTTGTTCAGTTCAGATATAAGTACCCCACCAGCAAAAATATTTTTTCTCATACATGCCCCCAATGAATATTTATTCTTTCTTCAGTAGGAACTTTTCATATTGCTTGATGATTTGTAGTAAGTATGTCTGACTTCTTCAATAAATTGTCTCCTCCTTGAATAATTATTCATCTTTGTGCCCAATGGTACATAGTAGTGTTTGTGCTATATGTCAAGTGTTTGATGAATGGATATTTCCACATGTATTCCGACACATTTCCTCCCACAAGTCTTTTAGCTAGATTTTTTTTTTAAATCTTCTTCCCAGACATGGCTGATGCCCTTTACTAGATACTCTGATATTTCAACTATTGGCTTGCAGTTTGCTATTCTGGCTCTGACATATTTTTTTTTTCTTTGTTTATGTGCTTATGCACACACCTAGCCTCTGAAACTAACCAATACATGATTTTTCCCTGGCTCCTGATATATACCAATTCTTCTAACTTAGAACTCAGCTTGCTCTGATCCAACAAATTTTATTCATAATGTGGTTCAACACCTCCCTTATCCCTCCAAAAATAAGACAGGGCTCAAAGAACTTTGACACAATCATACCTCCAAGCATTCACAAAGAAAGAAATCCATAGCTTCTCTCAGCTTGTTACAGGGTGGTGTTATTAAGTCACCGAGGTGTATTAACAGGATTATAGTAATTACCATGCTCAGTCATGTTTACTCTCTCAGTGGTTTACTGATGTTCACACAGCCAGATAGTTTCTAATTTTTGGTTGGTGTTCATCAGAGGTATTAATTGAATAATCAATGCTTTTAATGAAAAAGGCCTGCCTTTGTGTCATGTGAATTAACATCTAGAATGTAAAAAGAATCATAGATACCTAAATCTCTGGGTGGAGAATTACTCCTATGGTAGAAAATAATTCACCTGAAAAATTTGAGCAATAAAGTAATCTATCTTCCATTAAGTCATTTGAAGGAATTGTTGTCAGTAACACAAATGGACCTTCTCAGTACAGTTTGGGTAGTAGAGTCTGGGTAAGCAGGAAAAGACTCTAGTATACTTCAGACTGGGAAGATGCCAGAACAGCTGGCAGGACTGAGTTGGTGCCTTGAGGCAGGAGAGTCAGCTAATATAAGAGCTGTCTAGTCCACAGAGTGTAAGTCCATCAGATAGGAGTAAGTTGAAGAAGTAAATTGATTGCAAATATGGTCCTAACTACTCCTCATCTTTGTCCACAAATGTTACAATGTGACTTGGTAGCTCTTGCTACTAAGAGGTAGGGCTGTTTACCTACCCATTCCATCTGAAATGGCCCTGTAATTACCTTTGGATAATAAAATATGGCAGAAGTAATCATTTTCCAGTTCTGAATTCAGTCCCTAAGAGAGTGCATGTGCTTCTCCTCACTTTCTAGGAAAGCTGACAAGCCACTATGACAACAACAGGCTAACCAACTGGAGGATTAAAAAAAAAAAAAAAAAGCAAAAACAAACAAACAAAAAACCATATGACCCAGTCACCCCTGGACCCTAGACAATAGCCACTGAAACTCCAGAACTCTGAGGCCAACCTAGACAAGCCATCCCCTCAGTCATCCTGCCAGCTGACCACAGATGTATGAATGAGCCTAAACAAAATAAACCAAGCCTGGCCCAGATTAGCATAGACTACTAGTTGATCTGAATAATTGGAAATTAATTAATTAATTGGTATTCTATTAAAGTTTATGATTTTTTTACGTTAAAATAATTAAACAACTTAATAAGACATATTAAGATATAGAAGAAAGGAAGAAAGGTACTATACATCTAGGCAGAATTTGGAATTTCCAGGTAACATCTAATAAACAAGATGTAAGGCTTTTAATAATGGACCAAAATTTTTCCTCTTTGTCGTGTTTAATTTACTTAATCAGTAGAGGGAGTTCCAGTGTTAAAGGTTGTCATATGTCTGCTAGTGGAGACCTGACTACTTGGACAAGTCCAGTTACATTTGATAAGGTGAGTCTTTGAGGACAGTTTACAGATGTGGAAGCCTAGATCCACACCAAATTCAGGCAGCAGGGCTGGTGGAGGCAGGTTACCTTACTGGGTTATTAATCTAAAGAATTACAGTGATAGTGGGGAGAATATATAATATGGTAAAGAAGCAAATCTGGCATACCTCAGGTTGGAAGTGTTGATTGAGACGGTTACTTAAACTGGTAAGAACATCAACTAAGGATTTCGAAGAATGTAGTGAATATAATAAAGAGAAGAGCAGATTCAGGAACTGGGTCTACATGCATTGAAAACTTTCTGGGTCTCTTTTACTGTTAACCACATGTGCATGGAACCAAAAATTTCACAAGATTTTAAAATAAAGGCATATATTGATAAGGTATAATTAATGATAATGAAGTAGGCAAAGCTAACAGAAATTCTTTTAGTGTGATAAAATTTTATAAATAAAGATCAAACTCAAGATAATTGTAGAATATTGTCCTTCACATGAAGATAAGATTTGCTAACTTTGCATAGTACCACATGTGAGTTGAATTGATTCACAGCAGTGATGATGGTTTTATATGATTCACTTAGATGTATCTATTTGGTGTTCCTTTCAATACATGTTATATATTAGCAATGTGAGCTGGTCATTGTTAAGGAACTCTTTCTGACTATGGGATGGTTCTCCTCCTTGCTAGCCATGCAGCAAATCTTACTACTTCTCCTCTCAGCTCTTTCTTGCCAATAATGAGATTGGCACCATCTCCAATATTCATACACATTTCAGTATATCTCTGTTTCCATAGAAATTATTCCAGTCTTCTTTCTTATCTGAAAGGAAGAGAAATGTTACTTCCTACAAAAGAAAAAATATCTACCTTTACTCTATATCCTATTATTTTCATGACTCCTGATAAAATGGATTTTTTTAACTCTACTATTTCTTTTTTCATCACCTTCAAATGTGCAGCATAATGTAGGTGAGGGAGAGAGATTATGTCATTTGCAAACTAAATACCACTGGAAAGTAATTTAATATTTATGAATCTCCCTTTTCATGTATAAATGGGGAAAGGTGATAATGTCTACCTGACATGATTGCCTTCTATCAGTCAGAGAAGAAACCCTACAGGAAAAGGATGGCACACTCAAATGAAGTAACTAAGGAGAATGTAATGAGGAACATAAATTCCTGTAAATTTACATTCTTGTAAATACATTTGCAAGAATGTAGGCAGAGTAAGGGGAAACCAAGAAGAAATGATGTCACTTAAAGGCTAACAAAAGCAGGATGTTACCACACTGAGAGTGAAGGTGAGAGAGCAGTTACTGAACCCAAACTTAGAGCTCGGAACAACTCTCCATGTTTACAGCTCTCACCAGGTATCACCTGTTTTCTTTCATAGTCCATTCGGCCAAGGGCTGGGGATGGGGAAAGAACTACTTCTCACAGCTGCTAATCTCTAGGTAACTCACCATCTCTCGTTTTGTTCCCTAACTCTACTCAGATGTCTGTAAATATTCACTTCATTAATATCTCTTCCTGTGAAATGTCTGGGGGTAAATTCTGTAAATAAAACGTATTATTATATGTTTGAGGATATTTCTACTTTACTTGTTCTTATCTATTTGAAGCATTTTTTTTTTTTCATGGCTTCTAGACTTTCTTTATCCTGTTTTGGTTTTATTCTACATTAGCTTTTCTATATATAGCCAATTAAATTGACAAGATGACCCTAAAGTTTATATGGAGATGCAAAGGGCCAAGAAGAGTCAAAGCAATAATATTGAAGGGAAGGAACAAATTTAGAAGACATAATAATAGATGCCATATCTTTTTAAAAGCTACAATAATAAAAACAGTGTGATACTAGCACAAAGATGGGCAGATAGACCACAAAAACAGAAACTAAATTCTATAAATAGACCTATGTATAAAGTGGTCACTGAATTTATGACAAAGTTTTCATTAAAACACAGTAGAGAGAGACTACTCTTTTTACAATAAATCATATTTAATATTTCATCATAATAGCTATAATATAAATATTGCAATAATTATAAACTGTATATATAACATATAAATATATAATATTTAAAAGCATAAATTATACATATAAAATTATAACACTTTCATAATTAATATTTTATTAATTTTTATTAATATTTTAATAAATAATACTTATGTGGAAAAAGAACCTGGACCTATCTTACAGAACATGACAAAAAATAAATTTCATATTAAATATAAATATAAAAGGTTAAAAAGTTTAAAAGCCTGCACTTAAATCAATGAAGTTAGAACACTACCTCACCCCATAGACAAAAATAAACTCAAAATGACTTAAGGACTTAAATATAAGACATGACACCCTAAAACTCCTAGAAAAGAACATAGACAAAACATTTTCTGACATAAATCATAGCAGTGTTTTCTTAAGTCAGTCCTCCAAGGCAAAAGAAATAGAAGCGAAAATAAACAAATGGGACCTAATCATACTTATAAGCTTTTGCACAGCAAAGGAAACCATAAACAAAATGAAAAGACAGCATACAGAATGGTAGAAAATATTTGCAAATGATGCAACGGGCAAGGGCTTAATTTCCAAAATATACGAACAGCTCATATAGCTCAATAACAAAAAAACAAACAACCCAATCAAAAAATGGGCAGAAGACCTAAACAGACATTTCTCCAAAGACATACAGATGGCCAACAGGCAAATGAAAAGATGCTTAACATCACTAATTATTAGAGAAATGCAAATCAAAACTACAATGAGGTGTCACCTCACACCAGTCAGAATGTCCATCATCAAAAAGTCTACAAATAATAAATGCTGGAGAGGGTGTGGAGAAAAGGGAACTGTCCGACATTGTTGGTGGAAATGTAAATTGGTACAGCCACTATGGAGAAGAGTATGGAGGTTCCTTAAACTAAAATTAGAGCTACCATATGATTCTGTAATCCCACTCCAGGGCATATACCCGGAAAAGACCAAAACTTTAATTCGAAAAGATACATGCACCCCAATGTTCATAGCAGCAATATTTACGATAGCCAAGACATGGACGCACACTAAATATCCATCGACAGATGAACGAATAAAGAAGATGTGGTATATATACACAATGGAATATTTGCCATAAAAAGAATGAAATAATGCCATTTGCAGCAACATGGATGGACCTAGAGATTATCATACTAAGTGAAGTAAGTCAGACAGGGAAAGACAAATATCATATGATATAACGTATATGTGGAATCAAAAAAAAAAAAAAAAAAATGATACCAATGAACTTATTTACAAAACAGAAACAGACCACAGACATAGAAAATAAACTTATGGTTACCCAAGAGGAAAGGGAGGGGGGATAAATTAGGAGTATAGGATTAACAGATTACCACTACTATAAACAATAAGGACCTATTAAATAGTACAGGGAACTATATTCAGTATCTTGTAACAACTTATAATGGAAAAGAATCTGAAAAAGGTATCTCTCTCTCTCTCCATATACATATAAACTAAATCACTTTGCTGTATATCTAAAGCTAACACATTGTAAATCAACTATACTTCAATTTTTAAAAAGTTTTTAAAATTAAATATAATTTAAAAAACTTTAAAACATAGGAGACTATCCTTATATCCTTAGCCAAGACAAAATATTCTTAAACAAGATTCAAAAAGCACCAACCTTCAGCAAAACAAAAAAGATTGACTTCATCAAAATTAATTTCTGTTCATCAAAACACAGTTAAAGAAAATTCAACCTAAATGTAGATTTGGAGGGAATATTTGTAATACAGATATCCAACAAAAAATTCAAAACATCCAGAACTTTCTAGCTAATCCTCCAGAATATATAAAGAACTCCTACAAACCAAGAAAAAGATAATAACCAACTCCTCCCCCCTCAGAATCATATGGTTTTTGCTTCTGTGAGAAGAATTAAGTTGGGAATGAGAGTTATGCTGGTTTTTAACACCTCCTTTAAATGTATAATTGACTTTTAAGCTAAAAGTTTCAAGAGAAGGAAATTTTAAGTTTAAACATGCTTTTATGGTCATCTTTCTTTCTTTTTTTTTTTTTTTGTCTTCTGATAGCACTTAAGTCATCCAGGCCTACTTACAGCAGTTTTCTTCTCTACTTAGAACTCTCACAAAGATGGAACACAGCTACTTGCAGAAAAGTAAAAAAAGAAAATGGAGGGGGAGCACAAGATGGGGGAGGAGGAGGAAGGGAGAAGAGTTGAAGAAACTGGCTTCAAAAACCAAGATGATCGGTATTTTCAATTTTCTGTGGAATTCCCAAACGTAAATTTCAGGAAAAAGAAATGATTATGCTTATGTGAGTAAACTATCTTAGCAAACTCAGGTCCAGTCTTTAAAACCTTGTAATACACTGCACTAAATGCCTTCATTACTTGCTATTCTTTCTGGCAACTTGCCGTTATCTAAGTTTCTTGTTAGCTACTGTTACTAATTCATGAAGCTGAATCATCAAACATCCTTGTCTAATGTATCTCCAGGGAAGTCTAATTGTTTTTCAAGTTAACTGTGACACTTTTAACCTCTTAATCATTATATTCCCTTATCCTACCTTAGTTTTAATTTTAGTTTATCAAGTAACTGTCCAATTCCTACCTGCTTTGGCATTTATAGTCTTCCTCATTTTGTACATATTTAACTGTTTAAACGTAAAATAGATAGCTAGTGGGAAGCAGCCGCATAGCACAGGGAGATCAGCTAGGTGGTTTGTGACCACCTAGAGGGGTGGGATAGGGAGGGTGGGAGGGAGGGAGACGCTAGAGGGAAGAGATATGGGAACATATGTATATGTATAACTGATTCACTGTGTTATAAAGCAGAAACTAACACACCATTGTAAAGCAATTATACTCCAATAAAGATGTTAAAAATATATATATATATTTCCCATTGTTCTTCTTTTACCAAAAATATACCACATCCAATTTGTTCTATAATATCATTAGATTCATAAGGCTTTACTATATGTTAAATACTTTACTAGTGAAACTTAAAAGAATGTATACATCATTATCCTTAACCATTGTTTATTCATTTAAATATTCTATATTCTGTTTTTCAAGATTGTTAGCATTTAACATTTCAACTTAGCTTTCCCTGATACATGGAAGTACATACAGTCTTTCAATAAGACTTACTGAATCTGTACATTGAATCTGTTGATTTAAGAAAGTTTAATCAAAAAAATAAAATGATATGACGTTCATTTAAGTTTCTGTGTCAACGAAACACGTTTTTGAATGTTCTTGTACAGCAATATTATCCCACTTGTTTTACTTCACAGTTCAATGCTGAATCATTTATTTCCAAAAGCATTCCTCCACATACATTAATTGGCCTATTCTTAAATGTAATGTTCTCAGGGAACTAAATCAGTCTTCATTTTCTCTACTCTCTTCTCACATAAATTTCTCCTTTTAAAAATGAGATGTATTTCTCTGAGAACATTTCCTCTTGCTTTATTAGTGGCTGCAGAGTGCCCTTCACATTCTTTATCACTTTTAAGAATTGCCAACTCTACATGTTACTATGTTCACTAAACACCCAAGACCCAACACAAAACAAAAAACTTTTCCCTTATCCAGTGTTTGACAGTTATGAGACAAATATACATATTAAATTGAACTGCAAGTTTTCATCTGTGTAGTTTACATCTTATCAACTTAGATAACATGCCCATGGCATGAATGAAAGTGACAGGGTGTGGATGTGTGACAGCCTTTTATAAAGTGGCATTTCCATAGTTTCTATATAGGAGCATGTTGGGAGAATAGCTTAGTCCCCAATCTTAAATACCTCTTTCTATGTTGAGGGAGCACAATTGTTAAGACATATTTGTTGTTCTTCCATCCCTCTATGTTGTCTGGTCTTGGGGAGGTGGGTTACTTATCTGAATCGTTAATTTAGGGGAAAGATTATCTGGACATGCTCAGGTCTGCCTTCTTTCTTAGGAAGTATGCATTTTATGAGACATCCTCATGTAGGAAATGCCTGCTCTCATCCACAGTCACCTCTGAGAGATGCATGACCTGTACAATTCTGAGGATTAGCCCGTTAGCTCTCCTACTCTACTTCATGCTCAAAATTAGATCTAATCAGTCATAAAAGTAATTTACCCTATATCTACCATTCTATTGTTTTGTTCAATTTTGGAACTTTTCTTGAAGTTACATTAGCATAAAAATCAGATCACATAGTTTTCACTTAGATTGTACTTTTATTTGTGGTGGCTTAAATGTGTAATAGAGGAAGGCTATAACTACAGATCTGGGGACAGGGGCTAAAGTCCACCCCTAGTACCAAAAACCTTCCCCCTCAATTCTATCACCAAAAACAGTCATAGTGCTCTGATTGCTAATGTATTCCATGACAAATCCCTATCGAAGCTTATTTTGATGGAGAATTCTATATAAGATTTTCCATTCTATGGAAAAAAGAGCAACGGCTTTTATCAATCATTCATTTGAACTAAAGACAGAGCCAACATTTGTCTTTGGGAGCTGTGGGCACACAGATGCTCTCAAATGATGTTTGATTAACTGTTCTTCAACTCTTTAACAGTTACTTTCACAGTGAAGTCTTCCCTGATTATCCTATTTAAAATGCCACTTCTCCACCCCACCTTAGCAATCAGATCATCTATCCCACTTTTATTTCCATAGTACTTAACACCTTCTAAAATAGCTCTTTAAATTATTTATTTTGTTTATTGTCTCTTTCCCTTCACTAGAAGGTAAGTTAGCACAATGTCTACTAATTAATAAGTCTTTAGTAAGTGTTTGCTGAATAAATAATCTTGAAGTGAACCCAATTTGGATAAAACCCTTTGGGCAATGTGTTAAAATTGTCTCAACTGACTGCTGCAAATCCATTTACAAATAAGGCACATAACTAGCCAGGTCTGGTTTGTCATGCCTTACAAAGAATTTGAATAATTTTTCAGAAGGCTTTGAGATTTTGTTGGGCCTCAGATTCCTGCAGGTCATATGTGAATAAGTAGAAATTCCAAGTCATCTCCAAGTAATTCAGAGTTCACAGTTATCCTGACCTGAGATGACCGAGAACTAGTTGAGCTCTTAAACCTACTAACTAGTGAAATGTTCTGTACTTTATACTATGAACAGATCCTTTCAAGGAGCCAAACTGGTTATTACAAAAATAATTAGCCTCACCTAGAGTTGAATATGTAGTAGAAAGTCACTATTTATAATTGCCCTGCCTTTCATACATGGATTTTGACATAGGGAACAAATTCTATGAGTGTCTAGAAACAGGCTTTCCTCAACCTAAAACTTTCACTTTCTTTAGGGTTAGAAAGAAATCTGTGGTGAGAGCCTAAAACTCATTCATGTCAGCAATATGAAGATTAGCAACCCCTTGAAGATCACAGAGGGGTAGACTCTTAGCTTTTTGAGGAAAAGGACCTTGCTTCCTCCCTCAGAACATGCATATCAAACACTGAGAAGATGGCCCAGATAAATCTCCTCACCTAGTGATTATACCATCCATGCTTTTGTTTTAAGAGCTGGTACTTTTCACTTTATAAACTTACCCTTGAGTTTGGGGTCATTACTTTTACTTTACTGTTTTGTTTAATTCAGTCTGCAGTATTAGATATGGGAATCAATGGCTTGAAAAATTTCTTTTGAGAAAAAATGATTCTCAGTAGGAAAATGTGGTTTCTAAAGCTCACTAAACCCTCATGAGTTATTATTACATAAAGTCCCATTAGTAAATGTAGAGACAATAAAAATGTATTATTTTAGTCCTCATTTTTTTCATTAGTTTTACTCAAGGTCTCCATCAATAGCTTTAAACTCTTAATTATTATGAAGTTATGTGGGATGAGTGACCCAATGTTTCATCTACCCTATTCATTCCCACCTCCAGTTAGAATAGAGCTCAAATTATAAGGAACAAAAGAAGTTAAGTTGCAGGAAACATGACTAGCAACATATATAATTCATTGAATTATTTAAAAATCAAACAAGAATAACTGCATATATAACAAATTTTATAGTCTATAATAGGAGTTGGCAGACTTTTTCTTAAGGGCCCAGAGAGAAAATATTTTAGATTTTGTGGGTCATGCAGCCTTTGCGGCAATTACACAAATATACTGTTATAGTGCAAAACAGCCATACACAATATTTAAACAAAAATGACTCCATTCCAAAAGAGAATACCCCACTTTATTTATACAAGCAGGTGGCAGTCTGGACTTGGTCCATGAGCCATAGTTTGCCAACTCCTGGATTAAGAAATTATTCTAGAAAGAAAAATTATGGTTTAGTGATAATTCACCTACCTAAAGTGTATTGAGCTAACACATACTGCTCTAATTATGTGGCAGCTGTATATTATATATTCATTCCAGTGCTTTGTGAATATTAACTTATTATTGCTCAGAACTATTCTACTTGTCCCATTTAACAGATGCAGAATTAGTTATATAGAGAGGTTAGGTAACCTACCTGTATTAGTTTCCTGGGCTGCCGTGATAAATTATCCATATAAACTGGATGGTTTAAAAAGAACAGAAATTTATTCCCCTACAGGTCTGGAGGCCAGAATTCTGGAATCAAGGAGTTGGCAGCGCTATGCTCCCTCTAAGGCTTCAGAGAATGATCCTTCCTTGCCTTTCCCTAGCTTCTGGTAGTTGCCTGAAATTCTTGGCATTCACTCCAATCTCTGCCTCTGTCATGACATGGCATTATCTCATTGTGTCTCTCTGTCTTCTCCTGTTCTTATAAGGACGTCAGTCACATTGGATTAGGGCCCACCCTAATGGCCTCGTCTTAACTTGATTACATCTACAAAGACCTATTTTCAAAGGTCAGGGTATTGGGGGGTAGAACTTCAGAATATGTTTTGGGGTATGTAATTCAGTCCACAGCACTGTCTAATAATATTTCACATTATCTTAGTAGTACACAGTCATGGGCACATAACATCAATGATATTTTCAGTATAAGCACAATTGGAAGACTATTTAATATCTTATTTTTTATAAAATATTATTGATTCATATTTTCACAATATATTGTTTAATAACAAATATATTTTATTGAGAAATGAGGGGCCAAAGTTCACCTGTGGAGTTAAGTAAATAATGTACCACAAACTTTATTGATATTAATTTGTATAGTAATTTTTCAACCAGGGACAATAATACCCATTTAGACAACAGTTGGGAATAGTTGGGAAGGATTTGGGGGCTTTAGTGTGTCTGGGAAGCATTGTTAGCATTCGGTGGCAAGGCAGGTAGGGATGCAAAAATCTTTGCAATGCAGGGGACAGCTAGCTATGCCCAACCAAGAATAGTCTTTCTCAAAATACCAAAAGAAACAATGATAAACTAACCATACATTATCATTCTAAAGAAAAACCAGTAGCTGACGGAAATCAGGGAAGCACTGATAATTCACAGAAATTCAGAAGAATTCCATTATATACATAAGTGTGTAGGAGGAGCTTTGTAACTGTGTATTTTCATAGAACACTAAATCACCATCTCATCAAACTCTACTAACAAGCTAATATTAGCTCATGCACACCAACTTGCAGTATCCGAATTGTGCATCATTTATCTATATTAAGAGCAGGTTCTATTCCTTAACCAAACAGGGCCTTAGAGATTAGACATCTTGAAGAATTATCAGACAGACATGAAACCAAAACAAGTTTATTACCACCTCCAGCCTCACTGATAACAAAATCTAGTAGAGAGAATGCACCAGAAGGTCCCTATACCATATGAGATGAACTTACAGATCTTTTCTCTCCAGACAGTGCACACTGAAGTTTGTAGGTAGAAAAAGGTGGAAATAGAAGTCATCTGTATCCTCCAGATTCTCAAGGCACTCTGAGCTTAACTTTTCTGGTCAGGAGAGAACTTTTTTGTAGTCAGGGGATTATAGCAGGTTAATAGCAATGACATGTCATCGCATAGCATGCCAGAGGGCGTGTTGTATTTTGTCAGGCTGCTCTGAAAAGAAAGTGAGTATGTGTCTTCCTTTATGGGTCTAACTGGGAGTATTCAGGGCTCTCACTTAGAGTGGCCAGATTTTCATAGTGGAGGCCACAAATGCACAAGAAACCTTCTGATCTGCTCAAACTATATCTATCTCTGTAAACCAATTACACTCATAATTTAAACACTGCATTTGCATGTGAATTTATATCACTGTGCTGAAGCAAAGTTGCATATACTTGGTTGTAACTTTGGGCCAGCAGACTTCAAAGAATTTATGGGCGCCATCTGCTCACTGGACGAAAGCCCCATTAGAAAGGCAGCATTTGCTTGGAGGGTCTAGGATTCTTAAGAAGAACTATCACAAGGACCATCATCAACATATCTGAACAATGATGAAAGAGGGTATCTGATTATCCTTGAAAGATCCTTCAAAAGCCAAATCAAAACCAGTTCGGAACCAACAATACCATAATGAATGCTCCTCCCCTATATTTTCACATACACATGTGCTTGGACGCTTGTACATAGAGTCTAAATCAGCAGGAAATGAAAAAACTTAGCTCACAATGAATCAAGCCATATCTTACTTTCTGTCTTCTACTCTTTCCAAATCTTCCCAGATGGCCAATGCAAGGACATGTGGGCCTAATTAAAATACTTGGAAGTTTGGGGGGAACAAACTCCTGTCTCATACTGGCTCATCCTATTAATTCTCTAGTACAAAGAGGACTGTCGGGGAACATATGTATATGTATAACTGACTCACTTTGTTATAAAGCAGAAACTAACACACCATTGTATTGTAGAGCAATTATACTTCAATAAAGATGTTTAAAAAAAAAAAAAGAGGACTGTCGAAATGTTCGGTAGGGCAGGGCAAATGTTGAAATTGTGCTGCCATCAACTACTATTGAGTGATGATCAGTGTCTTAAAAAACCTTGTGATAGGGCTTCCCTGGTGGCGCAGTGGTTGAGGGTCTGCCTGCCAATGCAGGGGACACAGGTTCGAGCCCTGGTCTGGGAAGATCCCACATGCCGCGGAGCAACTAGGCCCGTGAGCCACAGCTGCTGAGCCTGCGCGTCTGGAGCCCGTGCTCTGCAACAAGAGAGGCCGCGGCAGTGAGAGGCCCGCGCACCGCGATGAAGAGTGGCCCCCACTTGCCACAACTGGAGAGAGCCCTCGCACAGAAACGAAGACCCAACACAGCTAAAAATAAATAAATAAAACCTTGTGATATAGAATAACCTGTTTATCAACCTTAGCAGCACCATCCTTCCTTTTTCTCACAATCTGTAGCCATTTTCTTCAGTTTTTGTTTTTCTGTTTCAGAAGAGCACAGGGCGAAGATTTGCCCATTAATTCAGCGTTAATAACAAGTATTCTGTGTTTTAACATATCCTCCATGAGCGCTGATATTCCTGTTTTCTTTGCTTTCTTCTTAGTGGAAAGCGGTCTTCCTCACTAATTAAAATTCATTACCTCCTCCTCAAATGAAAAGCCTGAGAAATTGCTGACTGACTCCATCATGCTTAATAAATCCCCAGAGAACAAATAATGTCTCTTTTGCCAAGAGGTTCTGTTTTAGCTTCTGATCCCTTTGGGAACACAGGAGCCTCAGCTACTTCATTTGGTTTGCCATTTGTGGCACCCAGCTCTCAACATGAAGAGGTTGGACATTCACTATTTATAGCAGTCCCTCATATCCTTGACAAGCACATGCTTTCTAACATCCTTCACCTAGATCCTGCATCCTAACTCCAAAATTCTAACAGTCTATCTCAGTGAGTGAAAACTCTTAGTGAGCTATGATCTTATTCTCTGATGGTAATAATCCTAAATGCAGGTCTTTAAACACGAGGTGGACCAACCCATGTAATCCTGCCTCTTCTTCAGTTGATATAAATTCATTCATTGCACTTATCGTTATTGTTTCTTCCTTGCTGCCTCCTATAGATCTCCTGTGAAGTTTCTTAATCTGTTTGGTCTGCATCAGCTAGGTTTAAGTGTGAGGGTGTGCTTGAGATT
Organism: Eschrichtius robustus; assembly: GCF_028021215.1. Classification (NCBI taxonomy): domain Eukaryota; kingdom Metazoa; phylum Chordata; class Mammalia; order Artiodactyla; family Eschrichtiidae; genus Eschrichtius; species Eschrichtius robustus. Next base: position 28,778,525 of record NC_090838.1, read on the forward strand.
TTGTGGGGAGGAAACCCCTGAAACTCTTAGGCTATTAAAGCTGCAGACAGGAGCTCTTTTTCTGGTTACCCACCTGTCTTAATCCACACCCTTCTATTTTTGTGTGGTTAAATTATCCACTATTTTTCACTTTGTCACATTGTTAATATTGTTAACTAAGTAAGAATTTGCAAGAGATATAAAGTAAGAAAGTTTAAGAGCATGGCTCTGAAGTCAGATGAAGCAGTTGCTCTGCTTTTTATAACCTGTAAAACCTTCAGCAAGTTAGTTAACTATTGGATCTCAGTTTCCACGGTTGCAATGTGGGAAATATCTTCTCGTTCAAAGCATTGGTTTAAATCAATTTGAATGATTATGTAATTTACTTAGTTTAGTGGCTTGAATAGGTTGTAAAATGATAATACTCTTTTCAATAATAGTTGATTTTGAGTGACTATTGTATTTCTAATATTCAGTGAGTTTTATGCCTTCCATATACATGAGGAGAAAGCAAGTTAAATATATAAGACTCTTCTGAATGTCCCGGGAGGCACACACACACACACACACACACACACACACACACACACACAGATGTGGCCTAGGCATTGATAAATGATGACTCTATATGGAAAGAAGAAATCCATATATGGGAGTACTGTCTTCTTTCTACTTCTCAGAGATATCACTATTAAACTGGCAGCTTTGTTTTCCACTATTCTTCCTAGTTTCTGTCTCTCAATAAAGCACCTGAAAATTTATTTATTCCCTAAAAAGTAGATGAGATTTGTCTTTCAAAGAGATGCTTCCACATCAACTTGTGTCTAGGCATATCTGGCTGTCTGGTTCAGTGTCTCCAGCAATCTGGCTGTAACCAAACAGTGTGTTGAGAAATTTTATTTACATATAATTTAAAAGTAATTTGACAGCATTTCATAACCTATTCCTTTATACCAGCTCTAAAATCAACCCATTTTTGTCACTGTCACTGCTATTTTCGTGCTGTTTTTTCTCAGAGCCTGTCCTATATAACTTATATTTTATATAATTTATATTTCCATGATCATCTGTTTTTGTCATATTTGTCCAGTGAAACAGTGAGTGCCAACTTAGTACCTGACATTATGGCAAACTTAATACTGTCCTTGTGGGTATCTGGATGCCCACACCTTTGAACCAGGCAAACAGGGTCTACAGTGCTAGCTGTGGTAGGCCTGTTCTTGAAGGGATCTGATGCTCTGATAGCCCTTTTTCTCCACTCCAAACCCAGTGCTACTAATCTCTTACAATATTTGACCCCCTCTCTGTCTGGGACTTTATCTTTAGATGTATGTCGGGAAAATGAGGAATTACTTGTTGTAAAAGTAGACTCTTCTTTGTCATGACATGCCATTATTTTTGGTTTTCTATCTTTGTTTTGTTTTTGTTTTTAACCAGTATTTGGAATAAACTAGTTGTGATGCCAGAGGACTGGTTCTCATTCTTGGCTTCCATATTTCCCTGGCACTCCTCCTCACTTTTGAGGTTCTGCCGACCTCCCAAAGACAAATGTTCTTATTTCTGCCTCTTCTCTCCTCAGTTCCTAAAATCCCCTGTGAGCAATTTCATTCACACAGCCTCTAGCCTCAGCTTTACAATGATGATGTCAACATCCCTACCTCTTTAGGGATTTTAAATGTTAAATCACAAATTTTCCCCTTGAGATGTAGGAGGAAGAAAAAATGAAATCCCTCCAGGAATTAGTTAAGGAACAAACTTTCAGTGGTGTTGCTGGTAAATTTGGAATACTGAAGCACCTTGGTCCTGAGTTCAGATTGAGCTGTCTACTTTTTCTCACCTTAAGTTGAATGGACTCACCCATTTCCAGGTGGAACAGCCAGAGGTCCCAGGCATCACCAATGTGCAGAAGATCTGCCCTAGTGAACAACCTAAAAAAAAAAAAAGAAGCAGTGATGAGTCTAGTACACATGGACCAAAGTCAGAAAGAGAGTAGGCAGAGAGGAAAGAGAGACAAACAGAGAGAAAGGGAGAGAGAGAGAGCAGAAAGAATAAGAAGAGAATGATAGGAGAAAGGATGGCCTGAGCTATACTGGGTTCCCATTCCTCTATTCCATTGACTTGGAGGAATGAGTAAAGAGAGGTCTGGATGAACCCTTCTAATACTCTTCCCTCAAAAAAATGGAAGCCCATCTCTCTCTATGAGAGATGAGGAATGAAGGAATAAATATTCCTCAAGAAAGAACCCTCAGATCAGTTTTATGCATTCCACACACCCACAAATCCAGATGTCTATGGGACATCTCCACCTGACTGTCCCACAGGCAATTCCAACTAAACATGCCCCAAATTGAAGCTATCCCCCTCAAATTCTGCTCTTCTATAAGTAAGTGGTAGACATCGTGGCAATTTTTTCTTCCTCATCCTCTCTCTATTCAAGCACAATGCAATACATTCTACACTACAACTTAAATACCAATTACTGAAAATGCACTTTTTTCTAGTTACTATATCAAGTTCTTTACATACACTATCTTGTTCATTTTCTTCCCCACAACTCTGTAGGATAAGTAGCATAATCTTCATTTTACACATGAGAAAACAGAAAATTAAGAAGGTTAAGGGTATTACTGAAGAAATGTGCTTCTCAAGTACATGATCTTAATGAGTATGGACAAGCACCACCCATATGAGGGCCCTTCTCTTTATACCTTCTACCATCCTTTGTTATCTTTTGCTTGGAGACTATTGCAATAGCTCAGAAAATGGACGCTCTAACTTCAGATTTGACTCCTTAGAATTCCTCTTCCACATGCACTGCCTCCAGAGTGCTATTTCTAAAATCAAGTCTGATGAAGTAAATTTTCTGCTATGAAAGTTTCATGGACTCCCCATCATGAGGCAGCTGCTGCCTATCTGTCGAATCCAATCTTCTACCCTTCTCCCACACACATCCTAGGCTCTGCTGAGGCTGAACTAATTGTCATTCCTGGGAAATGTCAGGCTCATTTCTAGCTCCTTACTTTCATATGTATCATTTCTCTCCTCTGACTAACATACAATTATTTCACCTACCCCAACCCAGCCTTTGAAAGGCAAACTCTAACTTCATTATGAGCTTAAGTTTTACCCTTTATGTGAACCCTTGCTTAAGCAGACTTCAACACATACCCGCCAGATTGCAGCCATTTCATTACATTGCATCGTAACTGCTATGTAGCAGGTCTAATAATGAAATCCACTTTGGAGAGTAAAGAATCTTTACTTTTGTGTACTTCAAGTTCAGCACAGCGACTACTAACACATAATAGGTGCTCAATACACACTTGTTTTCAATTAAATAAGGCACTCTATCTTTCCAGAACCATATTTAAGATACTTCTCTTGGGAAGGAAGAAAGGGAGCACAATGTGGCTTCTACCTACCAACATTCTGCAGATGACAGTGTGGGCTTCAAATAGTAATTTATTTGAGGATGCTAAATAGAAACTAACAACAACAAAATGCCTTGACTCTCTTCCTTGATGCAGAAACCCTCCAACAAGAATCACCTTCCAGGGCGAATGCCTCTTATTTCCATAAAAGCAAGAACATACTAAAGAAGCACAAGTATATAAAATTATTAAATTTTGCCTATTTTAGGAAGAGGATAAAAGAAGTGACAATTTGACTAATTAGAACTTGAGGAATTATGGGTAGATTTTCAGGGAACACTGAAGAATAAAATCATCAGCAAGCAAAATTTTCTAAAGGACTGAAGTGCACACTGTATGACATAAAGTGTAGACCAGGACGGAAAGAAAAGAGGTACCAAATTGATGACACCACAGGAATTGTATGTATTTTGCCTCCTTAACCTTCACAAGGTGCTGTGAAGTGGATAGGACACTGAATTTCAAATCGTTTAAATAACTACCCAAAGTCACACAGCTAGTAAGTGTTTTCCCACCTAACTTGAAACTCTATGTTCCTTCCAGTTCACTACTTGTTCTTAAGCTAGTGCCTCTTACCTTAAAACCAACCCAAAGGCTTTTGTATTTAGTGGTTGACAGAGGAAGATACACACGTAAGCCATCTAAGCAAAATGTCAAATTATAACTTCCCTAAACGAACACATACCAAGAACAGTTAAGTGACCCTCATTTGCTCACAGATTCATGCCTCAGGCATTTATGCCAGATCAAAAAATGCCAGATTCACTCTTGCTGAATAATAAAGTGGAATTCAGAAAACTGGGGTACAGAGTAGGCTGACCTAGGACTCTTAGTTCCTTACAATTCTCATTCTAAAGGTGTTCCCAGTTAACCTTTGTTGCTCCATTTAGAATCGCAGAAAATGTTTTTAGTTAGAGCTCTTTGGGGAATAATTCAATTTCTGTATTTAATGGTTGTGATCATATAAAAGCCAACTAACAGAAGCTGTAAGATTTGTTAGGCTAATGTGAAAATATATTTGTGTCAATTGTGGAACAATTTATATCATTATTCACTGCAAAATATACCACAGGAATGTTTTATGAGGTCATTCTGTCCCTGACTTTTTCAGTAAGATGTTAATAATCAGAAAATAAATCAGCATGCTTAACAATAAAATATGATCCAAAATGTTCTATTGATACTTTAGTAATAACAGAAAAAAATAGCAAAAATACTACTATTACTACACTTAATTGATCCCCCAATTCTCCTTATAGCCATAAAATATCTATACAGACAAATCTTCGTTCAAATATCTCACTCCAGTTTAGACACAGCTTTCCTTACAAATACACACACCCTGTTTGTAATCTAGAGAAAATAACTAAAAGTTATTGGATTACGAATAACTGCAATTTAGCCACAGTGATAAAGGCAAATGAAGGCTTCTGTTTATTTCTCAGCTATGTTGATCTGTAAGCCAACTTGTGATGATGCTTTCTTCACTGTTTCTATTCAGTGATCTTCCTTTCCATCCATCAAACAGACATTATTACTAGGTATGTTGGCATTCACTGTGGTCCAGGCCAAGCCTGCCAATCCTCAGGATTTAGAACCAACTCATAAAACACATTTGCAAATGGATGTAACACCTTAAGTCCAAGTAGATTTTTTTCCTGCCCATCTCTCTGGTAGCAGATGAATAGATCTACTCAAAGCCACAAAAGAGGCCATAATTTTTAAAATTTACTTTTATTTTTTAATTAAAGTGTAGTTGATTTACAATATCATGTTATGCAATAGTTTTAGGTGTATAGCAAAGTGATTCAGTTACATATATATTTTTTTCAGGTTATTTTCCATTATAGGTTATTACAAGGTATTAAATATTGTTCCCAGTGTTAGATAGTAAATCCTTGTTGTTTATCTATTTTATGTATAATAGTTTGTATCTGTTAATCCCATACTCCTAATTTACCCCTCCCACCCCTCCCTTTCTCCTTTGGTAACCATAAGATTGTTTTCTGTCTGTGAGTCTGTTTCTGTTGATCAACAAATCTTCTAAAAACAGAAGAGCAGCTCTCAAGGGAAAATCTTTTCCTTTGACCAAAGATTATCTGCACAATCTCTTATGAGATAGGGGTAAGAAGAAAAAAGAAAGAAATTAACTTGATTATATTAATAAGACTGTTAAAAGATCTAGTATAATAGTTTTCTCCTTTGGAAATTAAGTGTTTTTTGTGGACTACCCTGGTTTATTAAACATGATTATTAGTACTACTTATAGTAGAAAATGTGTTCTATGTTCTAAGTACTTAATACATACAACTATCAGAAATCAACTTCTGTTTGAAATTTTATTTGGCTTCTTGGAGTTTCTAAACAGCTCTATGAGTTCCAGCTTTATGACAAAATAAACCAATGCTTTTATACAAGTTAGTTTTTCTAAGGTACACTAGAAACTGTTTCTCTTTTCTGCTAACTTAGCATTTTGATTTTGTGCATAGGCACACACGATTGACAGGTTTTATTAAAAATTTTAATTTGGTTTCATAAACATTTTTAAAGTCTACCTTATGGTAAGTAACCAAATTGTGGCTTGTGGGTTGTTCTTTGTTTTGCTGGGGGATGGGGTGAAGAAAGGCCATTTACATTTGGATACCTGCTGGATTAAAAGATCCAGTTGAATTTTAAAAATGTAGTTTCTGGGACATCCCTGGTGGTCCAGTGGTTAAGACTTCGTGCTCCCAATGCAGGGGGCACAGGTTTGATCCCTGGTCGGGGAGCTAAGATCTTGCATGCCACCAGGCACAGCTAAAATAAAATAAAATAAAATAAAATAAAATAAAAAATAAAAAAATAAAAGAGAGAGAGAAATGAAGTTTCTGTTCATCAACAGTTGTGTAATTAGAATCTTCAAGAATATTTCATTTACCAACTCAAGAGATTCCTTGCCCTCTCCCAGGGTTAGGGTCTTTATTTATTTTTTTAAATTTTTATTGGAGTATAGTTGCCTTACAATATTGTGTTAGTTTCTACTGTACAGCAAAGTGAATCAGCTATATGTGTACATATATCCCCTCTTTTTTGGATTTCCTTCCCATTTAGGTCACCACAGAGCATTGAGTAGAGTTCCCTGAGCTACACAGTAGGTTCTCATTAGTTATCTATTTTATGCGTAGTATCAATAGTGTATATATGTCAATCCCAATCTCCCAATTCATCCCACCCCCTCTCCCCCCTTGGTATCCACAGGTTTGTTCTCTATGTCTGTGTCTCTATTTCTGCTTTGTAAATAAGATCGTCTAAATGCCATTGTTTCACTGTGGGAATTTCTATAATTTCTTTGCTTTCAAATTGCTCAATCTCTATCATTTCCCCTGTTCTTATTTCTCAGCCACAAATGTGGAGTCTACTTCAGGGAGATGCTCTACCTAGATTTTGATGCAACTTCTCTCCAGGAAAAATTCACTAATGCTGATTTACATCTCCTGGGCTTTTACTCAATTCCCAAGTCACATACTTAAATTTCAACCACAACCTAATATATTATCCCAATGTATTGCCTTTATATATGCATGTGTCTCTATAAAGCCTCCTGTATCATAGGTTCTTAACTTCTATCAGTGGTGTATCAGATGCATAAAGCAAAGCAGTAAATAAAGCTAAACATACAAACTTCTTCAGAGTATTATGAGATAAACAGTCTCAATACTACTGACAGGCATCTACATTGATATAAGGCTTTTAGAAAAACAATTTGGCAAATATATATCAAATCCTTGAGCTATTGGTACTCTTTGTGTGACTGTACTTATGATAAGCTATCTTACAATAGAATATATTACTCCAAATATATTTTAGCACAAACATGGTCCTAGAAAAGTTATTTATAAAAGGGATCTAATTAATTTCAAGTGGACAAATAATAAAAAAAAGACTCTCAAACAATCATAGGACACATTATCATTTAATTTTAAAAGGGTTTAGAGTGAATGATTACATCTTTGAGAAAATCTTGTATTACAATGTTGAACTGTGTGGTAGACTACCAAATTGAGTATTTACTCAAGTATGAAACTTGCAAATTATATATAGTTCAAGAATGAAGTGAAAATGCTTAACTAGTAATAGCTATGTCTTTGGGTAGTGGTACTTACATTCTGTTTTCACTCTGTAAATTTCTGTACTTTATAGGTATTTAGGAAAAATAAAGTATAAGCTTATGATTAAAAAAATAAACTTATTTTTAAATAAGGGGGTTGCCAGAAGTTATTTTAAATATAGTGTTTAAATTTTTGTTTTGGTTTGCAAATAAAAGCATTTTAAAAAAATCTTTTCATTTTCTCATTTCAAATACAGGAAATTCTCATTTCTTCCTCTGGAAGTTGGTTAAGACTGAAAATGAAGAAACTCACCGGGCAGTGAGTTATAAAGATATATAAATATATTTCTGTATATTTCTTTATATAAACATAAAGAAAAGCTAACATTCTGAATATGATGTTCATGCTGCTGTATTCACAACTACAATAAGCCTTAGTACAAATATTGCCAAAAATACCCTGAGCAAATGATTGAATTTGCTTTTAGAAAGGTTCAAGTGAAATTTGCAATATATCAAAATGAGCATTCCATTATGATTTACATTCTTTACATTTATTATCTTTGTTTTCACCTTTATTTTTCTTTCTTTTTTCACCCAACAATGTATTAAGTACTTTAGACTAAACAGAATCATTTTGCAAATGAAGCATATTAATTAATTAACAAAATCTGTTAAATTCATATTTTATATGAGAAATTAAATGCAATCCCCCCCTCACCCTCTACTCCCCAAAATCCTGGACAATAATTTTTATACAGTTATTTCTTTCTAATTTGTAAAATTTGCAACCACCATCACAATTTTCCTAAACACATGCTCTTGCTCTCCTTTCCTGGTTTTGTCTTTCTCCATAACAACTGACTTTTAAAATAAAATGTGGGGACTTCCCTGGTGGTCCAGTGGGTAAGACTCCGCACTCCCAAGGCAGGGGGCCTGGGTTCAATCCCTGGTCGGGGAACTAGATCCTGCATGCATGCCGCAACTAACAGTCTGCATGCTGCAACTAAGACCCGGCACAGACAAAATAAACAAATAAATAAATATTAAAAAATAAAATACAATGTGAATTTACTTCTATATTTTATTCATTTTAATCTTCTCACACCAGAAAGGAAGTTCTGTGAGGGCCAATTTTGTCTTTTTTTTCCTCATTGCTGTATCCCAAGTCCTAAAACAAAGCCTGGTACGTGTTAGCCCCTAAAATATATAATTAATAATGGGAAAAAATATTTTCCATCTTAGTCTTTAAATGTTCCTTTTAAGTATAAATATTGGTAGTATAAATGTTTACAAAGAGAAATGAAAACATATGTCTATACAAAGTCATATACACTAACATAGCATTATTCATATTGGCTAAGAAGTGGAAATAACTTAAATTATCAACTTCTGAATAAATTTTTAAAATGTAGCATTTCCATACATTGAAATACTATTCAGCATTTAAAATGAATAGTCTACTGATACATGTTACAAATTGGATAAATCTGAAAAACATCATTTTAAGTGAAAGAAGCCAGACACAAAAGACAATGTATTGTATGATTCCACTGATACAGGAAGTCTAGAAGACATAAATTTATAGAAGCAGAAAGCAGATCAATGGTTTTCTAGTGCTTTGGTTGGGAGTGATGGTTAATTGAAAACTGGATCAAGAAAACATTTTGTGCTGACGGAAACATTAAGACTGAATTGTGGTAATGGATATACAACTCTATACATTTACTAAAATCATTTAATTGTGTACTTAGAAAAAATGAATTTTATTTTATGTAAATTATAACAAAATAAAGCTTTTTAAAATATATATGCATATAAGCTATATTCACATACACACAGAAACATATGTAAAAATATATGCAACTTGTTTCTCTGGAATGAATCACAGGAAACTTAGTGGTTGCATTTGGAATAAAAAAAAAATTGAGGGTATGAGAAACTTTCCCTCATCATTTAAAATTTTTACAGAAGTTGAATTTATAAGTTTAATTTTATACAAACAAGTATAAGTTTATACAAACTTATAAATGTATGTCTTTTTATTTAAATATGAAGATGGAGCAGAGAGAGATTTGAAGATGCTGACCTTGATGATTGAAGTGATGCAGCCACAAGCCAAGAAATGCTGTAAACTACCAGAAGCTGGAAAAAGCAAGGAAAGGATTCTCCCCTAGAGCCTCCTGAGGCACCATGGCCCTGTTGACACCTTGATTTTGGCCCAGTGAAAATTATTTCAGACCGTAAGAGAATCAAAGTGTTAAGCTGTCACTTTGTGGTAATTTGTTAGAGCAGCCCAGGAAACTAATATAATCATCATGGGACAATGAACCAACTAAACAATAGGTAAACTAAACTGGTGTTACTTACATTTACTGGCTTGGAGGAGGAACCCTCTGGCCTTCCTTGTTGGATTCTCTTTGCAAGCTTCTTCACAGTGATCAGAGTAAGAGCAGTCATAATAGAAAACTGATAAAACTTTTTAGCACATTTCAGAAATGGCCAGTGAAACTGCATTAACGCATTCATGAGTCAATCATGCCCTTATTTTATCTATGAGTTATGCTTCTTGCTAGATCCAAGATGGCAAAATGGAAGGACAGATACAAGTAGGAAAAAGAGGGAAAAGAGTGATGGATATAGCACACCATAATTAGTGAAGAAAGATGAAGAAACAGAAAAGTGCAGAGGAACAATGTGGTGCTTGAGTTCTAATGTATATGAAATTGATTCATGCATCCATTCATTCAACTATCATTTAACAAATATTCACTGAACATGTATTCAGACCACTGTGGTAGAAAAACTAAAGACACTGTAGCAAGCAAGATAGACATGGCCCCTGCCTTCATGAAACTTACATCAAATCTTAGAAGACAGGAAGTATAGTAAGACACTGTTGCCTAGCCAAGTTTATGCATAAAACTTTCTTCACTCTTTTTCATTCTTTTACCTTTCTGCTCCTCTGACTAGGTAATTTCAAATGACTTCTCTTGGAGTTTGCTGATTCTTTCTTCTGCTTGATGAAGTCTGTTTTTGAACCTCTCTAGTGAATTTTTCAATTCAGTTATTGTATTCTTCAACTCCAAAATTAATGCTTGGTTATTTTTTATATTTTTTCCTCTTTGTTGATATTCCAATTTTGTTCATGCATCATTTTCCTGAGCTTGTTGAGTATCTTTATGATCGTTATTTTGAATTCTTTGAACTATCAGATAATTCATATACTTTCATTTCTTCAAGGTCAGTTTCTAAATATTTATTTTATTCCTTTAATTAGGCCATGTTTCCTTGTCTCTTCATGTGCTTTGTCACTTTGTTTTGGGATCTGCACATTTGAAAGAATAGCCACCTCTACCAGTTTTATGGACTGGCTTTGTACAGAGAAAGACCTTGACTAATCAGCACAGTTAGAGATTCTGCCAGCCTCCTAAATCTTTCCTGTTGATGCGTCTTCTCTGGACTAGTGCCTGTAAATTCCCATGTAGAGGGATTTGCAGGTTTCCTTTTTCAGGAGCTCATAATCTCCTGCTCCCTCTTGTGTCTACATGACGTTCTGCAGGTTCTCTGAAGCTGCTACAGGCCATCCAGCTCTCTTTTGTTCTCAACAGCATCCAGACTTCTAGAGTATCTTGGGTACTATCAGTGCACGAAGTCAGGCAAGACAGAAACCAGTTCCTCAGGTAGCCCCCCTGAAAAGCTAGAATGTTGGTCAGGTGCTCCACTTTTCTTTTTTGGGGGTTTTCTCCCACTCACTCTGTACTGAGCTGGGGAGAGGAACTATGGAGAGTAAGTGTGTGTTAGTTCAAATTGTTGCCTTTGTAGTCAGTTACCCCCAACCTAACACCATTTCCTGTTAGCACTTAGATTCAAGAAAAACCGAAACAAGTCCCTCAGGCAGACCCCTTAAACGTTTGAACATTGGACTTGTGTTTCAACATTTTCTTTTCCTTCTCAGGGAGAAACAGGAGTTGGGAGTTTTCTCCCCATTGCACCATGCTGAGCCTAGAGGAGGAACTATAGCAAGTGGGTGGCATGACATTTCCTACCAGTTTCATTGTGGCTGGTTTCACACTTGCCTTGAGTGCAGGAGCCTCTCCACTGGTTTCTGGATTTATCACTAAGTGAATTGGTTCATGTATGGTTGTTGAGCTGGTGTCTCCATGGGAAGAAGGAGGGCCTGGGGTTTACTATCCCACCATCTTGCTGGTGTAACCTTCCTATTACTAATTTTAAAAGTAAATTTTAGAAGCTTCCTCTCTAAATCCAGAATAAGGAAGATAAAGATGAGCTTTTCACTACTTTTCATCTACATTGTGTGTTATTGGAAGGAACAAAAATAACTTCTTATTTGAAGAAGAAAAGAATTGTCTATGTAGAACCTCCCCGCAAATCTATAAAAACAAAATATCAGAAGAAGGAAGTTTGGAAAAGTGGACAGATATACAATTAATCCATGAAAGTTATTTGCATTTCTGTACACTATCAACCACAGTTAGAACATGTAAACAAATCAGATATTTAGGCTGCATAACAAACTGCCCTAAAATTTAGTGGCTTAAAACAACAATAATATTTTTTTTTATAAGTCTATAATTTTGGCAGAGTTTTCTGGGGAGAGCTTGTCTTTTCTCCATCTGGCATCTGTTGAATCAGCTTCATTGAGATATGGAGGATCCACTTTCAAGATGACCATTTGGTGCTCAATGCTCACCCTAGGCTATGTACTGACATTCTAATTTCCTCTACACGCGGCCCTTTCTGTGGGCTGCCTGGACTTCCTCATGAAATGGTGGCTGGGCTTCAAGAGTGAGTATCCAAAGAACACAAGACAGAGAAGAATTGCATTTTTATAAAAACATCAGATGTTATTTAGTGTCATTCTTCCAAACTTCATGGCTTAAGGCAGTCCTCTCTGTTTCAAAGACAAGGCACATAAATGCCAATCACACTGGAGGGAGTGTCAAAGGAAGAGAAAACATTGTAGGAAAATCAAGTGGTCATTTTCGGAAAATACAATCTTCTTTTAAAAAAAATGGTATCATTATAAACAGCAACAAAAATGGAAAGTTATACCATGCTTATAAATGAGAAGATTCAATATCATAGAAGTATTCAGTTTCTCCTAATTGAATTCTAATTTCACCATTCGAAATTGCAACAGGATTTTGAGGTACATGTAGAAATGATTTTATAATTTATTTGGAGGTGTGCTAATCTGCAAATGGCCATGTCTGAGAAAGAAGAGAGGGAGATTTGCCCTACATATATAAGGATTTATCTTAAAGTTGTAGAAAAGAAGATATGACATTCAGATGGAAATATATTAACAGATTTAACAGAAAAGAAAGCCCAGAAAGAGTCCACAATGTGCATAAAAATGTATATACAATTAACATGGCATTGAAGATGATTGAGGAAGTAAAGAACTAAATGGTCTTAGAAAAAATTAGTTATCCATTTAATAAAATATTATATCCAAACTTCCAACATTTTATAAATGTGATTTTGGATGGATTAAATGCCTGTGAGAGGCATAGTATTAAAAATTATAAAAGAAAATATTCTAATGACTTCTGGAATAAAATATATTTCTTTAAAAATTTTTTATGGAAGTATAGTTGACTTACAATGTAATAATAATTTCAAGTGTACAACATAGTGCTTCAATATTTTTATGTTACACACCATAAAAAGTTATTATAAAATTATTGACTATATTCCCTGTGCTGTACATTACATCCCTGTGATTACCTATTTCATAATTGGTGGTTTGTACCTCTTAATCCCTTTCACCATTTCCCCCAGTGCTCTTCACTAGTTAGTTCTCCATATCTGTGAGTCTGTTTTGTTATGTTTGTTTGTTTGTTTTGTTTTTCTATTCCACACATAAGTGAAAATATACAGTATTTGTCTTTCTCTGTCCATGGTGAGATATCACCTCACACCTGTCAGAATGGTTATCAACAAAAAGACAAGAAATAATAAGTGTTGGTGAGGATGTGGAGAAAAGGGAACCGTAGTACACTGTTGGTGGGGATGTAAATTGGTGCAGCCACTATGGAAAAGACTATAGAGGTTCCTCAAAAAATTAAAAATAGAACTGCCATATGATCTAGCAGTTCCACTCTTGGGTATATATCTGAAGAAAATGAAAACACTAATTTGAGAAGATAGATGCAGCCTCATGTTTATAGCAGCATTATGTACAATAATCAAAATGCGGAAGCAACCTAAGTGTCCATCAACAGATGAATGGATAAAGAAGAAGTGTATACACACACACACATACACAATGGAGTATTACTTAACCATAAAAAAGAATAAAGCTTGCCACTTGTGACAACATGGATGGCCCAGGGGGGTATTATGCTTAGTGAAATAAAAAATATCTCTTATATAAGATTTTTTAAATGCTTAATGTGGAAAAAGTTTAATAATTTTGCTACCTTAAAATTGAGAATTACTCTTTAGCAATTAAAACAGTTAAGGGAGTGCCAAATACTCTGAAAATACAACTGACAAAAGATTAGAATCAAGAAGATATTTTTAAAAACACCCAAAATCAATAAGAAGAGTTACCTAAAGAAACTAAAGTATATGAACAGCTATCAAACATAAGAGCAAACTGAATGATGAATAAAAATATGAAATGGTAATATTTGATGTTAATATATATTTAATGTTTTAGTCTAATTATATTTAACGTTAAGCTATATATTACAATATATTTATTATATAAATAATAAATACATATTATATATTTAATGTTAAGTTATATAACTTAGGGAATGGCTTTCATATGTGTACCAGAAAACATGTTCAACAATGTTCATTTATATCAAAAAAAGAAAAAAATAGAAACAATCAATAACTTATTAGCATAGTACATAGCAATGAAAGTAAAAGAAACACCTCCACATGGCAAAGTATGCTTGAAATTTAGATGTATTCTTGAATATAATAAAGAAATGAATACATAATTAAATGCATAAATAAAAGTAATCTTAGAAGACTAACTTCAGTGTGATACCATACTTACAAAACTCAAAATCAATGAAAGCTTAACTATGTGTTGCTTACGGCTAAATCGATAAAGTTAGGTAAACTCAATATTTAAAAAGCATGTGAGTGATAAGCAGACGATACAAGGCAATGATTACTTTGGATATGAGGCAGTGTGATAGTATTGGAAAGAAGCATGGAAGTAGCTTCCCTAAATTGCAATTTTTGTTTTTATAATTTGTGTGATAGGTTTATACACGTTACATACAGTGTGTATGTGTGTGTGTATGTAATAAATTAAAATTTTAGATGTTTGGAGAAATGCTTCCAAACTTTTACACAGGTGAGTAGAAATCCCCAGCTTTCCTATATTTTATATGTAACCTTATATCTGTCAAGGCTCAGAGAAGCACGTGGCAAAAGAGAAAAGAAGATTATTCGGTTTACTGTGAACTTCTTTTATGCATCTGTTCATACCAACAAAGAACACACAGGGCAAAGTGGCCAAAGAAATTTCTCAATGACTTAGCATTATAATCACAGTCTTATCCAGATAAAATGCGTGGTGCCCACCCATTGAACAGAATATCGTATTAGTTACTGGGAAAATTCTAAAGAAATAAGAGAAGAGCATTTGTTCTTAGATAACTTACAGTTTAGTTGAAGTAATGATGAAAATACTCGCCAGTTATACACCCTGTTACTGGAATTAAGTGCACAACCAACAGGGGGCATCATTTTACTTCTGGTTGTTCTGCAGTTTCCAGAGTCAACCAGCCCTTTCCAAAAAATCTAACATTGTGCCCAAGAGTGGGATTCAAGAACAGTGTTAAAGTTATTAGTCATTGGAGTGCCCTTTGCTGTTCTGTGCTTCTTAGATTTCTGCATGAATATGCTGCTGGAAGTTGAGTAACTTTCATAATACAGTTCTTCACAGAAATAAAATTCTACATTGGAATACAGAATCCTCTAACTTTCATAAATCAGACAAGATCAAATGTATACAAATATTTAAGATTTATTCCAAGGCAGTATAGTAACAGGTGAAATTAAAATACAAGTAAAAACCAAAAAGTAATATTGCACGCAAAATACCTGCACCAAAATGCAGGTAGGATTCCAGAAAAGATTGTGAGCAGGGTAAAGTAGAATTATTTTTCACATTTTTTGCAATGCAGCGTGTATTTCATGAGATCATACCATTTGCAAGTTACATAAGAAGATGCAAAGGCAGATTAAACATGAATCCTGACCTCAAGAATCTTATAGCTTTGTACATGTGATAAGAAGCACCAAATATCATGCAAGTCATACAAGAAACACTATAGAAGACAATGCCCACTGCTGCCATTTCTGTACCTAACACCACAGCCCCACCCATGGGCTTTTAACAGCCAGTCTCTATGATTTTTATTGATGGACTGCTCTTCAGCTACTGGAGCCACTTGGTCCAGACAGATTGAACTGGGCCGACTGTGGGACATCTGCCTAGGATCCCACCATTGCTTGGCTTCTCCCTTTCCCTGGCCCAGTCTTCCTATCCCCGGTCTCCCCTGGAAGCACTTCTTAGTATATAAATGACTTCCACAAGTCTTTATCTCACGATCTGCGTCTGATAATGCATCCTAAGTCAAGTTTAGGATAAATCCGTAGATCCTGAGAAGGAGAAAAGAAAGCTTATTGGGAAGCAACCCTGTTGTTTGATTTTGCATGTTATATGGAGCGAAATCATCTTGACTTTGTTCAAAGGGTTTTATTACTTTCAGTGTACTATTGCTTATTAGTTTATATTACAGAGAGTGTCTGATCAACATACCTAATTTTAAACATGATCTTTCCTTTCCTTAAGGTAGTACAGTCTCAAATCTATTCTCATCATTATATTCAATTACTAGAAGAATGGAGCACATGGACCAAATGATTAACATTCATAGGAAATTGTCAGTTTTTTCCACAATGATATTTAGCTTGTCCATGTGAAATGCAATTCAGGAGTCTTTCAGCATTTTTGCTATTTTAATTACAGTTTACAAAGTTTAGCTTGATTAATTAACACTAGATTGATGTAAACTAGATTCATGTTATGTTCGCTGCACTGATAATGAATTTCCATTTATCAAAAAAAGGAAATCAGCTCTGTCCATTGGAAGGAAGTTTTTCTTCTTCTTTCTTTTCTCCTCACTTTCAAAAGTATGAATTGACTTAAACTCTATAAAATAGTTCAGGGAATTATATCACATACTTAAATATTTTAAATGCCACAGGAAAGCCCTAGTAACCATCACTTAATACGTATAAAACCGTTATATTTAAAAGTGATGATGGAGTATTTTGTTAAGTGAGAAAGGAGAATTTGTTAAATGAAAACTGAATCAAATCGGAACCTGAGGTTCAATATACATCCTTTGAAAAGGGCTAGTCACTATTCCACTATTCACAGGGATGGCAGACCTCGGATAACACCAGTGCTCCGTGACAAGCTGGTTGATCTTCAGTTTTGTGCTGTAGCTCCAGCTAAACTCTAGTAATTGAATCTAGGGTGTAAATGTTGGTAAAGTTCCTGAGGCAGAAAGCTAGGCATATTATTTTGGGTTGCCTACAGCAAAACTAAAACAGATTAATCAGACAGAAATTCCAAGAATGAAATATGGTTAACTGGCCTGATCTGCACAAATCAGAATGAAGTCAAGTGGATTAAGTGAATTGCAGCAGACCAGACAGACTAGGATACTTCTAGATTACATTTTGAGATCTGAAATCTTGGGAGTCTGAATCTTTTATGAGGAGAAAGCTGGGACTTTTTAAGTTAAGAAAACCCTATTTATAAGCCAAAATATTGATACATTTCAGAAAGTTTTGCATTTACTTTTCCCAAATGGTAGCGATATTCTAGTTGCTCCAAATTTGCATTTTATCATATAACAGAAAGCCTGCCAGTTGTCGTATCAAAGCAAAAGAAACATAAGGAGGGAGGGCAGGGCACAATGTAGCCAAATGTGGGGGTGGGGTGGGGAGGCAATAGGCTCCTCTTTTTCTTTCTTTCCTTCCCTCCCTCCCTCCCTTCCTCCCTCCCTTCCCCCTCCCTTCCTCCCTCCCTTCCTTCCTCACTTCCTTCCTTCCTCCTTCCCTCCCTCCCTCCCTTCCTTCCTTCCTTCCTTCTTTCTTTCTTTCATAAAAGAATAAGAAGTTGTGTCCCTGTACACAAAGGAACTAAATTCCCCCCAAAAGCAGAAGAGGATGATGTGAGACAGTAGAGGTGAGGGATGGTAGAGGCCAGTGGATGGTATAGAGGTAAGACATGTTAGTAGCCAAGTGCTTGTCACACAGGCAAGACAACCCTCAATGTGTATATAAGATAGGGCTTTCCAACTCTATTTAGAAAATCTCAAACTTTTAATAAATTCAGCATCAAACTCGTTATTGGCCAGACCTCTACAAACATCATAGAAGCTTTTTAATTCACTCACCCATTTATTCATTCATTTGAAAGGCATTTGAGTATCTTCTATGTGCAAATTTCGCTGCCAGCTTTGGGGAAAAGTGCATAGGCAGAACAAAATACATATCTCTGTGTGTTAGATACGATCCCAGCTTTCCAAATACCTGCAACCAGGTATATGTAGAAGCAATATTTATTTTATAAAATCATAATGACAGACATCTATGGACTTGAGTTGTCAGTGAAATTTTTGAAGAACTGGCAATTCAAATGGCTTTCTGAAAGATGGCAAGAACTCCTTCAGTTAGAACCCCTGTGAATAATTCCTGAGCACTGAAGACACTGATACTGAACAATGCTGGTAGAAGATGAGGGGGGAGAAGCCAACTTTCTACACGATGCCAATATAGTACTTTAAAAAATGATAATAAAAGAACTCATTCTTCATATCTGAGAGCAACCTAATTTACAGTAAGTAATCAGTATTTATATTAGTCACCTCTAACTACTTACCTATTTAAAGAGTGTCCCTTAATTACGCATTACATTGAATGCCTACTTCTAATTACAGAATAACATTATTTTGGGTACTGGATACATATGTCTTTATTTTTGCAAAACCTTTTGATTACTCTTTTTTTGTGATGTGCCTCTGAAATCCTACTTTGGGTGAGAAGAAATCCTCCACGGGTAGGTCTTTGGCCAAGTGTGTTTTGATAAAGTTCTTCACGTGGATTTGATGTCCTTTTCAAACTGAGAAACATTGTTGTAGAGGGAGCCTTCCAGTCTTACCTTTACAGTCTAAATGCATTTCATTCACCCCACAAGACTGCTATTTTTATTTCTCCATCCAGCCTATTTTTAATCTACGAAATAGCAACAATTATACTTACAGTCAGTGTGGCCTAACATGTTACCATTACAGGTTTCCATGAAGATTGATTTTCCCTAAGAATAACACTGGCTTCTTTCCATTTCCTTATTCACTCTGCTAGTAAGGAGTAGAGTGTCTTGGAGAGCCTATGTAGACATGCTTGACATCACCTTGCTCTTCCTTCTCTTGGGAAGATGCCTCCCAAAGAGAATACTTCATGGAGTAAGTCTTACCAGTGCAGGCCCACTATATAACACATACAAAATCTATCATGTAATACAAACAGTAACTCATAATATTATCATTTATATGTATTAGTATATTGTTTGAATTGGGCATGTATAAACTGATCGTAGGCAAAGTAAGTTGCCACTTCTTGATCATCCCTCTATAAAAGCTGGCTAACATCCTACACCCAGGATGTGCCTTATCAATTGCTCATTAAAGTATTTAAAGTTCTTTCTCCTCAACAGTCATTATAAGATAGGGAAAGAAATAGTAATGGGAACAATAAACAAATAAATAATTTGCTCACACGAGAGCAAGTTTACATAATTTGGATGAGTCACAAACTGCATTTAGGTAAGTAAAAATTATCTATGCAGTTTTTAATAAGGAGCCCTTGGAGAGAAAAGTGGTTTCTCACCATGGAAGTTTTTTTATACTACAAAATAAAATAATATTAATAATGTACATGACCAGAGAGCTCTCTGAAATTAATGTTCAGGCCCCAAATTAAAAATTGCTCCACTGAAGGTACATGGTATTACCCAGGACCCTGCTCTTCTGGGGGAAAGCTTGTTTGATAGACATATGGTGTAAAGGCTATTAGACCCTGATAAATCCATTTAACAAGAGGAAGAGGCACAAGAAAGCCTGATGCAGAAGGGATGCTACAGGAAAACAAATTAGATTGAACCAGTTGCTAGGAAACAGGGCAAACTAAGTGCATTGGAGCAGTTAGATGGGGCAACTCCGAAGGATTAACAGCCCTCCATTTCCATGCAGAGACCAAAGCAGACCAGGTTTGCAGCCTATGTCAGAGAACAACACAAGCTGTGTAATCTGGCCTTGTAGGTACAGAAAAATCCTCATCGTACACATTTCCAGAGCCAAAAAAATGGGAAAATAATCAAAGTACCTTATTAGCCCACATCTATAGTCCATCACCAAAGTAGATTTGAATGTGGCTCAAACTTTATTTCAGAGTAATATCATTTCTCACAAGATCCACTGTAGACAGATTTATGTGTAGGAATAACTTATACCAGAGCATGAATAGACAGAATCTTGAATCAGGATTTAAGAGAGTGGACGAGATGGGAGGTATTTTCTGGGTCATGAACTGACATTGAATTTTCAGTTTTTATGAAGGTTGTCTATATTGTCCAGACAAAAAGTCCTGTGCCACCTACTTCTTGAATTTCATCTTTAGTATCTCTCTCTCATTAGTGCTGACCACTCTTTTCTGTTCAGTGGATTTAGCGCATTTGATTAGAATATGACCTCATAAGGGTCAGTCTCCTCTCTGTTAATTTATATGCATGACATCTAGATTAGGCAGTGAGTGACAGTAACTGCCCAGAAAAACATCTGTTGTATATTTGAAAGAATGATTGAATATTTATTTTATCATTCAGGCATTTAAAAAATTTCTTTACATGCATAGTCTAGCTTCCTAAAAAAATATTTAAGCTCTTTTAGAACAATACATAGTATTCATATTATTTATCTTCCCATCGAAGAAGTAGGTCAATGTTAAGCAGATAATAGATATTCAAAGAGTACTCCTTAAGTTAAATCAAATATCTATTGTCAGGTGATCCATTTGGAGAAAGGGCAAAGCTATGCTAGCAGGATATGAAATAGATTTCGTTATGAGATTACAGTACTTCATAACAATGACAGCAACAAAAACAACAAAAATAAACACAGTAATAATAAACATTCATTAAATACTCAAGTAAAATTCTAAGGACCAGGAATATAAAAATAAAGGGAACAGACAAGAACCTCTGCCTTCATTGAGTTTACATTCTAGTCGGGCGAAGCAGACAATAAACAACCAAATATATAGTTAGATGATGATAAGTGCTATAGAGAAAAAAGAAAACGGAAAAAGGAAAAGGGAATTTGGAGCATTGGGATGTTGCAATCTTTATCCTGACGACATAATCAGGTGAGATGGTAATAGTTGAATAGAGATCTGCACTCAGCGAGGAAAGGAGCCCTGAGACTAGGCAAAAGGAACAGCAATTCTGAAATGGACTGTGCCTAGTGTTTGACAAGCAAACACCAGCAAGGAGGGCAGTGTGGCTAGAGCTGAGTGAGCAGAAGGAGAAGTAACAGGAGAATTAACAAGAGGCAGACGCTGTACAGCCTTGCTGGTCAAAGTAATGCCTTTGGCTTTTTCTTTCAGTGGAGTGGTGGGTAATTAAAAGGTATGAGAACAGCCACGTCATGTTCTGACCTTGTTTTAGTAGAACCACTCTGGCTTTTGTTTTAAGAAAAGACTGAAGGAAGACAAAGAGAGAAGCAGCTAGACCAATAAACAGGTTGCAGCAATAACCTGGATTTGGCGTGGATCAGGGTTTATCATGGAAGTGATAAGAAGTGGTTAGATTCTGGATATATCAATATTTCAAAGGTAGAAAAATTGTATTTTCTGACAGTGTGAATGTAGAGACTTTGGTCTGAACAACTAGAATGATGACATCATCCTTGACAGAGAAAGGGAATACTGAGGGGTAGGTTTAGTGGTAAAGGAGTTGGGGCTTCTCGAGGGATTAGGGTTAGGGTTAGGGTTAGGGTTAGGGCTAGGGTTAGGGGTAGGGTTAGGGTTAGGGCTAGGGTTAGGGTTAGGGTTAAGGTTAGGGCTAGGGTTAGGATTAGGATCTTGGTTGTGGTCACTTAAAGACTGCAATGCTTATTATGCAACCAAGTGGGCATGTTCAGTAGGCAGCTGGATATACAGGTCTGGAGTCTTGGGAGGAGCACTTGGCTATAGATACAAATTTGAGCAAAAGAAGACAATTAATTGAATTATGTCTTTGCTGATGTAAGAGGTGGTGAGATCTATTAAGTGGAATTGTTTGCCTTTCTTAGCTGCACAAAGAATTTATCTATACTATCAACTCAAGAAAAGTCAGGGTAAATGGGAATGAATTTAAGTGGGTATATGTGGTAGGCTGTGATTCTGGAAGTTCTCTTTCAACTTCCTTTATTTTCTTAATGAAATAGAGAACAAAGTTAATAACAAAGAGTGATGATTAAGGATGAGGGCTAGGGTTGTTAGGTTTCCTATATACAAAGAATGTGCTCTGTAACTAATCATTTTACCGTGTTCCAAAAATAACTTTGTTAAGATACCCTAAATGTTGTATACTCAACTTTTTTCAATAAATAACAAAAATTCCAGAGTTAGAGCTATTTTTCTATCACACTAATTGGCAGCCCAAATCAGTTAAATGGCAACCTAACTGAAAGCTATTCCTCCACAAATAAAAACTGGACAGTACCTATGGTCTTTCCTGCAGGGTTGGCTGAAAGAAGGTCAAAAGAGAGAACTGAGAATCAAAAGTACTTACTTTTCATATTCAGAAAAGATCGTTCTTTAGAGAAAGTTCCAAGTTGTGAAAAAGTAACCATTATTTGGGATAACTTGAGATTAGTATGCATGTTTTGAAAATCAGCCAATCAACAACAGCCTTACTCAAGTAACTATGACTCGTGAAAGTCAGTCAAGCAATGATAAAACGCCAGTCTTGAAAGTCAGCCAATCAGTGACAACCTCATGTTAAACAGTGGCCAATCAGCAAGTGCCTCAGTCACTTTCTGTGTTATGAAAGGCAACCAGACAACACCAGCCTTACTTCAGTGACCATGCTACCACAGCTGGAAGTTCTATATTCCCTGAAGACTCCCTCTTCTGAAAGTCTGCCAATCTCTGAAAGCCAGGCTTCCCAAAACCTTAAATACCGTTATCTCTGGTTTGTTCACAGAGACAATGCATTACAAGTGCTCTCTCATTTGCAGGTAAACTGAAAGTTCACATTTTTGCATCAGATAGTTTGATATAGTGTTTGCAAGTTCACAAACTTTTCAACAGCTGAACCCCTGTTTATGATTACTTAGGAGTTTGGACTTGTGAATTTGGACTTGAATTACAAACTTTTCAATTCTCGTGGTGGTTTTTAGTATCTATTTTTTAAAAATTTAAACCCCCAAATGTCAACACACAGGTGTAAATTTTGTGATGAATTTTCTGAACAGTGGACATTACTAAATAAGGAAAAAGGTTTTTTTTGGAGCTCTTTGTGCAGAATGCAAGTATTCATTCAATATTAAAAATGGTAGAAAGTCATATGTAAACCAACATATTGATATAAGATAGGTATGATTTCCTCAACTGGTACCAAAATAGTGATAAAATAACAAAAATTTTGATTGAGTGAAATTCAGATGAAGAAAAAATAATTGCAGTAGAAGTTGTAATGGCCTTCCACATTGTATATCAACATCAGTCTTTCAGCTCAAATGCCTTTTGAATGTACATCTACCAAAAGTATTTTCTGATTCTAAAATTGAAAGCAATTTTTAAGTTCCAGAATTAAATTTACTGCAATGATAATAATAATAAATTGTTACATTTACTATTACAGAGATTATCAAGGATCTAAATGCTTTACTTTTCAAAATAGCTGTGGTGCAAATAATCACAATGCAGAGAAAACTTTGTTTACTTGTGCAATATTTTTCTCATGAAAAAGGCTTCTTTACAAGACTATGGGGAATAAAATTCCTTTCAGCTGAGACTTCAGAAACAATAGCAAAATTTTGCAGAGACTCTCTTTTTTAAGTCAGGAGGTAATGAGGAAAACTGTACTGCTTTTGGTAGGATAAAAGTACAAGTTTTGGTAAATGTCTGTGTAAAAGTGAAAACAAGATTCATTTAAACTTGAAGCAAAGCATGATTCCATGGAAGATGTTGGCTACTCCGCCCATATTCTGCATGATGCTGCTCAAAGAGCATCCCTTGTCCTTTCTATTAGCAATGAAGTGATTCTATGAAATTGTTCTCTAATTTCAGCATTTACACTGTCAAACTGAGTGATTAAATGATTTTTGTGATTTTGTTGGAATTCAGTTTTCTTCAGTTCTCGCACATTCAACAACTTAATTGGCTCTCTTTAACAAATACAGTTGAAAGCATCTCCAACTGTATTTGGAGATTGGTTTGAAGCCCTGAAATAAAATGTTAGTTCTGAATAAGAGGACACCCCCAACATTTTGTTGACTTTTTAAAGAATCCATTGACTGACTTCTGACTTCTACTTTTTTTCTTATTTATAGTTTCAGTACCTCTTTAGCATTAGTATTATGCAAATTGAAAGAAGAGCAAACAGTGTTAAGTAATTCATTGCTTAAAGACACCTGTGGAATACATTAAAGAAAGAATTGATGAAAAGTATTATCCCTTTAAGTATCCCTCAAAGCCGTTTTTCAAGGGAAAACATTACCATGAATGGACAGGAATTCTATCTTTAAATGTATAATTATTATGGCACTTGCCATGACTGCCTACTGAAATGTACACCATACCTTGAAGAATTGGATTCTTTCATATGAATGTTACATGGAAACAAGTGGAATTATCATATGTAGTGTTGAAGAACAAGGGAATGAAAATTGAAGATAATGCTTTTTCTATTCAAGGCACAACATTTGAAAAGTCATCTATCAAGGGATGCCACATTGTCCTGAAGAATGGGAAAGCAAACTATGCCAGGCAAGATGGCATTATGTGTTTCAACAAACAAAATTTGAACAGCAATTCTTGGACTTAACTTTTTCCATACATAATTGTGCATTGGTTTATAATGCCAATGTCGAGTGTGTTTTTTCATTAACAAATTTTCAGTGGACAAAAGAACAAAATTAGTTGGATGTGACCACTGTCGATGCTATGTTACAATGTATATGGGACATAGACTGCAAAGAATTTTACAGACAAATTCTGTGAAATAAGGAACTGTCAGAAGAGCCAAATCAACAGGGTAAAATAATTTTTAAAACTAGAGGTATAGGGCTTCCCTGGTGGCGCAGTGGTTGAGAATCTGCCTGCCAATGCAGGCGACACGGGTTCGAGCCCTGGTCTGGGAAGATTCCACATGCCGCGGAGCAACTAGGCCCGTGAGCCGCAGCTGCTGAGCCTGCGCGTCTGGAGCCCGTGCTCCGCAACAAGAGAGGCCGCGACAGTGAGAGGCCCGCGCACCGCGATGAAGAGTGGCCCCCGCTTGCCGCAACTAGAGAAAGCCCTCGCACTGAAACGAAGACCCAACACAGCCAAAAATAAATAAATAAAGATGCTTTCATTAAAAAAAAACCAAAGGGAAAAAAAAAAAAAACCAGAGGTATATTTCAGATAAACAATGAATAATTTTTTAGTATAACTATGCCCAGTGCAATCTTTTTCTTTTGTCTTAAAGTACGTATGCACAGCAATTAGAAATAATTCAAATGTACCTGAGAATCTTGTATTTTCATTTTCATTTTCTGGCAACCTTAATAAGGGTTGAGGTTTTGAGGAGAAATTAGGAAATATGACTCACCTTAGAGACTGCCAGAATCAATGAGTCAAGAAAATATAGTATGATTGTCAGACAGCATTTTAGGGCCCCTTGAAGTTTGAAGTCACAAATTCAAAGTGACACTAGTTAGCATGGGTATGTGTTTGTCTCTGATCGCCTTCAGTTTTGTGGGTGTAAATTGGAATAAACATAGAAATATTTTCATTAAAAATAATTGCTATTTGATTCCAGTCTGCACTTTTAACCAATATGCTAAACTCTCTCCCAATGAGAAGTGATTACTTAAGATAAACTGTCACTTCCTTATGATTATGAGATCTGAAATATCAAATTGCACTTAATTTTAAAATATTTATAAATCAGGTATGCCATAAACGCCTGAAAGATGGCTCATGTCTCTTATAGCTTGTTTCTATTTTTGCTCTTATTTTTCTCAAAGAATGTAAGGAAAGTCACATTTATTAGGATATAATAGAGAACAAGAAAGCTGAATGAGCTTTACAAGAGGCAGAAACGGCAGATAGCTAAAAGCAAGGATTTAGGAAACGTAGGTCCTAATTCTGGTCAATTCACCAAACACCATATCTCTGTGATCACACCTGCAAATGTGGTGTCATTCCCAAAATAACATGCAAATGCTGAGGAGATACATAGGATCTTACTTGACACACCTTGAGCATTTCTGAAGGTGGAACAAGTCATCTACCAGCAGAGAGAATCACTGGGCCAAAAGTTTTCCCCTCAGAACTCTATCTGGGGTTGTCATGTCTTATTCTTATGATAGCAAGGTTGGAGGCCTTTATTATTCTTTAATTAATTTTTTTATTCTTATATATCTGAGTTTGTATTTCCCAAAGGATCTTGACTATGAGCAATATATATTTCCCAACAAAAATGCCTCTGTTGTATTGCAGAAACAGAATATATTCTCCATTTTTCTACTAGTCCCATATCACAAATGCTTTTAGACATTCAATGATCTATTTTTTTTAGTAAGTCTCTTTCTATTTCAGTGTTTATGCATGAGATTGATCTAATGCCCAGAGGAGAAATATCGTCATCAGATTTTACAGCATTTTCAGAAAGGCACACATGCATTTTGCTTCTCCTGTTTTATGAAGCTCTTTTTACTGCTTTCTCTTAAGAATATATTATGAAAAATCCAATTTCCTTGCAGATATGTCGGACTGTGCTGTTTCTTGAAAGCTGGAACAAAATCTGCTTTCCAGATGACTTATGCAATTTGGAACCAAATATGTGGGTGTTGAGCTTGACAAATTCTCATAGAATTATCATTTGCAATATTTCCACAGTCTGGAAACAGGAATTTATTGATTGTTTTTAATCTGATGTGCATCCAGTAATAAGGTGCCAGGCACCACGCTGAGCATAGATTTGAATAACCTCACAAATTGTTCTGTACTAAATGGCTCAGTGAGCCAAAGAGGAAGTCTTAAGGAAATAAAATGGCTCTAGAATGGAGCTGTGGAAGAAGGAAAGGGAAGATGGTCGAGGAGTAAGGGGAAGGTGCCAAAGAAAAAGCAACTGTCATCTTTGTCCTCAACTTACAGTTTGTGTACTTGATTATATATTTACTTATTTTTAATGTAGTAGTATTTGATATGGAAAAGAATAAATGTAACCTATTTGTACAAACTAAAGCAAAATCATAAAATTAATATCCATGAACCCACGATCCGATGTAAGAAGTAAAATTTTGCAGTACCATTCTATCCATCCTGTGTCTTCCTCCCTGTTCATTGACTCCACCACAAATGTGACTACACCATGTGTGTTATTTTTATATCCTTCTTTATTTAGTTTTACATTTTTACAACTTATATATTCATTTATAAACATTTCAATTGTCAGTTTCCCTTCTTTTTGACCTTTGTAAACACAGCATCAAAGTGTAAGTAGATTTCTTGGATTGCTTACTTATGCATATTGTGGCATATAGCTTTATTTCATCCATTTCCATATGCAAAATATGCAAGTGAGTGAATAAATCATTGTTTATCCATTTTTTCTGTATATTTGAGGTCTTTCTGTCCATCTTCCTTTTTCGCCCCGCCCCCACTTTTCTTTCCATCTCCTTCTTTCCTACCTCTCTCTCCCTCCCCTCATCCCTCATCCTTCCATTATTTTCTTCCTCTTTCTCTTCTTTATTTTCTCCCATTCCTTCCTCCTCCTTCCTTCCTTCCTTGCTTCCTTCCTTTTTATTTTCTATTGCAGTAGTTTTGCCACAGATTTTTTTTTAAGATTTTATTTTTTAAAGCAGTTTTAGGTTCATAGCAAAATTGAGAGGGAAATATAGAAATTTCCTACACATCCCCTGCCCTCACACATGCATAACTTCCCCCATTATCAACATCCCCCACGAGAGGGGTACATTTTTACAACTGACATACCTACGCTGATGCATCATAATCACCCCAGGTCCATAGCTTACATTAGGATTCACTCTTGGTGTTGTACAACCTATGGATTTGGACAAATGTATAATGACATGCACCCATCATTAGCATATCATACAGAGTATTTTCTGTGCTCTGCCAAGTCATCCCTCCCTGCCATCCTCACCTTGACACAAACATTTCCATAGCTCTCTTTTGACACTTGACAAAAAGAAAGCACCTAATATATTTACATCGAATTGAAATTGTTGGATCATAGGTAATGCAAATGTTCAACCTCACAAAATAATGCTAGTTTATTTCCTCATATTTTCACCAGAAATTGATTGATTCATCTCTCTAATACCCAAATTTGTCTGACTTCTTTGCTGTGGGAATTATCATCCATGGAAATAAAATCATATCAATAGGTTTAAAATGGTAATTTGTTCCTTATTACTAATGAGGTTAAACATCTCGTCATGTGTTTTTTCTCTTATCATGTTTCCTCTTCCGTGAGATGCCTGTTAGTCTTTCCTCTAATTTTCTATTGAGTTTTGTCCTTTTTTAATTGATTTGTAAGTGTGTTAATAATCCTTTGTAAATTACATGTATTGCAAACATTTCTCAATTTGTGTCTTGTCTTTTCACTGTCTCTAGGCTGTCTTTTGTTGAACAGAAGTTTCTAATTAACAAGCAGTTGAATTTATCCACATTTTAATGCATGTATTTTAATTTATCTTTCCCTAGCTCAAATTTGGAACAAAAATAAATATTACTGCTTATTTTCTTCTAAGGTCTCAGAGATCCTCCTTGAATTTTTAAGTCCTCAACCCATCTGGAACTGACTTTTTTGTATGGTGGAAAGCAAGAATCCATTTTAAGGATCCAATTTGTGAGGGCAATTAATTGTTCAATCACCCTATTGAATAGTCCTCCATTCCACAGTGATCTTAAATCCACTTCTGTGATGTATCAAGTTGTAAAACACAGTCTATTTCCCAGATCTTTATTTTGTTCTATCAGTCAATATTTCTCAATCCCTGTGCCAGTTCGATACTGACTTTATCATTACAGCCTTACAATATACCTTGGTATCTAGAGAGGCACATCCTTTACTCTTCTTCCTCAGAAGTATTTTAGCTATTCTTATTCTTTTGCTCCTCCAGATAAATTTTAGAATTAGCTTGTCAAGATTCATGAAAAACTCTGTTGGAATTTTGATTGAAGTTGTACTGAATTTCAGATAAATTAGAGGACAATTGATGTTTGTATAATTTTGAGCTTTCATATCTGTAAGAATATAGCTCTCCATTTATTTAGATCTTTCAGAAAAAAATTGATTGGATGTGGAGGCTCATCTTCTTCCCCAATTTTGAAGCTTAGCAAAGTGCTGGCTCAGCTGGTCCAAACTGAGTGAAGCTCTAGACCAGCACTGTACTCTCCAATAGTTATATAATGCAAGCCACAAGGATAATTTAAATTTTTCTATTAGCCACATTAAGAAAAGAGTAAAAAGAAAAGACTAAAAAGGAAGTTCATTTTAATAAAATATTTATTTAACCCAATATATATTATAATTTTGACTTGGAAGCAATATAAAAATTATTGGGATCTTTTACATTTTTTCACACCTTGTCTTCAAAATCTAGTGTGTATTTTACACCTAAGATACATCTCAACTAGGACTAATCTAACTTCAAGTGCTCAATAGCCATATGGGACTAGCGGCTACAATATTGGAAGCACAGCTGTAGAGTTTCCCCATGTATTATTGAATGCATAATTACCTACATGTGCTTTGGGCCTTCTTTTAACTACAGATATCTAAAGCAGTACTAGGAATGTCTTGTACCAGAACTCTTCATGAAGCACTCACCCCAGTGATGCCTGTGCTTGGAAAAATGTGCATTTTCCAATTGCTGGATGCTGATTTACGTATGTCTGTTTAACCGTGCTTATTGGTTACACTGTTCATATCACATATATTTTTGAATATTTTGTCTGCTTGATCTATTAATAATTGGGAGAGATGTGTTAAAATCTTACTCTATGATAGTGGAGTTATCCTGAAACTGTTTCAGGATTTTTGGTGCTATCAGCATTCTTCTACAGAACCACCCTACTTGTTCTTTTCTCTCAGTTCAAAGCATCCAGCATCAATTTCAGTCCCTTTTTTTGGAAAGGGGATTTATTGGTATAGGAAGTGGGATAGCATGTGTTTGAAATTTCCCTTACTTCAGCAAACCCAGTCTGTACTACATTAAAAGTATGCTTTATTCAGGATCCACTAGTTTTGTAGCAGGAGTTTCTTTTAGTATCTAGATATTTCTCCAGGAGTAAAACTCCTTTATTTGTATTTTTAAAAGCACTTTTACTTCCATTATTTTTTTCATTATCTAAAAATTCTTCAAGAATTTGTCTATATGTTTGCTCAATTGTTTTTCAAGTTGTCTTTTGACTTATTTTTTTTATACTGAGAATTTTTCATTTGCTTATTTTGCAAATGTTTTAAATGTATATGCGGCCAAAGCTACTCACTATAGCTTCGTGTTTTCTGACTATTTTCTTATTTACAAATATATTCTTCAATACAAGATTCCATAGGTACCTATCAATCTTTTCCTAGCATATTTATGGTTTTTCTGTTAATATTTGCCTCTAATTTATCTGAAGTTTATTTTAAAGAAATGATTGTGTAAAAATCTCATTTAATTTTTACTTCAGTGATTATCCAATTTTCCTGAAATAATTAATGAATAATCCATTCTTTCATTGCTGATTTGAAATGCCACTTTTATCACAGAATAAATTATCTTGATTTCTTGGTCATTTTTCTGATTCTGCTATTCCAATAATCTCTCTATATCTCAGATTTCAGTGTTCTACTGTTTTAATTAATTCAGGTTTAAAGCAAGGCATAATAAGTATTAGCATATATATTTCTTTATTGCTTTTATTATGTGTGGATTTTTCTTGCATGTTTGTTTTCTGTTATACTTTATACATCCTTCAATGAAGATAAAAAGATGTGCTAAGATTATAATTGTTAAATTTTTATATTAATTTTGGGATTTAAAAATTTTTTAACATTCCTATTCGAGCAATGGTTTCTTACTCGATTTACTCAACTTGTTAGTGTCCATTGTTGAAATTTTAAACTTATTCTCAAATGGTTCCTATAAAATTTATTACTAAAACAAGCAATTTTATATTTTAAACTTTTTATTGGAGAAAATTGCAAACATAATTGAAAGTAGAGAGAATAGTATAAAGAACATCTGTTTATCTATTACCTGGATTCAACAATTATCAACCAATGGCTACACTTGCTTCATCTATGCCTTCACCCAGGTCCAAATCACCCCTTTTATTTTGAAGCAAATTCCAGAAACTGTGCCAATATTTCAGTAAGCATCAAAATATAAGGACTCATTGTTTTAAATATAATTACATTACTATTCACAGCTCAAAAATTAACTACAGTTCCAGGGCAAATCAATTAAACTTTACAAACTACAATTTCCTCATTTGGAAAGTGAAAAAATAGTAGTACTGCCTCTTAGGTTAAAAAAAAACAAACTATTGCTATTATTAATAATAATAATTTAAATGATTATATTCATTTATCATTTGATCTATTATATGATGGGTTTTACTGACACACTTTTATGTTGAATTGTCATGCATTTCTAGAATGAAAGCTCTCTGGTAATTATATATTGATATTTTAATATATTTTTGGAATCGAGTGATGAGTATCTTACTTTGTATTTTTGCATTTATTTTATGTGAGATTATTTTCTAGACCTTTAATTCATTTTCTCAGCTGTTTAATAGGTTTTACTAGCTCATTGTATTAATTTTCTTTCTTTCTTTCTCTATGCCCAGAAATGGTTTGACTATTACCAGAATTTGTTACCAACACATTTGAAACTTGGTCATGGAGGCATCTGGACTTAACAGCATTTGGGGAGGTAACTATTTTTCAGTTTTTTCACCTGGCTTTATTTCTTCTCTTTCTTAAAGTCAGATCCAGATTACATGCCTCTTTCTAATCTCCTAAAGGATATTATGCATTAATATTGTACTTGTTTTATAATTTTTCTGTATGGTCTTTCTTTCCCATAGAGTGTGAACCTTTCAAAGGTGAGAACCATTTCTGACAATAGATACTCAACAAATATTGACTCGATAAATGAGTGAATAAATTAATATATATGTAAAACACCTAATACACTAACTGACATAGATATCGGTTACTCTTTTTAATATTTGCCAAGAAGAAAAAAAATTTCAATCATAGGTTTTGGGGATGAAGATAATAATCCCATTGTGCTCTATAAATCACTCTGTCCTTTTGGAGCCTTTACATAAAATAGTGTCTATAGAGGCAACTGTCCTCCCAGAGTGCCCAGGATATGTGAATTGCCTGTGTTTGGCTTTCTTTTTCTACAATCTCAATTTCCTGTTCTAGCTTTCTCAAGGAATATAAATTGATGAACTATACCATGTACTGAGAGTAAAAGAGACAAAATATTTGAAAGGGTGAGAAACAAACTTTCTCAAAATCATAAATTATATGGTAATGCCATTAAGCATTCTTCATGCAGATAGAAAAAGGATAAACTCAGCAGGTGATGTTGATAAAGGCTATAAACATTCATTTTTAGTCTGCAGGAGACTTGCTGTCATTCCTTAAGGAAAACATTTAAAATGTGTGGGACTCAGTGTCTTTATCTCTTACTCACTATGATAACTTGTTTTATAGGAATTTAGTCTATGAACTTAATAATAATTAAAACCCCAAAAAGAAAATGAAAAACAAGAACCATTAAAAGGATTGTAGATATCGAATAATAATAATGTGAGAATTTTAAACCATATAAAAGCTGTGCTAGGAAAAAAGTACTTAGCTTTGATCACGAAATTGTGAAATGTTTCAGATTTCTGTTTTAGATCTGAAAATGAATTTATATACACCAGGAATTTTTGTCAGCCTTATGGCTCAGTGTAAAAATTAATCTTGGACAGGCAGGGCTATTCCTCAATTTCAACTGTCCTGGAAAGAAAACAAGTTTTTTTTTCAATGAATTATAAACATTTTGCTTCCATTCAATGTCAAACACTAGCTCATGTCCTGCACATTTGAAGCATGTACTAGTTTGGATGATGTTCCAGGTACTTCTCTCATATTTTGTTTGATTTCATTGTGTTTAATGCTTTTGTTTGCTTTTCACAAAATATATATTTTGAAGTTTGTACTTTGTTGGATTTTATTTCTCTGTCCCAATTTGAGGCAGTTGGTAGAAAGGATGGAGCCTACTATGTATACAGAACAACTATTAAAATATTTCAGAGCAAAAGTATAAGTTTCCAAATTGCACTGAAAGCAATTTTATTTTTACTGAAGATTCTACATTGTATGCTTAATCTCCCCAATTCACTTTTTCAAAATGCTTTGTCTGAAACAGCAGTCCCTCACCCCCCCCAACACACATACAATGTGCATATACAAATTTACTAACATCTTTTGACCTTTTGGACATGTTAAAGAGAGCCCTGGAAGCTTGACTGAAGAGATTTAATTCAGCTCATCAAACTGTAATCATCTAGTGTACATCTATTCATGTCAATATAATAGATATTCACAAGACACATAAAGGAAAATCTACCATTTGCTCACTGCAGTACTAGAGAACAGTGGGATTCTAACAGCAGCCAATATCACGTCTCCACTAAGTTCTGTGTTTCACTCTGAAAGTTTAATAAAACGAAGCCCTCTTCCACATTACCCAATCAACCCATTTTAACACCTATTTTATTTTTTCTTCACAAGCATTTGCGTCTTAAGCCCAAAGATGCAAAATATAACACTGTATTTTCATACACTGAAAATACACATTAATTTCTTAAATCATGCCTTCATCCACACACAGGCACTGTGAAATGTAGATGTCTCTTCTTTTGAAGATAAAGTTTTCCTCTTGCCAGTTCCTAGCAGTTTTCCTGACATCAAATATAAACACACAGCTGGAGGTCCTTGGTGACCTCTTAGGGAAAGAGGAATCAAAGCTAAAGCAGATACCATATAGGTCGGAAACCTGGGTTTTTAAAAAGAGCCTCTCACCTGTAATTGGCCTTTCTTCCATTACTGTATTACCATCAGCAATACTGAGATTTTTGAGATTTTTTAATAATTTTGAGTTTTTTTAATATTAGGAGAGACAAATTATAAAAACTTGTTGTTAATTCACAGATAGCACCAAAATTAGACAAGATGACTGTTGATATAATTACTGTCATAACTGAAAACATGTCTGAAGATCTTGAAATAGTTATTCCTGTTTTTCAACCATATTTGACTTCACCAATGAGATTATAGTATTATCAAAATTGCCCAAAGACCAATTACAAGATTCAACAGTTAAATACCACAATTATAAAGGAATTAACTATAGAAAAGTGTGTCAGTCCTTAATATCAATTTCACAGGGCCATTATTAACTTCTGCATACTCAAGTGATCTCTAAAGTCCACTGTTTTTAGATATTAGGACATAGGTAGCAAAATCATAGACATATGCTTGAGAAATACTGCTGTATCTCAAATTGAAAGGACAGAAAATGACGACTCCTTGAAATGATGTACAAGTTTCCCCAGGAAGCAGACTTTGAGATGGAGATCTGCCAAAAGACGTTTACTGGGGAGTGCTTTCAGGATCAACACCTGTGGGGAGAGTGAAAGAAACTGGACTGGGCAGTGTGAAGCTGAAATACAATGCAGTCACAGTAAAGGCTTCAGCTAATTTTATGAGGAGCTCTGGAACCAGGAAGACCCTTCAGACCACAAATCAAAAGGATATTTTGCCAAACTTAACTATATTGAAACTCATTAGATAATGAGTGACTTTACAGCATTCAAGCAGCACTTAGGCTTGGCATCATTGACCAGGTCCCCTACTACTGTAAATTGCCCTGGATTACAATTTGGAATTCACTTGTGTTGTGGTTCTAGAAATTACATGAAACTTGACTGGGTACGTATAATAGTGGTTTAATGACATTTTTCTTCTGTTCACACTGGGATTTTTGTTCAAAGGTTGTGTTAAAATACTTGGCTATATTTCCCTATTTCTCAAGCCAGAATCCTGTAAGTCACTGTTCTTACCTGTTTCTTTCTCACACCACCCTCTAGAGCCTTTTAAGTTCAAAGCCTTTCAAATTTAACTAATAAATCTCTCTTGAATTCCCTTTTCTTTGTCCCTTGTTACTATTTCTTTAATTCAAGTCATTATCTTTCCTTGCCTGGGTTACTGAAATAATGTCCTCACAGGTTTCCTGGATTTGACTCTTCCTGGATATAAGCAATGGCTGATTATCATAGTAGTTTGCCCAACTGGAGGTTTCGAAAATAGAACAAAACCTCCTTTTGTAGAGTTTTTGGAAGAAACTCCCTTCTGATGCGGAATTTAGTCTCTTTATTTATTTTTTATTTTTTTAAGTAATTTTATGTTTTATTGCAATTATTAATACATGTTTGCAAACAGAATAAAAGTACTTACAGATTTAAATATTAAACCAACTTGTTCTGTAGCTATTTTCAACCTAGTGACTGAATATCAGCCTTAAATGTATTAAGAAAGATATAAAATGGAAGGGGCATCCACAATTTGATAAGTAGAAAAGTGAAATGACAGGAAACTACTTTATGAGCAAATTAATGTTTAATACAATTGCCTTCAAATCTATGCCCATGACGAACAAAACTATATATTGGGTACATTTGCCAGATTTACCTGTCTTTTGTACAAAAGGTAATATTGAAATATACATAATTTGTAAATGTAAAATACTTTTATATAATTTAATAACAAATTTAATATAAAATACTCCATATTACTTATGGAATGAACTGAAAGTTTATAATATCCTTCTAGTTCTCTTCCAATTTTTATAAGAATCTGAAAGTTACATATCTATATATCTAACTAAATTCATTCTCCCTGTCCTCGATTTGCTTCCCTCATTGGGATTCTTTTTTTTTTTCTTTTTTAATTAGCATCTTTATTGGAGTATAATTGCTTTACAATGGTGTGTTAGTTTCTGTTCTATAACAAAGTGAATCAGTTATACATATACATATATCCCCATATCTCCTCCCTCTTGCGTCTCCCTCCCACCCTCCATATCCTACCCCTCTAGGTGGACACAAAGCACCGAGCTGATCCCCCTGTGCTATGCGGCTGCTTCCGACTACCTATCTATCTCACATTTGGTAGTGTATATATGTCAATGCCACTCTCTCACTTCGTCCCAGCTTACCCTTTCCCCTCCCCGTGTCCTCAAGTTCATTTTCTACATCTGTGTCTTTATTCCTGTCCTGCCCCTAGGTTTTTCAGAACCTCTTTTTTTTTCTTTTTAGATTCCATATATATGTGTTAGCATAAGATATTTGTTTTTCTCTTTCTGACTTACATCACTCTGTATAACAGTCTCTAGGTCCATCTACCTCAATATAAATAACTCAGTTTCCTTTCTTTTTATGGCTGAGTAATATTCCATTGTATATATGTGCCACATCTTCTTTATCCATTCATCTGTTGATGGACATTTAGGTTGCTTTCATGTCCTGGCTATTGTAAATAGAGCTGCAA
Organism: Eschrichtius robustus; assembly: GCF_028021215.1. NCBI lineage: Eukaryota > Metazoa > Chordata > Mammalia > Artiodactyla > Eschrichtiidae > Eschrichtius > Eschrichtius robustus. The sequence goes on from NC_090838.1 coordinate 28,814,982, forward strand.
TGAACACTGTGGTACATGACTCTTTTTGAACTATGGTTTTCTCAGGGTATATGCCCAGTAGTGGGATTGCTGGGTCGTATGGTAGTTCTAGTTTTAGTTTTTTAAGGAAGCACCATACTGTTCTCCGTAGTGGCTGTATCAATTTACATTCCCACAAATAGTGCAAGAGGGTTCACTTTTCTCCTCACCATCTCTAGCATTAATTGTTTGTAGATTTTTTTGATGATGGCCATTCTGACCAGTGTGAGGTGAGACCTCACTGTAGTTTTGATTTTCATTTCTCTAATGATTAGTGATGTTGAGCATTCTTTCATGTGTTTGTTGGCAATTGGTATATCTTCTTTGGAGAAATGTCTATTTAGGTCTCTGCCCAATTTTGGATTGGGTTGTTTGTTAGTTTTGATATTGAGCTGCATGAGCTGTTTATATATTTTGGAGATTAATCCTTAGTCAGATGCTTTTTTTGCAAACATTTTCTCCCATTATGAGGGTTGTCTTTTCGTCTTGTTTATGGTTTCCTTTGCTGTGCAAAAGCTTTTAAGTTTCATTAGGTGCCATTTGTTTATTTTTGCTTTTATTCCCTTTCTCTAGGAGGTAGGTCAAAAAGGATCTTGCTGTGATTTATGTCATAGAGTGTTCTGCCTAGGTTTTCCTCTAAGAGTTTTAAAGTGTCTGGCCTTACATTTAGGTTTATAATCCATTTTGAGTTTATTTTTGTGTATGATGTTAGGTAGTGTTCTAACTTTATTCTTTTACATGTAGTTGTCCAGTTTCTCAGCATCACTTATTGAAGAGGCTGTCTTTGCTCCACTGTATATTCTTGCCTCCTTTATCAAAGATAAGGTGACCATATGTGCGTGGGTTTATCTCTGGGCTTTCTATCCTGTTCCATTGATCTATATTTCTGTTTTCATGCCAGTACCATACTGTCTTGATTACTGTAGCTTTGTAGTATAGTCTGAAGTCAGGGAGCCTGATTCCTCCAGCTCCATTTTTCTTTCTCAAGATTGCTTTGGCTATTCGGGGTCATTTGTGTTTCCATACAAATTGTGAAATTTTTTGTTCTAGTTCTGTGAAAAATGCCATTGGTAATTTGACAGGGGTTGCATTGAATCTGTAGATTGCTTTGGGTACTATAGTCATTTGCACAATGTTGATTCTTCCAATCCAACAACATGATATATCTCTCCATCTGTAATTTCTTTCATCAGTGTCTTATAGTTTTCTGCATAGAGGTCTTTTGTTTCCTTAGGTAGGTTTATTCCTAGGTATTATATTCTTTGTGTTGCAATGGAAAATGGGAGTGATTCCTTAATTTCTCTTTCAGATGTTTCATCATTAGTGTATAGGAATGCAAGAGATTTCTGTGCATTAATTTTGTATCCTGTAACTTTACCAAATTCATTGATTAGCTCTAGTACTTTTCTGGTGGCATCTTTAGGATTCTCTATGTATAGTATCATGTCATCTGCAAACAGTGACAGCCTTACTTCTTTTTTCCAATTTGTATTCCTTTTATTTCTTTCTCTTCTCTGATTGCCATGGCTAGGACTTCCAAAACTATGTTGAATAATAGTCGTGAGAGTGGACATCATTATCTTGTTCCTTATCTTAGAGGAAATGCTTTCAGTTTTTCTCCATTGAGAATGATGTTGGCTGTGGGTTTGTCGTATATGGCCTTTATTATATTGAGGAAAGTTCCCTCTATGCCTACTTTCTGGGGGGTTTTATCACAAATGGGTCTTGAATTTTGTCAAAAGCATTTTCTGCATTTATTGAGATGATCATTTGGTTTTTATTCTTCAGTTCGTTAATATGGTGTTTCACATTGATTGATTTGCGTACATTGAAGAATCCTTGCATTCCTGGGATAAACCCCACTTGATCATGGTGTATGATCCTTTTAATGTGCTGTTGGATTCTGTTTGCTAGTATTTTGTTGAGGATTTTTGCATCTATGTTCATCAGTGATATTGGCCTGTAGTTTTCTTTTTTTGTGACATTTTTCTCTGGTTTTGGTATCAGGGTGTGGTGTCCTTGTAGAATGAGTTTGGGAGTGTTCCTCCCTTTGCTATATTTTGGAAGAGTTTGAGAAGGATAGGTGTTAGCTCTTCTCTAAAAGTTTGTTAGAATTCTCCTGTGAAGCCATCTGGTCCTGGGCTTTTGTTTGTTGAAAGATTTTTAATCACACTTTCAATTTCAGTGCTTAGGATTGGTCTGTTTATATTTTCTATTTCTTCCTGGTTCCATTTCGGAAGGTTGTGCTTTTCTAAGAATTTGTCCATTTCTTCTAGGTTGTCCATTTTATTGGCATATCGTTGCTTTCAGTAATCTCTCATGATCCTTTGTATTTCTGCAGTGTCAGCTGTTACTTCTCCTTTTTCATTTCTAATTCTGTTGGTTTGAGTATTTTCTCTTTTTTCTTGATGAGTCTGGCTAATGGTTTATCAATTTTGTTTATCTTCTCAAAGAAAGAGCTTTTGGTTTAATTGATCTTTGCTATTGTGTCCATCATTGCTTTTTCACTTATTTCTCATCTGATTTTTATGATTTGTTTTCTTCTACTAACTTAGGGTTTTTTTTATTCTTCTTTCTATAATTGCTTTAGGTGTAAAGTTAGGTTGTTTATTTGAGATTTTTCTTATTTCTTGAGGTAGGATTGTATTGTTATAAACTTCCCTATTAGAACTGATTTTGCTGCATCCCATAGGTTTTGGGTGGTCGTGTTTTCATTGTCATTTGTTTCTATGTATTTTTTGATTTCCTCTTTGATTTCTTCAGTGATCTCTTGGTTATTTAGTATTGTACTGTTTAGCCTCCATGTGTTTGTATTTTTTTCAGGTTTTTTTGCCTTAATTGATATCTACTCTCATAGCATTGTGGTCAGAAAAGATACTTGATATGATTTCAATTTTCTTAAATTTACCAAGGCTTGACTTGTGACCCACGATATGATCTATCCTGGAAAATGTTCCATGAGCACTTGAGAAGAAAGTGTATTCTGTTGTTTTTGGATGGAATGTCCTATAAATATTAATTAAGTCCATCTTGTTTAATGTGTCATTTAAAGCTTGAGTTTCCATATTTATTTTCATTTTGGATGATCTGACTGTTGGTGAAAGTGGGGTGTGAAAGTCCCCTACTATGATTGTGTTACTGTTGACTTGCCCTTTGTGGTTGTTAGCATTTGCCTTATGTATTGAGGTGCTCCTATGTTGGGTGCATAAACATTTACAATTGTTATAGCTTGTTCTTGGATTGATCCCTTGATCATTATGTAGTGTCCTTCTTTTTCTCTTGTAATAGTCTTTGTTTTAAAGTCTATTTTGTCGATATGAGAATTGCTACTCCAGCTTTCTTTTGATTTCCATTTGCATGGAATATCTTTTTCCATCCCCTCACTTTCAGTCTCTATGTGTCCTGAGGTCTGAAGTGGTTCTCTTGTTGACAGCATTTACAAGGGTCTTGTTTTTGTATCCATCCAGCCAGTCTATGTTTTTGGTTGGAGCATTTAATCCATTTACATTTAAGGTAGTTATCAACATGTATGTTCCTATTACCATTTTCTTAATTGTTTTGCGTTTGTTATTGTAGGTCTTTTCCTTCTCTTCTGTTTCCTGCCTAGAGAACTTCCTTTAGCATTTGTTGTACAGCTGGTTTGGTGGTGCTGAATTCTCTTAGCTTTTGACTGTCTGTAAAGGTTTTAATTTCTTCATCGAATCTGAATGAGATCCTTGCTGGGTAGAGTAATCTTGGTTGTAGGCTTTTCCCTCTCTTCACTTTAAATATGTCCTGCCACTCCCTTCTGGCTTGTAGAGTTTCTGCTGAAAGATCAGCTATTAACCTTATGGGGATTCCCTTGTATGTTATTTGTTGCTTTTCCCTTGCTGCTTTTAGTATTTTTTCTTTGTATTTAATTTTTGACAGTTTGATTAATATGTGTCTTGGCGTTTCTCCTTGGATTTATCCTGTTGGGACTCTCTGCGCTTCCTGGACTTGACTATTTCCTTTCCCATATTAGGGAATTTTTCAACTGTAATCTCTTCAAATATTTTCTCAGTCCTTTTTTTTCCTCTTCCAACTCTGGGACCCCTATAATTCGAAGGTTGGTGCATTTAATGTTGTCCCAGAGGTCTGTGAGAGTGTCTTCAATTCTTTTCATTCTTTTTTCTTTATTCTGTTCTGTGGTAGTTATTTCCACTATTTTATCTTCCAAGTCACTTATCCCTTCTTCTGTCTCAGTTATTCTGCTATTGATTCCTTCTAGAGAGTTTTTAATTTCATTTATTGTGTTGTTCATCATTGTTTGTTTGCTCTTTAGTTCTTCTAGGTCCTTGTTGAATGTTTCTTATATTTTCTCCATTGTATTTCTAAGATTTTGGATCATCTTTACTATCATTACTCTGAATTCTTTTTCAGGTAGACTGCTTATTTCCTCTTCATTTTTGGTCTGGTGGGTTTTTACCTTGTTCCTTCATCTGCTGTGTATTTCTCTGTCTTCTCATTTTGCTTAACTTACTGTGTTTGCGTCTCCTTTTCTCAGGCTGCAGGTTTGTAGTTCCCGTTGTTTTTGGTGTCTGCTCGCAGTGGGTAAGGTTGGTTCAGTGGGTTGTGTAGGCTTCCTGGTGGAGGGGACTGGTGCCTGTGTTCTGGTGGATGAGACTGGTTCTTGTCTTTCTGGTGGGCAGGACCGTGCCTGGTGGTGTGTTTTGGGCTGTCTGTGAACTTATTATGATTTTAAGCAGCCTCTCTGCTAATGGGTGGGGTTGTGTTCCTGTCTTGCTTAGTTGTTTGGCATAGGGTGTCCAGCACTGTAGCTTGCTGGTTGTTGATTGGAGCTGGGTCTTAGCATTGAGGTGGAAATATCTGGGAACGCTTTCACCGTTTGATATTACGTGGAGCCGGGAGGTGTCTGGTGAACCAATGACCTGAGCTCAGCTCTCCCATCTCAGAGGCTCAGGCCTGACACCTGCCAGAGCACCAAGACCCTGTCAGCCACACAGCTCAGAAGAAAAGGGAGAAAAAGAAAAAGAAAGAAAGAAAATAAATAAAATAAAATGAAGCTATGAAAATAAAAAATAAAATATATATTAAAAATAAAGTAATCAAAAAGTATTTTAAAAGAAAGAAAGAAGAGAGCAACCAAACCAAAAAACGAATCTACCAATGATAACAAGCGGTAAAAACTATACTAAAAAAAAAAAAAAAAAAGGACAGACAGAACCCTAGGCCAAGTGGTAAAACTAAAGCTATACAGACAAAATCACACAAAGAAGCATAGACCTACACTTTTGCAAAAAGAGAAAACGCAAAAATGTATATATGAAATAAAAAGGAAGAAAGCCACCTAATCAATAAACAAATCTACCAACTATAATAAGCTCTAAATACTAAACTAAGATAAACATAAAACCAGAAACAAATTAGTTGCAGAAAGCAAACCCCAAGTCTACAGTTGCTCCCACAGTCCACCGCCTCAATTTTGGGAGGATTTGTTGTCTTTTCAGGTATTCCACAGATGCAGGGTACATCAAGTTGACTCTGGAGATTTAATCCACTCTCTTGAGGCTGCACAGAGAGATTTCCCTTTCTCTTCTTTGTTCGCACAGCTCCTGGGGTTCAGCTTTGGATTTGGCCCCGCCTCTGCGTGTAGGTAGCCTGAGGGCGTCTGTTCTTAGCTCAGACAGGAAGGTGTTAAAAGAGCAGCTGATTCGGGGGCTCTGGCTCACTCAGGCTGAGGGGAAGGGAGGGGTATGGAATGTGGGGTGAGCCTGCAGCGGCAGAGACTGGCATGACATTGCAACAGCCTGAGGCGTGCTGTGTGTTCTCCCGGGGAAGTTGTCCCTGGATCACGGGACCCTGGCAGTAGCGGGCTGCAAAGGCTCCTGGGAGGGGAGGTGTGGATAGTGACCTGTGCTTGCACACAGGCTTCTTGGTGGCTGCAGCGGCAGCCTTAGCATTTCATGCCCATCTCTGGTGTGCGCACTGATAGCCACAGCTCGCGCCCGTCTCTGGAGCTCATTTAGGCGGTGCTCTGAATCCCTTCTCCTTGCACACCCGAAACAATGGTCTCTTGACTCTAGGCAATTCCAGACTTTTTCCTGGACTCCCTCCCGGCTAGCTGTGGTGCACTAGCCCCCTTCAGGGTGTGTTCAATGCAGCCAACCCCAGTCCTCTCCCTGGGATCTGACCTCCAAAGCCCGAGCCTCAGCTCTCAGCCCCCATCCGCCCCGGCGGGTGAGCAGACAAGCCTCTCGGGCTGGTGAGTGCTGGTCGGCACTGATCCTCTGTTCCAGAATCTCTCCGCTTTGCCCTCTGCACCCCTGTTGCTGCGCTCTCCTCTGTGGCTCTGAAGCTTCCCCAACCCACCTATCCCCCATTTCCGCCAGTGAAGGGCCTTCTAGTGTGTGGAAACTTTTCCTCCTTCACAGCTCCCTCCCAGAGATGCAGGTCGCATCCCTATTCTTTTGTTTCTGTTTTTTCTTTTTTCTTTTGCCCTACCCATGTACGTGGGGAATTTCTTGCCTTTTGGGAAGTCTGAGGTCTTCTGCCAGCGTTCAGTAGGTGTTCTGTAGGAGTTGTTCCACATGTAGATGTATTTTTTTTTTTTTCCACACACACACACTGTATTTTATTTTTACAAGGGATAAATAGACTGACACCAAGTATTGTACATGGATGACCACAACAAAAGCAACAATGAGTGCAATTACCAAACATGAAACACACTCATACTATGTCATAATATTGACATTCAGTCCAGTAATCCTCCACTGTAACAGCTCCTTTACTTTGCAGTGAAAATTGATTTGTATATTCTTTGCCTCTGAGTCCTTGTGGGATTTTTTTTTTTTTAAATTCAGACAGAAAGTCACAAAAATTATACTCATCCTCATCAGTTCACTCAGTCCCATGTAATTAATTTTTTTTTCATGTAGATGTATTTTTGATGTATTTGTGGGGAGGAAGGTGATCTCCATGTCTTACTCCTCTGCCATCTTGAACTACATTCTAGTTTCTTTAAACATGCTCCTTTGCATAGCTCTTAGGTGGCAAAGAAAATTACACATATATGTATGTATAAATATATGACATCTATAGAATAAAATAAGTCTATCATAGCAAAAAATTGTTACAGAAACAGTTAAGATATTCTGACACCAGGTTTACTGTTGTACCAACTGCCATTATGAACCAATAACAAGCCAAAAAACATAGGGAATCCTGAGGTTTATGCCTTTTCTGGGGATGTAGAATCACTGAATACAAGACTACTGATAGTCACTGCTGGAGCTTAGAACAATCTTAAATTGAATGATCTTAAATTGGTTGAGGTAGTCTCTTTGAATCTGTTCTCAAAAGCCTGGGGAAAAGAGCCCAAAATAGAAAAGCAGACTCAAATTTTACAGCTAGATCTAGACAGCTGTCTGGCATGTGCTCTATGAACCCAGGCCAGGTTACTGCTCTGTCCTTATTTCCCTTCCTCCTGTTCCACCTGCAGTGTGTTTCCTGATGTTGAATACCTGCCAATGCATAGAATAAATTCTCTTTTTTCCTTTTCACAGAATATTTCTAAATTATTTTCATTCAGAGGCCAAGTTGTTTTTATTCTCCTATCAGTTTAATAATACAATGATTTTTTTATGTATCCAACATATATTAAAACAAACTGAAATTGTTTATCAGAAGATATCTAGATGTGCTGATTTCTGATACATTCTATATCACTCATAATGATGATAATAATAATACAGTTATATTGCTCATTATATGTACTGTTCTAAGTAGTTTTCCTGCTTATGAATTTTGAGTAATTGTCAAAAAACACAACCCTGCAACGTATGCAATATTATTATGCCCAATTTATTGATAAGGAACTTGAAGTACAGAAAACTTAAGCAACTTAACCAAAATCACTCAGCTAGAAAGTAGTAAAGTCTAAATTTGAATCCAGGCAGGTGGAGCTCTAGAATAGATTCTTTGAACCCTTCCATTCTGCTGCCTCTCACTAAGAGAACCACTATCTTCCTAGATCATCAAGCACAGAACATCAGATTATAATACATCAGGCCAAAACTCTAACCTTAACCCAAATCTTAAACCAAACACTTATCCTAAATCTTGATCATAAATGTTTTCAAACAAGTTTGCTGGCAACTCTTAACATTGCTCTTTCTAATTCACCAGGAACTCCTACCCTTGCCCTTTGACATGAGGGCACCAGTTCTACACATCCCAAAAGTAAACCACTGCATGAATGAATGTGTGTCAAACTGCCTGTATTGTTATTCATTGCCACAATTTATTAAAACATCTCTCATGCAAGTCCATCGGCATAGTTAACGTCACCTAAACCACAAAGCAGAAAAAAATTTATGCAAATGCCCACAGCCAACATGAAAGTCCATTGATTTTTTTTGGTTACATATAATGAAGTCTCATCACAAATTTTATGTTCATGAGTTAATGAAAAGAGACTAATAGTAATGATCAGGGTCAGGGACAACATTTGGGAGAACTGCATGCAGAAGATTACAGTATAATAATATCACAACAATCCAATCAAATAAACAAAATTAATCATTCAGTGTATTGCCTTAAGATGGCATTTATTCCAGAGCATATAAATTTGGAAGGAACATGAACTTCAGATCTATTATTCTAAGAAAAATGTATGAATAGGAAGAGGAAGACTGGGCATGAAAGAAACATGAGTCAGAAAGAAAAAAGATTTTTAAATTATTGGGAAAGTTGGTTACTGTCTCATTTTGGTGTCCAGTCTCATCAAATGGAAATGTGGTAAGAAGTGTGGGGAAAGTACACAAGCATAGTATGGCCAGGAGTATAAGATTAGTATCCAGAAAACTCAACTTGATTTCTAGTTACCTCTTTGCTGCATGCAAAACTTTGAGCAGGTTACAGAAACACCCTATACCTCAGTAGTTACAGATGTATATTATTTATGAATTTCTATTGTATAATGTATTAACTAATATAAATAAAAGTGCTTAATGCCATGACAAGAAAGTAGGGATCTTTAAATCAATGTTAATTGAATTTGATTTCCTTTGGTCCTTAGGGATACTAATAGAGTCATTCTATCTATAATTAAAAAAATAAATTTAAAACATCTTATATATTTGTAGAGCCCTAACTATTAACTGTATTTTCTATTTAAGATAATTGAACTGTGTGAGATGTTATGGAGTGTAAATTTGCTTAAATACCATAGTGTTCAGGGTCAAATCAGGAGACAGAAACCACAGAGTAATTTGAAGAATGCCTAATATAAAGGGTTATTAACTAGTAACAGGGGATTAGCTCTCAAGAGGATAAAGGGAAACATAAAGAATACAGGAGCAGCAGATACAGGGATCAACTACTACCGAACCCATAGGACTGAGGTAGAGTACCAAAGAAGAGGCAATTTGGGAGAAGGACCCCACCCCCAAGGCTGAGTTGCAGACCTTGTTGTAGCAGATATGGCTGTAGCCTACTTGTTCATAGAGTAGTTCATTAAGATGCCACAGTATAATGTTTGCACACATGCAACCACCCAATGGAGTGCTGAAAAAAAACCCCAAAAAACTCACCTAGAAGCTACCTGGGGAGGTGCTGCTGAAATTACCAGTGTACTGTCTGGGACACCAGCAGTATTCATCAGGAACTGCCTGAGTGCCCATGAAACTCCCCAGGAAGTTGTTCATGGGGAAAATGCTGAAGCTCTTTGGGAGTGAGTACCACTAAATGTCTGCCTTTACATGTCCTTTACGTGTCTGCCTTTATGTTGCAGCCAAATGCTACAATAGCAAGAAGAAAAAGGATACACTGGGACAAGGAAGAGAAGCCCCTTTATCCTGCGTTGTGCCTCAATGCAAATTTAACAGGGTTAAACTAAGGAGAAATGTTTAAAAGGTTTAGCTGAAGTATCACAAACAGGGCAATAAAGGGAGAAGTTGGAGGTGAGAGGCACCAATTTTATACATAGGTATACATATCTATAAAGTGTATACATATCCATCTTTTGGGGAAATGGGATATCGTTTACTGTTTGTTGGCTCTTTTAATTCAACATCGGAGGGCTGATGCTCATTTAGGAAATAGAATATGACCATTTATCTTTAGACATCATTTACCATTTAGAGATTATGAGCAAGTGCCCAGCTACTGCCAATTGCAGTAAGTAAAACTTAAGAAGTAAAAACTGCAAGTATTGCTGGAGACTACTGTTTCCCCTCTATAAGGTAAATATGTAGTGAGCAGTTAGCTTTCACCAAACATCCTTGCCTCTATGTAGATGAAGTGCTATAAATCCCAGATAGTGAAGAGAAATAGTGTCACTGATCTTGTTTCCAGAGGAGTGGTCAACTGAGAACAAGAGACTGTATGATGTCAACAGGCACTGCACACATGGGGCATTTTTCTTTAGCCAAAAAGTGTCCTCAGTGATATACGCATCAGGGAAACTCTCTCATCCTGCAGGTGAAGGAATATATTGGCACGACCAATTTGGAGACCAACTAACAGTATATAGTAAAAATGAGGATGCACCATCCCATTGTTAGCTTAAATCTCAGAGAAACTCTTATTTTATTTATATATATATATATATATATATATATATATATATATATATTTAGTTATTTAAAGACATGTACATGAAAGTACATAAAAATATTGTTATGGCAAAAACAAAATTGGTATCAATATAAGTGTTCATCAACAGAAAAATAGATGAATAAACTGATGTATTCTCAGAGAGTGAAATACTATAGAGCAGCAGAAACAAATTAACTAGACCTATTCATGTCAGTAGAAATGACCAATTATCTTTAGAGAAAAATACAAATTGTAAAATAATGTGTATAACATTTATATAACATTTAAAGTAATATATATACACACATATATATATGTACAGTTTAGAACAACATGGATCAGTAATAAACGTAAAAAAATACATGTAGGGCTTCCCTGGTGGCGCAGTGGTTGAGAATCTGCCTGCCAATTCAGGGGACACGGGTTCGAGCCCTGGTCTGGGAAGATCCCACATGCCGCGGAGCAACTGGGCCCGTGAGCCACAATTACTGAGCCTGCGCGTCTGGAGCCTGTGCTCTGCAACAAGAGAGGCCGCGATAGTGAGAGGCCCGCGCACCGCGATGAAGAGTGGCCCCCGCTTGCCACAACTGGAGAAGGCCCTCGCGCAGAAACGAAGACCCAACACAGCCATAGATAAATAAAATAAATAAATTAAAAAAAAAAACACAAACATATAGATGATACACACACATTTCAATATAATGGTTGCCTCTGGGAGTGGAGAGAGAGGAATGATATCAAGAATTCATAGGAATCTTTAACTTCTTATGTAGTATTTTATGCCTTAAGCTAGAGGTAAATACATTGATATTTAGTCAGTCGTTATTTCACTTATGCATGTCTTTGAAAACTTTATACCACATTTTTTTAATTGGAGAAAGGTTTTTCTCAGGTATATGGCCATACTGATATTGGCTACTAGAGGTGTTTTGGAAAATCATGATGGAGGAACATCTTTACTCTTTCTCCTTAATAAATCACAGCTTCTATGATTAAGTGCTTGGAAATCACTTACATAAGGGAAGAATGGGAAGTTTTAGAGCTTGAGGAAGTAAATAATTTTTATTTCATAGTAGAGAAACATTTCCATATTACAGATGGGGGGGTGGTCAAGAATCAAGAATAAAAAGGGAGTCTAGAGTCCAATCCCCGGTAAACCAAGGACAGTGTTTACTATTATACTGGTACTACTTGATTTTTTAAGTCTTTTCTTTCCCTACTCCTAACAAATTAAATTTTGAGTACATACTTGCTTAATAAATGAAACACTTATGATTGATCAAGAAGTAAAATTCAGAGTAAGCAAGAAAAACTTAGCTATATATTAAGGTAGAGTCAGACCAAAATAAAAACAATTATACTCTGTCATGAAATTCAGGCAAACCTGACTTGCTTAGAGCAAAAAGGGAATGAATTCTGGAGATGAATGTTCTTCCCTTAAGACATTAAATTCATGGCCTAGAGATAAAATACAACATTAAAAAAAATGTAATCAGAGAAAGAAAGAAAATCTTGGGCCGATTTCCTAATAGTATAAGGAGGTGAGAAAAAACCACAAAGAAATGTGGAAGGACTATATCCACTAAGAAATAGAGACGCTCAAGGACCTTACCCACCAACTTCCACCCCACCACCGCCCCACCCCAACGTGGCCCTATGATCAAGTAGTTCAGCAAACTGAAGAGAAGAAATTTTGCACACAGTGGGTAACAGATTTTGGTGGGAGAATTGCTGGGCATGTTGTTGGCAAAACAATTAATTTTGTTTATACCCATTACATATAATATAGCCATATTCCTTTCAAACAAATTGAATTCTAAATATTGTCTACTACTATTTATTGATCAGCAAACACTCATTCATTCTTGTAATGATTTATTAAGCATATACAAATTTACTGAGCAATTTGGGGGATGTCTGTTTTTACTAGTGAACTCTAACAATATGTGGAGGTTTGGGAACAAAAAAAAAAAGCATCCCTGGAATAAATGAAGGAAGTATGTCAATGAAGATAACTTAAACTTTGAAAATAAGAATTATGATCAAAACGCTTTGGACAAGTTTTCACTTTATGGGTCCTTGCCTTACCTCTCCCACTTGCTCTGAATTTTTCACCGTTACCTGTCATTAATCCTTCCACCCGATACAAGAATAGTAGTTGCATGAAAAACATTAGTTATTGTGCAAAACATTTAAAGATTTGAAAGTTTCAATAATCATTAAACCACTGATCTCGTCTAAGAATTAAATAAAGGACGCAATCAACGATGTCTAGGGTACAGGGTCAATTCAGAAAACAACAGAGAAGGGATAGCAAATAACACGCTGGAATACAGTGAATTGAATGGGAGGGGAGAACTATTAGGATAAACAATCTGTTTATGGGTTTGTAGACCAACCTAATCAATTATCAGTAATATTCACACATTTGAACCTTCAAAACTAGATTCATTTCTGCACAGTCTCTGTTAACAATTCCAAGTAAATTCGGTTCTCCTCAATTTCCTTAATACATTGGAAATGGTGCTATTGATGTCCAATTCTTATAAACATTTATAATAGAGATTTTCTCCTACTCTCTTCTTAAAAATATTTGATGACTACACATTTTAAAACTTTCTGTTAGAATATCAAAAATTTACATTTATGCTTCAAATTCTATTATGATTTAGAAAAAAAGGAAATCTGGATTCAAGTCTTCCAGGAATAAATTATGTTTCCCTAAAATTTTCTGTGATTGTGGTGTCTAAAGTATAAACCTATGTTGACCAATACCATTGCCCAATACATATGTGGCTATGGAGCATTTTAACAGTGGCTAGTCTAAATTGAGACATGCTATAAGTTTAAGATACACACCCAATCTCAAAAACTTAGTATACAAAAAGAAAGGATGTAAAATATCTCTTTAATAAATATGTAATTATATGTTGAAATAATATTTTAGATGTATTGGGTTAAATAGAATATATTATTAAAATTAATTTTACTTGTTCCTTTTTAACTTTTCTAAATGGAGCTACCAGAAGATACAAAATTAAATATGTGGCTCACATTTATGGCCTGCATTATTTCTCTATTGGACAGTGCTGATATAGAGAAAATGTAAGCATTATCGGTTAGGCACTTTTCCTGATTTGTTCATTGCTGTGTTCCATGCAAACATAACTGTGTCTGGTACACAGAATATATTAAACGGTTGTTGAATGAATGACAAGAGTCAAGATGTTTGGACCCAACCCACTATTTGACCTTGAAAAGATTTTAAATGCACTATAGAGGACTCTCGTAAAGAATTAGATTAATCTAGTGGATATTAGTCCCAGAAAATACTTCACAATGAAAATGTGTCCTGTTCTAACTGTTTTACTTCAAATTTTCATATACACAAACCTCGTTAGGGTCAAAATACTATGGCCCAAAACAACTGTGTGATCAAAAAAGTATAATCAGAATATTTTGTATTTCAACAGTGTGATTATTTTAACAAGAAATATTTTGTCTCACTGTTAAATTATGCTTAATTTAACAAATAAAAAATATACTCAAATTTGAGACTTGACTGAAAACACATCAGAAGCCTAAAAACTAGAACTGATAAATTGAAAATGGGTGCAAAAATAATAACTTGATTTGATGGCAAAAATATAATGCACAGGTCACAATATAGATAGTCTGGAATGAAAGTCTCAAATGGCAGATATACTATAATAAAATAGTTTACACTTAAATTATGAATAGTTCAAAACTCTTTTCTAAATGATTCATTGTAAAGATTATTGTGGAGGGATTTCAACCAAGTACTAGACAATGCCAAATTTCTTTGCTATGTAAGGTATGTAATTAAGGTTCATTTTCTATTAGATTCACACCTTTTTTTTTTTTAAATACAGCAGGCAAAGACTTGCAAGTTCAAGCATTAAATATTTATCTGCTTATTAAACATACACACTGTGAGGTCTAAATGAAAAAAATTGCAGCATTCAAATGCTTATAGTAGGCATCAAATAAAGGTAAATATTCAGCTTAAATGCTGCTTTGTGCATTGCTGTTTACTGGCACAGGAGAACACAGAAAATCTAAAATTGTCCTATGAATAGGAATTTAAGAACTGAAAGAACACATAAAGTATCCTCTCTCTTCAAAAGGTAGACATGAAAAACACACAATGGAAGTATGGTGTATGGACACAGAAGCTGAATGAAAGAGTTCCCAAAAGCCAATGATTTGAGCAACAAAATAAATAATGTAGTACTGGGTTATAAACCAAAGCAGAAAATACATTTCCATGAGTCCACAATAATATAAATAAATGATTGAATGAATGAATGAATAAATAAGTCAATAAATCAATAAATAAGAAGAGACAAATCTTCCATGCAGAATTCCAAAAATTTGTGTAGATACTCCCTGTCAAGGAGGAGGAGCATAACCTAAATTCCTTAACTGAGAGTCTACCTAGTGACTTCATTCCAAAATTTATGATAGGGAAAGCGGGGAACAGAGTAGCTTTAGAGAGGAGAAACCTGACAAACGCTACCTTAGACAAGTGATCAAGGTCCACATCAACAATGATAAATTATGCTGATAGTATATACCCTTGATATGATGTGGTGAGAATGGCATTTTACTTCTGTGGTATTCTTTCCAAAATCCATAACCCCAGTACAATAATGAGAAAAACATTAACAAAACTAAGACATTCTACATTCTATGAAATACATGACCAATAACTTCAAAACTGTCATAAAATATAACGAAAGACTGAGAAACTGTCACACTTTAGAGGAGTCTAAGGAAACATGATGACTAAATGTAGTGTGGAATCCTGGATGGGATCCTAGAGCATTAGGTAAAATTAAGGAAATCTGAATAGACTTTGAACTAATGTACCAATATTGATTCATTATATGTGATAGTTGTACTATGCTAATGCACTATGTGAACAGTAAGGGGAATTGGGTGTGGGATATACAGGAACTTTCTGTACTATCTCCACACCTTTTCTGTGAATTTAAAATTTTTCCAAAATTAAAAGTTAATTTTTTAAAAAATGATGATAATGGCTGTCTAGTCTTCACCTTCACTTTGCAAGTAGTAAAGGCAGAAAGTAAAAGAAACAACCTGAACATACCTTGAGTGCATTTGTAAAATGAGGGCAATAATATTACTTTCCTCATAGGGTTGTGAAACTAAATTGTGTTAGCATGGGTAAAATACTAACAATTGTACTTGACTTATATACAATGGGATCAAAATTATTACTATTAATTATAGTAGCAGTAATAGTATTACCACTCTTCCACAATCTCCCAAAAGACTGGCATTTGCTACAAATATCTGAGGTAAGTGTTTTACAAGAGCATAATGTCAGAGTAATGGCCCATCAGCTGATAATATCAGAATGACCATCTCCTGAGCAAGGTTAGAATGCTCTTAAAAGTCTGAGGTATATGTGTTTGCTAGAAAACACATGGTTATCTGATTAAGAAGCATTTGAAACTTATAAATAAGGTGAAGATAGATAAAAATGTAAGTAAAATTGTAAAATTCTGAACTTCAAAGCATATAAAACATGGGAAAATGACAGTTTCATTCAATGTAATTATTATTATTATTATTAAGTTTCATTCAATGTAATTATTATTAATAATTATTAAGTTTCATTCAATGTAATTATTATTAATAATTATTAAATGTTATTGAGTTCCCAATATATTGATCTAGACTCTGAAGAACACATAAGGATGTGTTCATCCCACACGGAGACTTTTACTACTGGTACGTTAGGTGGTAGTCCATGAAATCTCAACTTTTCAGCACTAGAAAATTCAAAAGATACACTGTATCCAATATCTCTGGTCAATAACATACCTTTGAGACATGTGAAATGATGCTCAACATTGCTAATCACTAGAGAAATGCAAATCAAAACCACAATGAGATATCACCTCACATCTGTCAGAATGGCTATCATCAAAATGTCTACAAATAAAAAAAATGTTTGTGAAGATGTGCAGAAAAGGGAAAGCTAGTACACTGTTGATGGGAATGTAAATTGGTGCAGCCACTGTGGAAAACAGTATGGAGGTTCTTCAAAAAACTAAAAATAGAATTATTATAAAATCCAGCAATTCCATTCCTGGGTATATAGCTGAACAAAACAAAAACACTAATTCAAAAAGATACACGCACCCCAATGTTCATGGAAGCATTATTTACAATAGCAAGATATGGAAGCAACCTAAGTGTCCATCAACAGATGAATGGATAAAGAAGATATAATGGAATATTACTCAGCCATAACAAGGGATGAAATTCTGCCATTTGCAACAACATGGATGGACCTAGAGGGTATTATACTTAGTGAAATAAGTGAGACAGAGAAAGACAAATACTCTATGTTATCATTTACATGTGGATAAAAAGTAAAACAAACAAATGAATATAACAAAAGAGAAACAGACTTATAGATATATGGAAAAAACTAGTGGTTGCAGTGAGGAGAGGAAAAGGGGGAGGGGCAAGATCAGGGTAGGGGGTTAATAAGTACAAACTATTATGAGTAAAATGAATAAGCTACAAGGATATATTGTACAGCACAGGGAAATATTGCCATTATTATATAATAATTTTAAATGGAGTATATTCTATAAAAATATTGAATCACTGTGTTGTACACCTGAAACTAATATAATATTGTAAATCAACTATACTTCAATTAAAGAAAATAATGTACCTGAGGAATACTTAGAGACTGGAAAATATTGGTTCCAGGAATTTCCATAGTTTGAGTGATTCATGTTTAGATTATGTCAATGCAATGTACCTCTGTCCACATTAAAGCTGTCTTTATCTTAATCTGTTTGCCTATGGACCATTTTTTGTCCTTCCTTCATTATTCCTTCTTAATGCATCTGGAGATCTAGCTGTAGATGTAAAATTCCAAGATCAGGTATCAACTTCTCCTTCCCTTTTCTCACTCTCATAGCTTGATTTCCTTACAGCATTTGTCCTATCACTACACCCAGTTTCAAAACCCTATAGAGAATAAAAAGTTGAAGTTTGCATGTAAAGTTAAGGAAACTTATAACCAAACACTTACCAGTAATTGGCAAATTGCCAATCACCATTAGTCTTTCCTTGCTTACCGTTCACTGTGAAGTTTTCACTCTAAAATTCTCTTGCTTCTACTTCTACATGATGACGGATGAGGGAGAGATTAAGAACTCTCTTAAGCATAAGAACTCTTATGCTCCATGGAGTTTTGATCTCCAGTTGTCTTCTGACTCTCCAATCACTACCTTTCTGACTCCCCTCCAATCTCTCATGTTGTGAATGAGGACAATTCCATTATAAGCATCCTTTTCCTTTTACCTTTTGCCCTGAGCAACCTCCCCAACCTGCATACTTTCCTTATCACCTCCACCTATATCTCTCAAAACACAGCATTTGCTGATGTCAAACTGGACTACCTGGTAGCCTGGAGCAGACACTAAGCCTTTAAACCTTTGTCCCCTTGCTCTTTGTATTCCCCTTCCCTTCTATTTTACAAATCCAACTTTCATCTCACGATCTTTTCTTCCTAGGAGCTCTCTTTGATTATCCTAACAAGAAGAAATGTCGACCCCCTCTGATATTCCATCATACTTTATCTATACTTCTCCCTTATATTATTATAAGTAACTATGCTGTATATCAATCACAACATCTTGCACATTGTAGCCACTCAACTGGGTGAGAGTAAACTGAAAACAAGTTAGGAAAGAATGATATAAAAAGTGGTATAAATGAAGACATATTTCAAAGGGAAAGAGGCAGGTGAGTGATATTGGTAATACTAAAATCTAAAAGTCACATCAGCCAAGTGGAAAATGCTCGATTTTTTATCAAGATACTAAAAGAATATCGAAAGGATGTCCTCCATTTGAATTTTTTAGGGTAACGTCAACAGAGGAGAGGGAAGTTATAATTTATTGGGAGTGTTAGTGGGGATTCAAGGCAAGGAAGGAATAAGACAGTATGATTTGGGAAATGATATAAAATGCCAGAATGGAAGAAGATTGTACTTTGGGAAACCATGAAATAGGGGTATATGGATGGAAGAAAGCAAAGCATGAAATTGTACCTAAGATTGGGGAAGGATTGCTAAGGATTCTATTTCAAACCTTGAGAGGAAGTTCCCTAGACTAGAGGAAATTCACCCTTCAATAATGAAGAAGCAGGAGGAAGAGTGAAGGAGACTGGCTGAAGAGGATGGTGTTTCTAGTTGCTAACGACTTCACTGTTCAAACTAGCTTAACCAGTTTTCCCCTTTCTTTTCAGGTGTTGGTTTCAGCTGTTGTTTTCAGAAGTGTTGTGCCTCCTCAGGGGAATTTTCCAGATAAATTCCTCCTGATGAGCTGCCTGTGGGTCAGGTTTACATCCTGCCTTATCTGTGGCAGAACAGATAATACCTTTTGAAAAGTGAAAAATATTTGCTTCTTGCTAAGGGGAGCTGTATCTCTCCCAGCTGGAAACATAGCTATGGGCAAGAGCCAGAGAATTCTCAGGTGCACACAGATCTAAGTCCATGCAGGAAGGGCATGGATGGAACCTGTCCTCCTCTCCATACCTGAAAGGTTTAATTACCAGCCTCCTTTCACCTGTAACCAGAATTGAACTCCATTCCATTATCTGGAATGAGATACACTGAGTACAGCAAATGAGAACTTAAAAAATACTTTCCTTTATACAATGAGTAAAAAACCTTAAGATGAACATATTAAAACACGTTTATTTCTATGAAGCAGAGACAAACATGCAGTAGCTCTTAAAGCAGTATTTTTTTAATATCAAAAAGATGCCAGAATCACTACATTGTGCTGGTGTACTTCTGTCAGCATATGGGGTGTGTTTGTACACTGTGTGTATGTGGGTGTGTGCAGTGTTGGTGGAAGATATTTGTAATTTGACAATGCTTCTCAAGAGACTCTGTTGTTTATAAACACCACTTGAGAACCACTCTCCTAGGAGTAGGGAATATTTTCAGAGACTAAGTGGGACTGGACACATAAGGACAGCATTTATCTTTGCCCTGTGCCCTAAGCACCAATATTGCATTAATAAGAAATGGATATTTTATTAAATCTTTTTAGAAGGGTTGTATTTTCAAGTTGTATAAGTTCCTCTCAGAAAAATCCTCTTCAAACATGTCTTCTGGGAGTAATGGCTCCTTTTAACCTATTTTTCAGATCCCCTATAACTACAGAACTCTATCAACTCCATCTTGTATGCCCTTTATATTCAGAGCAATGTAGTTGTCTCTCTGCTTCATCCATTTTTCATCCTCACTTATTATTCAGTGACTTAGAACCTTTCCAATGAGATGTCAAGGTGAGGTATATTATAATGCATATATTATATAAATTTTAAAATATTAAATATGAATATTAAACATACATTATAATACATTTTATATAGAAGAGAGGGATCATGTCAGAATCTTCCATGTTTCCCAACCCACTTCCTTCTGGTCTCTAACAAGACATGCCCTCTGCAGTTTTAGGACTGTTCACCCTCTGAGATTACTCCTGACTTTGGGCTCAAAGCCCTAGCCATATCAACCATATATTTAGTTGCTGAAATATAACCATTCTGGATAAGCAGACTTCTCGAGACCCAGATTCCTGTTCTGTTCTCTTGTTTCACTGGCCTCTGAACTTCTTATCCACTGGACTCTTTATGTGCTGACTTGCCTGGGCTGCCAGGACTTGACTTGATCTCTCTCTCACATGCACTGTTCTTGGTACCAACCATATTCATCTTATCCAATTGCCTCCCAATGTTGGCTGCTCTTGGCTTGCCTAGCCGTGCTGATGCCCAAGTTTAATTCTTATATTTCTCTCCATTTGACATTGATCCTCTAAGCCCTCAGGACTGTAGTCATTAACTACACTTTTGAATTCTAGTGTGACTTGGTCTTCAAATTTTTGACTTAAATTGGAAGGGAACTGGAAGATTATACAACCCATCTCTTTTGTTCAAGAGATAAGAAAACTGAGGTATAGAAAAATATTTGGCATTGCTAGAAATAAAACTAGAGCTTTCTAATTTCCAAGCCAGTGGTCTTGCCACTTAATCTTGCTCCTCCTTGCTGAAGTATCTGAAGGAAGACACTTGATATCTTGGGGCCTTAGTTTTTCATCTTTATAATAGAAATAGCTTCTAAGATCTCTCTTGAATCAGATTTTTTGTGATTCATTACCACTACTCTTTTTTACTTCCAAATATATAGAGATTGGTTCTGTGAACAAGAACTGTTTGCTTTAAAAAAAAAAAAAAAAAAAACTACAGAGGATTAATTGCATATTTATTTCAAAATATTTTTACAAAAAAAGATTAAGATGAAAATAAATTTAGTCTATTTGTTTTGGTGATTATTGAGAGCCTTAGATGGAATTTCAACATCTCTTTATACGAATACTTTAGGACTACTAGTGTTTATCAACAAATATAAGTGATATAAGTATTGGGGAGATTGGTTCAAAATGGCAGAGTAGAAGGATGTGTGCTCACTCCCTCTTGCGAGAGCACAAGAATCACAACCAACTGCTGAACAGTCACTGACAGGGAGACACTGGAACTCACCAAAAAAGATACCCCACGTCCAAAGACAAAGGAGAAGCCACAATGAGATGGTAGGAGGGGCACAATCACAATAAAATCAAATCCCATAACCACTGGGTGGGTGACTCACAAACTGGAGAACAATTATACCACAGAAGTCCACGCTCTTGAGTGAAGGTTCTGAGCCCCAAGTCAGGCTTCCCAATATGGGGGTCTGGCAACAGGAGGGGGAATTCCCAGAGAATCAGACTTTGAAGGCCAGAGGGATTTGATTACAGGACTTCAACGGGACTAGGGGAAACAGAGACTCCACTCTTGGAGGGCACACATAAAGTAGTGTGCACATCAGAACCCAGGGAGGAAGGAGCAGTGACCCCATAGGAGACTGAACCAGACCTGCCTGCTAGTGTTGGAGGGTCTCCTGCAGAGGCAGGGGTGGCTGTGGCTCACCACAGGGACAAGGACACTGGTGGCAGAAGTTCTGGGAAGTACTCCTTTGTGTGAGCCATTCCTGAGTCCACCATTAGCACCACCAAAGAGCCTGTAGCCTCCAGTGCTGAGTCACCTCAGGGCAAACAAGCAACAGGGAGGGAACTCATCCCCACCCATCAACAGACAAGCAGATTAAAGTTTTACTGAGCTCTGCCCACCAGAGCAACACCCAGCTGCACCTACCACCAGTCACTCCCATCAGAAATCCTGCACAAGCCTCTTAGATAGCATCATCCAGCAGAGGGCAGACAGCAGAAGCAAGAAGAACTACACTCCTGCAGCCTGTGGAACGAAAACCACACTCACAGAAAGGTAGATAAAATGAAAAGGCAGAGAACTATGTACCATATGAAGGAACAAGAAAAAAACCCAGAAAAACAACTAAATGAAGTGGAGATAAGCAACTTTCCAGAAAAAGAATTCAGGATAATGATAGTGAAGATGATCCAGGACCTCAGAAAAAGAATGGAGGCAAAGATTGAGAAGATGCAAGAAATGTTTAACAAAGACCTAGAACAATTAAAGAACAAACAAACAGAGATGAACAATATAATAACTGAAATGAAAAATACACTAGAAGGAATAAATAGCAGAATAACTGAGGCAGAAGAACGGATAAGTAACCTAGAAGACAGAATGGTGGAATTCACTGTCACAGAACAGAATAAAGAGAAAAGAATGAAAAGAAATGAAGACAGCCTAACAGACCTCTGGGACAACATTAAATGCACCAACATTCGCATTATAGGGGTCCCAGAAGGAGAAGAGAGAGAGAAAGGACCCGAGAAAATATCTGAGGAGATTATAGTCGAAAACTTCCCTAACATGGGGAAAGAAATAGCCACCCAAGTCCAGGAAGCGCAGAGGGTCACAGGCAGGATAAACTCGAGGAGAAACATGCTGAGACACATAGTAATCAAATTGACAAAAATTAAAGATGAAGAAAAACTGTTAAAAGCAACAAAGGAAAAATGACAACACACAAGGGAATTCCCATAAGGTTAACAGCTGATTTCTCAGCAGAAACCCTCCAAGCCAGAAGGGAGTGGCATGATATATTTAAAGTGATGAAAGGGAAGAAACTACAACCAAGATTTCGCTACCCTGCAAGGATCTCATTCAGATTCGACTGAGAAATCAAAAGCTTTACAGACTAGCAAAAGCTAAGAGAATTCAGCACCACCAAACCACCTCTACAATAAATGCTAAAGGAATTTCTCTATGTGAGAAAGACAAGAGAAGAAAAAGACTTACAAAAATAAACCCAAGGAACTTCCCTGGTGGTACAGTGGTTAAGACTTTGCCTTCCAATGCAGGGGGTGCAAGTTCAATCCCTGGTCAGGGAGCTAAGATCCCACATGCCTAGCAGCCAAAAAACCAAAACATAAAGCAAAAACAATATTGTAACAAATTCAATAAAGACTTTAAAAATGGTCTACATCAAAAAAAAAAAATCTTAAAAAAAAAAACCCAAAACAATTAAGAAAATGGTAATAAGAATATATATATTGATAATTACCTTAAAAGTGAATGGATTAAATGATGCTCCAACCAAAAGACACAGGCTCGCTTAGTGGATACAAAAACAAGACCCATATATATGCTGTCTACAAGAGACCCACTTTAGACCTAGGGACACATACAGACTGAAAGTGAGGGAACGGAAAAAGATATTCCATGCAAATGGAAATCAAAAGAAAGCTGGAGTAGCAATACTCATATCAGATAAAATAGACTTTAAAATAAAGAATGTTACAAGAGACAAGGAAGGAAACTACATAATGATTGAGGGATCAATCCAAGAAGAAGATATAACAATTATAAATATATATGCACCCAACATAGGAGCACCTCAATACATAAGGCAAATGCTAACAGCTATAAAAGAGGAAATTGACAGTAACACAATAATAGCGGGGACTTTAACACCTCACTTACACCATGGACAGATCATCCAGACAGAAAATTAATAAGGAAACACAAGCATTAAATAACACAATAGACCAGATAGATTTAATTTATATTTATAGGACATTCCATCCGAAAACAGCAGATTACAATTTCTTCCCAAGTGCACATGAAACATTCTCTAGGATAGATCACATCTTGGGTCACATATCAAGCCTCAGTAAATTTAAGAAAATTGAAATCATATCAAGCATCTTTTCTGACCACACGCTATGAGATTAGAAATAAATTACATGGGAAAAAATTGTAAAAAACACAAAGATATGGAGGCTAAACAATACGTTACTAAATAACCAAGAGATCACTGAAGAAATCAAAGAGGAAATCTTTGATTTCCTACCTAGAGGTATACCTAGAGACAAATGACAATGAAAACATGATGATCCAAAACATATGGGATGCAGCAAAAGAGGTTCTAAGAGGGAAGTTTATAGCAATACAATCCTACCTCAAGAAACAAGAAAAATCTCCAATAAACAATTTAATCTTACACCTAAAGGAACTAGAGAAAGAAGAACAAACAAAACCCAAAGATAGAAAGAAAGAAATCATAAAGATCAGAGCAGAAATAAATGAAATAGAAACAAAGAAAATAATAGCAAAGATCAGTAAAGCTAAAAGCTGGTTCTTTGAGAAGAAAAACAAAATTGATAAACCTTTAGCAAGACTCATCAAAAAAAGAGGAAGAGGACTCAAATCAATAAAATTAGAAATGAAAAAGGAGAAGTTACAATGGACACCACAGAAATACAAAGCATCATAAGAGACTCCTACAAGCAACTTTATGCCAATAAAATGGACAACCTGGAAGAAATGGACAAATTCCAAGACTGAACCAGGAAGAAATAGAAAATATGAACAGACCAATCACAAGTAATGAGATTAAAATTGTGATTAAAAACCTCCCAACAAACAAAAGTCCAGGACCAGATGGCTTCACAGGTGAATTCTATCAAACATCTAGAGAAGAGATAACAACCATCCTTCTCAAAGTCTTCCAAAAAGTTGCAGAGGAAGAAACACTCCCAAACTCATTCTACGAGGTCACGATCACCCTGATATCAAAACCAGGAAAAGATACTACAAAAAAGGGAAAATTACAGACCAATATCACTGATGAATACAGATGCAAAAATTCTCAACAAAATACTAGCAAACAGGATCCAACAGCACATTAAAAGGATCATACAACATGATCAAGTGGGATTTATCCCAGGGATGCAAGGATTCTTCAATATACGCAAATCAATCAATGTGATACACCATATTAACAAATTGAACAATAAAAACCAGATGATCATCTCAATAGATGCAGAAAAAGCTTTCGACAAAATTCAACACCCATTTATGATAAAACCTCTCCAGAAAGGTGCATAGAGGGAACCTACCTCAACATAATAAAGGCCATATACAACAAACCCACAGTAAACATCATTCTCAATGGTGAAAAACTGAAAGCATTTCCTCTAAGATCAGGAACAAGACAAGAGTGCCCACTCTCGCCACTATTATTCAACATAGTTTTGGAAGTCCTAGCCGTGGCACTCAGAGAAGAAAAAGAAATAAAAGGAACACAAACTGGAAAAGAAGAAGTAAAACTGTCACTGTTTGCAGATGACATGATACTACACATAGATAATCCTAAATATGTCACCAGAAAAATACTAGAGCTAATCAATGAATTCGGTAAAGTAGCAGGATACAAAATTAATGCACAGAAATCTCTTGCATTCATATACACTAACAAAGAAAGATCAGAAAGAGAAATTAAGGAAAAAATCCTATTCACCATTGCAACAAAAAGAATAAAATCCCTAGGAATAACCCTACCTAAGGAGGTAAAGACCTGTACTCAGAAAACTATAAGACATTGATGAAAGAAATCAAAGATGACACAAACAGATAGAGAGATATACCATGTTCTTGGATTGGAAAAATCAATATTCTGAAAATGACTACCCTACCCAAAGCAATCTACAGATTCAATGCAATCCCTATCAAATTACCAATGGCATTTTTTATAGAATTAGAACAAAAAATTTCACAATTTGGTTAGAAACACAAAAGACCCTGAATAGCCAAAGCAATCTTGAGGGGAAAACACAGAGCTGGAGGAATCAGACTCCCTGGCTTCAGACTATACTACAAAGTTACAGTAATCAAGAAAATATGCTGCTGGCACAAAAACAGAAATATAGATCAATGGAACAGGATAGAAAGCCCAGAGATAAACCCACGCACCTATGGTCAACTAATCTATGATAAAAGAGGCAAGGATATACAATGGAGAAAAGACAGTCTCTTCAATAAGTGGTGCTGGGAAAACTGGACAGCTACATGTAAAAGAATGAAATTAGAACAGTCCCTAACACCATACACAAAAATAAATTCAAAATGGATTAGAGACCTAAATGTAAGACCAGACACTATAAAACTCTTAGAGAAAAACATAGGAAGAACACTCTGACATAAATCACAGCAAGGTCTTTTTTGACCCACCTCTTAGAATAATGGAAATAAAAACAAAAATAAACAAATGGGACCTAATGAAACTTAAAAGCTTTTGCACAGCAAAGGATACTATAAACAAGATGAAAAGACAACCCTCAGAATGGGAGAAAATATTTGCAAACGAATCAACAGACAAAGGATTAATCTCCAAAATATATAAACAGCTCATGCAGCTCAATATTTAAAAAACAAACAACCCAATCCAAAAATGGGCAGAAGACGTATATAGACATTTCTCCAAAGAAGATATACAGATGGCCAAGAGGCACATGAAAAGCTGCTCAACCTCACTAATTATTAGAGAAACGCAAATCAAAACTACAATGAGGTATCACCTCACACCAGTCAGAATGGGCATCATCAGAAAATCTACAAACAACAAATGCTGGAGAGGTTGTGGAGAAAAGGGAACCCTCTTGCACTGTGGTGGGAATGTAAATTGATACAGCCACTATGGAGAACAGTATCTAGCTTCCTTAAAAAACTAAAAATAGAACTACCATATGACTTAGCAATTCCACTACTGGGCATATTCCCTGAGAAAACCATAATTCAAAAAGAGTCATGTACCACAATGTTCATTGCAGCTCTATTTACAATAGCCAGGACATGGAAGCAACCTAAATGTCCATCGACAGATGAATGGATAAAGAAGATGTGGCACATATACACAATGGAATATTACTCAGCCATAAAAAAGGAACGAAACTGGGTCATTTGTAGAGACGTGATTCCAAAAGAGAAAAACAAATATCGTATATTAATGTATATATATAGCATGTAGAAAAATGGTAGAGATGAACCAGTTTGCAAGGCAGAAATAGAGACATAGATGTAGAGAACAAACGTATGGACACCAAGGGAGGAAAGCAGGGGTGGGGGGTGTGGGATGAATTGGGAGATTGGGATTGACATGTATACACTAATATATATAAAATAGATAACTGATAAGAACCTGCTGTATTAAAAAATAAAATTCAAAAAAAACTATAAGTATTGACTATACTGTAAAAAAAAAAAACAAATATAAGTATCTAATAAAATAAATAAAATTGGTTTCAACAGCAGACACTTTCAGTGATAAAATAGTCATATTGATCTAAAATTTCAAATAATGTCAATTTTATCAGTAAAACTGAAAACATCAAAGCAGCAGGAACTAATGGATGAAGCTCTGCTAAATGCTATGTTGAGTGATTAGGTGGAATTCTTGTACAGTGAGGGCTTAAAATTTAAAGTGGTAGTGTAAAAACTGACGTGACCATGAATAAATGGCATGAAGAAAGCAGGGCATAATTAAGTCAATTCTCATTTCATTAAATAGCATTACTATAAAGATCCCTGAATGATATATTTCTGTGTCATAAATAATGGCTTGTTTATTTTGACTAGTACTTAATAATAAAGTTCTATTTGATTAAGAAGGGAGGAGGCCATGTTTTGCTAGAGCTAATTGGTGCCGTTTCTAATGCTCCTACTTAGGGAGCAGAAGTTGGAAATGGCCGGGAAGAAACAGCACAGAGATTTCAGGATCTCCTCAGACACTGCTGCCCAAAAAGGGCATGGTAATACGAAGTTATGTGCAGTGGGCACAGAGGAAATTATCAGAGATGACGGCAAACAAAAGAGAAACAGGAAGAGTGAAGACCAGGAATAACACTGCAATGCCCTCTGTGTTGTGTTTGTCTCCATGTCTGATAAGAACACTAATAATATATGGTAGAAATTAAGCTGGTCTTTCAGAATAAAAGGCTAAGGACTAGAAGAATGTTTCTGTCTATTTTAACTGCACCCCAACGACCTTCCACCATCAAGTGTACCGATTTTAAATGTCATCATACAAGGATATGGTCAGAAATGAGATTTATTAAATTCATTATTTCAGAAGTGTGATAATTCTGGATGACAATAACATTCAGGATGAGTTTTTGAAAATGGGTGATTCAGAATGAACTGGCATGCAGGTCATTGCAGGTAAGAACATTTTTTTTGCTAGACATGTGTGAAATAGTTCAACGTCAATATATAGACACAAAAGAGAAGAAAGCCCAGGGTTCTGGGATATATCAATAAAAAAGTCAGAAGAAGTTGGCATGACTCCACAGTCTAAGGCTGCAATGTTCTCTGTGGCATTCTCTTAATAGTGTTGCCTATCAGAGCACTTAAACTTTCACAGTTGTTCTTTACATGTCTGATTTCCTGCTAGGTTATAAAGTAGAGATCTTATATCTTTATGTTTTTCTTCACAGTACAGTTCCCAACAGATAGCAGCCCCCATCAGTGGCCATGTTGATTTCTACCTCTTAGTGCCTCTCAAATCCATCTCCAACGTCAGTGTTTGGTGATGTACTTCACAATCACATCAGCTCCTGCCTGGACTTCAATACCCTACATCTCATTTCTCTCAAATCCAGTCTCTCTTTTCCAACAAGAGTGATATTTCCAAGACTAATATTATAGCTTTACTCTTCTACTTAACACCCTAGAGAATTCCCCCTTTCCTACGAGAAAAATTCCAAGTTCCTTAGCATGGGATTTTAAAATTCCCAAGTCAACTCTTAAAACATTAAATCCTGTCTCTTTTCCTCTTCGTGTTGCGCCATTTCAGCCATCATTTATCCCACCTGGATACCCATTTCCACTTGACAAACGCCTAATCATTCTTTAAGGTAATTCTCTAAGCTGTCCTCCAAAACAATACCTCCTCTGGCTTTTACAATACTTAAAAAAATTTATTTGCACCGCTTTGGGCACTTTATTTGTAATTATTAATGTGACAGACATTATTAGTGAACACCTGTATCACAGACCCTTTCCTTTTGGACCCATGATTGGAATGTACTTCCCCTCTCACTTTAAAGGTAGGCATGGTCATATGACTTGGACAATGAACTACGTGAGGGAGCAACTATATGAAGCATTTATTTACTAATGCTGAACTCTCTATTTTCCTTTCTTCTTTGCTGAGACAATAGTGGAAGCACATTTTGATTAGGAATTGCAGTACTGAGCCAACTCATGGAGGACAGTTGCCCTAGAGTGTACACAGCCCAGATTTTCAGCAGACTGCGTTTAAGCCCCTGGAAGTTAGGGCTTGGTTTTTTTATTGGTATTATGTATCCTAAATGGAACCATTAATTTCATTTCCTTCTCCCACACTAGCTGTGAATTTCTTGAAAACAAGTACCGTGCTCATGGTATTCCATATAAGGAAGAAGAATAAAGGGAAAAATGAAAAATTAACAGAATGATATAATAGCCTGAGTGTGACTAATACACATGTATCCCTTGCTTCTCTTTAGAGGCTATAAAACCTCTTGTAGTTTTATTCTTCTCTGTCCCCACTTGTTCCTGATGATGTGAATTCAGTCTGACCAATACCAAAGTAAAATATGCAGTTCTTCATTTCCTGAGTTGCTATCAATACTTTAGTTTATTATGTTATTAAGGAATGAGTACATAAGGAACCAATTTCACAAGACTGACTGAAGCAATATGTGTGCATTTTAAAAGAGTAATCAAGGCAAAATTGAGTTCATTTTCCATGAAAATTTCATGTACAGCTACTGAAAGAAATCATTTCTGGCAGAGGCATTTTAAGGGCAAAAGTTGTAGGTGCAAATAATCCAAATGTTAAATGTATTTGTTCTCTCATCTTGAAGGTAAATTTCATGTTTTCAATACTAAAAATTCATTAGCACTCTATTTTCCCTCCTCCTTAGCTCAAGTGGACACCAGCAAACATTTGCATAAAATTTTGAACCATTGCCAATGCAAATGCATCTTTGATTCACTCCCAATTCTGCTTGGTTCAGGATTCCTCATATAGTGGATTTGGGGATTCCACCCTCAAACCAGTTTCAGCGCTGGAACTCATTCATCTAAAGATACTAATTGGGGCCTCTGTGCGCTGTTTTTAACCCACAAGTTCTTGCCATGAATCCATACCTCATTTAGAGGCCTTGTGTACTGTATTTTGGCAATTTGCCAAAGATTTAAATGCACAGTAAAAATTTCTACATGTGAAAATAAGTAAAGGCAGTCTTGAATTAAGTTGCCAATCCTAAAGTACATTCTAATTTTCTGTGAAATCTTTAAAAAAAAAATCACAGCTTATTTTTTTCATCTGTGGAATAAAAAGTTTATCTGAGAAATTTTTTCTAATAGGATAGAGATACTGAAATTTATAACAGGCATCATTTCTTTGCTGTACTGAAAACAAGACTACCTGTCATAATCTACTCAGTTTCCCGTTAAGAATAATATTAAGTAAATCACACTAAATGTTGGAATACCCTTCTATACATTGTGACACCAAGGACTATGTCTTAAGGACAGTGAATGTATTTTTCATTTTCAGTACATATATTTGAAATAGCAATATAAGTTAAAAAATTAAATTTCACTAGTCATTATACATTAAACTTGTATATACACTAGAATTTGAAATTCTATGATTTAAAAATGGTTATGTTTATTTTGATCTCTGATGGAACTTTTAAATATGTTTTAAATTATTAGCTCATTCAAATATCAGTAATAAACAGTTGCAATCTAGGGAATGTGTTAAAGGAACTATAGCAGTTTATAACTTATTTATAAGTTAAATAGAATTGACTTGTAAAGCAGGACTTGGATAGGTACAACTTTAGATTAATTCCAGGGCTTATATTTGGATTTCAAATGATACCTTGTCATCTTTTAGCAGAGAGTATCTTTCTTTTTTCTGTAAAGGAAGAATACAAAGTATACTTTTAAAAAGTAGAAAATATAGATAAGTTGATTTAAGTGACATGTTTTCTTGCTTAAATCCTATTAAATATGCATATTGTTTTTATGTTACAACTATAAACAAAGGAAAGTCAGAAGGAATGGCAAAATTAATTTGTTCTTCAAAAGACTAGAAGCACCAACTAAGTCCATCTCTTTAATTTTTCTAGAATTGTAGATGTGGAAAAGAGCTACCTGTAGTTGTATGGAGGAGATACATTGGGTCATCCAAGCCTGGGTCATCGATCCTCATGGTATTTGACTGCAAGATAAGGCTATGGGTGTGTTATAAATTCCTTCAGTCAGGCCAAAGGATTAAGCCAGGCATAAATAAGTTAGATTTTTTAAAAGTGAAATGAGTTAGATGTGAAAGTATGAAGGGAACTAAATTTCACTTGGGTGTTTTTAAATAGTATTCCATAAGTGTATATTTATTAAATTATCATTTGGCAATCTTCATAAAGGCACCTGCTTTGAAAAAGATATTTTGTTTAACTCTTTGTGTAACTGATTTGGAAAACATACACGAAATCAAGCAAACAACAATCTGTGTTTATATATAAAGGAGAGCTAAATTATAGGCTCAAATAATTATAAATACATTTTTCTTTCACCTATATTAATGATTAGCAGGTGTTTTGAATGTGGGATGTTTGAGACGTTTCTTATTCTGTGATAATATACCCTTCAATGCAAACAATTAGGAGCGATAATAAGAACTGGAAGATTGCTTTAAAACAGTTTTAAATATGTCAGAAAACCTATCCTAGGAAAAATTGCCCATCAGTAAGTAAAATCTACCATATTTATTCCCTATTTACAATTTATGCACCATTACTTCATTTTTTTATCTTTATGATTTATTTATTTTGGCAAAGTATTAAATTCAAATAGCCTGAATTTCTAAATACTATTTTTACACAAGTTCTCTATTTACTGTTTATCATTCGACATTATAAATTGACTCCATAACATGGTGGGTGAGGATCCAATTTCACTGACTTCCATTCTTCCCCCTCTTCCCATCCCCTGCACATGATTATATTTGCTTTTGATCAAATCTGTATTCAGTGGCTCTATTATTACATCTCTGTAAATATTGTCCACACAGAACATCTCGTAGAATATATTTTGTTCTGCAGTTATTTTTTCCCTGAAGGTAATTATTGTTTCACTTTTTTACATTTGTTTTATTTTGTTTGTACATCTAAATAAAATGTCCAGCCTCTTCTAACAGTTCCATAAAAAGCCTGTTGATAATTTATCAATTCTCTTTTTCTTCTTTTCCCTAGAGATACCCCTTTAGATGCCCTCCAACTCTCCTGCTCCCATCTGGATTCATTACTCTCTTAGGTTTCAGCACAGGTACCACTATGGGCTTTCCCTTTCCCATGGTGAGAAAGGAATCTTCATCATCCCTCCTCTGGGTTGACTCTCCTCTTTTCTGTTCTTTCTTGGTTTACTGCCTCATTTTACTAAAACAAAACCTACATTACATGTCTGAAAAATAGTAAAAAGAGAGGTGAATTTTTAGGGACCTACTACTTGAATCCTTGGTTGAAATTCATTTTAACTCAGAATTTTGGTATTGCTTCCAATTTTGCTCTGGAGGATACACTGCCCTTGTTATTTCATATACTTTTGCCTGAGATTTTCAAAAATAAACTTATTAATTTGCTTTTTTCTTTGGAAGCTTTTAGGAGTTTCTCTATGTACCTGGTGTCCTAAAATTTCATGATTATATGCTTTAATGTGAATCTATTGTTTTTATTTCATTTTGCTGAACTTTAGATGAACTTTTTTTTTTTTTTTTTGGAGAGGCATGTGTGCTAGTTATGAGTAATTTTCTTAAATATTCCTTAGATGATTTTCTCTTTCTTTTTCCCATTTCACTCTCCTTCTTTCATGAATTACATATTTTTACTCTATCTCTTAGCACATTAATTTTATTTTTTGGACCTCTCCCCATGCATTATCTCCATTTCCTTTGTATATCTTTCTCTTTTTGTTTTCTGCCATCCATGGCGGAGGTTTTCTTCAAATATCTGGTGATCTTTGTTCATGCACATTTGAGAGTAAGGCACTAAAAACTTCTCGATTCATGAGGCTCTATGTAAATCATGGAGCTTCATTCTAGTGACAGGAGTACACCAGCAAGGTTTTTCATTTCAAGTCATCGACAGGGCAGGATCTGTGGATCTTTTCTCTGGTACATGCAGTTTACCAGACAAGAATATAACGATCTCCTCTTTAGAGATGGGGTAGGAGTGTTAAGGACACAATTCTCTGTTGTTGCTGAAGAGCTATGCTGAGGAGTAGACTGGAAACTCTCACTCTTCAGCATAAAGATGTTCATAATGACATCTCTTTCCCACCCTCTTTTGAGCCAGTTGTCTTAGAATTAGAAAGCTCTTTAATTCAATTTTCCTGAAAATAGACTTGTTGTGTCCTGCAAGTGTAGAGGATGGATAGTCACTTGATTATGCAGGTTGGAGGTGAAGACCTGGTGTTCTAACTGCTCCACATATGTACTTCCAAATGTCTTTTCTGTTTTTCATCCTCTTCTTTTCATGTTACATGCTGACTTGATTACTGAGCAATTTTAGGATTCTTCTGCACAAACAGACTTCCTTCTACATACGATACTCTTGAGTTCAGTTATGAAGAGTTGCTACTCTTCTCTGCTATGTCATGTACCATTCTTCCATCTGCTTTTTATCTTCATATATTCTGGTACAGGGACACACATGTGGCCTATTTCATTAAATACCCAGTTTTATGGGAACTCGTTAGATGTACAATAATTTCTCTTTCAAAAGGTACCATCTTTCAGGTTTGAATGATTCTGGATACTAAGATATGAACATGGAAAGTGAATAGTGATCATCTGCAACCATCTATATGCTTTAATGGGAATAACACACAGATGAGAATAAACTGAGGATTTGTGCTTCTAATGACACGATAGCCAAATATTCATTTATTTTTCCCTAAGAGAACAGAAATTATTCAATGCAGAAGAGAAAACAAAAAAATGGAAAAGAACTTAGATAAATACTTGAAAAAATAAATGAACAAGAGTTTGTTTGTTTGTTTTTTATATTTATATCATTTATCCTTAGAAAATAGAAGCAAGAAACTGACAGAGCAAGCAAGAATTCATTGGAGTTTCTTGAAAGAACAATTCTTTCTGTAAAAATGAGATGGTACTAGATTGCTAGTTTTTACATTTGTTCAAGTAGCAAAATGCGTGGATGTCATGATGTTCTTTGAGGAATAATGTGGAACATTAATTTAATACATTTTATTTTATGAAATTGTGTAATTTTTTAAAAAATGGCAAAGTTATTTTTCTTCCAAGTTTACTAAGACTTCTATATAAATGAGTGTGGAATTTTTCAAAAAATTTTGTTCAGCCATTGAAATGATCATATGACTTTCCTCCTTTACTTTGTTAATCTGGTGGATGATATTTACAAACTTTTTAAAGTTAAAACATCCTTTCATTTATAAAGTAAACCAACTTGGTCATGATAAAACTCTTTTTATATATTATCCTGGATTTGGATTTGAAAATATTTTGTTTTACGTCAATATGCTTGAACTGAATTAACTGTAGTTTCCCTTTTTTGTACAAAATTTGTATTTGTTATTAATTTAATTGGAGTAATCTCTCTATGCCTACCTTTTTTTGTTTGTTTGTCTCCTACAAGAGGTGGTGTACATCCAAATTAAGTTTCTCAAATTTTTGATATAGTGAAGCTATCCAAAGTAAATTAGTGGGAATATTTTTGATCATTGATTAGATTTCCCTAATATTATTCCAGCTTGCATTTCTTCCTGAATCAGTTTTGATGTTATTTTTCTGAATAATGTATCTGTTTTTTCTGTATTTCTAGATTTATTGGTCTAAAATTATTCTGAAATACTGTTACTATCTTTTTATCCTGCACCATCTATTCTGATTTTCCTTTAGTTAATTCCTAACACTGTTAATTTGGGATTTATCTCTTTCTTGATTACTGAAAGTGTCACTGAAAGTCAATCAATTTTATTCTTCTCAAATGATTAATTTTTCTTTCAATTGATTATTAGAATTCTAGTTTATTAATGTGTATTAGTATCTTTTTTATTCCCTTCTATGCATTCTCCTTGGGTTCATCATGAGTGAGTGCATGCAATATGAAAATTATAAGTTAATTCCATTAAATATATAGTTTTTCTTTGTACTGCACTGATTAATTTAACCATTTCTACTTTTCCTAATATACTCATTTAAAATTATATGTTTTTCTCTAAGTATTACTTTAATGGCATTCCAAAACTTTTGAAATGTGGCATTTTTCTTTTCAGCTATTTCAAAGATTTTAATTTCTATTATGAATCTATCTTTGACTCACCTATTTTGAAGTACTAAATGTTGTCATTTCTTAGCATATCATAATTTTCTAATTATCTCTTAAGTATAGATTTCTAGCCTAAATGCACTATGGTCATAAAAATTAATTTATATTATTTCTATCCTTTGAAATTTCTTGAGACTTTCTGTGTAGCCAGTAAAAGACCATTTTGGGAAACAGTCTATGTATACTGAAAAACATGGGTCTTACTTTCAGTGAAGTCCAATTTATCGAGCTTTTCCTTTATGGTTAATGCTTTTAGTGTCCTTCATGAGAAATTATAGCCTACTCTAAGGGCATAAAGATGTTCTCCTATGCTTACTTTGAGAGCTTTATTTTTTTACCTTTCATATTTAGGTCTGTGATCTATCTGGAATTGATTTTTCTGTACTGTGTAAAGTGAGGTCAAAGTTATTTTTTTCCCCAAATTGATGCCCAATTTAGGAACATTTATGAAATGTTTAGGAACATTTATTAAAGAAGACATTCTTTTACCACTGCATCACTGTGTCACCTTTGTCATAGTCACCTGACTATGAAAGTTCTGATTTGTTCCTGAATTTTCTATTCTGCTTCATTGGTCTATTTGTCTATGTCTGTGGTAACAAAACACTTTCTTAATTATTAACCTATATAATACATCTTGATAGATAGTAGTGCAAACCTGCCAACTTTTATCCTCTTCATAAGCTTTTCTTTTTCAGTATTTTCTTGGCTATTCTTGGCCCCTTGTATGTATTTCTATATACATTTTAGAATTAACTTGAACCAACTTGTTAATTTCCACAATAAAATATGTTCTGATTTTGATTGGAATTGCATCTGTATATTGGAATCTATACTGTAGATATGTTTGGGTAAAACCACAAACAAACATAACAAAACACATAACAAAAGCCATATTTTTTATTTTAAATTCTTAAAACTGTTTTTTCCTGGCCTTATGGCATAGGCTGAGACATCTAGTAAAATGCTTAAGAGAAGTGATTGTAGTAGGCACCTTTATGTTCTCCTAATTTTGGCCTAATAGTCAGTATTTCACCATCAAATATGATACTTAGTGCAGATTTTTATAGATAGCCATTATCAGAGTAAAAAAGTTATTTTAGATTCCTGCTTTGCTAAGAGTTTTATCATGAATGAATACTGAATTTTTAATTTTGTCAAATGTCTTTTCTGAATTTATAAAGTGTATATTTTCTTCCTTTATTCTGCATCATGACTAATATTAAATAATTTTAAAACTTTATGTCAGCCTTTTTACTAGATAAATTCTACTTGATCTTGACATATTATCCTTTTTAAATATTCCCAAATTTTATATGTTGACATTTGGTTTAGAATTTTCCCATTTTCACATCTATTTCTGTGAAAGGAATTGACCTACAGCTTTCCTTTCCTTTCTTATAATATCCTTGTCCTATTTTGGTAAGAAGGTTATGATAGCAATTTAAAATGATTTGTAAATGATTCCTATTGTTCTTTGCTCTGGAAACTTTTGCATAAGATTAGTGTTTCATCTATCTGAAATATTCGGGAAAATTCATCATAAAGCTGTATGAACTGAGATTTTCATGAATATAGTAACACTATATGATTTTTTAAATTTCCTCTTGTCTCAGTTTTGGAATATTTTATTTTTCTAGGAGGTTATCTGTTTCATGTAGAGTTTCTAATTTACTGTTAAAACATCATTCATCATATACTTTAATTTTATTTTCAATACCTGTAGGATCTTTATTCATGCTCTTTTATTGCCGCTAGTAAAGCTAATTTGTGCCTTCTCTCCCTCTCTCTCTCTCTTCCTCTTGATCAATCTTACCATGAGTATGTCAATTTTATATATTACCAAAGATAAACCTTTTTTATTAGTCAATTTTTTATTATGCATTTATTTTCTATTTCATAATTTTGCCCTTATTTATTTTCTTCCTTCTACTTTTACTGAATTTAACTTGCCTTTCCATTTTTAACATGCTATAGTGAATATTTAAATATAATGGATACTTATAAACATGCTTTTAATATATTAATTTTACAGTATGAATTTTTATTTAAGCACAGATTTAGTCACATCCAAGTTTGATATATTATATATCTATTATTAATTAACTTAAAATATTTTCTCACATCCATTAATACTTTGTCTTATTGATTTTTTAGAACTGCATTTCTTAGTTTCCAAATAATAATTGAATACACAAATACTTCAACTGCACATGAAACATTTCCCCAAATTGGGTGCATATATATTCTACATGCACTGGAAAATGTGTGTTCTGCCATTGTTGGAAGCAATGATCTATTCCTGCCAACTAGGCAATTTTGTTTATCACAATATTTATATTCTCTATATACTTATTGACTTTTTTGGTCTGTTTATACTATCAGTTATTGGGAGAGGTCTGTTAAAGTCTCTCAGTATAATTTTTGATTTGTCATTTCTCAAGTAATTCTTTAAATTTTTATCTTATATATTTTGTATCCCTGCTGTTAGGTTCATACAGAAGTAACACGGTTATATCTTTCTAGAACACTGACCCTTGTAACATTATGAAGTTCTGCTAATTGTCTCTTGTTATATTTCTTGTCATTGTGTCTACTTTGTTTCTATTATTGACGAACCAGCTTTACTTTTGTCTGATAGATCTTTTCCCAGCCTTTTTCTTATAACCTTTCTATCATTGTATTTAAAGGGTCTATGTCAGTAAATTTAAGTGTTTTTTAAAATTCAGTCTTTTAATTGGAGCATTGTGTCCACTTATACTAAATGTATTGTCTGACATATTTTGGTTCATATTTACCTTTTACTATTTCTATTTGTCCCACCTGTTTTATGTTCTTTCTTCTTGTGAATTAATTATTACATAATTGATTGATTTTCTTTTAGCTTTATGATATACATCCTTTACAATAATTTCAATGATTACAATATGCAACTTTGACCCATTACAGTCAGAAATAAATTATTTCTTTACCTCTCACCTGAAAATACAATTACCTTAAAGTACATTTACTCTATTTATTCCCCTCTCTCTTATTGTGTTATTTTGTCATTACTTTAACTCCTCATCTATTTTATGCAGCCCAATACATTAATAGTTTTGTTCTGTAAAATCAATATCTATTCATATAATAAGTCTTTGTAGAGCTTTAATTCCCTCATGCATTTCTTAGCTTCCAACTGTGATTGATTACATTTCTAAGAAATTCCATTATCTCTTAAAAGATTGCTTCTGCCTCTATCTTCTCTTCCCTTCTATGACACCAAGGACATGTGTTTTATTTGTCTTCACTGTATCGCATGTGTCTCTTACACTTTCTTCTGTACTTTCCACATATGCTTTTCTCCTTCTTTAGCCCAGATTATTTTTACTCACCTATTATTTTACTCATTACTTTAATCACCTATTCAGTTTCGTCCAATCTGTAACTCCATGTACTGAATCATCAATTCCCATTATTGCTTTTTTAACTCAAGAATTTCCATTCATTTCTTTTCCACTAGATAACAGTTCTATGATGAAATTCTTCCTGTTGTTATCTATGTTCTTGGACATATTACTCACAAACATAAGTCTAGTCTCACAGCTATAGCACCTGGATAGTCTATGCTTTGTTGCTATTGTTGGTTTTCCTGTTCCTTTATTTATTTATTTATTTATTTATTTATTTATTTATTTATTTATTTATTTATTTATGGCTTAGTTTTTATTTTTTTGATTGAGTGCTGCATATTGTACATGAAATATTTAATGCCACTGAACGATATTCTCCTACTTTAGATAGAACCGATCTTGTCCTTTCTTAGGCAGCCTATGAGGGAGCAGATCACTGTATTCAATCAGGGAATGAGCTGATTCAAGGATATTGTGCAGTTTGGGGGAAGCATTGGATACTTCTCTTTGGATGAAGTTCTTTGGGTTAGCTCTTACAGATCTCAACCAAGAGCCTTTGAGTGTTTACAAAATGCTGTCTTTTTTTGCTAGTCAAGAACTCCCACTGTTGTCTCCTGTTCACCAAGAGACCCATGATAACTGCATAGATTTTCAAATACTTTTTCAGTTTCTTAGTATTCTTCTCCAAGCACCTTAAGAATTCAGTAAGTGCTAAAAAGGGAAAAGAAGAGCATTTGGCTCACTTATCAGGACCTCCCTTCTCTCCTGGATGTTGGCCTCTCAAATCCTGCCTGCCTCTGGATGTTTTTCCTCCAGCATGGTCAGACTGCCAAGGCTCTGCTCACTTCTCTGGTTCTTGGCAGCTAGCCACTCTCTGCCTGGCTTTTCAGCTTCTCACCCAGCACTAGGATTTGGCAAATTCTTTGTGGGAGAAACTATGACAGACAGTTGGGCTCTTCTCTCTATGGCTTCTACTTCTCCAAGACCTTGGCCTCTTGGTGTTGTTACTTCAATAGCTATAGTCTTAATGACTTCGAACATATCTTAAAGTTTATTTTACCTGGCTTTTCTCATTGTTTTTAGTGGCAATTGTGGTCTACTGTAGCCTATTCAATCAAAGCCTACTTCTATGCTCTTAAGAAAATTTTTGTTATCTTTTGGAGCTATATAAATTGTCTTTAGCCAGTGAGTTGGTCCATATACTCTACCCTGTCCTATTTATTCTAATGCATTTATATGCATACATAAATTACTTTATGCCAGTTCCAATATAAACGGAAGTGGTAGCATAATTTCTTTATTTTACAGAGGTTCAGAAATTCTAAGTGAGTTACCTCTTTTACATACAGTGGCAGAATTTAGAGTAAGAAAATCAGTTCACTCTGACACCAAGTCTTAACAGTACAATAAACTGACAAATACTCGTGTTTGCCAAAAAAAACCACACACACAAAAAAACAAGCAGTTGAGGGAGATTGGTTCAAGATGGCGGAGTAGAAAGACATGCTCTCACTCCCTCTTTCGAGAACACTGGAATCACAACCAACTGCTGAACAATCATCGACAGGAAGACACTGGAACTCACCAAAAAAGATACCCCACATCCAAAGACAAATGAGAAGCCACAATGACATGGTAGGAGGGGGGCAATCACAATAAAATCAAATCCCATAACTGCTGGGTGGGTGACTCACAAACTGGAGAACAATTATATCACAGAAGTCCACCCACTGGAGTGAAGGTTCTGAGCCCCACGTCAGGCTTCCCAACCTGGGGGTCTGGCAACGGGAGAAGGAATTCCTAGAGAATCAGACTTTGAAGGCTAGCAGGATTTGATTGCAGGACTTCGACAGGACTGGGGGAAACAGATACTTCACTCTTGGAGGGAACACACAAAGTAGTGTGTGCATCGGGACCCATGGGAGGAGCAGTGACCCCATAGGAGACTGAACCAGACCTACCTGCTAGTGTTGGATGGTCTCCTGCTGAGGCAGGGTGTGTCTGTGTCTCACGGTGAGGTCAAGGACACTAGCACCAGAAGTTCTGGGAAGTACTCCTTGGCGTGAGCCCTCCCAGAGTGCGCCATTAGCCCCACCAAAGAGCCCAGGTAGGCTCCAGTGTTGGGTCGCCTCAGGCCAAACAACCAACAGGGAGGGAACCCAGCCCCACCCATCAGCATA
The DNA here is from genome assembly GCF_028021215.1 of Eschrichtius robustus. Classification (NCBI taxonomy): domain Eukaryota; kingdom Metazoa; phylum Chordata; class Mammalia; order Artiodactyla; family Eschrichtiidae; genus Eschrichtius; species Eschrichtius robustus. The sequence continues at coordinate 28,855,908 of NC_090838.1, forward strand.
AAAGCGGATTAAAGGTTTACTGAGCTCTGCCCACCAGAGCAATACCCAACTCTACCCACCACCAGTCCCTCCCATCAGGAAGCTTGCACAAGCCTCTTAAATAGCCTCATCCACCAGAAGGCAGACAGCAGAAGCAAGAAGAACTACAATCCTGCAGCCTGTGGAATGAAAACCACATTCACAGAAAGAGAGACAAAATGAAAAAGCAGAGGACTATGTACCAGATGAAGGAACAAGATAAAACCCCAGAAAAACAACTAAATGAAGTGGAGATAGGCAACCTTCCAGAAAAAGAATTCAGAATAATGATAGTGAAGATGATCCAGGACCTCGGAATAAGAATGGAGGCAAAAATTGAGAAGATGCAAGAAATGATTAACAAAGACCTAGAAGAATTAAAGAACAAACAAACAGAGATGACCAATACAATAACTGAAATGAAAACTACACTAAAAGGAATCAATAGCAGAATAACTGAATCAGAAGAACGGATAAGTGACCTGGAAGACAGAATGGTGGAATTCCCTGATGTGGAACAGAATAAAGAAAAAAGAATGAAAAGAAATGAAGACAGCCAAAGAGATCTCTGGGACAACATTAAACACAACAACATTCACATTACAGGGGTCCCGGAAGGAGAAGAGAGAGAGAAAGGACCCGAGAAAACATTTGAAGAGATTATAGTCAAAAACTTCCCTAACATGGGAAAGGAAATCGCCACCCAGGTCCAGGAAGCACAGAGAGTCCCATTCAGGATAAACCCAAGGAGAAACACACTGAGACACATAGTAATCAAACTGGCAAAAATTAAAGACAAAGAAAAATTATTGAAAGCAGCAAGGGAAAAATGACAAATAACATACAAGGGAATTCCCATAAGGTTAACAGCTAATTTCTCAGCAGAAACCCTACAAGCTTGAAGGGAGTGGCATGACATATTTAAAGTGATGAAAGGGAAGAACCTACAACCAAGATTACTCTACCTGGCAAGGATCTCATTCAGATTCGATGGAGAAATCAAATGCTTTACAGACAAGCAAAAGCTAGGAGAATTCAGCACCACCAAACCAGCTCTACAACAAATGCTAAAGGAACTTCTCTAAGTGGGAAACACAAGAGAAGAAAGAGACCTACAAAAACAAACCCAAAACAATTAAGAAAATGGTCATAGGAACATACATATCGATAATTACCTTAAATGTGAATGGATTAAACACTCCAACCAAAAGACACAGGTTCACTGAATGGATACAAAAAGAAGACCCATATATATGCTGTCTACAGGAGACCCACTTCAGACCTAGGGACACAACTGAATGTGAGGGGATGGAAAAAGATATTCCATGCAAATGGAAATCAAAAGAAAGCTGGAGTAGCAATACTAATATCAGATAAAATAGACTTTAAAATAAAGAATGTTACAAGAGACAAGGAAGGACACTATGTAATGATAAAGGAATCAATCCAAGAAGAAGATATAACAATTATAAATATATATGCACCCAACATAGGAGCACCGCAATACATAAGGCAACTATTAACAGCTATAAAAGAGGAAACCGACAGTAACACAAAAAATAGTGGGGGAATTTAACACCTCACTTACACCAATGGACAGATCATCCAAACAGAAAATTAATAAGGAAAAACAAGCTTTAAATGGCACAATAGACCAGATAGATTTAATTGATATTTCTAGGACATTCCATCTAAAAACAGCAGATTACACTATCTTCTCAAGTGCACACGGAACATTCTCCAGAATAGATCACATCTTGGGTCACAAATCAAGCCTCAGTAAATTTAAGAAAATTGAAATCATATCAAGCATCTTTTCTGACCACAACACTATGAGATTAGAAACGAATTACAGGGAAAAAAACGTAAAAAACACAAACACATGGAGGCCAAACAATACGTTACTAAATAACCAAGAGATCACTGAAGAAATCAAAGAGGAAATCAAAAAATACCTAGAGACAAATGACAATGAAAACACGATGATCCAAAACCTATGGGATGCAGCAAAAGCCGTTCTAAGAGGGAAGTTTATAGCTATACAAGCCTACCTCAAGAAACAAGAAAAATCTCAAATAAACAATCTAACGTTACACCTAGAAGAACTAGAGAAAGAAGAACAAACAAAACCCAAAGTTAGCAGAAGGAAAGAAATCATAAAGATCAGAGCAGAAATAAATGAAATAGGAACAAAGAAAAAGAGAGCAAAGATAAATAACACTAAAAGCTGATTCTTCGAGAAGATAAAATAGATAAACCATTAGCCATACTCATCAAGAAAAAGAGGGACAGGACTCAAATCAATAAAATTAGAAATGAAAAAGGAAAAGTTAAAACAGACACCGCAGAAATACAAAGCATCCTAAGAGACAACTACAAGCAACTCTATGCCTATAAAATGGAAAACCTGGAAGAAATGGACAAATTCTGAGAAGGTATGACCTTCCAAGACTGAACCAGGAAGAAACAGAAAATATGAACAGACCAATCACAAGTAATGAAATTGAAACTGTGATTAAAAATCTTCCAACAAACAAAAGTCCAGGACCAGATGGCTTCATAGGTGAATTCTATCAAACATTTAGAGAAGAGCTAACACCAATCCTTCTCAAACTCTTCCAAAAAATTGCAGAGGAAGGAACACTCCCAAACTCATTCTATGAGGCCACCATCATCCTGATACCGAAACCAAAAAAAAGATACCAAAAAAAAAGAAAATTACAGACAAATATCACTGATGAATATAGATGCAAAAATCCTCAACAAAATACTAGCAAACAGAATCCAACAACACATTAAAAGGATCATACACCATGATCAAGTGGGACTTATCCCAGGGATGCAAGGATTCTTCAATATACACAAATCAATCAATGTGATACACCATATTAACAAACTGAAGAATAAAAATCATATGATCATCTCAATAGATGCAGAAAAAGCTTTTGACGAAATTCAACACAATTTATGATAAAAACTCTCCAGAAAGTGAGCATAGAGGGAACCTACCTCAACATAATAAAGGCCATATACGACAAACCCACAGCAAACATCATTCTCAATGGTGAAAAACTGAAAGCATTTCCTCTAAGATCAGGAACAAGATGAGGATGTCCACTCTCACCACTATTATTCAACATAGTTTTGGAAGTCCTAGCCATGGCAATCAGAGAAGAAAAAGAAATAAAAGGAATGCAAATCGGAAAAGAAGAAGTAAAACTGTCACTGTTTGCAGATGACATGATACTATACATAGAGAATCCTAAAGATGCCACCAGAAAACTACTAGAGCTAATCAATGAATTTGGTAAAGTTGCAGGATACAAAATTAATGCACAGAAATCATTTGCATTCCTATACACTAATGATGAAATATCTGAAAGAGAAATTAAGGAAACACTCCCATTTACCACTGCAACAAGAAGAATAAAATAACTAGGACTAAACCTACCTAGGGAGACAATAGACCTGTGTGCAGAAAACTGTAAGACACTGATGAAGGAAATTAAAGATGATACCAACAGATGGAGAGATATACCATGTTCTTGGATTGGAAGAATCAATATTGTGAAAATGACTACACTACCCAAAGCAATCTATAGATTCAATGCAATCCCTATCAAATTATCAATGACATTTTTTACAGAACTAGAACAAAAAATCTTAAAATTTGTATGGAGACACAAAAGATCCCGAATAGCCAAAGCAGTCTTGAGGGAAAAAAGCGGAGCTGGAGGAATCAGGCTCCCTGACTTCAGACTATACTACAAAGCTACAGTAATCAAGACAATATGGTACTGGCACAAAAACAGAAATATAGATCAATGGAACAGGACAGAAAGCCCAGAGATAAACCCACGCAGCTATGGTCAACTAATCTACAACAAAGGAGGCAAGGATATATAATGGAGAAAAGACAGTCTCTTCAATAAGCGGTGCTGGAAAAACTGGACAGCTACATGTAAAGGAATGAAATTAGAATACTCCCTAACACCATACACAAAAATAAACTCAAAATGCATTACAGACCTAAATGTAAGACCAGACATTATAAAACTCTTAGAGGAAAACATAGGAAGAACACTCTTTGACATAAATCACAGCAAGGTCTTTTTTGATCCATCTCCTAGTGTAATGGAATTAAAAGCAAAAATAAACAAATGGGACCTAATGAAACTTCAAAGCTTTTGCACAGCAAAGGAAACCATAAACAAGACAAAAAGACAACCCTCAGAATGGGAAAAAATATTTGCAAACGAATCAATGGACAAAGGATTAATCTCCAAAATATATAAACAGCTCATGCAGGTCAATATGAAAAAAACAAACAATCCAATCCAAAAATGGGCAGAAGACCTAAATAGATATTTCTCCAAAGAAGACATACAGATGGCCAAGAAGCACATGAAAAGCTGCTCAACATCACTAATAATTAGAGAAATGCAAATCAAAACTACAATGAGGTATCACCTCACACCAGTTAGAATGGGCATCATCAGAGAATCTACAAACAAGAAATGTTGGAGAGGGTGTGGAGAAAAGGGAACCCTCTTGCACTGTTGGTGGGAATGTAACTTGATACAGCCACTGTGGAGAACAGTATGTAGGTTCCTTAAAGAACTAAAAATAGAATTACCATATGACCCAGCAATCCCACTACTGGGCATATACCCTGAGAAAACCATAATTCAAAAAGACACATGCACCCCAATGTTCGTTGCAGCACTATTTACAATAGCCAGGTCATGGAAGCAACCTAAATGCCCATTGACAGACAAATGGATAAAGAAGAAGTGGTACATATATACAATGGAATATTACTCAGGCATAAAAAGGAACGAAATTGGGTCATTTGTTGAGACGTGGATGGATCTAGAGACTGTCATACAGAGTGAAGTAAGTCAGAAAGAAAAAACAAATATCGTATATTAACGCATATATGTGGAACTTAGAAAATGGTACAGATGGACCGGTTTGCAGAGCAGAAATTGAGACACAGAAGTAGAGAAAAAACATATGGACACCAAGGTGGGAAAGCGGCAAGGGGAGGGGCTGGTGGTGGGATGAATTGGGAGGTTGGGATTGACATGTATACACTGATGTGTATAAAATGGATGACTAATAAGAAAAAAAAAGCAGCTGAATTATAAATTATTGGCTATATTTAATCTTGTTAATTAATATTAATTTGCTACTTTTTCATTCACAGGGTAAGCTACTAGCACTCACTAGAGGATAAATGATAGCAGACACTTTCATTTTAAAGTCGAAATAAAAAGAATAAAAACTTTAAATGAGAAAATTCTATCCATCTATTCTTTTCTTGGAAGCAGAATTTTCTTTGATATAATTAATGGATGTTATCTGGCCAAATCTTACAACCCAGAGTAGAAATAATTTTATGACCTCTTTGTTATATTACAGCAAGAATCTGCATATTCAATTTACTATGTGTTTTTTTTTTTATTTTTGGAGAAAATGACATCAGGATAAATATAAAGTTATATAGCTGATTATTAACAGATATAGGATTGGAATTTTTCATGCATCTTCTGATTTGATAATGAAATACCAGAAATGCCATAATAGTGAAAGGTATAGTTCCTGCTTTCTGGAAACATTCTGTTTAGTGAATTAAGTGCCATATGACTGGTTTAACCAAAAGATATATGAGGCCTTACAGAATTCAGAGAAAGAATTGATCAATTTGCACTGGATTTGTCAGTAAAGTAACAGATTTTTTAAAATGCTGCAGGACTTAAACATGTCAGGAGAAAGAGGGAATGAATTTCAAATATCAGCAAAATGCCTTCACTATCTCAATACTTAGCACTGTGCCCATTGCATAGAAAGTAATCATGAAAGGTTGAGAAAAATAAATACCTCCTGGGTTCTCTAGACTTGGAAAAAAGTTTCATGAAGATTTTAAAACAAACTTTTAAGGTGGCTTCTACTTTAGAGGGAATACCACACTCCATGTTCTTTGCCATAAGGAAAGAAGTGAAAAGTGTATCAGTCCTTCTGACCATTTTTTGGCCTCTCAATGTCTATTTCCATTCCAAATCTCACCACACAATAAGAAGAGAAACTGTTTGGGCAAACAAGAGGGTGGTAGCAGTAATGTAGGAATGATGGATAAAGACAATTTTTAAAAATCTGACACAATGAAGTAAACTGAGTGTCACCTAAAGTTGTTTGGGTTTTTTTACAAGCAAAATACCTGTAATAAAATTTATTTTGGAAGAGAAGAAATAGCCTAATTGTTTATAATACTGCAGAGCAGATTTCCTTGATAGCAAGGACCATCTTACCTTCAGGAAGAGTTCATGAAAGTGATTTCTTTCCTTAAGTGAGACACTAGGTATTTACCATGCATCAAGATTGTGTAGAATGTTGGAGACTAGCTCTGAGACACATGCTAAAGAAGGAGCTAGTACCATAAATACATGAGATCTGTTATTTATGTAGCTGAAGAATTTTTATGTCTTAAACAATAGGATTTTATTGATATTTTGATAGTTTCTTTGTTTGCCTTCATACTCTTCAGCAATGCTGCACTAAAAACAGAAATATAACCAACTATTTTTGACTAAAATCAGAAGAAAACTGAGTCTTTAGTTAAAAAAAGCTCTACATATAGAACAGTGTAAATCTCAAGAAAGAAACAATAAAACCTGCATATTCACATCTTAGCCACTAAAACATCCATGGATTACAAATGACTTATTCTTGGAAAGAGTGCCTCAAATCCAAATTGTAGCATAACTCACCATCCAAATAAACATGAAAAAGCTGTCAAATATGGCTCTAAGTCCCAAAGATCCCGTCATCTGCATTAAAAATGAATGAACTGAGAGAAAGGGAAAAACCATCTGCAGTTTAGATTTGTCATTCTTTTGTTATCTTCGTGTATTTCAGGATAAAGGGGCTGGCAAAGTGCAGAAAAACCTTCAGGAATTCCAAGGGGATTCATGGTTGCAATTTTAATATTTTAGAGTAACCCATATTTTGGACTAGACAGCCATTAAAATATATTGTTTCTTAGTAGTCATTTTTCTTTAGACTACAATCTTGTTTTTGCTACAGCTAAAAGAGCTGTTAGAAGTTACATACTGCAGATGAGAGGAGAAGCAGGAAGAAAATTTCACGATCATTAGTCAGGGACCACTGATCAGAGTACTACTGGGAGTTCCACATTTTTTCCTTGAATTTTTTTCAAAACTAACATGTTCTGGAGCATTTAGAAGAGAACATTCAGTTTAGGTTAAAGTAGACCTCAGTCAGACCCCATTGAGCTGTATGGTATTTGTAACATTTTTCTTGAAAATTCCTCTATTAAAAAAATTCTCAGCTTTTTACATTTTGCAAAATAATGGCACAATTCTCAAAAGGAAGACTTTCCTAATATGTATGAGACTCTGTAATATAGTTGTCAAGGAAGCCTATAAACCAAGTACCTGGTTCAATGGGAGAGCTAATATACTCCTATATAAGCAGAGCCCTACAGCTCTTAAATCAACTCTGTGGCAGATAGAAGTGTGTGCGTGCATGGGTGAGTGTGAGACATTATTGGTCACCTTGCTTCTACCACCATTGTTCTGGCTACTCAAAATATGGTTTCATCCAGTCTGGCTCACCGAGAATAGATCTCTCATTCAGCAACTGTCTTTAATAAGAAAAGAAGTACAAGGAAACCTGGAATATGCTCAATTACAGGCATAGGAGCCATTGGAACCTGTGCCACAACATGCCCACAAATGAAGGGCATGTACAATCGATTGCACAAAGCCAGGGGAGAGACAACTGGGGATGATGCACGTGTAAATATCATTTAGTGCTGGGTTTAAATTAAGCAGCCTTGTAGAGGAACTCAAATTATTTTTGACAGACTATAAATATATCCTTGGCTATTGATTGTAATAGAAGAATATACTTACATTGCTTTCTTCCTATCGGTAATGGAAATTTAAGCACTGCCATTAACTATTCTCCCAAGGACAACTAAAGGAGGGTGCAAAGGGCTGCAATTAAAAAGAGAATTATTTAGTTTAGATATGTGTACAGAGGCAGGTCTCCAAAATTTGCCACAGAATTAGAGAAAAATCTGATTACAAAAATTTCCATTCCAGGGCAGCTTAATGCTCCCCTGTCTAATACTACAATAAGCCACAAAGAGAGATGTAGACTCTAGTTTCTGAAGAATGTTACAGTTAATTTTCTCATTGCTTTGATCCTTTTTAAGCCAGTAAAGAGAGGAAGGTGTTCTGACAAAGCAAATACCAATAAGTCTGTATACAGAAATAATTAGTAGCGTGGGATGAGGTAAACTTATCAGCATGTTTAGAAATATACCAAGAAACAGGCCCATGGAAAGTCATGTATTTAGCGAAAACATTGTGAAGTAAACACACACAAAATATCAGCAATCATGCCATGAATCAATTAGAGAAAGCCATGGATTATCAATACGCAGCATCCACACTCAGAATGCAAGTGAAATACATGTATCATTGAAACAGAAGAGTTCCTTTGCCAGAAACTTCTTACATTAGTTCTGCTAGGTCAGCAGCTACTCCCAAGTGTGAAGTACTTTTGGCCTGCAAAATCATGGACCTGAAAAGTGGCTGAAGTTGTCTAGAACAAATATAAAAAGGAGCGTCAGCTAAGCGTGGATGCTGACACAGCACTGGAGTAGCATAACAATGGGAACATTTTGAAGGGAAGCCCCACTGATTTGTCTAGGCCAGTGATTCTGAACTCTGGATGATTTTGCCCCTTGGTGGACATTTGACAGTGTCTGGAAACATTTTTGGTTGTCAAAACTTTGTGACACTGCTGGAGTTCAGTGAGTAGAAGCCAGAGATACTGCTGAAGATCCTACAGTGCACAGAACAGTCCGTCACAACAAAGAATTATCCAGCTCGAAATATGATTAGTGCTGAGGTTGAGAAATCCTGGTCTAGCCCAAAGGCAATGTTATCACAATGGGAAAAGAATGCTTTTCCCATTCTATTTTGTTGCTATTTCGTTTGTCTACTCTACCAGAATGAAAACTTCGTAGAGGCAGGGAATTTGTCTGTATTGTTCATTGCTTAGAACGTTGTCTGGCACGCAGTAGGCACATAATAAATACGTAATGAATGAATGAAAGAGTAAGAAAACACAGCAGGAGACAAGTTGGCAGTTATGTGGTTTGACTGAAATGGGAGAGAGACAATAAACCCTTAGAGAGTCAGAGATACGTGTGCTGTTACCTTAAAAATCCTAGCATTGTCTGATCATCCCAGGAAACTAGTACGAAGAGCTAGTGCTCAAAGAATAGAATTATTAATACTATCATTAATGATTAATACTAATAATAGTATTATTCTTTATTTATGTAATCTTATTCAGTAACAGAAAAGAAGACGTTGATATTCGTCAAAAATATTTAAGTCAAAACATTCCACTGCAAACTTCTCTCTCAGAGGGAAAGTGCTATAAAGGAATATTTTAACATCACCTTGACCTTCACAACCAGAAGTTAGCTAGTGACTAGGATAGCATTCAACAGGCATATAATTCTTAAAGTTTGCATATTCTTAGCTGAAGCATCTAAAAACCTCCATTTTTAGGAACTGTTTGTTCACTTTTCTCTCTATTCAGCCTTTGAATTATGTAAGGAAATGCTTTTTTAATCAGTCTGCTTGTGTTAAAGAAAATCACTTCACAGAACAATAAAAACAAATCAATAAAAAAATCCCCAATTTATAAATCTATTTACCTGTTCAAAATGAGGTAAATTTGTTGCTTCGTATTTACATTTTATTTGATTACTTAATTTCTCAACATCTATCACTTTCATCTAATTTCTTTTGATATTATTCTGCTTTTGGTTATCTACAATATAAAAGTGTTTTTCCTCTTCTCAATGAATACAATGCCTGAACTGAATGTATTTTTGACTATGATTTTTCAGAGAACATTAAATTATTATCCTTTTTATGGTGGAAGTCAGTGAGTGATTCATAAAGAAATCATCTGGTCATATTGCTGCCAATTGACTAAGTCTGGTTTAATTTCAAAGAGCTAAAAATAGGCATTATTTAAAGTTAAATGGCTTAATTTAAATACTAATTTTACCCCACCATTAAAGATATTTTAAAAATAATTCCTTAGTCCATCTTTGTATTACCCATCCATTTTATAAATGTTTTGGAAAATCACTGGGGCTTGGAACAGAAGCACAGTTATCTCTATGAGGCCAGAACCCAGGCCTGCACGCCCGACATTCATGGTAGAAGAAGGATAGTGTAGCTCTGTGGTGCCAGCACCTGTGTTAATATGAGGGCTGATTTGGAGCCATCCACTCTTCTTCTTCTAATCATGATTTGTGATCATGGATGTTTAGTCTTTTTTAAATATTTAAATGATTTCATATATTCCACTGGTTCTTTTAATATAGTTTTCTCATTCTTGAGTGTTCTACTTTGATTCTAGCTCTTAATTGCTTGGATATAGTTGTTGAGTAGTTTTATTTTGTTTGTCTTTGTTTTTCAGTAAGGACTCAAGGATATTTTATTCCCTAAATGATTTTGTATTTCAGAATGTCTGTCTGTAGCTTTTACACTTGTATATCACATTGTGTGAGTCTATCTTCTAGCATTACACTTTCTTTTGTTTCAGAATTGTGTAGATATTGCTTCATTGTCTTTTGGCATTAATGTGTGGAGAAATCTGAGACCAGCTTGATTTTCTTTCCTCTTTATAGAAAAATTGTTTTCTTCCCAGAGTTCATTTTCTTCTCTTACAGTTTGGTGACAAATAATATATGTCTCTGCGTTAATTGTTCTATATCTACTATAACCAGAACACAACTTTTGCTTTTGACCAGCATATTCCATTTAGTAAGATTTCTTCTGTTATATCTCAGCATTTTTCAGTGTTCCATTTGTTTGGTTTTCTACTTCTGGTATATTTAAGATAGGTTATTACTGTTCCATAGATTTATTATATATCTATAGTTTTTTGTGTACTTTTCCTCTGTGTTTACCTTAATTAAAACAAACTTTTCTTCTGTATAATTAATTAATTTTATAATTAGCTATATCTGGTCTGTTCTTTGACCTTTTAAATGTATTAGGTAACTTTTTAATGTTGCTGTTTTCATCCTGGTTTTTTTCTGCTGCACTTAAAAATTTCATTAATTTCAGTCTGTGACTACTGTTTTATGTTTGAGCTTCTATATCTTGATTTAATATACTTATTCAATTCTTCCCTAATGAGGAGCTCTCTTGGGAAATTTTCTTCTGTTTCTTGGACTTTTTTCCAGGTCGGACTCTTCATCTATTTTGTTTGCATATTAGGTTTCTTCCCCCCTCCACCTCCCATGCTGGTGTGTTTACCTGGTTGCCATGCTTTTCTTTTCATTTTCCTCATGTTTCAAGTGGAATGATCTGTCAAGATCATCTATGTGCTCTGTAGATAGTGAGTGGACTCTTTTTGACCTCATCCACAGCCTGAGACCTGGTCTACTCTCCCTTCCATCTATAATCTGTGGTTTGAGAAGTTCATTTTCTATCCCCCACCCCTTTTTTTCAGTAGCCTCAGGATATGTGAGCAACACAGAGAGAGCTCAGCATTGGTCATGTACCATCCTTCTTTGGAATTTTTCCCCTTTAAATAGGATTATATTGTACATACTTTTTGGTTGACTTTTTAAACTTTTCATATTTCACACTATGTCTTAAAAATCATTCCACATCAGTGCACAAATCTACCTCATTCTTTCTTTGACAATTAGTTGCATTAAAAAAACTTAATAAAGGTGTATGGATATTTAAGTTGTTTTTTAAAGGATTTGGTAATGTTCATAAGCATACATGATAAAAATTATTGGAAAATACAAATTCAAAAGATATGTTCAGGGGAAAAAAAAATACAAATAGAAGACTAGGAATTATATAAAAGAATTAAAAATTAATGACATAGTCATACCATCATCTCAATTATCTTGTTTTTATAATATACCTCTAGGTACCCTGTACTAAATGAAATGCAGAATTAATTTCCTGACAAAGATATTTCAGTATGTATTTTTCATTTATAAATGTATTACTATTTTCTTAGCAGCAACTTTTTATTGATATTAATAGTGACTGAAGTACTCTAACAAATTTGAGATTATCATTTATATTTTATTTTAAATAAATGATAGCTCATTTAATACTTTAAAATGTGTTATCCTCTCCCTTTAAAAAAACTTATTGGTTTGCATAATCCAGTTTTTTCCATGGAGCTCATCTGTACAGCATACAGATGCAGACATATAGGCACTCTATGAGCCTTTCCTCTCCAGATTTTACTTATTGCAAATCTGCTTTTTTGCCTTCAGATATCTTAATAGTGAGGACAGTCATGGATTGTCTAATCTTGAGGGCAAAAATAAGGCAAATAACTCATCAGTAAAATCTTACTGATAATAAAACAACAACAACAACAACAACAAAAATTACCATGCCATTAATCACATACTTAAAGCTGCAGTTTTAAAGAGGATTTGACTGTAAGTTGGGGTCACATGCAGCCACATAGATGGGTCCCTTTTTGTTAATAGTCCTCACAAAGTTTTCTATAGATTTTTCCTTGTCATAAATTTCCAGCTTGTAAGCCCTAATTATCTCTAACTCTTCCTATTCACTACAAACAAATGCATCTCTCTTATTCATCACAAACTTGGTAAAACCTTTGGCCAATAGTTATAGCAACTGATGGTGTTAAAAGCTAAACTGAAGCATATTAAAATGTTTAAGAGTTGATTTGAGAGCTTCAAGATGGCGGAAGAGTAAGACCCAGAGTTCACCTTCCTCCCCACAAATACATCAGAAATACATCTACATGTGGAACAACTCCTACAGAACACCTGCTGAACGCTGGCAGAAGACCTCAACCTCCCAAAAGGCAAGAAACTCCCCACGTACCTGGGTAGGGCAAAAGAAAAAAGAAAAAACAGAGACAAAGAATAGGGATGGGACCTGCACCAGTGGGAGGGAGCTGTGAAGGAGGAAAGGTCTCCACACACTAGGAAGCCACTTCACGGGCAGAGACTGCGGGGGTGGGGGGAAGCTTCGGAGCCACAGAGGAGAGCACAGCAACAGGGGTGCAGAGGGCAAAGCAGAGAGATTCCCGCACACAGCATCAGTGCCGACCAGCACTCACCAGCCCGAGAGGCTTGTTTGCTCACCTGCCAGGGCGGGCGGGGTCAGGGAGCTTAGGCTCGGGCTTCAGAGGTCAGATCCCAGGGAGAGGACTGAGGTTGGCTGCATGATCACAGCCTGATGGGGGCTAGTGCGCCTCAGCTACCCGGGAGGGAGTCCAGGAAAAGGTCTGGAACTGCCAAAGAGTCAAGAGACTTTTTCTTGCCTCTTTGTTTCCTGGTGCGCGAGGAGAGGGGATTCAGAGCGCCGCTTAAAGGAGCTCCAGAGACGGGCGCGAGCAGCGGCTATCGGCGCAGACCCCAGAGAGGGGCATGAAATGCTACGGCTGCTGCTGCCGCCACCAAGAAGCCTGTGTGCAAGCATGGGTCACTCTCCACACCTCCCCTCCTGGGAGCCTGTGCAGCCCACCACTGCCAGGGTCCTGTGATCCAGGGACAACTTCCCCGGGAGAATACATGGCGCGCCTCAGGCTGGTGGAACGTCACGCCGGCCGCTGCCGCCGCAGGCTCACCCCGCATCCGTACCCCTCCCTCCCCCCCTCCCCGCCTGAGTGAGCCAGAGCCCCCAAATCAGCTGCTCCTTTAACCCTGTCCTGTCTGAGTGAAGAACAGATGCCCTCAGGTGACCTACATGCAGAGGCGGGTCCAAATGCAAAGCTGAACCCCAGGAGCTGTGCGAACAAAGAAGAGAAAGGGAAATTTCTCCCAGCAGCCTCAGGAGCAGTGGATTAAATCTCCACAGTCAACTTGATGTACCTGCATCTGTGGAATACCTGAATAGACAACGAATCATCCCAAACTGAGGAACTGGACTTTGGGGGCAACGATATATATATATTTTTCCCGTTTTCTCTTTTTGTGAGTGTGTATGTGTATGCTTCTGTGTGTGGTTTTGTCTGTATAGCTTTGCTTTTACCACTTGTCCTAGGGTTCTGTCCTTTTTTTTTTTTAATTACTTAAAAATTTTTTTTTCTTAATAATTATTTTTTACCTTAATAACTTTATTTTATTTTATTTTATCTTTTTCTTTCTTTCTTTCTTTCTTTTTTTTCTCCCTTTTATTCTGAGCCGTGTGGAGGACAGGCTCTTTGTGCTCCAGCCAGGCGTCAGGGCTGTGCCACTGAGGTGGGAGAGCCAAGTTCAGGACACTGGTCCACATGAGACCTCCCAGCTCCACGTAATATCAAATGGTGAAAATCTCCCAGAAATCTCCATCTCAACACCAAGACCCAGCTCCACTCAACAACCATCAAGCTACAGTGCAGGACACCCTATGCCAAACAACTAGCAAGACAGAAACACAACCCCTTCCATGAGCACACAGGCTGCCTAAAATCATAATAAGGCCACAGACACCCCAAAACACACCACCAGACGTGGACCTGCTCACCAGAAAGACAAGATCCAGCCTCATCCACCAGAACACAGGCACTAGTCCCCTCCACCAGGAAGCCTACACAACCCACTGAACCAACCTTAGCCACTGGGGACAGATACCAAAAACAACGGGAACTACGAACCTGCAGCCTGTAAAAAGGAAACCCCAAACACAGTAAGTTAAGCAAAATGAGAAGACAGAAAAACACACAGCTGATGAAGGAGCAAGGTAAAAACCCACCAGACCAAACAAATGAAGAGGAAATAAGCAGTCTACCTGAAAAGAATTCAGAATAATGATAGTAAAGATGATCCAAAATCTTGGAAATAGATGGGGAAAATACAAGAAACGTTTAACAAGGACCTAGAAGAACTAAAAAGCAAACAGAGATAAACAACACAATAAATGAAATTAAAAATTCTCTAGAAGGGAACAATGGCAGAATAACTGAGGCAGAAGAACGGATAAGTGACCTGGAAGATAAAATAGTGGAAATAACTACTGCAGAACAGAATAAAGAAAAAAGAATGAAAAAAATTAAGGACAGTCTCAGAAACCTCTGGGACAACAATAAATGCACCAACAAATTATAGGGGTCCCAGAAGAAGAAGATGAAAAGAAAGGGACTGAGAAAATATTTGAAGAGATTATAGTTGAAAACTTACCTAATATGGGAAAGGAAATAGTTAATCAAGTCCAGGAAGCACAGAGAGTCCCATACAGGATAAATCCAAGGAGAAACACACCAAGACACATATTAATCAAACTATCAAAAATTAAATACACTTAAAAAAAATTAAATACATGGGATTGACATGTATACACTGATGTGTATAAAATTGATGACTGAATAAAAAAAAATTAAATACAATGAAAAAATATTAAAAGCAGCAAGGGAAAAACAACAAGCAACACACAAGGGAATCCCCCATAATGTTAACAGCTGATCTTTCAGCAGAAACTCTGCAAGCCAGGAGGGAGTGGCAGGACATATTTAAAGTGATGAAAGAGAAAAACCCACAACCAAGATTACTCTACCCAGCAAGGATCTCATTCAGATTTGATGGAGAAAATAAAAGCTTTACAGACAAGCAAAAGCTAAGAGAATTCAGCATCACCAAACCAGCTTTACAACAAATGCTAAAGGAACTTCTCTAGGTAAGAAACACAAGAGAAGGAAAAGACCTACAATAATAAACCCAAAACAATTAAGAAAATGGTAATAGGAACATACATATCAATAATTACCTTAAATGTAAATGGATTAAATGATCCAACCAAAAGACACAGACTGGCTGAATGGATACAAAAACAAGACTCGTACATATGCTGTCTACAAGAGACCCACTTCAAACCTAGGGACACATACAGACTGAAAGTGAGGGCATGGAAAAAGATATTCCATGCAAATGGAAATCAAAAGAAAGCTGAAGTAGCAATTCTCATATCAGACAAAATAGACTTTAAAACAAAGACTATTACAAGAGACAAAGAAGGACACTCCATAATGATCAAGGGATCAATCCAAGAAGAAGATATAACAATTGTAAATATTTATGCACCCAACATAGGAGCACCTCAATACATAAGGCAAATACTAACAGCCATAAAAGGGGAAATCGACAGTAACACAATCATAGTACGGGACTTTAACACCCCACTTTCATCAATGGAAAGATCATCCAAAATGAAAATAAATAAGGAAACACAAGCTTTAAATGATACATTAAACAAGATAGACTTAATTGATATTTATAGGATATTCCATCCAAAAACAACAGAATACACATTCTTCTCAAGTGCTCATGGAACATTCTCCAGGACAGATCATATCTTGGGTCACAAATCAAGCCTTGGTATATTTAAGAAAATTGAAATAGTATCAAGTATCTTTTCTGACCACAACACTATGAGACTAGATATCAATTACAGGAAAAAATCTGTAAGAAATAGAAACACACGGAGGCTAAACAACACACTACTTAATAACCAAGAGATCACTGAAGAAATCTAAGAAGAAATCAAAAAATACCTAGAAACAAATGACAATGAAAACACAACAACCCCAAACCTATGGGATGCAGCAAAAGCAGTTCTAAGACGGAAGTTTATAGCTATACAAGCCTACCTTAAGAAAAAAGAAACATCTCAAATAAACAACCTAACCTTACACCTAAAGCAATTAGAGAAAGAAGAACAAAAAACCCCCAAAGTTAGCAGAAGGAAAGAAATCATAAACATCAGATCAGAAATAAATGAAAACGAAATGAAGGAAGGGATAGCAAAGATCAATAAAACTAAAAGCTGGTTCTTTGAGAAGATAAACAAAATTGATAAACCATTAGCCAGACTCATCAAGAGAAAAAGGTAGAAGACTCAAATCAATAGAATTAGAAATGAAAAAGGAGAAGTAACAACTGACACTGCAGAAATACAAAGGACCATGAGAGATTGCTACAAGCAACTATATGCCAATAAAATGGACAACCTGGAAGAAATGGACAAATTCCTAGATATGCACAACCTTCCGAGACTGAACCAGGAAGAAATAGAAAATATGAACAGACCAATCACAAGCACTGAAATTGAAACTGTGATTAAAAATCTCCCAACAAACAAAAGCCCAGGACCAGATGTCTTCACAGGCGAATTCTATCAAACATTTAGAGAAGAGCTAACTCCCATCCCTCTCAAACTCTTCCAAAATATAGCAGAGGGAGGAACACTCCTAAACTCATTCTACGAGGCCACCAACACCCTGATACCAAAACCAGACAAAGATGTCACAAAGAAAGAAAATTACAGGCCAATAACACTGATGAACATAGATGGAACAATCCTCAACAAAAAACTAGCAAACAGAATCCAACAGCACATCAAAAGGATCATACACTATGATCAAGTGGGGTTTATCCCAGGAATGCAAGGATTCTTCAATATACGCAAATCAATCAATGTGGTACACCATATTAACAAAATGAAGGAGAAAAACCATATGATCATCTGAGTAGATGCAGAGAAAGCTTTTGACAAAATTCAACACCCATTTATGATAAAAACCCTCCAGAAAGTAGGCGTAGAGGGAACTTTCCTCAACATAATAGAGGCCATATATGACAATCCCACAGCCAACATCGTCCTCGATGGTGAAAAACTCAACCATTTCCACTAAGATCAGGAACAAGACAAGGTTGCCCACTCTCACCACTATTATTCAACATGGTTTTGGAAGTTTTAGCCACAGCAATCAGAGAAGAAAAAGAAATAAAAGGAACACAAATTGGAAAAGAAGAAGTAAAGCTGTCACTGTTTGCAGATGACATGATACTATACCTAGAGAATCCTAAAGATGCTACCAGAAAACTACTAGAGCTAATCCATGAATTTGGTAAAGTAGCAGGATACAAAATTAATGCACAGAAATCTCTGGCATTCCTATACACTAATGATGAAAAATCTGAAAGTGAAATTAAGAAAACACTCCCATTTACCACTGCAACAAAGAGAATAAAATATCTAGGAATAAACCTACCTAATGAGACAAAAGACCTGTATGCAGATAATTATAAGACACTGATGAAAGAAATTAAATATGATACAAATAGATGGAGAGATATACCTTGTTCTTGGATTGGAAAAATCAACATTGTGAAAATGACTCTACTACCCAAAGCAATCTACAGATTCAATGCAATCCCTATCAAACTACCACTGGCATTTTTCACAGAACTAGAACAAAAAATTTCACTATTTGTATGGAAACACCAAAGACCCCGAATAGCCAAAGCAATCTTGAGAAAGAAAAATGGAGACGGAAGAATCAGGGTCCCTGACTTCAGACTATACTACAAAGCTACAGTAATCAAGACAGTATGGTACTGGCACAGAAACAAATATAGATCAATGGAACAGGATAGAAAGCCCAGAGATAAACCCACATACATATAGTCACCTTATCTTTGATAAAGGAGGCAAGAATATACAGTGGAGAAAAGACAGCCTCTTCAATAAGTGGTGCTGGGAAAACTGGACAGCTACATGTAAAAGAATGAAATTAGAACACTCCCTAACACCATACACAAAAATAAACTCAAAATGGATTAAAGACCTAAACGTAAGGCCAGACACCATCAAACTCTTAGAGGAAAACATAGGCAGAACATTCTATGACATAAATCAGAGCAAGATCCTTTTTGACCCACCTCCTAGAGAAATGGAAATAAAAATAAAAATAAACAAATGGGACCTAATGAAACTTAAAAGCTTTTGCACAGCAAAGGAAACCATAAAGAAGACGAAACGACAACCCTCAGAATGGGAGAAAATATTTGCAAATGAAGCAACTGACGAAAGATTAATCTCCAAAACGTACAAGCAGCTCATGCAGCTCAATATCAAAAAAAGAAACAACCCAATCCAAAAATGGGCAGAAGACCTACATAGACATTTCTCCAAAGAAGATATACAGATTGCCAACAAACACATGAAAGAATGCTCAACATCATTGATCATTAGAGAAATGCAAATCAAAACTACAATGAGATATCATCTCACACTGGTCAGAATGGCCATCATCAAAAAATCTACAAACAATAAATGCTGGAGAGGGTGTGGAGAAAAGGGAACCCTCTTGCACTGTTGGTGGGAATGTAAATTGATACAGCCACTATGGAGAACAGTATCTAGCTTCCTTAAAAAACTAAAAATAGAACTACCATATGACTCAGCAATCCCACTACTGGGCCTATACCCTGAGAAAACCGTAATTCAAAAAGAGTCATGTACCAAAATGTTCATTGCAGCTTTATTTACAATAGCCAGGACATTGAAGCAACCTAAGTGTCCATCAACAGATGAATGGATAAAGAAGATGTGGCACATATATACAATGGAATATTATTCAGCCATAAAAAGGAATGAAACTGAGTTATTTGTAGTGAGGTGGATGGACCTAGAGACTGTCATACAGAGAGAAGTAAGTCAGAAAGAGAAAAGCAAATACCGTATGCTAACACATATATATGGAATCTAAAAGAAAAAAAAAACAAAGAAAAAAGAAAATGGTCAGAAGAACCTAGGGGCAAGAGGGGAATAAAGATGCAGACCTACTAGAGAATGGACTTGAGGATACGGGGAGTGGGAAAGGTAAGCTGGGACAAAGTGAGAGAGTGGCATGGACATATATACACTACCAAAAGTAAAATAGATAGTTAGTGGGAAGCAGCCGCATAGCACAGGGAGATCAGCTCGGTGCTTTGTGACCACCTAGAGGGGTGGGTTAGGGAGGGTGGGAGCGAGGGAGATGCAAGAGGGAAGAGATATGGGGACATATGTATATGTATAACTGATACACTTTGTTATAAAGCAGAAACTGACACAGCATTGTAAAGCAATTAAACTCTAATAAAGATGTTAAAAAACAAAAAAGAATAAAAGGCAGAACTGACACTGTAAATAAGAAGTTATTAAAAATGACCCAATAGAACTTATAAAAATAAAAAAATACATTAAATGAAAAAAAGAAGAGTTTATTTAAGCAAAAGTCGGTTCTGATTGGGTGCTCCAAACTGAAAGTGGTTAGGAGCATCCCCCCACCTCCCCCACCAAGAAAGGAAATTATTGACTGGCTACAGCTTACAGCCTAGTTAGCTGTTTGTGACTGGCTGTCCTCAGCATTTTGACTTCATAACCTTGGGGCATTTACAGGCGTAGGTGTTGGTTTGCTTACATACGCCACCATGGCATTAGAGCCACCTCAGTCTACTGAGCTCCTCTTTTAGTTAACTTAACAGTGGGTAATTCAAAGACGTCTCTGACCCGATTTTCTTTTTTGTAATTGTATTGTGGATTACATGGGCTCCATCTTTTCTTTCACCCGTGCTAACCTTCATTCAGTTAACTCTACCTCAAACAATGGTTTTCAAAGTTGGTTACAAATTTACTTGAAAGTGTCCTCACTCTTTCCTCTGTGTTCTAGCTATTACTTAATTGTCTCAGGAATATTCTTTGTCCTTGATGCTTACCTGTTTTTCCCTTCCAATTTACCTCTCTCATTCTATTTATTATACTAAATGCCTCCAAACTCAGCAGATATTCTTAAGGTAGTGGTCTGGGCTCACTACATGCAGGAAAACAGACACCATAAATTTCAAGTAAAATTCTAGAAAAAAAAGAGCCTACCTGTGTCACCTATACATGTAGTCCTTGAAAAAATTCATATTCCCCCAAATCTCTCTGTTAACCTTACGTGCATCTCTTACTTAATGTCTTTTTCTCAAACATCACTATTTATGATAATGCAAAACAATAGTATTTGATACTATGTTTATTTTAAAAATTTAATTTCCTGTATTGGTTTCTAAAATTTCTATTCCAGTGCATAGTCATTTAAATATATTAGAAATATAAGTATATATATATATGTAAGTATGAGCCAGCTTGGGAGACTACACATATTTAGTCATTGATTTTAAAACAAGAAATATATAGGTGACCTACAAATGAGTTGTATTCTAAAAATGAACTCATGCATTGCAAATTCCACATATGAGTATCTTTCTGTTAGGATTTTGGATATAAAGTAAAATGCATCATTTTAATTGTGAATAGTAGCATCACAGAGATGTGAAATGGGCCCAAGATTGGGGAAAGCAAGTCAAAAGCAGGGTCAGAGGTAGACCTGAATTAGAAGTGCAGTAGAAGTGTGGTCAGTAATGTAAAGATAGTTCCATCACTTCTGTGGTGAGGGAATCAGAGATGGTCAGAGCTAGATTAAGTGTCCAAGGAGAGAAGCAGCAGGATTCGAGGAGTCTGGAGCTAGTCAAAGTCAGGAACAGGTACCAGCAATCGTGGTAAGATTAAAACCTAAGTATATATATATTTTTTTGTCAGAGAAGGCATTGGTATCAAAGTAAAAACAATGCACGTAGGCGCCAATCCCTGGATAGGAGCTACCTATTTTTGGCTCACCCAGTTCCTGCGGAAACAAATGATGTGTTAACTATTTGATCACTGTTCTTTCCTCCTCTAAATAGTCTCCTCTTTCCAAAACTGTATGTTCAATCTATCTTTTATTCTAAGGTGTTGATTATCATGTGTTAATTAACATGTAATAATTTATCATTAATCATATATATTTCATTTATCTGCAAAATAGAAACGTTTAATCAATTTTCTATCAGTAATAGTCTCTTTCATTTAAGCACTCAGTTTTCTGGATCTATGCCTCTACTAAACTAATGAGAAGAGCTTTCAGTTAGTTAACTGACTTTTGCTGCAGTTCAGATTTTCATTTTCATTAGATCTCAAGACTCTCTTTTCCCTACACAACAAAAGGCATTTCATTCTCATCAATGCGTCTAATTTTTTAAACCATGTAGTGGAAAGAGAATAGGCTTTGGAGTTAAACAATCTTTGTTCAAATCTCACCTCTGCCATTCAGTGAATATGTGACTTTGTCCAGTCATTTCGCCTATGTAAGACCTTCCTCCACCCTCACTTGTAAGGCAGAATTAAAACTAACCATATTTTATGAATTTTGTAAATGTTACACAGGAAAATTAATATATATTAATCGCCTAGCAAAAACCTTAGCACATAATAAGAACTAAAGATCTCCTAGATTTTGATCTACTTCTTTCACTTTTTCACTTCTACTTCTTTCACGTGAAAGCCAAGTTCTTTAGCTTTCAAAAAGCCAAAGAACTTGGAATATTCCTTAAAGTTTTTGGCAATGGAATCTAACCTGCAAATTTCAACCAAAATATCTTTCTGACAATTTTTGTGTGTTTTCGTTCCTTACAGATGGAAAATCTGATTTATACCTGCTCGAATTCTTAAAACCTGGCACAAAGAGGAAACTCAATAAATATTTAATGATGATGAAATCAGTTATGGTGTAATACTGTTGGGAAATTGGGGTTGCAAAATTAGCAGCATGCAAAATGGGAAAATTTTTACCATGCCAAATAAATAAGCAAAATTGTGGAAACCAACAGCGTAGCACACAGTGTTATATCTGACATTAGTTGTATCTCCACAAATAGTAGGTGAATTCTCAGAACATTTGCTCCCAAAGAATATATCAATTAACCTCTGTGAAAAGGCAAACTCTAAGCAAACGTTTTTAAAATATGGGTAGAATTTCTTTTTGGTTAATATAAATCTCAGAATTCTCCTAATGACCTTTGATTTCCTGAGAAAGGGAATTTTAAGCACCCTACAAACATAAATTAAATGAATACAATTTTAGTATATTGACTTACATAGTTTAGGAAATAACAGAACTTTTAATTTAAAAAAATGTGTGTGTGTGTATGTGCGTGTACTTCTGACACTTAGAGCCATAACACTATGTGTTCCTGTAGTTAAAATACACTTTTACATTCTTTGTCTTCCCCCCAGAGATAAGTAGAGGTCATATACAAAGTGTATTTGAATAGAAGATCACAGATTTTTGACACAGTAGAATGTAAGCAAATGTGTTTTCTCTTCAAACTGTCCATAAGAAATGGCTACAGAAAGTAAAAGTGTTTCAGTCATGAGAAAAGCTTAGTTTATCACTAAGGAAACCTTAGTTGATTGAAATTGATTAGTTGGTCATTCAGAGTATAATTTATCTCTTCTAAATTGATAACAAGTGACAAAATGATATGGCTAGTAAAATGTGTCTGAGTTAAGACATAACTTATGTTGTATGCTCTGCATTATGCAGTGTCTCCCCATCTCCTGCACACTTACTAATCTAGCTGCAGGGCAGTGTGGCAGTAACTGCAAATCTCCATAGTCCACGTGTCTGAACTTTAATCCTGGATCCACTACTTACTAGCTACGTGACCTGCGTCATGGTCAAGTCTGAGCATTTGTGAGCACAGGTAAGGACTGACATGAAAGAAAAAAACAAAATTATGCTGACAAGCATCAAACCATGAGATCGTTTATTGGGCTTTATGGTAATAAAAAACAAACAATTCCTGTGATTGACTACAATTAAGATTGCTTTCTATCAGGCCACCTAGCATACCTGGATCAGCTGCTGGGAAAGAAATAGTAATTAAAACCTACCTAGCTGCTCTGCTATTCTATGCAGATGCCTAGATTCCCATAACTATTCCACAAGATATTGACAGCTACTAGAATCTAACAGGAGTCTGAAATAAGTTCTCCTCAAACTTTAGTGTGCTTAGCAAATTAACTAGGATGCCCCATATCAAAGCCTCAGCAAGAGGACTTCTGATTTAGCAATTCAGGAAGAGGGTACAGAAATCTGCATTTACAAGCACCCCATCCCATTTAGATGGGGGAGCAAGAAGGCTTCTCAGAGAAACTGTATGTAACATTTAAGTTTATCAGACCTCCAAGTCTTCCTGTCTTCATTTCTTTTGTCAGTATTAGGATGTCAAGGAATGTCTTTGAGGGCTCCATACTACTTGAGCATTTGGTTGTATCAAGTGCAAAGGATAACGTGAGCTTTATTCTGCTTCTGTTCTTCTTATCAACAGAGACCCCAACTGCACGTCTAAAAGATCACCAGAAGGAAAAATTTCCTTCAATTCCTCTTGATACAAAAGAGGCAATATCCTCTCATGAGAAAAAGTGCTGGACTTAAACAAGGAGGACCAGAGGCACTGATTGAGAATTCTACAGTGGCTAAAGGAGAATTCCCATGAGCAAGACAATTCCATGGCTCAGCTGCTAGGTGTGAGGAAAGAAATTCATGTACACAAAATGTGCTTTGAGAGTATGTGTTAGTAT
The DNA here is from genome assembly GCF_028021215.1 of Eschrichtius robustus. Classification (NCBI taxonomy): domain Eukaryota; kingdom Metazoa; phylum Chordata; class Mammalia; order Artiodactyla; family Eschrichtiidae; genus Eschrichtius; species Eschrichtius robustus. The sequence continues at coordinate 28,880,252 of NC_090838.1, forward strand.
ATAGGAAACTGACAGAGTAGTGCCAGATGTTGATGCAACAGACTTCTCTGGAACTTCCTCCTACTACTAGGATATATGTTCCACAGCTAACAGGGCTTCTAAACCTTCCTTCAGGACTGGAAACTTTGCACCACCTTCTGAAGGCTGGTCACAGGGGATCTTGGTAAGAAGAAAAGAAATACATCTTAATCTTATTGGATAAAGAAAGCTCTAGTATTTATAAGCCATTAAGCCTTCATCACAACCCTGCCTGAAGGGGATAATAGAGCTGTTTTCCAATCAACAGTGCTTTTATAGCATCTCTTCAATTTTAGAGTCATAAGCAGTTCAAGTTATTTTTTCTTAATATATCTTTTATGCTGTTATGATGCTGTTATCATGTAAATTGGGAATTAGGTGTCAGGGTATGAAAATGCTATACATGTGCACATTAAATGTTGCCTTATAGCAGAAAGGAAAAACGTTTTCCATAAGTGTGCTGACAGATGAAAATTTTACAGAAGACATCTCTCAGAAGTCATCTGCTTTTAAATTTAATAGATCATGTGCTTCCTAGGAAAAGAATTGCAATGATCAAAAGAGTCAAAGAACAAAAATCTAGTCCTTATTCTTAGTCCAATTCACAGGCCAGTGCATATTCTTCAGGTTCTCTATCCTATGTCCAGAAGGAAAACAACCTAAAATGTTGTTTTTTGTTTTTTTTTTTTAAATTAATTAATTAATTTATTTATTTTTGGCTGTGTTGGATCTTCGTTCCTGTGCGAGGGCTTTCTCTAGTTGCGGCAAGCGGGGGCCACTCTTCATTGCGGTGCGCGGGCCCCTCACTATCGCGGCCTCTCTTGTTGCGGAGCGCAGGCTCGAGACGCGCAGGCTCAGCAATTGTGGCCCACGGGCCCAGTCGCTCTGCGGCACGTGGGATCCTCCCAGACCAGGGCTCGAACCTGTGTTCCCTGCATCGGCAGGCAGACTCTCAACCACTGCGCCACCAGGGAAGCCCCACCTAAAATGTTTTGACCTGAAATGTTACAATATTATTGTCCAGTAAGACACTCTTCCTTAAGTCAATTATATAAAGCCATTTGATAACTCAATACTTAAATAGTATTCAAGGCTTTGCAGAATATTCATGTATGCAGACCTCAAACTGAGTTTGTAGTGGTATGCTAATGACCCATATTTCCATTCCGAAATGTCTCAGCAACCTTTCCATCTATATGATCTCAAATAGCTTCTCATTTTTTATACTGATATCCAATAACTTTTGTTTATCTAGATATAATTATTACTAATTCTAGAAAATTTTCTATAAAATTTCTACAACTAAAAACCAGACTTAGCTACTTTGTATAATACATGTTTAATATTTGTTTGGAGAAAATAGAATTGCTTCAATGTAATTCAATATCTCCATCATGATCACTAAGGAAGCCCAGTAATAACACTTTGTAGTAAAATCTGCATGAATCATTGTCTATGCTCCATACCTACTTTATCACACCTTTAATTGATTTTTTTCTTATATTACATGTTAAGTGAAAACTTCCTCTGTTCAGTCTTTCACTAAAACAAACATTTATTGAGAACCAATAAATGGTTCTCTTCTGGGCATTACCTGGAAAAATATGGATGCTAAGTGTTGTTTCAAGGTTCTCTCTCCCTTTTGGATTACCCCAGGCTATAGAGAAAACCAATCTCAACTTGCTCAAACCACAGTTTCTTCAATGCAGTAATTTCAACAGTTGAATAAAATTAATGAAACAATGTAGATAGATCACCACATGATTTATTAACTTATCTGACCTTATCAGAGTAAGCATGAGAAGCACTGGCTTTACTGAACTTCAGAAATTTTCAAATAAACATATTTATAGCAACAAAGAAGGACTGCTTTCCAGTCAACTATCCACTTACAAACTACAGCTTACTTTTTTCCTGTTTACTTCCCCCAGTGTTCTACATGGTAGTCCCTTAAAGAGAGATTGACCTTTCTGTACCCAATTAAAATTTGTTATGTTGCCTCTGGCATTACCATGGCTTACTGTGAAAGAGACCTGGTAACTTCTGTTACCTCTGTACCTATTGGACCTTAGATGGTGCTTGCTTGATGTTTTTGCCAGGTGTGGGCACACCAAGTTACACCTTAAAGTCAAAACTATCCAAATGATAAGATGTTTTTATAAGACCCCAGGTTGTGTTACACTGGCAATATTTTTTCACTCTCTTTGGACTTTCCAAATCACTTTTGATGCAAGCAGTGTCAAAACTTGTTTTTAAATTATAATCTGAACTTTAACCTGACAATATAATTTTTGAATTTTATCGTCAGCTTTTCCTCACCACAATAAAGTTGAATAAGACAGACCCCAGGTATACCAGTTAATTTTGCCCATGACTGTGAGCAATCATAATCAATCAATTTTACACATTAAATATCCTTTTTCTTCTTTAAATTGTGATATTGTTATGTATATTTCAAGACAAGAAATACTAAAATAAGCCTGTGGTTCCATCCAGTTCTTTAGGTCTTCTGAAGTGATGACAAAAATTTTAAAATTCAGTTGATTAACTGAGGACATTTAAAGAGATTACTCTTTCTCAATGAGAGGAATTCTGTTTTGGTGGTCACCACAGCAAAAGTGACCAAATGTAGACAGCTCCAACTTAATGCTCTAGATGTTATGTCCTCATCTTTATTTTAATACATTTATGAGATGGCAGTGCTCAGAGAGTGATAGGTTTTGCATTTGTTTTGCAGGTGTGTGTGTGTGTGTGTGGTATGCTTTACATTAGATATGTTGGTTTTCCCTCAGGTAGATAAAAAATATATTAGATAAATATATTAGATAAAAAATATATTCTATTTCATATTTATCTTAAAATGGATACTTTTGACTTGAAAACTATTATGCCAAAGGAATTCTGGTACTGCTACCCATTGTTTTCCAAACTCTTTCCATTCTTTTTATTCATCAAGACCATGTTAGTAACCTTATTTCCTCTATATCACAGTGTTTTTTAATTTTAATGTACATTTTAATATTTCCTGCTTCTGAATTCTTTGATGTGATAGTTCCGATAAATCACGTCTCTCTAAGTAGGACAGGTGATGCTAACAGACAGATCACAAAAGTTATGTGCCTTTTAATGAATCCAATATTTCTAATTTACTTTTCCCTTAAGAATGCACTTGCTTTCTACATTGCTTCAGAGTAGAACCCTCAATCATCTGTCAGCATGTGTTCTTAGAGTGACATTTCTGAAGTGATAAAAGTAGAATTTTAAACAGGAAAAAGAATCTTAACAACTACATTTAGTCTAAAAATCTGTCAAGTAGATCTTGAATAGTTGCATGGATGTAGCATGATTAGTTCCAGGAGAATGCGAGAAAAATAACATAATTCATCTACGCCATGTATCATGTCCCTTTACACTGGACAGAGAGACAATAATAATGTGTTTAATTTAACTGAGGAAAATTAAAGAGGGCATATGTTTTTAATCCCATCCTATAGTGCAATTTTATACTTGAGAAAACACTTCAATATATATTATCATTTTTAATTCTCACAGCACCCCTGAGATAAAGAGTATTATACCCATCTTACAAGTGATGAAACTGAAGTTCAAAGACGTGTTAAGAGGTTTGCCCAGGTTTATACAGTTAGTACCAGCAGAGCTGGAAGCCAAGCTAAGGAAGTTTGACTTGGAATTCAGCTGCCATTTATACCAGCCTAATGCTTAAAAGCCCTGAGTCTGAGGGGAAGTTAAGTCAGTCACTGACCTTTACCCTACCTAAAATATTAATTTGAGTAAAATTTTCATAATGTTCTGTAATAACATTAATTCATCGATATTTATAAGGAGCAGTATTATTATTTTAGGGGAATTCACAAACCTCTCAAAACAATCCATTGCCAACTTGACCATGAATGTATTGAAACAGTATGAGAAACTCAAAAGAACCATATGTCTACATCTGGAGAATATCATTTTGTCCCAGCAGGAATTAGTCAAAAAAAAAAAACAAACCAATAAATGGGTCTATGAATTTCATTCAGCTTCTGAAACAGACATAAAAGATTTTGCAAAATCACTCAGTATCAAAACATCAATTGCTCCTTATAATCAGTAAAAGGAGTGCAAATGACCAATACATTTTAGAAATTTATAGCTTTTTCATTTGCACATGGTTAATAATGGCTTCAGTTAAAACAAAATTTCTTGCTTCAAAGAATGAGTCTGAAAACAGATGCCATCACTGATAATGGTAAATTATCAGTGAAATTCCTTTAGGGAAATGAGTATTTTTCTTTAGGGAAATGAGTATTTTCAGTTTTCTGATTTTATTAGTAAGATATTAATAGTTGGAAGCTATATCTACATCTTCTTTACAAATGACATTTTAAATGCAAATGGTGTTTCATAAATGTTAACAATTTGACTAAATTACTAAGAAGCCTACCAATAAGAGAAAATTTAGTGTAATGTAGAGAAAAGAATATGATTGTAAAATATAATAATAATATTGTTAAATTAAAAACAAAAGTTAAAACTAAATTTAAAAACATAAATAAATAAATTAAAAATAAAAGAAAACTCCCGTGGGTATTAAGAAAGAAAGATCTTACATAATTTTCAAAACTTTATTTTACTATTGAAGGTATAGATTAGGTTAGGCATTTTGTGTGCATGTGCGTGTGTGTACACTTAAAAAGGATATTATATCTAATACAGTAATTACAATGCAATACGTTCTATAGTTCTATAACAGAACTAAGTACAAAAGTCTTTAGATGTACAGAGAAGGATTATGTAATCTGTACTAGATCTTGAAGGACTAGAAGAATTTACTATGTGGAGAATAGAAGGACATTTCAGGGAAGGACATCATAGGTATAATCACATCAAGATATGAAAGAACATATTGATAATATTGGTTAAAATACTTTTCACTCAGTACTCCCACACAAGCCAATTATACTTATAGTGTGATTTCATGAGATAAGTAAACATTTCCTGACAAAATTGTGGCTTCCCTATATTTCTGAAGGAATCTTTCTAGGTAGGTATCAACTCAGATGATGAACCCTGAAGTCAACTCTAAATATTTACTCTATCTTGGTGTCCTATGGAATTAATCCATCTCACATTATAACACCTTAAATTGAATAATTTTGTAACTTTCTGAAATAGCATAGAAAGGAGCACAGGATGAGAAAAGAGAAACACAAAGAGATGAGTAGGTAGTTCCCTAAGCAGTCACAGACGTCATGAGAACTCAAACAAGAGGAAAATATTGGCAGTAGTTGGTAGACATTTTGAAACAAGCTTGCTATGTTACAAAATATTCTTCATACTGGGTTTAGTTCTGAGCTGTAGCTTCTTTTTCTAGCTCTTCTGTGCATCCCCATGGGAAATACTTTATCTTCAAGCTTTGGCAGGGAGCAAAGGGGACAAATCTATGTTAGAGTGGAAATTTTGAAGAGGACTGAAGAAACACAAAGGAATAAGAGAGGTACAAGATGAGAAACAGAGAATGAGCACGATATTGAAAAGGTCACAGATTCTGGAAATAGGCAAAGAATCCAATCTTACTGGTCATTTACAAGCTCTGACTAATACTGGACAAGGTATTTAATTTCTCTGTGCCTCGACTCTAAGAAATAAAGGTACTTTCTGCTTTGCTGAGCAGTTTCGAGAATTCTCTAACCCCTTGCTTTAATTTTATCCTAACATTAATCATTACTTGGCATGGTAAATATTTATTCAATTAATTATTTTCTATCTCTTGAACTCATGTAAGTTGCTAAAGTCAGGGGCTTTTTTTTTTTTTTTTTTACCACTGTTGCATCTCCAGTGCCTAAAACAATCTCTGGTTAGAGTGGGAGTTCAGTAAAGAGCTGTTGCAGGAATGAATTAGTTTAATAAATAAATAATGTAAACATATGAGTGCAAAGCCAGACACAACATAGGCATTTAATAAATGCTAGAGAGATGCAGACAGACTTAGGTTCAAACTCTGGCAGTTTCATTGCTAACTGTGTGATCTTGGGCTTCTTTAACTGTAAAATGGGTGTGAGAAAGAAGAATGTTCACCTTTGATGACTGTCATCAAGGTAAGACAAGGTACCTTGTAAAATCCATGGTAGCTACTACTACCATAATTCAGAGTAAGGGGTTTGTCCAATAAGATGAATGATAAATTTGCACAGAGCTAAGTTCCTCCATAAAGAAAATAGCCTAGTTTGAAAATGCCCAGGTAAGGAGACAAGAGGTCACATTGGTACTCGGTGTTCCCCTGGAGCTAGGATCTGTACAGGACAATTAGAAATAAATTCAATTTATGGTTAGAGCGCAGCTACAGGAAGCTAATACTGAGATTCAGAGGGTTATGCATTGGTTTTTATTCATAACTACATATGAGAATTCTTGTTTTTCCAAGTGTACCTTCCTGAGGGGCTCCCATAGATCAGAACGATAATGTTGAAGGCAAAGTAATTTTCATAAACCAAGGTGAAACAGTGTGAGATGACTTTCCATTTCTTATTTTCTAACAAGGTAGTATCATAGCATGCTGGATTTTTAAATGAGACATCTAAAGACAAGAGTTGAGTTAGCCTTGGTCCTGAGAAAAGAAGGGAGGGACTTAGTCATTTGCCCAGTTTGGCCCTGATAATAATCTCCCAAGGTATCTGTTTTTCCTAATTTTCCATGTTCAAAACAATATTTAAAAAAGATAACAAAAAACATGAATTTGTTCAACCAGTGTTATGCAGGCAGTGCATATAAAAGAACCACAGAACAATTTAGAAGTGAATAAGTTATGTTGAATTTTAGTAAAATGCTCAAATTTTACATGATTGAAGATTCAATTTTATTAATGTAGCAAAATTGCATTACACAAAGTTGTTTTACTTTGTGTTATTCTCTCACGTTCTCCAAATACAGTGGGATGAGCTGAAGTATATGCTGAAACTGTATCAATGTTCAACTTCTCTCTCTGCCCAATCCTGCTTCCCTCTCTCCCTTACAGGTGCTGTCCCCAACAACATGCCACAACAAACCTCTCATACGCAGATCTCCATCTGTGAATCTATTTCCTGAGGAACACAATCTAAGATAGAAACTAAGAATAACCTGGCTTCAGGCAGAAGCAAAGGCAAATCCTTTCTGGAAAAAAAATCATCCCCAGTTTAGGCCTATAAAGATTAAGATCAAGAAATATTAACTCAGTATTGAAAAGAAACCCACAAAAAACAAGCCACCATGAATGAGAGTTAGAACAAAAACCAAACCTTAATGTTGATATTACCAGGAAGAGAATATAAAATAATTTTGAGAGTAGCAAAATAAAAGTGACTCATCACATACAATGGTACCCCCATAAGGCTATCAGCAAATTTCTCAGCAGAAAACTTGTAGGCCAAGAGAAGGTGAGATAAATTAAATGTGATTTTTAAAAAAAAAAAAACTGCCAACCAAGAATACTATACCTGACAAAGCTGTCCTTCAGAAATGAAGGAGAGATAGACTTTCCCAGACAAATAAAAGCTGAGGGAGTTCATCACCACTAGATCTGCCTCACAAGAAATGTTAAATGAAGTTCTTCTAGTTGAAATGAAAGGGTGTTAATTAGCAACATGAAAACATATGAAAGCTAAAACTCACTATAAAGGTAAGTATATAATCAGATTCAGAATACTCAAACACTGTAATAATGGTACATAAACAACAATGAATAAAATGCTAAAATGTAAAACATAAAATCATAATATGAGAAAGCAAGAAGTGATTATCAATTTGACTGGGAAGATGAAAAAAAGGTCATTAAACTTTAAAGTTTAAAATTAATTTGACTTGGGACTTCCCTGGTGGTGCAGTGGTTGAGAATCTGCCTGCCAATGCAGCAGACATGGGTTCGATCTCTGGTCTGGGAAGGTCCCACATGCCACGGAGCAACTAAGCCCATGCACCACAACTACTGAGCCTGCGCTCTAGAGACCATGAGCCACAACTACTGAGCCCGTGTGTCACAACTACTGAAGCCCACGTGCCTAGAGCTCATGCTCCACAATAAGAGAAGCCTGCATACCACAACGAAGAGTAGCCCCCGCTTGATGCAACTAGAGAAAGCCTGTGTGCAGCAACACAGACCCAGCACAGCCAAAAATAAATAAATAAAATATTTTTAAAATTAAATTAAATTAATTTGACTCAATGAATAAATTTAAACATCAGATTAGTCCAGCTAAAGAGAAAATTACTGAACTGAAACTTAGCACTAAAGAAATTAACAAAATGTAGCACATAGATAAGGAGAGTCAAAATATGAAAGCAAGGCTTAAGTGATGTGAAGTATAGAATGAGAGGATCCAAAGGTACCTAATCACAATCCAAGAAAGAGAATAGAGTGGTAAGAGGAGAGGCAATATTAGAAGATACGGGTTGAGAAGTTTTCAACGCCACTGCAACACTTGAATCTATAAATCTGTAAATCATATTATATTCTATGCAGAATAAATAATTAGAAATCCACATCTAAGCACATTCTAGCAAAACTGCAGAAAGCCATTAGCTAAGAGGATTAAATCAGCCCAAATGAAAAGAAAGATCAGTTAGGAAGGAATGACAATTAGACTGCCAGAAATGCTGAGGAAAAATAACTGTTATCCTGGAATCCTGTCCCCAGTAAAACTATCTTTCAAGTGTAAGTAAATGCACTGTATTGATTCAATTGAGGAACTTGTTTTTTTGTTTTGTTCTTTGTTTTTGTTTTTTTATTTAGTCAAGGCACATATCTTGAGAGTGTGCAGTATCCTTCTTACCCAAAAATTGAGAACTTGATTTCATTGTAATACAGTACATTTAGTCCTTTGATATCTGTGCATTCTGTAACTTTATTTAAATTCACATAATTAAAAATAATAATAATTCACACAATTATTTTTACTCAAAGAGGTACTACACCAGGATGTTGCTGTGCTAAGAATAATGCCTTTGGGACAAAGTCTAGGCATAGTTTTTTTCTCTATGCTTAGCTCTCTAAAACCACTCTCAAGTGTGTGCTTCTCTACTTAGGCACATAAATAACCCCTTATCACCTTTGTCCCAATTACATCCATACTAAGCAAACCAGAAGCATGTCTTCATCGCTCACTCCATTATAGACAAGTGGTAAACTCCATTTATAGTCTAGGGGCTTATCCTAATTATCTTCCTCACTCTTTCTCTCCTCAGTGCCCAGAATTTATCAGACAAATATTCAAATAACAAGTATTTGATAATTTTTAAAATTTAAGAAAAGATAGGAAATTGCTTTAATAGACTTTTTGTTTTTGTTTTATGTATACTGCCTAAAATAGGCATTAGATTGAATGGCAGCCTTGTGATAAATTGAGATTTATACCTTCTAATTATTTAACACACTATTTTCCCATGGCAAATATTTTCATAATTAGGCCTCAGAAATAAAATTTAAAGAGAAAGAGTGAAATCATTTGTGTATAAATTAAATAAGCATCCTCAGATATCCCTCAAACTATAATCTTTGGCAATACATGCTTGCAAAGGTTTATTATATAAAGAAACCCATGTAAATTGATGGCAGTTTTCCCAGAAGAAATCAGATAAGCTAATTTAACTTTTTGGCAATACTCTTCTATTTTCTCAGTTAGGTACATCATTATATCAGTCATGGGGAAACAATGAGCTGTACCAAACTGAAAAAAATGCAAGTTCCCCTGTGAGAATTAAATGTGGTGAACACTTAATTGTAAACCAAAAAGAAATTATCAGCTTTTCAGATGCTTTTAGAAATGGCCTTTTCAGTTGTCTTTTAGAATGGCTGCCAGAAATATTAGATAGATAGATGATAGCTAGCTAGCTACATAATCTAATGCCCAGAGACTACTGAGCAACACAGGAGTTGATATGTAAATTGGAGTAAAAAAGTTCTTGCTACAGATGACTCAGAGAATTCCTTCCATGAAATTGAGTATTGATGCTTTAAGATGGTAAACATAGTTGTGGTATAAAAATAAACTAATGCTATGGTCTATAGACAACCCACAAAGTCCACTCTAAGGAATCCATGTAATCTGCACTTTTGATCACTGCTACCCATGAGTGCTTATAAAACTCTGGTTTTAAGCCTAACCCTAACACCACATTAGTCAATGTAGACAAATGTAACTTGGGAAAAAATATAAACTCTAACCCCCAATTTTTTTCCAGTGGAATCTTGAAAATTCGGACATGTCCTCATTAAATTAAAACTACATTAACTCATTTATTTACTTATTCTTCAAACATTTACTCTCTACTGACTACATTCTGGTACTGCATTAAGTTGTGAAAACACAGAAATGAATGGAACCCACCCTCATCTGTTCAAAATCTACCAGGAAAGTCAGAAAAGTAACAAGATCAGACTGAAGTTTCACTACAATTAACTTTAAATTATGATTAGTCATTTGTTGGTTGGTTAGTTTTTCAGTTTTCCAACCCCAGACACACATATTTTTGTCCTCAGCTTTTATATTCACAGATGGAAACAATAAGAAAATCTAATCTAATATTTATTATATTAAAATAAAGATTTTTCTCAAAATTCTTGTGCTAATTAGGCAATGCAATTTTAACATTAGATAGTCTGAATGTCATCATGAATCAGTCATCAACTTACAACAGTTTCTTTTTTTTTCTTTTCTTTTTTTTTGAATTTTATTTTATTTTTTTATACAGCAGGTTCTTATTAGTTACCCATATTATACATATTAGTGTATATATATCAATCCCAATCTCCAAATTGATCACAGCAGCACCACCACCACACCGCCCCCGCCACTTTCCCCCCTTGGTGTCCATACATTTCTTCTCTGCATCTGTCTCAATTCCTGCCCTGCAAACCAGTTCATCTGTACCATTTTTCTAGGTTCCACATATATGCGTTGATGTACGATATTTGCTTTTCTCTTTCTGACTTACTTCACTCTGTATGACAGTCTCTAGATTCATCCACGTCTCTACAAATGACCCAATTTCATTCCTTTTTATGGCTGAGTAATATTTCATTGTATATATGTACCACATCTTCTTTATACATTCATCTGTCGATGGGCATTCAGGTTGCTTCCATGACTTGGCTATTGTAAATAGTACTGCAATGAACATTGTGATACATGACTCTTTTTGAATTATGGTTTTCTCTGGGTATATGCCCAGTAGTGGGACTGCTGGGTCATATGGTAATTCTATTTTTAGTTTTTTAAGGAACCTCCAAATTGTTCTCCATAGTGGCTGTATCAATTTACATTCCCACCAACAGGGCAACAGAGTTCCCCTTTCTCCACACTCTGTCTAGCATTTGTTGTTTGTAGATTTTCTGATGATGCCCATTCTCACTGGTGTGAAGTGATACCTCATTGTAGTTTTGATTTGCATTTCTCTAATAATTAGTGATGTTGAGCAGCTTTTCATGTGCTTTTGGCCATCTGTATGTCTTCTTTGGAGAAATGTCTATTTAGGTCTTCTGCCCATTTTTGGATTGGGTTGTTTGTTTTTTTAATATTGAGCTGCATGAGCTGTTTATATATTTTGGAGATTAATCCTTTGTCGGTTGATACGTTTGCAAATATTTTCTCCCATTCTGAGGGTTGTCTTTTAGTCTTGTTTGCAGTTTCCTTTGCTGTGCAAAAGCTTTTAAGTTTCAGTAGGTCCCATTTGTTTATTTTTGTTTTTATTTCCATTTCTCTAGGAGGTGGGTCAAAAAAGACCTTGCTGTGATTTATGTCAAAGAGTATTCTTCCTATGTTTTCCTCTAAGAGTTTTATAGTGTCCGGTCTTACATTTAGGTCTCTAATCCATTTTGAGTTTATTTTTGTGTATGGTGTTAGGGAGTGTTCTAATTTCATTCTTTTACATGTAGCTGTCCAGTTTTCCCAGCACCACATATTGAAGAGACTGTCTTTTCTCCATTGTATATCCTTGTCTCCTTTGTCATAGATTAGTTGACCATAGGTGCATGGGTTTATCTCTGGGCTTTCTATCCTGTTCCATTGATCTATATCTCTGTTTTTGTGCCAGTACCATATTGTCTTGATTACTGTAGCTTTGTAGTATAGTCTGAAGTCAGGGAGTCTGATTCCTCCAGCTCTGCTTTTTTCCCGCAAGACTGCTTTGGCTATTCGGGGTCTTTTGTGTCTCCATAAAAATTTTACGATTTTTTGTTCTAGTTCTGTAAAAAATGCCATTGGTAATTTGAGAGTGATTGCATTGAATCTATAGATTGCTTTGGGTAGTATAGTCATTTTCACAATATTGATTCTTCCAATCCAAGAACATGGTATATCTCTCGATCTGTTTGTATCATCTTTAATTTCTTTCATAAGTATCTTATAGTTTTCTGCATACAGGTCTTTGGTCTCCCTAGGTAGGTTTATTCCTAGGTATTTTATTCTTTTTGTTGCAATGGTAAATGGGAGTGTTTCCTTAATTTCTCTTTCAGATTTTTTTTCATTAGTGTATAAGAATGCAAGAGATTTCTGTGCATTAATTTTATATCCTGCAACTTTACCAAATTCATTAATTAGCTCTAGTAGTTTTCTGGAGGCATTTTTAGGATTCTCTATGTATAGTATCATGTCATCTGCAAACAGTGACAGTTTTACTTCTTATTTTCCAATTTGTATTCCTTTAATTCCTTTTTCTTCTCTGATTGCATGGCTAGGACTTCCAGAACTATGTTGAATAATAGTGGTGAGAGTGGACATCCTTGTCTCGTTCCTGATCTTAGAGGAAATGCTTTCAGTTTTTCACCATTGAGAATGACGTTTGCTGTGGGTTTGTCGTACACGGCCTTTATTATGTTGAGGTAGGTTCTCCCTATGCCCACTTTCTGGAGAGTTTTTATCATAAATGGTGTTGAATTTTGTCAAAAGCTTTTTCTGCATCTATTGAGATGATCATATGGTTTTTATTCTTCAATTTGTTAACATGGTGTATCACATTGATTGATTTGCATATATTGAAGAATCCTTGCATTCCTGGGATAAATCCCACTTGATCATGGTATATGATCCTTTCAATGTGTTGTTGGATTCTCTTTGCTAGTATTTTGTTGAGGATTTTTGCATCTATATTCATCAGTGATATTGGTCTGTAATTTTCTTTTTTTGTAGTATCTTTGTCTGGTTTTGGTATCAGGGTGATGGTGGCCTCATAGAATGAGATTGGGAGTGTTCCTTCCTCTGCAATTTTTTGGAAGAATTTGAGAAGGATGGGTGTTAGCTCTTCTCTAAATGTTTGATAGAATTCACCTATGAAGCCATCTGGTCCTGGACTTTTGTTTGTTGGAAGATTTTTAATCACAGTTTCAATTTCAGTGCTTGTGATTGGTCTGTTTATATTTTCTATTTCTTCCTGGTTCAGCCTTGGAAGGATATACCTTTCTAAGAATTTGTCCATTTCTTCCAGGTTGTCCATTTTATTGGCATAGAGTTGCTTGTAGTAGTCTCTTAGGATGCTTTGTATTTCTGCGGTGTCTGTTGTAACTTCTCCTTTTTCATTTCTAATTTTATTGATTTCAGTCCTCTCCCTCTTTTTCTTGATGAGTCTGGCTAATGGTTTATCTATTTTGTTTATCTTCTCAAAGAACCAGCTTTTAGTTTTATTGATATTTGCTATTTTTTCTTTGTTTCTATTTCATTTATTTCTGCTCTGATCTTTATGATTTCTTTCCTTCTGCTAACTTTGGGTTTTGTTTGTTCTTCTTTCTCTAGTTCTTTTAGGTGTAACATTAGATTGTTTATTTGAGATTTTTCTTGTTTCTTGAGGTAGGCTTGTATTGCTATAAACTTCCCTCTTAGAACTGTTTTGCTGCATCCCATAGGTTTTGGATCATCGTGTTTTCATTGTCATTTGTCTCTAGGTATTTTTTGATTTCCTCTTTGACTTCTTCAGTGATCTCTTGGTTATTTAGTAACGTATTGTTTAGCCTCCATGTGTTTGTGTTTTTTACGTTTTTTTCCCTGTAATTGATTTCTAATCTCATAGCGCTGTAGTCTGAAAAGATGCTTGATATGATTTCAATTTTCTTAAATTTACTGAGGCTTCATTTGTGACCCAAGACGTGATGTATCATGGAGAATGTTCCATGCGCACTTGAGAAGAAAGTGTAATCTGCTGGTTTTGGATGGAATGTCCTGTAAATATCAATTAAATCTATCTGGTCTATTGTGTCATTTAAAGCTTGTGTTTCCTTAGTAATTTTCTGTTTGAATGATCTGTCCATTGGTGTAAGTGAGTTGTTAAAGTCCCCCACTATTATTGTGTTACTGTCGATTTCCTCTTTTATAGCTGTTAGCAGTGGCCTTATGTATTGAGGTTCCCCTATGTTGGGAGCATATATGTTTATAATTGTTATATCTTCTTCTTGGATTGATCCCTTGATCATTATGTAGTGTCCTTCCTTGTCTCCTGTAACATTCTTTATTTTAAAGTCTGTTTTCTCTGATATGAGTATTGCTACTCCAGCTTTCTTTTGATTTCCATTTGCATGGAATATCTTTTTCCATCCCCTCACTTTCAGTCTGTATGTGTCCCTAGGTCTGAAGTGGGTCTCTTGTAGACAGCATATAGATGGGTCTTGTTTTTGTATCCATTCAGCAAGCCTGTGTCTTTTGTTTGGAGCATTTAATCAATTCACATTTAAGGTAATTATCGATATGTATGTTCCTATTACTATTTTCTTAATTGTTTTGGGTTTGTTTTTGTAGGTCCTTTTCTTCTCTTGTTTTTCCCACTTAGAGAAGTTCCTTTCGCATTTGTTGTAGAGCTGGTTTGGTGGTGCTGAATTCTCTTAGCTTTTGCTTGTCTGTAAAGTTTTTGATTTCTCCATCGAATCTGAATGAGATCCTTGCCAGGTACAGTAATCTTGGTTGTAGGTTCTTTCCTTTCATCACTTTAAATATGTCATGCCACTCCCTTCTGGCTTGTAGAATTTCTGCTGGGAAATCAGCTATTAAGCTTATGGGAGTTCCCTTGTATGTTATTTGTCATTTTTCCCTTGCTGCTTTCAATAATTTTTCTTTGTGTTTAGTTTTTGCCAATTTGATTACTATGTGTCTCAGTGTGATTCTTCTTGGATTTATCCTGTATGGGACTCTCTGTGCTTCCTGGACTTGGGTGGCGATTTCCTTTCCCATGTTAGGGAAGTTTTTGACTATAATCTCTTCAAATATTTTCTCGGGTCCTTTCTCTCTCTCTTCTTCTTCTTCTGGGACCCCTTTAATGCGAATGTTGTTGCGTTTCATGTTGTCCCAGAGGTCTCTTAGGCTGTCTTCATTTCTTTTCATTCTTTTTACTTTATTCTGTTCTGCAGCAGTGAATTCTACCATTCTGTCTTCCAGGTCACTTATCCGTTCTTCTGCCTCAGTTATTCTACTATTGATTCCGTCTAGTGTAGTTTTCATTTCAGTTATTGTATTGTTCATCTCTGTTTGTTTGTTCTTTAATTCTTCTAGGTCTTTGTTAAACGTTTCTTGCATCTTCTCAATCTTTGCCTGCATTCTTTTTCCGAGGTCCTGGATCATCTTCACTATCATTATTCTGAATTCTTTTTCTGGCAGGTTGCCTATCTCCACTTCATTTAGTTGTTTTTCTGGGGTTTTATCTTGTTCATCTGGTACCTAGCCCTCTGCCTTTTCAACTTGTCTACCTTTCTGTGAATGTGGTTTTTGTTCCATAGGCTGCAGGATTGTAGTTCTTCTTGCTTCTGCTATCTGCCCTCTAGTCACAACACTTTCTAATGACTAAATGCCTTTCATAGTCTCAGTATCTTTTGCAACAGAAAGACAGAACCCGATAATTAAAAGCCTATGCTAAACCTAACCCCTTCAAGTGCCTCCTTAACGTTGTACTACCCTAACTGACCAAGAACGAACACATTATGCATTGTCACTTTGCTCCATTTAATATAGGGCACAACGGACCCATTTCTGCCATCATGTCAACAAGATATCATTAACCTTCTTCAAGAAGCCAGTCATGCTGTGCAACAGCTGCTTTACAAACAGAGAAAAATAGGTAGAGATATTGAATTTAAAGAAACTTGTTGGATGAATTTAGAAATAAAACTGCTCTGAAGAAGAGGGCATGACACACCCACAGTCTGAAAGAAAATAGGTTAAATAAAATAGATAAGGCTTAAAAGAAGAGAAATTTGAAATTGATTTCAAAAATGTAAAAAACAAATATTGTCTATGTAGACTGAGTCAACTACCAATCTTTATGAGAATCCTTTAACTATGTGATATTTCAACAGCTTTTTTGTGTGTGTGAGTTTTAATTAGGAAGGATATGTTGGACAATTGTTTTTTTAAAGATTGTCAGCTTTGCCAGTTGCTACTTTTGAGTCACTGAAGGGATTACTGTTAGTTCTAATTGTTCTTCAAGGTTAAGAAGAAGCACTAAGGTAAATGTGTGTACTTACGGGGCTTCAAGATTGTAAAGTTGCATTAATACTGACACAGTATTTGTCAATACATAATCAACCCCATCCCCAAATGACAGATGGATTTTTAGGTGAACAGGTGTCTGCTGCTACTGAAAGTATTTTCATCTATTTGCTGATTATAAACATATTGTCATCAATAGGAAAACACATTCATGTTTGTTTGAATCCATGTATCTAGGGTTTTTTGTTTTTCAGTGATTCATAGCAAGAAATTGACTAGAAGATCATAAAAATCTAATATCTTTTCTCTATTCTGGCATGTCTCACCACACTGACAAATATTTACCCAGTTTACTTGATTTCTATAGAACTATGCAAACACTTTGTCTTCTTCCCTTTTTCTATCATCCTGATTTAATTTCACAGGTTGTATAACATCATGAAGTTCAGGAATATCACTTCTATTTCTGACAGCTACTGCTGAGAAAGCAGAGAAAATCAATTATATCTCTTTGTTTTAAAGGGCAGTGGATGGTAATTGAGAGAAATAATCTCATTTTTCTGCTTATTAGTGTGTTACCAATCCACATTTGAAGTGGTAGGAATTAAGAAATAGCAACCTGCACTCATTCACAAGGGATGGGATATCTTGTCTCACTCCTCACATGGCTCCAATTTGAGGGCAGATCAAGGAGTGACACACCATAGAGATAGAATGTGGGTATACCAATCACAATACTTGATGTTTAGATATCACTTTACGGTTTCAGATTCATTTCCATTTATGCTATTTAATTCCAACTTCGATAACCCTGTCACACATGAAGCATAATATTAACATCTGGTGTTCCCATTACTACCAAACTCTGCTTTAAAAATGGCAATATTGACTAGATTACAAAATCTATTTTTGTGTCTCTTCACACAGAACAAATCTAGCTAGAGTGAATAGCAGAGGAGAGATACTGAAAGGAGATTTAATTCTGTAACAGGTGGTTATATTTTTATATCTGCTGAGTATAAAGGAAGTATTTACTTTCAGTTAAATTTAAATGTATCAAGTATTTGTTTAATATAATACCTACTAGGTACACCGCACTACACTATATACTCTGGGATGTGCAAAAAGGAGATGATGGAGTTCTTACCAACAAGCAGCTTATAATCTCCCAATGATATAGGAGGTACTGTATGTAAATTAGAAAAACCATGAGAATAAATGAAATCCCAAGATGAATACACAAAGATTAATAATGAAACAAAAATATCTTGAAGTAGTACTTAATATTTGAACTTGACCTAAAAGGTTTTGATAAGATTGAGGAAAAGCAGAAAAGTACGGTATTCACTGTCTCCTATATTAGGTGAATAAGACACAGGTCCTCCTTTGAGGTCATACTTAAATGAGGAAATCATAGTCACTTTCAATATGCCAAAAGGAGATAGTTGGAAAGTAGTATAACATATCTTTGTCTAGATTAAGATATCTGAAGCAACTGAAGTTCTCTGAATAGAGAGCTATGTAAGGAGAATGAATATTCAGAATAATTAACTTGGCAGCTATCTCCATGTGGAGTTTTCTCATTTATCTATAAGCAATGAAAAGAATCTGTTGAACATCTTCGCATCTTTTGCATATATTTAGTGGCTATAAAGAAAACCCATGCAAACTAATGCTGAGAATGTTAAACTGTCTCTCTGTATAGTAAAGTCTTATTTTCTGCTCTTACCCACGATCAATTATATTGATTTCTAATAGTCTTTATTCAAAAAGTATTTCATTATCCCTTCTTATTCAGTGGTGAAGACGAGTAGGAATGTGTTACTGAAATTATGCATACATAGCTCAAATCATACCATCTCATGATTTTTTTCAGTAGTATATTTTATTCCTCAGACTGACCTCAAAATTTAAGTCATTTCAAATGTGCTTGAGTGTACAGCATTGTGAAGTTAGAAATCAAACACACACTTCAATGGAGAAATCCACTGGGGAAAGACCGGTAGAGAAAATTAGTGTGGTCAGTGCCAGTAAATCCATCAGCACAGTAATAGTCTGGGATATTTATGGCAGGGCACACAAAATTACAGTAAGCTATTTGATTTAACCATCCATATTGCCTTCCTTAAGGCAAAGTGATAAAAGTCAACATTTTATTTACATCTATGTGATGTAATGTTACTTGGGGAGCTGTTTGTAAAGTAGCTATAAATAGCTTTTTCTTTTTATTACTTTGCTGGCATAGCTCAACAAGGACATGAAATTTTCCAACTTTAAAGGGACTTCCTTCTAATTATTTCTCCAATTTCCCGTTTTGTGTATAGAAATCTTAATGAAATATTTAAATGGGTGAAAGAAATTTGGGTTAATATAAGGTTTATATTGGGATAATTCAAGGTTTACTTTAATCACTTATTTCTAAGATATTTCTCCACATTTTATATATACATTGCCCTAAGAAACAATATGGACAAGATATGTTTGCTTTCTCTTTTGAAAGGAAGTAAAAGAGTTGAAGGTCTGGTGACCAATTACTACTTCTCCAATTCATTCTTCTAGTCTGGGCTTCAGAAGTATACATCTCGTTGCTTATTTTATATCTCTACTTAGTATCCTCTCTAAAAGATAATTCAGATGATTTTAAGTTGCTGTAAACCTACTATAGCCTATCTCATCCACTCAGTATAATTAAAACTCTAGTCAGAATACAAAAAACAACCCCACGGGGACATTGAAAAGTAAACAATAACATAGTACAATAAGGAGAGAAGTCAACACTTAGAGAATGGCCTGTACTGAATTAAGATTTATTTTCCCTGTTTACATTTTTGCTTTGACCCAAGGGCAACCCAGTTGTAGAATGCACAGAGGAATAACTCTGAGAGAAACCCCCTGCTTTTGTCTAAGGGATCAGGAAAAGGGGACCCCGTAGCTGGAGAGTAGAAGGAAATTTCTCATTTTTTTCTTTTTTTGTTCTATTTCATTCCTGCCCTAACTTTAGTCTCAGTCACAGAGCTGCACTGCAGCAGCAAAAGAACCTAAAACTCCAAGAGAAAACTCTATATGTCTGGACAGAAGAACTTGGGAAGTGAGCCCCTGAAGTTCATAGAAAGAGAAGGGAATCCTCTTTCTTTTTCTCTCTCTCTCTTTATTCCCTGCTTACCCTGAAGGTGACACTAATTACACAGAACAACATTACATACAAGGGGCGAAAATTCTAAGAATGTGTTTCTGGCCAGAACTGGGAAAAGGGACTGCTAAGTTCCAGAGAGTGTAGCAGGGACTCTACTTCCCCTAGGTCTGTGAAATAACTGACAAAAGCTCTGGCTCACTCACTAGCAAATATGTGGAATAAAAACAAAGAAACATAGCAAAGGTTTTGAGAACTGAACTACCATATAAACCACTGGAAAGAACTCAGTCTACTCCTGAGTGTCATATGCATGGGACAGGCTTAAACATCATGGAAAAAGGTGAAAATGGAACTGACACTGGAACAGAAGGTGACACAGACTTGAAGTTTGGTTGGTTGCCAACTAAAATACAAGACAAAACAAAACAAAACAACATTCTTCAGTTGATCTTAATAGGATCCTGAGCCACATAATATAATATTCAAAATTCCCAAGAAACAATCCATGATCTCAACATACAAAGAATCAAGAAAATCTAACTAATTCTCATGGAAAAACATGTTGAAATTATCAGACTTTAAAGCATCTAACATAAGTGTGCTCCATGAGGCAAAGGTAAATACTCTGGACATTAATGGAAGTTCTCAGCAGAAAAATAGAAAATATATATAAAAGAAGTAAGTAGAAATTTAAGAACTAAAAAATACAATAAAATTAAAATTTTAATGATAGATTAAATAGCAGACTAGAGGTGACAGAGAAAAGAATTTGTAAACTTGAAAATGGAGTAATAAAAATTATCCAATCTGAAGAACGGAAAGAAAAAAAAAACTAAAACACAAATGAACAGGACCTCCTCAGAGACCTATGAGACAATATCATAAGATCTGACATCTGTGTCATTAGAGTCTCAAGGGATAGGAGACTGATGAAAAAAAATTAAAGAAATACTGGCTGAAAACTTCCCAAATTTGGTGAAATATATAAATTTATAGATTCAAGAAGCTCAACAAACCACCAAACAACAGGATACACTTATAAAACCATGCCCAGATGCAACATAATCAAAATGCTAAAAACCATATATATATAATTATGAGAGAAAAATGACACATTACATAACTACCTAATGGGAGCAAAATTTCTAATGACCATCAATTCTTCATCAGAATCCTTAGAGGCCAGAAAACAGTGGAACAACATTGTTAAAGTGCAGAAGGAAAATAATTCTATACTCAATAAATACATCCTTTGGCAATAATATTGTAGTAATGACAATTTCAGATTAGAAAAACTAAGATAATTTGTTGTGAGATGACCTGCTTTAAAAGGAAATTCTTCAGGTTTATGGGAAAGGATAAAAAAGGTGTCTTGGAACTTCAGGAATAAGATAAGATGGTAAATAACTTGTCAAATACAATAACTTTTTCTCTTCTAAATTATTTAAAATATGTATGAATATTAAAA
The DNA here is from genome assembly GCF_028021215.1 of Eschrichtius robustus. Classification (NCBI taxonomy): domain Eukaryota; kingdom Metazoa; phylum Chordata; class Mammalia; order Artiodactyla; family Eschrichtiidae; genus Eschrichtius; species Eschrichtius robustus. Next base: position 28,901,307 of record NC_090838.1, read on the forward strand.
GATATACATATATTATATTACAATATTATAAGAAGCTATTATACTGATATATTTTAAAGAATAATAAAACATAATATATACTATTATATATGACATAATAATATATAAAGGATATTATATATGTATATGTAATTGTCTGATGCAATTTTCAATGGATGTAAATGTAGTACGGATGGCTATACCATAAAGAAGAGAGTTTGAAAGGATCTATATGGTTGGAACCCTTCCTCATTTTACTTGAAGTGGCAAAACATTAAGTAGTCTATAAAAAGTTAAGTAAGGGGCTCCTCTGGTGGCACAGTGGTTAAGAATCCGCCTGCCAATGCAGGGGACATGGCTTTGAGCCCTGGTCCAGGAAGATCCCACACGCCGTGGAGCAACTAAGCCCGTGCACCACAACTATTGAGCCTGCGCTCTAGAGCCAGTGAGCTGCAACTACTGAAGCCCGTGCGCCTAGAGCCCGTGCTCCACAACAAGAGAAACCACCACAGTGAGAAGCTGCGCACCACAACGAAGAGTAGCCCCCACTCTCTCCGCAACCAGAGAAAAGCCCATGCATAGCAACGAAGACCCAACGCAGCCAAAAAAAAAAAAAAAAAGTTAGAAAAGTGTATGATAATACCCAGAACATCCAATAAAAATATGATGCAAAAGATCATCAAAAGCTAACAGATAAATGAAAATGGAATACTAAAGAATATTTAAATAATCTAAAAGATTTCAGGAAAGATGACATAGAATAATAAAATAAAAAAACGTTCTATGGCTCTCCTTTTTGCTTTCCTTTTCTTTTTTCTTTTTCAGCAAGCATTCTCCAGATCTTATAAGTTCCTGAAGTACCTATTTGTCTCTCCCCTGCTGATCTCTCCTGGTTTGGGTTATACCACTTTCCCTCCGGTTTACTGTGTTCAAGCTAGATGATATTGGTTCCATTTTTCTAACATTATTGACCACTTCTTTTGGTATCTGTGTACATGCTGTTAACAGGGCCTAGCATAATTTCCCCACCCCAACCCATACACGCCACATTCTTCACCTAACTCCCATTCATCTTTTAGGTTTACTTTGATTTCTTATTTCAAAAAGTCTCTCCCGACCATCTCTTCATCTAATTGTGTTGCTCCTTTAATATGCTTTCAAGCACTCTGAAATTTTCTTTCATAACGTTTATCACAAGCTTTAATTATAAAAAGGCAGTTCTAGAAATTCCATATTCAAGGAAATTTAAAGTGAAAATCTGGTTGGAAGAGAGCTGGGGCAATTATCTGGAAATTGTTCTTGCATGCAGTGTTCTTGCACGTGCAAGGCTGTGTACAAACAAGTACATATAGAATATAACAAATAAAGCTGCAAAAGGCAACAATTCCCTCATTTTCACAGAAAAACAAAAGTGAATGAAGGAAATTCCATAAAAATAGAATGGACTCTTCTACAACGGACAAAGGATTAATCTCCAAAATATATAAACAGCTCATGCAGCTCAATAACAAAAAACAAGCAACCCAATCCAAACATGGGCAGAAGACCTAAATAGACATTTCTCCAAAGAAGATATACAGATTGCCAACAAACACATGAAAGGATGCTCAACATCACTAATCATTAGAGAAATGCAAATCAAAACTACACACCAGTCAGAATGGCCATCATCAAAAAATCTACAAACAATAAATGCTGGAGAGGATGTGGAGAAAAGGGAACCCTCTTGCAGTGTTGGTGGGAATGTAAATTGATACAGCCACTATGGAGAACAGTATGGAGGTTCCTTAAAAAACCAAAAATAGAACTACCATACAACGAGCAATCCCACTCCTGGGCATGTACCTTGAGAAAACCATAATTCAAAAAGAGTCATGTATCACAATGTTCATTGCAGCTCTATTTACAATAGCCAGGACATAGAAGCAACCTAAGTGTCCATCGACAGATGAATGGATAAAGAAGATGTGGCACATATATACAATGGAATATTACTCAGCCATAAAAAGAAACTAAATTGAGTCATTTGTCGTGAGGTGGACGGACTTAGAGACTATCATACAGAGTGAAGTAAGTCAGAAAGAGAAAAACAAATACCGTATGCTAACACATATATATTGAGTCTAAAAAAAAATAATAATAAGGTTCTGAAGAACCTAGGGGCAGGACAGGAATAAAGACGCAGATGTAGAGAATGGACTTGAGGACATGGGGAGGGGGAAGTGTAACCTGGGACAAAGTGAAAGAGTGGCATTGACATATATACACTACCAAATGTAAAATAGATAGCTAGTGGGAAGCAGCTGCATAACATAGAGAGATCAGTTCGGTACTTTGTGACCACCTAGAGGGGTGGGATAGTGAGGGTTGGAGGGAGATGCAAGAGGGAGGAGATATGGGGATATATGTATATGTATAGCTGATTCACTTTGCTATACAGCAGAAACTAACACACCATTGTAAAGCAATTATACTCCAATAAAAATGTAAAAAAAAAAAAACTAGAATGGACTCTTCTAAAGCCAAATGGAGTCACTCTGGTTAATGTTTTATTTCCTGGAATGTATCAACTACTTTTCTCAACGACTTCAAACATTTCATTCGCGCTCAGTTTCTGTTACTTTGATACAAGTAAAGAACAATCATTACTATCATTTGATTAAAGCTAAGACAAAGTTGTTAAGTGATATTTTAAAAGTTCTACATTTAGACCAGGTAGAATCAAGCTTCTAGTCCTGGATTTCAAGTCTCTAGGTATAATGCACTTTCCATTAAAGTATATTATATAACAAAGTAGACAGTGTTATGGACACATGACTTAAAGATATAAGGAAGAAAATTCAGTCAACCAAGTGTTTACACACAACCATATGTTTGGCATTGGGGCAAAAAAAGATTTTTTTAAAACCCTATTATGACTTTTTTTGTTGTTGTTGAGATTACTTTTCATTTAGATTTTGCTTTGGGGCATATGGTCACAATCACTTGGAACCATCAAATTCCTCCAACTCCTGTAACTCATATTTTTCTGTGACGTCTGACTTTAACTCTTCAGACTTATTTATGAAAAATGTTTATGTGGTCATCTAATTATATATTTCTTCTATATATAAATGCTATTTGAGGAAATGATCTTAGGCTTATGTCTGATTTTTATTGTTTAAACCCTTAAAAACCAAGGCCATTATAATTAATATGATTTAAAAGTTATTTTGGGAGTGTAGTCATTTTTGTGCATACTATGTAAGTTAGAAATTTTAATTCTAGTAGTTTTCAGGTGGATTCCTTAAGAATTTCTGTATGCAAGATGTTTTTATCTATAAAGAAAGATAGTTTTACTTCTTTCTATCCCAACTAGATGCCTTTATTTATTTTTCTTGCCAAATATCTCTGGCCATAATTTCTAGTACAATTTGAATAAAAGTGGTGAAAGCAGGCATCTTTGTATGTTCTTGATCTTAAACGGGGAAAACATTCAGTCTTTCACCACTAAGTACGACGCTAGCTATGTGTTTTTGTAGATGCCCTTTATCAGATTGAGGAAGTTTCTTTATAGTCCTACATTGTTAAGCATTTATATCATGAAAGAGTGTTGGATTTTTTCAAATGCTTTTTCTGGCGCTGTGGAGATGATATTTTTTTATTATTATGTTCATATGGTGTTTTATATTCATTGATTTTTGGATATTAAACAAACTTTGCATGTTTGGGACAGACCCCATTTAGTCATAAGGTGTTATCCTTTTTATATGTTGCTGGATTTGGTTTGCTAGAATTTGTTGATGATTTTTTTATATGTTCATAAAGGATATAGTCTATAGTTTTCTTTTCTTGTGATATCTTTGTTTTTATATTAGTGTCCTGTGGCTGCTATAAAAACCTATGACGAACTTGGTGGCTTAATATTGCATAAATTTATTTTTTAACAGTTCTGGTGACCAAGAGTCCAATTTCACTGGGCCAAAACTAAGGTGCTGGCAGGGCTGCACTCCCTCCAGAGACACTTGAGGGAGAATTTGTTTCAATGTCTTTTCCAGCTTCTAGAAATTAATTCTTTTGCTTAAGGCCCCTTTCTCCATTTGCAAAGGCACCTTTCTCTATCTTCAAAGCCATCAGTGTACCATCTTCAAATCTCTCTGCTTTCATCATTACATCACCTGTTTTCTGTTTCCATCTGCCTCCCTGTAAGTACACTTGTGATGGGTTTAGCACCCACCCAGATAATCCAGGAGAATGTCCTCATCTCAATAACCTTAATTTATTCATATCAGAAAGTCTCTTTTGTCATATAAAGTAAAATTTACAGGTTCTAGGGATTAGGAGCTTTATCTATTTGGGAACCATTATTTAGCCTACCTAGACTTTTTGGGTATTAGCTTAATACTGGCCTCAGAGTGAATTGGTGAGGTGAGGTGAGACAAAGGGATTGACTGCTAGTAGGTACAGGGTTCCCATTAGTGGGGACAAAAATATTCTAAAATTAGATAATGATGATTATGGCACCACCCTGTGAATATACTAAAAAATTACTGAATTGTATATTTTAAGTGGGTGAATTGGACAGTATATGAATGATATCTCAAGGAGGCTGTATTTTATTTAAAAAATACAAAATAAACAAACAAAAAACAGTAAGGAAGTAAGGGTTTTACTTTCTTTGCTTCTGTAGCATACTTGTAATGGGGACTTGCCTGGCTGGTAATCCTCTGGAAAATTAAATTCAATTAGTAGCACCAGGAAATAACAATAACGAAAAGAAAATAATTGAGTGAGACCAGGTTATTTTGGCAACCAGTAGTGAGATTTGGAGTTTGTAAAACTCCTGATCTCCTGGCAAATCTCCAGCTCTCTTAATATTCTATGAATACATGAAGTGAAGATTACAACATTACTTATATTTTGATTAAGCTATTAAATATATTAAGTTCTTATTTAGTGTGCATGTCACGGTATGTATTGACTTAGTAAATTAACAAATACAATTCAGGATCCCATATAATGGAAGTTCATGGTTCGTATTGCAGGTAGTATTCTTGATGTGTCTAAAGAGAAGATTTTAATCTGGAAACAAAGCTAGAAGTCGGGTACCATAAACAGAAAGCCTGTTTTGAAAAAGCCCTAGAAAAGAGGGGGAAAAAAATGAAAGGCCTGGATGCAATAGCATTGGTCTTCGAATGGATTGAAAATCTGTGTGACTAAAAGATAGAATGTGAGGAGAGTGGGAAGTAAATGGGTTGGGAGGTAAATGAAGGCCAGGGAAGACATAAGAAGATAACTTGATTTCATCCCCAATGGGAATGCATTGAAGAACCTTGAGCAACTGAGTGATATAATAATATTTCAATATTAAAATATTACTCTTGTCATACGTGGATAGAAAAGAATGCAATAACTTACTTAAGGACATCAATTTTGAGAGTATTTTAGCAAGATAAGTAAGAGAACATAGTCTTAATTACTCTAGTGACAAGAGGGACTAAGAACGGTAGGAAAAAATTAGGAAATATTTAGGAGGTAGATTCAAGTAGAATTGGGAATGCATTAGGTATTGCAGGAGTGAAAGGACTTCAGTCATGATGTCATTATTATTATCCTTGTTATAACTTGGTTAACAAAGAGGATAATGGTGTTATTTCAGTAAGAAAATATGTTTGTGGAATTTGGGAAGTAAATAAAGAGTTCAGCTTAGGTATACAGAGAGTAAGGTGCCTGCAGGGGACATACAAGTATGCATTATGGAAAGGAAACTCAGAAGAGAGATTAGGACTGCCATCAGAATATGGACAATTTGAACCATAAGAGTTTTGTAAGAAACCAGTGAGAAGACAGGTAAGTCCTGATTAACATCAACACTTCAGGATAGAGATGAGGTTCAGAATGAAGAAACAAGAATTAGTCTGTGACAGAAGGGAAAACTCTTCCACTGCATTTTTTTTAATCTGAAGTAATGTCAAAATTACCAAGAATTTTAAGAATAATTACACACAGTTATCAGAGCTTTGCTGAACTGATAAATTTCTGTCTCAAGATAGACATTCAACAAAAGAGAATCCTCAATAAATTATGTTGTAAGTTGCTAGCATACAACTAAGTTTACTCTTGGCTGTACTGTGCTTCATTTTCTGGTCCTGTAACTAGTGAAGTCTTTAGAGAGCTGGTCAGTGAACTGTTCTTTTACAATCTGTGATGAGATAAGGAACTTGTGCCAAAATGTAAATCAACTAAGGCATGCAAGGAACAGAAATCAACTGTTTGGTTCAGCTGATATTTGGGGAGTAGGAGATATACAAGACTTTCTAAATGAAGGAAGCAGTGTTGGTATATATTCTGGCACAATCATCTGATCTCATCAGTAAGATAGAGTTATCAGATTGCCATTTGAGCAGCACTGCTGAGAAGTTTCCTTTCCAGCCTTGACTGAACAGCTTGGATCAGACCGAGTCTTCTACACAGAACTGTTATGAAACTGAATAAAAAATATTTAAAAAAATAGCTTTGCACACAACAGAATACAGCCAAGGCAGCTAAAACTTGCAGGATCAAGATCCCTAAGAGAAAGGAAACACAGCAAAGTGAGTCTTATATTTACCACTTTACTCACTCAGAGAATTTGTTGATTTCTAAGCTGTACACATATTGGACAAGAGGGCAAGAAAGCACAGAAAAACCAGTTTCTAGGAGATGACAGTCTAAGCAAGAGTTTATAGAAATGTTACAACACTAGGGAAACAAACACTTGAGCTCTAGAACTCCCTATAGAGTTGTAAGAATGAAATGAGATAATGCATCAAAAGTCCTGGAGGAAAGCCTTCCCAGAGAAGAAAAAGAAAGCATGCTTACTTGGGAGCGTGGAGGATCAGGGAGATGGAAGGACAATGCCATATACTATTCTGGAGGGTGAGGGAGAAGATATTTTCTAAAAGGGCAGAAAAGTTCTAAGTCCCCCAGTCACAAAAATATTAAAGACAATAAAGAAAATGAATGGGTCCCTAGTTCAGAATATTAAGAGTTCTTTGGTAAGAAGTTTCAGTGAAGTAATGGAGATGGCATATTATTAGGACTGAGTGGGAGCTTAAGTAGGAAATACTGGGCACTCTTGAAAAAGGTTGATACTGAAAAAGAGTATGTATTTGTAACATGATGAGTTGTCGATCGCTTGACATTTTTTTTAACTACTCTGAACTTACTAGCAAACAAATTTAAAAGTTCTTTTGATTCCTTTTTACATAAAGAAGAGCCATGTTTACTATTGGGTTAAAAAGTAGGAAACTTGGGGCTTCCCTGGTGGCGCAGTGGTTGAGAATCTGCCTGCTAATGCAGGGGACATGGGTTCGAGCCCTGGTGTGGGAAGATCCCACATGCCGTGGAGCAACTAGGCCCGTGAGCCACAACTACTGAGCCTGCGCGTCTGGAGCCTGTGCTCCGCAACAAGAGAGGCCGCGATAGTGAGAGGCCCGTGCACCGCGATGAAGAGTGGCCCCCGCTTGCCGCAACTAGAGAAAGCCCTTGCACAGAAACGAAGACCCAACACAGCCAAAAATAAATAAATTTTTTAAAAAAAAAGCATTACTGAGGGATCTCAGATTCTTTAGTTATTCTTTCATTGCATTTAATTCAGCACACATTAATTGTGAATTTCATATGCCAGGAATTGTAATAAAATTCTGAGCACATATAGATAAGTAAAATGAAATTTCTGTCCTCAGTAGTTCTCAGACTAGGAAGCTATTAGTAAACAGTGTGACATATGGTAAACATTATCCAGGAAAGCACTGAAAAATATGGTTGCAATGAGGAAAGATTACTCAGCTCCCTCTGTTAGAAAGCTTTTACTACTATTTTGACAGGTGTACTCTTGGAGATAAACTACATAGCCCAAGGGTATGAGGCAATACTAGTCCAACAGAAGAAAAACTGAGATTTTTGGGGGGTTTGGAGGGGGTGTGGGTAGAAGGCATTTCTGTGGTCCTCAAATCACACCACGTGCAGTATAACATTCTGTCTACTCACTCCAGCCATGGGTATTCTCAAAAGCTTTGAAAATAACCAAAATTTGGGTATGCACAGCTTATTGATACATAGATAACAATGAAGAAGAATATTCCACATTTACAACTTGAAGACATGATGCTTGTCAGAAATGGTGTGTGCCAGCATGATTGTGCTGTTTGTAATGACTGCCCAGTTCACTTTTTGTAAGGGAAACTGATTTTTCCTCAGGCTACTGCTGAGAAGAAATATCCTATACCCTGTTATCCTGCTGCATAAAGGCAGCTGACAGACAAGTGAGGAGACCCTAATTCAAGGACAGTCAGCGTTCAGGTGGGCTGTGGACTATGTGCTGTATGCACTATCTCAGAAAGCTTATGTGTGCCATTACCCCTCTCCCACTTTCTTACTTTCAAATAAAAGAAGATAAGGAGATTTTGCCAGTTGGTGGTAAAAAAAAGAAGCTGGGAAATGCTGTGAAGAAAAATCAGGGTCTGGGCAAGTCAAAGCCATGTACACGGCATGAGATAACTAAGCTTTAGGGTAAGATGAGGAGGAAGTTGCTTGTCAATGAAACTGAATGAAGTAATTGTGTTGATAGTCTTGAATCATGCTATATCCAATACCCAAATCCTATTGCCAAAATTCCTTAGAGGCCCTATGAATCCAGAAACACCTTCCAGCTGTAGTTTTCCTGAAGACTTAATTTATTAATTTCCATTCCAACAGTTCCATGATTCTATATGTGTCTTTATAATAAGCTATTTCATAAACTACATATGTGGATTTTTTTGTGCCATGGTTCCACAAATGCTGGAAACAGGTTTATGTGCACTGGTAAACTATGGGGAAGTTATTCAGAGCCAGGGTCAAGAATACCAAGCCATATGGTCACACATAAGAATTAGGTTCCTAAATAGGGGTGATAAAAATGGAAATCAAGGTCTAGAGTCTTAAGAAATGAAACTAAAACAGCAACAACAACAAAAAAACAGCCAAAAACCAGGGTAAAAGTACAAATCAGGATATAGGATGGCACTGGGAGATGTGCTCTACTAGTCAGTACACCAGAGTTGTAAAGGAGAGGTTGCAGAAACACCAGTGTAGAGAGAGGTTGCACAGTGAGAGAGAAAGAGAACCGAGAAGAGAGAGAATGAGAGATAACTGCCTTTCAATTTTAAATAGTCCAAGAATCCACCCGTAACAATAAACGAAGTACTGCAAAAGAGCTTTGATATGCACACCTTAATTACTATAGACACATAAATTATGGAGTACCTGTGTCACGATGTGAAACACTCAGAATTTTCATCATTCTTCATTTGAGAAAATGGAGCCAAGAATTCAAATAAAAATGTTGTTCATGCTATAGAAGAAAATGCACAATTTATTTTTTATTTGTTTAATGAACTGAACCTCAGAGCCACCAAACTGGATTATTTTGATGAAATCCAGTTCTCAGTAAAATTATTCTACACAAAAGAATTGGTTTTTGTACTTATATCCTCTAATTGTTGATGCATTCATTGTTTTCATTATCTTGAGTTAAATACATATCATTCATTCAACGACATCTTTTTAAAATTATGTCTTCATGAAGACTATATAGTACTATGTTGTGTGCTTTTAAATCTATACATAAATAAATGTTATTGCATCCCTCATTCTAACTTTTTTTAAAACTGCAATATGGTTTTTAACTCAATCGATGTCAATTATATGGATCTCTTCCTAACTGTGACTGCCTATAATACTTCATGGTATGAAGATACTATAATTTATCATTCTCATAGTTATTGGTATTTAAATATTTTCAACATTTCCATTTTACAAATAATCTGGCAATAAACACCCTTGCACAGGTTTCCTGGTCTAGAGGAATGAGAATGTAGCTAGAATATATAACTGGAAGTTGAGAAACTTTTCATGTGCCTATTGGCCATCTGTATGTCTTTGGATAAATGTCTATTCAGGCTTCTGAAACTTTTTAATTGGGTTGTTGTTTTTTTTTTTGATACTGAGTTATATGAGCTGTTTATATATTTTGGATATTAACCCCTTATCAGTCATATCACTTGCAAATGTTTTCTCCCGTTCAGTAGGCTGTCTTTTCATTTTGTCAATGGTTTCCATTGCTGTGCAAAAGCTTTTAAATTTAAATGAGTCCCATTTGTCTATTTTTGCTTTTATTTCCATTGCCCTAGGAAGCAGATGCAAATAAATATTGCTATGATTTATGTCAAAGAGTGTTCTGCCTATGTTCTCTTCTAGGAGTTTTATGGTTTCAGGTCTTACACTTAGGTCTGTAATCCATTCTAAGTTTAGTTTTATTTATGGTGTGAGGACATGTTCTAATCTCATTCTGTTATATATAGTTGTCCAGTGTTCCCAGCACCACTTATTGAAGAGACTATATTTTCTCCATTGTAAATTCTTGCATACTATGTCATAGATTAACTAAACATAGATGTGTGGATTTACTTCTGGGCTTTCTATTCTCTTCCAGTGATCTATGTGTCTGTTTTTGGGCCATTACCATACTGTTTTGATTACTGTAGCTTTGTAGTGTAGTCTGAAGTCTGGGAGGTTATACCTCCAGTTTTGTTCTTTTTTCTCAAGATTGTTTTGGCAATTCTGGGTCTTTTGTTGTTCCATATAATTTTTAGGATTATTTGTCCTAGTTCTGTGAAAAATGTCCTGGGTATTTTGATAGGAATTGCATTAAATCTGTAGATTGCTTTGGGTATTATGGACATTTTAACAATATAAATTCTTCCGATCCAAGAATGTGGGATATGCTTCCATTTCTTTGTGTCATTTTCAAATTCTTTCATCAAAGTTTTACAATTTCAGAGTATAGGGCTTTCACCTTTTGGCTGAGTTTATTCCTAGGTATTTTATTCTTTTTGATGCAATTTTAAATGGGATTTTTTTTTTTTTGCTTTATCTTTCTGATAATTATTAGTGTATAGAAAAGCCACAAATTTCTATATATTAATGTATACTGTAACTTTACTGAATTCATTTATTAGTTCTAATAGTTTTCTGGTGGAGACTTCAGGGTTTTCTATGTATAGTATCATGTCATCTGCAAATTGTGACCGTTTTATTTCCTCCCTTTCAGTTTGGATGCCTTTTATTTCTTTCTCTTGTCTGATTGCTGTGGCTAGGACTTCCAATACTAATAGAAGTGGTGAGAGTAGGCATTCTCATCTTCTTCCTGATTTTAGAGGAAAGGCTTTCAGTTTTTCACCATTATTATGTTAGCTGTGAGTTTGTCCTAAATGGCCCTTAGTATATTATATGTTCCCTCTACACCCACTTTAATGAGAGTTTTTAATCATGAATGGATATCAAATTTTGTCCGATGCTTTTTCTGTGTCTATTAAGACTATCATGTGAATTTTTATCCCTCTATTTGTTAATGTGGCATATCTCATTAATTGATTTAAGAATATTGAGCTATCCTTGCATCCCGTGAATAAATCCCACTTGATCATAGTGTATGATCCTTTTAATGTATTGTTGGATTCTGTTTGATAATACCTTCTTGAAGATTTTTGCAACTATATTCATCAGAGATGTTGACCAGTGACACTATTTTTTTATAGTGTCTTTATCTGGTTTTGGTTTCAGGGTCATGGTGACCTCATAGAATGAATTTGGAAGTGGCCCATCTCTTCAATTTTTTAGAATAGTTTGAGAAGGATAGGTATTAGTTCTTCTTCATAAGTTTGGTAGAATTCCCCTGTGAAACCAGCCATTCCTGGACTTTTGTTTGCTGGGAATTATTTTTTTATTCCAAATTCAGTTTCATTACTAGTGATTGATCTGTTCAGATTGTCTATTTTTTCCTTATTTAGTCTTGGTAGGGTGTATGTTTCCAGAAATTTGTCCATTTCTTCAAAGTTTTTCAATCTGTTGGCATATAACTGTTCATAGTATCAGTTGTTATTTCTCCTCTTTCATTTATTATGTTTATTTGCATCCTCTTTCTTTTCTTGTTGATGAGCCTGGCTACAGGTTTATCAATTTTATTTAACTTTAAATAAAAACAGCTCTTGCTTTCATTGATTTTTTCTTTCTTTCTTTTTTTGGGGGGGGTCTCTAATTTATTTATTTATTACCTCTGATCTTTATCATTTCCTTCCTTCTGCTGACTTTGTGCTTTGTTTGTTCTTCGTTTTCTAATTCCTCTAGATGGTAAGTAAGGTTGTTTGTGATTTTTCTTGTTTTTGAAGTAGGCCTGTATTGCTATAAAATCTCTTAGTACTGCTTTTGCTGCACCTCATAGATTTTGGAAAGTTGTGTTTCCATTTTCGTTTGTCTCAAGGTCTTTTCTGAATTCCACATTGATTTCTTCACTGACCCACTGATTTTTCAGTATCATGTTGTTTAGTCTCCATGTGTTGGTTCTTTTTTCATTTTTTTCTTTCCTTCCTTCCCTCTTAAATTTGTTGAGGCTTGTTTTGTGACCCAGTATGTGGTCTATTCTGGAAAATGTTCAATGCATGCTTGAAAAGAATGTGTATTCTGGATCACTTATGTGTTCCTCTGTATCACCTACATTTCAGCTATTGTGTTATTCAGTCCTGACTGGTTCTTTTTATATCTTCTAGTTCCTTGCTAAAATTCTCACTGTATTCATCTATTCTTCTCCTTAATTCAGTTACCATTCTTATTACTAATGCTTTGAATTCTTCATCTGGTAAATTGTTTATTTCTGTTTCATTAGTTGTTTTTTCAGGGGTTTTCTCGTGCTCTGTTAATTGAGACAAATTCCTCTGTCGTCTCAGTTTGCTTAACTGTCTCTATCTCTATGAAATTAGGTGAAACAGCTATCTGTTGCAATCTTGAAGAGGTGTCCTTATGTGGGAGTGTCCCTGTAGAGTCCACATGTGCCCAGTGGCTTTGATGGGAGAGCTGGATTTGATGTGAACATAAGACGCATCTTTCTTCAGGATGTGCTGATAGCTATCACCTTAGTAGGAGGTGGGGCTGGAGACGAAGGGGGTAGGGCCAGAGCCAGGTGTGAACCAATGCTTCTCCTCTGCTCAGTGGCCATCACCAACCTGTAGGGGACAGGACTGGGTCCCAAATTGCTGTAGCAGAACCTCTAAGGATTGGATCTGAACTGGCTCCATTTCTTTTAAGTGTGTGCTCTCCCTACTCCCAGCACTGGCAACTTGGCCCCAGAGGGGAGCAGTGCTGGAAAGAGAGGGACTAGTGTGTGCACTCAGCATGGGTTGCAGTGTGGGCTGTGGTGGTCCAGCTAGGTCTGAGACCTGGACTCTTCTGATGGCTGCCTGTGTAAATGCCAGTGATGACTTCCCCTGCTCTGCTCAGATGCCACTTCAAGTCTGATCCTCCTTTGTCCCTCACAGCTGAGCTTTCCCCCTGGCCTCTACTCCCCTCACCCCGCTGAGGAGCTGAGTTGTGAAGCAACCAGGGCTGGAACATTTGTTTGGATCATCCTGGGGTGCATGACCAGGTGGTAGCAGGAAACAGGTGAGCTGCTCTTGTCGTTTTCAATCTGCCCTCTCCACCCAGCTTCAGAAGGAAGCAAGCACGTGTGCACTCCTCAGGAATGGAGTCCAGTCTTCCCACAGGCCTCCTGTTAGTCTCACCATCCCTCCAACCAGTCAAGGGGGCTTGCCTTCCCTATGTCCCAACCCAGGCCTGGGGTGCCCAGTATGTAGCTTGAACTGCTCACTCCCCAGGGCAGGTCTCTGCCCATGTATTCTCCCTTTTCCTCTCAGTCTCCTCCTGTGGGCACAGGTCATGACCCGATCACTTCTCTTTCCTTCCTACCCAATTCCATGTGGCTCTTACTTATAACCTTGGTTGTATAAGAGTATTTCTTCCAGTTAGCTTTTAGTGAGAATTGTTCCAAATGTAGATTGATTTTTGATGTGTTTGTTGGGGAAGGTGAGATCCATGTCCTGCTACTCTGCCATCTTGATCTCCTCTCTGCAATAATATGTTAAATAGCAGGAGTGCTTTTGTTTATCCTAGTTGCATCACTGGAATTCTCCTAAAGGCTTAGATTGAAACTGAACCCTCCATGCTTTTAAATTTTTTAAATGGCTACACAATAATTCACCAATTTTGATAAGTTTTATTTTTTTTTAATGCACACTGATATGACAGCTGTCACAATACAATCTAACAAAATAGTTTTGAATGAAGTTAAAGACAACAAAGCTCTACTGGAGACGTCTTACGGAAAAAAAAGACAAATGAACTTTTTTGCCAGCCCAATACCTGTATCAGTGTTCATTTTGACAAAGAATTGTAGTAATATTAGATGTTAACAATGGGGGAACTGGGTGAGGGGAATATGGGAACTCTGTACTATCTTTGTATGTTCTCTGTAACTCAAACATTATTCCAAAATAATGAGGTTATTTAAAATGAGAGATTTCCTGGGGGTTTTTTCTTTAGTTTTTTGTTTGTTTGATTTTGCATCCTTTATCCGGTTTGGTTGTTCCAGATTTTTAAGATAAAGAGATACAGGAATTGTCATTGTCTTACCTCCTTAATCTTCTTCTAGTAATCAATCAGCTTTTCTTGATATCGGTTTCCCAGTATGTGCCCCATTATATCTTCTAGATTAGACAAGAGGCTGGAATAAGGGTAAAACAACAGCAGGATAATTTCAGACCCCACAGGAACTGGACTGTGCATTGACTCTCATTCCCAGAAAACCATTTCTACCACCTATAACTTGGGATTGTAAGCTATGACACAGCCACAGATTCTAAAATTCCTATAAAAAATGTTTTACTTGTGCATTAAAAAATAAGTATAATTTAAAGATAAATAGCAGATTGTAGGCCATATACCTATAGTGTCTGTTTTTGTGTACTGCTTGATAAATCTCTCTTAGAGTATTTAAATCATGCCAGCTATTCAACGAAATACTCTAACAAAGAAGCAAGCTAAAATTAAAAATATATATAATCATAAATCTTTGTTTCATGATTCCTACTTCTAATTAAATTATTTTGTTTTGGAAACCTCTATGCCACACTTTTTATTCTTGATATGCTGTCCATCTGAAAGATGGCTGCCAGGACTCCCAAGGTATTCATGAAACAGATGCCAGTCTATGTTACTATTCTAGTTACATCAGGGCACAGCCGAGGAGGTACCACCTCCCAATATGTTCTATAATTTGGATCAAAAACCTTCAATATTTACTGCCAAACCCAGTATGGCAAGGAAATTCATGTGCACCCTTTGGCAATGCATATAGTGGAATCAGAATAGTCAGAAACCATCCTTCTTCCACTATGGCAAGTTCCAAATTTTTGTGCCTTTTTTTCCCCCTTGCAATTTGCTCTTTGAAGAAACTGGGTCATTTGCCCTTTGGATTTTACACAGGCTGGGTTTTGCAAATTGCAATCCATGGTGCTGTTTAACATGTTTATCCAACTATCTGCCCAACTATCTGAATTGCTTCTGTAAAAATAAACTTCCCCATATCAGCTATTTCAGTTTTCCTGAGCTATAGTTTGCACAGTAAAGGAAAACTAGACAAATTCTTGATTCTTTCTCATTATTTATCAGGTTTTCAAAAATAATGAATTGGTTCCCTAGCATCCTTCAAATGTGTTCATGAGTTTTTTTTTTAATTTATCATTATGAACTCATGGATTAAAATACATTTGAAATATTTCAATCAATTTCTATTGTTGTTGTAATTATATTCAAATTGACCCAAATTTGGTCAATGGATCCTAAATAAGTTGGCTCCTGAGTCCTTTGACTCAATTTAGAATTCTTTGATAGCTTCCTTTTTTCCTGGTAATGACAAAATTCTCCAGATGCATTTTGGAATTTCCTAGATCTGGAATGAGATATGTCTTCAGAGTCCTAGTTCCTCTTAGTGAGACATGATATTTAGAGACCATAATCCAAGCACTATGGTTAATCCTTGTTTCTAGACCTTTTCAGTGAAAAGGTCCAGTAAATAGCTTTTGATAAAATATTTATTGAGTTTACATAGGTATTTCTAATTTAAACTTAGAACTTTTGGAATTTTAACTTAATTTCTTTAATCTTGTATATATTTCTTCTTTTTCCCATTCTGAAAATCTCATTTCTCAATGGCACCAACCTAATACTTTGTTTGTTTCATCACATGCTACAAACATAACAGTCTCAGAATTGCAATACCAACATTATACCAACACAATCATTGAAGAAAACATTTTAAGATTTTTTGTTCTTTTTGTCCTCAAGTTTATACCACCTGGGTTGTGGTAATTTAAAATAATTCCTGGTACACAGTTATGGTTATCTATTACTTTCTCCATTTAATTTTTATGAATTACTCTAAATTTTGTTTTATAATTATAATTATGTAAAATATGTACAATTTTCAAAAATAAAATCTGCAAAACAAGTTACCTTCAGGAAAATCCAGCTCCTTTTTGCTTTCCCCTCTACTATACTATTTTCCTTTATAATTTATTTAAGTCTTTTAATTCATCTTTGCATTTTAATATTTAAAGGCATACATATATTCATCTACTTTTGTTAGATGGGTAGATGAATATATGGTACATATATGAATATATGTAATTTTCTACACCATGCTGTTTTCACTTAATGTAATTTGGAGATATCAGAGTAGGAGTATTTAGAAATGTCCTTTATTGCTTTTCCAACTGTAAATTACTCCATTCAGCATTATATCAACATTGTTGGATACCTTTATAAGGTCAATTCTTCCTTCAAAAACACGGTATGTCTTTTCATTTGCTCAAGTCTACCTTTGTGTATTTCTAGAGTCTTCTATGGTTTTTTTCATATAGGTTAGCTCCTGTTAAATTTAGGCTAGGTTCTTTGTTTATTTAATGGCTTGTTGATTTGTTTTGTTTCATTATCTTATATGAGGTTTTTACTTCTATATATCTTCTAGTTGAACTTTGTTTTATTTTTGAAAGTTATTGATTTTTTAATGTCAACTCTATAACTTTCTAACTTTTCTAATTCTCTTCCTGTTTGGAAGAGTTTTCCATTGATTCTGCTGTGTCTATTGATTATGATATATCATATTATGAAACATTATCATATCAGTTACAAATAAAGGTGGCTTTACTTCTTCCTTTCCAATATATACCTTTAATTTTTTTGCTAGTCTAATACTTCCAAAGCAATATTGAGTAATACTCCTTACACAGTATTAAAGAGAGGTGGGATATTTTTCTCAACTTTATAAGTAAAGCCTTTAGTATTTCCACAGTAAATAAGATGCTGGCTTAGGGACCGCAGTTTATGTATTTTATCATGTTATTGAAATATCTACAAATTTACATTTTTCAACATAAACGGGTATTTAAATTTGTCATGTTTAAAATATATAATGAGATTACTCTAAAATTTTTTCCTGATACTATATATAATAAATTATCTTAACTGGTTTCCAATAATGAACTACCATTGCATTACTAGAATTAACCCTAGTAACTCATCATGTTTTACTTTTAATGGGTCATGGGATTCTGTTTGCCAATATTTAATTTATTTTTTCATCAGTACTTATAAACGAATAAAATTTGTCTACAGTCTTCTTTATAGTCCAATCTTTGGCAAGTTTTAGAATTAAAATTACATTCACATCATAGAAAAACTTGGAGTTTTCTTGTTGTATTTTTCCTACTTTTTTGGTGAAAATATGTTAAGTAGTATTGGGATTATTTGTTGGGAGAAATCCCTTGTGAAATTTCCTGGAAATGATGAATTTGATGTGAAGTACTCTAATTTTTATATTTTCTGAGCTAAATGTCTTTTTAAAATTTCAATGTCAATTAGAGTCCTTCATGGAGACTTTCAAGAGAGTCTGCATAGGATTGTGTAAAGTAGCCTTATATTTTTAAATAGATTTTATTTTTGTACCTTCTCTTTTCTCCTGATTCTTAGGTTAGGTTTTTTAGTTTGAAAATTATGTCAAAGAAGTGATTTTTGGTTATATTTATTAGTTCCACAGAGCTTTATTAGGTGTACTAGTTTTTGTATAAATAATGTTTTTATATTTATTAATTTTCTCTGTCCTCTTTTTATTTAAATTTATTTCATTGTTCTTTTGTTCTTTTGCTTTTTGGATTCAGTGTCAAGGCATTTATTTTAACTTTTAAATTTTTATTTATAGGTTTTAACGTTATAATTTTCTCTGAAAATTAATTCATTTATAATGGTAAAGGTTATAATACGTTCTAAATTTTATCCTTATGTTCAAGAAATTCTGAAATCTTGATCTAAATTTTCTCTGTAATCCAAACGTTGGTTGAAAATAAATCTTTAAATTTCCAGGAAAAAAATCTTTAAAATGATTTTATATTAACTATTTTATTGCACTTTGGTAATGAATGATGCTTATATTACTTCTATTATTTGGAATTTTTGAGGTTTCTTTTCATGCCTAAGACACAGCCAATTTTTATGAATATTACCTGCTTATTTGCAAAGGACGTGTGCTGAGAATTATTTTTGTCCCCTTGACTTTCAAGGATTGAAGGAGATATATTAAAGTCAGCTTCTACCATTAGTATGCTATTGTCTCTTTCTAATTACATATTTGTATCTATTTTAAGAAAGCTGTTGCATTGTTTTGGGTGCATAATTATTAATAACTATTATGCCTTTACTGTGTTTTACAGCAAAGAGCACTATAAAGTTTTCTTTCTGTATGTATTGATCTGAATTTCACAATGCTAAACTCAAGGTTGTGACCCCTGTTTTCTTTTTATTGGGTTGACCAAAAAGTTCATTCGGTTTTTTCCATAATATCTTACAGAAAAACTTGAACAAACTTTTTTGCTCACCGAATATTTAAATTTATCTAATATATCTTTCTCTATTTTTTTTACATTTAATCTTTCCAAACTTGTTTTATTATGTATCTTTCATAAATCATATATTTGCATTCTGCTTTCTTAGTCAATTGAAAGTCTGTGTTTCTTTTTTATAGGTGAGTTAAGTTTATTTATATTTACTGATATGATTGATGTATTTCATCTCAGTTTTGTTATATTTGTCTGATACATATATAGGGAGTCTTTCTCTCTCTATATGTACCACTTCATTTTATCTTTTTTTAATATTTTGGAAGATCTTTTGTTACTTAAATAAGTTACTTAACATTTAAAAATATGTTTTTAAAAATAGGGCAGGGCTTCCCTGGTGGCGCAGTGGTTAGGAATCTGCCTGCCAATGCAGGGGACACGGGTTCGAGCCCTGGTCTGGGAGGATCCCACATGCCGTGGAGCAACTAAGCCCGTGAGGCACAACTACTGAGCCTGCGCATCTAGAGCCTGTGCTCCGCAACAAGAGAAGCCAGGACAATGAGAAGCCCGCGCACCGCGATGAAGAGTGGCCCCCGCTCGCCGCAACTGGAGAAAGCCCGCGCACAGAAACGAAGACCCAACACAGCCATAAATAAATAAATTAATTAATTAATTATTAAAAAATAGGGCATTTTTGTCCTAATGGTCACTTTTATTGTTATATCTTTATTATAATGTCATTCTTTTTGCCAATTCTGTCTGGTTCCCTGCTATGAACAATATTGAAATTAGCTAGTCATCTCAGTCTTTCTTTTCCCTTCTCTCTCATTCAGTACCTAATCTGGAGCAATAAGTGAGCTTAATCTACTTGCCATATAGTTTCCCCATTTTCCCCTCATTTAAAAAAATCTATGTTGAATATACATTATCAGAGCATAAACAATTATAGTATAGAGTACATATGATACAATATATATTATACACAGTATACATTACCTGAGTGCAAATCATTACATACTATCTTCTCATATCCTTCATTTTATTTCATTTATAAGGAAAAGTATATATTGACTGTTTACTAGCAGTCATTATGCTAATACACTTCCAGTCTTTCAGTTGTCTAAATTTATTTACCAGAAGTAGATTCCTCATTATGGGCTCATGAGAAAAATATTCCCTAATATCTTGCATGTTCACTGCATGTTATGCATGTCTTTATATTTGAAGGTTTTCCTTTTTTTTTGATATCTCAATATGTTACTTCATTGTCTTCTGGTGAATTTTTTTTTTTTTTAAAGACACCAATTGTACTTGAACATTTGTTACTTTTTAAAAAAATTAATTAATTAATTTATTTTTGGCTCTGTTGGGTCTTCGTTTCTGTGCGAGGGCTTTCTCTAGTTGTGGCAAGTGGGGGCCACTCTTCATCGCGGTGCGCGGGCCTCTCACTATTGCGGCCTCTCTTGTTGTGGAGCACAGGCTCCAGACGCGCAGGCTCAGTAGTTGTGGCTCACAGGCCCAGTTGCTCCGTGGCATGTGGGATCTTCCCAGACCAGGGCTCAAACCCATGTCCCCTGCATTAGCAGGCAGATTCTCAACCACTGCGCCACCAGGGAAGCTCCTGGTGAAATTTTTGTTCTTCAAAAACCTCATGTTAATCTGATTGTCCTTTCCCTCATAGGTGACTTGTCCCTTTTGTCAAGTTTTTTTTCATTGAAGTTTTTCTGGTGTTGGTTGTTCTGAATACATCTATCCAGTGTGAATTTTCAAAAAGTAAGTTTGTCTTCTTTATGTAAGTTTATTTCTTGAATTATAATTTTAATATTTTTACATTTGTTTCTTGGGTTTCAGTTTTGTATTCAGAGACAAATATGTTGGATTTTCTATTACATATATATATGTGTGTATATATGTATATATATACACACATATATATATATACAGACAGATAGATGAAATATAATAGAAACATATTATATTTCCCACTTTCTCTCAAATCCTTTTATCTATTTACATAATTCATTTTGATTAAATAAAGATACATTTCCTCCTTTTAATCTTCTATTTATCTTTTGACATTATGTTTGTTCTAGTGTTTCTCTAATTCAGTATTTATTTCTGAAGTAATTTTGCTTTGATTTTTAATCTTTATTTTTATTGAAGTATAGTTGATGCACAATATTGTATAAGTTACAAGTGTACAATATAATGATTCACAATTTTTAAAGGTTATATTCCATTTATAGTTATTATAAAATATTGGCTATAGTCTCCATGTTGTACAATATATCCTTGTAGTTTATTTTATACCTAGTAGTTTGTACCTCTTAATACCCTACCCCTATATTACCCCTCCCCCATTCCCTCTCCCCACTGGTAACCACAAGTTTGTTCTCTATATCTGTGAGTCTGCTTTCTTTTTGTTATATTCACTAGTTTGTTGTACTTTTTAGATTTCACATATAAGTGATATCACACAGTGTTTGTTTTTCTGTGTCTGACTTAGCTCACTTAGCATAATGCCCTCCAAGTCCATCCATGTTGCTGCAAATGGCAAAATATCACTCTTTTTATGGCTGAGTATTCTATTGTGTGTGTGTGTGTGTGTGTGTGTGTGTATAAAACATCTTTATCCATTCATCTGTTGATGGACAATTAGGTTGCTTCCATATCTTGGCAACTGTAAATAATGCTGCTATGACTACTGGGGAGCATGTATCTTTTTGAATTAGTGTTTTTGTCTTTTTTGGATATATATCCAGGAGTGAAATTGCTGGGTCATACGGTAGTTCTATTTTTAGTTTTTTGAGAAACCACCAATCTGTTTTCCACAGTGGCTGCATCAATTTACATTTCCACAAACAGTGTACCAGGGTTCCATTTTCTCCACATCCTCATCAACATTTGTTTTTTATGTTCTGTTTGATGACAGCCATTCTGACAGGTGTGAGGTAATATCTCATTGTGGTTTTGATTTGCATTTCCCTAATGATTAGCGGTGTTGAGCATCTTTTCATGTGCCTGTTGGCCATCTACATCTCCTCTTTGGAAAAATGTCTATTCAGTTCTTCTGCTCATTTTTTAATTGGGTTGTTTGGAACAAGACAAGGATGCCCACCACTTTTATTCAAGATAGTTTTGGAAGTCCTAGCCACAGCAGCCAGAGAAGAAAAGAAAAATAAAAGGAATCCAAATTGGAAAGGAAGAAGTAAAACTATCACTGTTTGCAGATGACATGATACTATACATAGAAAATCCCAAAGATGCCGCAAGGAAACTACTAGAGCTCATCAATGAAATTGGTAAAGTTGCAGGATACAAAATTAATATACAGAATTCTGTCGAATTTTTATACACTAACAATGAACTATCAGAAAGAGAAATCAAGAAAACAATCCCATCTACCATCACAGCAAAAAGAACAAAATACCGGACTTCCCTGGTGGCTCAGTGGTTAAGAATCTGCCTGCCAATGCAGGGGACACGGGTTCAAGCCCTGGTCCTGGAAGATCCCACATGTCACGGAGCAACTAAGCCCGTGAGCCACAACTACTGAGCCTGCGTGCCACAACTACTGAAGCCCACATGCCTAGAGCCCATTCTCTGCAACAAAGAGAAACCACCACAGTGAGAAGCCCATGCACTGCAACAAAGGGTAGCCCCCACTCGCCACAACTAGAGAAAGCCCGTGTGCAGCAACGAAGACCCAACACAGCCAAAAATTAATTAATTAATTAAAAAGAATAAAATACCTAGGAATAATCCTACCTAAGGAAATTAAAGACCTATACTTGAAAAACTATGAGACACTGATGAAAGAAATTGAAGATGACACAAACAGATGGAAAGATATAACATGTTCTTGGATTGGAAAAATTAATATTGTTAAAATGACCATACTACCCAAGGCAATCTACAGATTCAATGCAATCCCTACCAAAATACCAATGATGTTTTTCACAGAACTAGAAAAAATAATTTAAAAATTTGACGGGAACACAAAAGACTCTGAACAGCCAAAAAAATCTTGAGAAAAAAGAACAGAGCTGGAGGAATCACATGCCCTGACTTCAGACTATACTGTAAAAGCTACAGTCATCAAATAGTATGGTACTGGCAAAAAAAAAAAAGACACAGAGGTCAATGGAACAGAACAGAGAGCCCATAAATAAACCCAACACTCCTACGGTCAATTAATCAAGGCAAGAATAGACAATGGAGAAAAGACAGTCTTTTCAATAAGTGGTGCTGGGAAAACTGGACAGCTACATGTAAAAGAATGAAATTAGAACATTCTCTAACACCATATATAAAAATGAACTCAAAATGGATTAAAGGTCTAAATGTAAGACAGGATACCAAAAAACTCCCAGAGGAAAACATAGGCGGCACACTATTTGACATAAATCACAGCAATATATTTTTGAATCTGTCTCCTGAAGCAGAGGAAACAAAAGCAAAAATAAACAAATGGGACATAATTAAACTTAAAAGATTTTTCACAGCAAAGGAACCCATCAACAAAACAAAAAGACACCCTATTGAATGGGAGAAACAACAAAATGGGAGAAAATATTTGCAAATGATATAACTGATAAGGGGTTAATATCCAAAATATATAAACAGCTCATACAACTCAATATCAAAAAAACAAACAACCCATTTATCAACTCTCTTTAGATGTCTTTTTATATCCTATCATATCATTTCAGAATTTGTCTAATTATGAATTAAGCTTTTTTTCATTATCTCTATCATTATCTTGAATTTTATGTCTTTTTCAAAGAACTATGTTAAAATTCTCATCTTTTGGACTGCATGTTGTTCTTTCATACTTTGATGGTCTATAAACCAGTCTTTTTCTCATTATTATTACTGTTTTTAATAATGAATTTTTGTAGGATTCAAACATAATCCTTTTATGTTGTTTGAGATGAGTTTTTTTGGATTGCTATAGGAGAGGGAGATTTAAGACAGCTTTTTTGATTATTTTTCTGAATATTAGAAGCTATCAACAATAACTTGGTTACCTTTATAGCTACCCTGCAATAGCATCTTTTACCTTCTGAGATTTTTCTCATCTTTCTTCCACGCACCTTCTTTTATCTGGCTCTTCTTTTTTGCCCACATATCTCTATTACTCAATCCAGATTCTACTCCTAGCGATTTCTCTTCAATATGTGGTTTTGTCCTGGAAGTAAGCATACATTATTAGGTTCAAAAAATCAATTGGAACCACACCACCTAGCTTTTTTTTTTTTAGCCTTATATTTAGATGTGTTCTTAGATGCAATCATAAATAAAATAATTTCAATACACTAAGAAATAAAAAATCATAACTATTAGAAGTCTGGGGAAAAAAAAAAAAAGAAGTCTGGGAACACACCTAAAGAGATTCTATCTCTTTAACTTCCCATGTTTGTGATTATATAGTCAGAAAATTTTCCAAGGATATATCACACAGAAAGTTTATTCCATCCATCTTTCTTCTTTGCAGGCCATTATTTTATTTTATTTTATTTTTTAACATCTTTATTGGAGTATAATTGCTTTACAATGGTGTGTTAGTTTCTGCTTTACAACAAAGTGAATCAGGTTAAAATGAGCCATCTTCTCTGAATTACAGGTTAGGCTTTGTCATCACCTGGTTTTATTCAAACTTTTCCTAGTCTCTTTGCAGCCACCTGTGAATTAGAGCCTGCAGTGCCACATAGTTTGCTATTCTCATGTCAATTCACCCATGCTTTCCACACTGAGAGGGAAACCCTCAGTTCGGGGAAGATAATTTGTTGTGACTTAGTTGTTAGATTGTCTCTCAACGTCATCAGAGTCCCCTTTGCCCTTCACATTTCCTCCTGCACAATTGTTCATACAGTAATTTGGTCTTAAAGCTATTAGTGGTTTGGCCCTAAAAACTATTATTTGGGAATTTATTTTGTCACTTAGTTTTGTTTTGAATGCTATCCATGCAATTTAGTGTTTTGATTATTGTTGGTTTTGTTTTTGCCATTTTATAAACTGAAATGCTGTTTTTGAGGGTGAGGGTAGAAATCGGGGAGATTTCAAAAACTTTACTAATTCTGCCACCTTCTTACTATGAAGCTCTTCTACTTAAATTTAGATTAAATATATTAGACTATGAAAACTAAGAAAATTAATTATCTTCTTTTTACCACAATATAAGACAAATGTTACTGCATTTCATGTTTTCAATGGATTCCTAGAAACAGATTATTGAGAAATGACAAGCATGTGGAACTGGGAAATATATGTCAAAAATAATTGATATGGAAAGATATTCAAAGCACTTCTAAGAAATTTTAATTGAAACAAGGCAAAAATTATAGGTTAAAAATAAACTACTTGGGTTGCTTGATGTTTTTATTTAGACATGCTATTTTGCCTCATTAATACTCATCATAAAAACTCGTATTATTCTTTTCCAATAGTAAGGTTCACTCTATAAAATTCAAAATAACCAATCATTTCCAACCATCAAGCCATGTTCTACTTTCAAGAAATTATTTTGTTCAGACTAAGCTAATTTCTAAACAATGTGTTAGAAATAAATACATTCAAACCTCTCAGGACACGCTTATCATTTTCTCAAGAATCTATAAAATCCCATTACTTGTTAATAGAGTTTGATGTAGATTGAAGAAAGATAAGTGCATCATAAACCACTTAGTGATGAGATCTCAAACTGAGCCACTTATTGATTCTTAACTCCTGTTTACCCTGCATCATGTTTAAGTATGCCAATTTCACTCTATTTGGTGAGATTTATCTGAATGCTAACACTTGAATTGAAAGAATGATTAAAGTCTATTTCCTTGAAAATAAATGGTATTCTTTTTCAACATGGAAGTGATTCTTAAATTGAAAACCAAGATATTTTTCTACACATGTCTATACATGAGATATAAAAAAATGGCACATGATTTAATCTGTGCTCATTCTAACGAAAAGTGATCTGCAAAAACTATCCTATTTTTCTATTTAGATTGTAAGTGAGAAACAGTTGAAGTGGTAAATGAGTATAGGAGCTAGTGCTCCTACATATGATATATATACATATATATATATATGAGAAAGAGTACTCAAATCCAAAAAATATGTAAAAACATAAAAATTTGGAATAGAGGAAGGTGATATATTAATATATACCTAATAGAGTAAAATATAAGATATTTAATGCAAGAATATGTTAATAAATCTGACATTAATAATGAAACGGATCATTTCTATAATCAAAAATTATCGTAGTCTAATCAAAATCAGGAAGCTCTAATTTTAAAAATAAATAAAACTTCCTAAAAAGCATGAAATTTTTCATTTAGAGTGGCAGATGGCTAACATGTCATAAAAGGATCTCTTCTAATTTTCTTATAAGTAACTGTAAAAATAAAAAAATCTTTAAAAATTAATGTGCTACATAATTGAAAAGTAAGTCTAACAGACAAACTGTTGCTAGGAATATTTTCTCCACCTTCAAAGCTTTTGGAGTGGGATCATAATCTTAAATGTAAAACTTTCAGGAGAAAATGTAGGGAAAAATCAGCATGGTATTATGACTCACAAATTGGTCTTCACCAAAATTAAAACTTCTACTTTTCGCAAGACAGTTAAAAAAATGAAGAGGTAAACAACGTATTTGAAGAGTATATTCTCAATGCGTACAAACTAATATCAAACTAAAGGACTTTTATCCAAAATATATAAATAACTTACAATCCAAAATAAAAGACAAAAGACCCAATTAAAAATTGGCAAAAGACTTGAACGGATACTTCACAAAAGAAGACATACAAACAGCCCATAACCATGTGCAGAGGTGCTCAACTTCATTAGTCATCAGGTCAGGGAACTGCAAATTAAAACCACAAAGAGATACCACAACATGCCCACTAGACTAGCTAAAATTAAGAAGCCTGTCAATGCCAAAGGACAGAGGCTCCTTTAGATGATTTTACTGCTGCCTGAATCTCGGTATTTGGCTTCCAATTAAAGAGGAATTATGTGAGGAAATTCACTGGCTCATTAATAAAATTAAGCACTGATTTTCAAGCATTGGTAATACCGGGAAAACTTCAATCTTTGGTTCCTATCCCTCCCTGGTAACTTTGAATGATCTGCGATGTTTTACATGGTAAGAGAACCAGTGGATGTTCTTACAACCGGAGATAACAGTGAGATGAATGAGAGTTTTTCAAAAACAAGGAATTCTTAGGGAAACAAGATTATGAGATCCAGCCACTTTTTCCATATGGAGATTTTCCCTCCATTAGTCATCTTGGTTGTTCTTTGTTTAGCCTTCTTAAAGAAGTCAGTAGATTCCCTATCCATAAAGAGTGTCCCCAAATTTCACACATTGAAGAACTAGAAAAAATGCTGTCAGAGAGAATGGTCATGAGATTCTTAGGATAGGCAATGATCATAAAAAAGCATTCCCTGAAAAGTCAGAGTGATGGTTTATTTGGGAGAGATGTTTCCTTATATGGATAATTTTTAAGTCTTTGTATCCAGAATCCACATTCAGAAAGTCATCAATGTGAAACTCTTAAAAAATAAAACAAAACTACGTTTAGAGATTCATGAATCCATTAGATCATATTTTGATATTTTCTTCATGAAAATAAGTGTGCTGAATAAATTCTGAATAAAGATGCACTGGGAAACTATTCAATGACTTGTGAGAGACTTTTAAGTAAAGAAATCTGAACTAAATAATGCATGAACATGCGTACTTGCCACTGTCTCCTTGATTTTGCTTAAAAGAGTGCCTTGCAAAGAATAGTTGCTTATTAAATATTTACTAAATGAATGAAGGGTATATACTTAAATTCAAATAGGTAGATTTTAAAAAGACAGCTTCAGAGTGACGATAGATAGAAGGGGAGTAACGCCTTCAATTTTTAATAGTCAAGAAAAGAGATTCAACTGTGGTATGCTCAACCCAGTTAAGGAAATTGATTTGGATAAAAAATTATTCCCTGTGTACGTTATGATTGAAGGGGATGGAGAAGAGAGGATGTGTAACAGTTATACAGTTGCTGGTTATTTGTGGGGGAAAAAAAATAATCAAATTCATAACCAAACTGATTTTTAAAGTATATTTTAATCAAGGGCATATCTTCTTCCTCCAAAAAGCCATCCTTGAACCATTCTGAATTCCATATTGCCAATTATGAAAATTATCATGCTCATTGGTTGAATGTATTTTTTGAAGTGACCATTTTGCCTCCAACTTATCACATGCCATTGAATCTATAAATCCCTTATCTTAGAGACATAAACACACTGACATTTTTTTTAATTGAAAGTTTCTATTCATTCACCTTCTAGAATTGTTGCAAGTGCAACCAGAAATAAATTATTTTTTTTGGCCGCTCTGCACATCTTGTGGAGTTTTAGTTCCCCAACCAGGGATTGAACCCACTCCCCTTGGCAGTGAAAGCGTGAAATCCTAACCACTGGACAACCAGGGAATCCCCCAGAAATAAAATTTTCTTGATTGTTTGGCTCCACACTGATTACTGTTGAAAGAAAGAAATCAAGTTTTTCAAGAACTCAAGTATATTAACTTTTTAAAATTTTTTCTATTTTTCTCCCCAAATCCAATTATTTCTTTCACACTAGCCCCTGAGTAATGATAACTATTGAACTCTGAGTGATAAGACTTGCAAGGGAATTGAGAGAAGTGTGCATTCACACACCATAATATGTGTGGTCTTGTGATGCTATAAACTCCTTTCAGGGGACACAATCAATTCATACATATTTACCACTAGAATTTAGTTCCAAAGCGTCACAGCCATGTTAAAGTCATAGACCCTCCTGGCTTTCAGACAGGATTTTTTTTTTTTTTTTTTTTTTAGAGACAAAAGGCATTGAAGAGCATTTCTTACAAGTATATGTGAGTCTTGGCCACCTACTTCTGAGGACCCCATTTGTTCTTGCATACCATTATAAAATGTTTATTTTTAAGAGTGATAATATGCAAGTCAGCTTCATTTTTCAGTGCAGTTCTTATTCTGTCTTTACAGAAAATCTTGTCATTCTGTTGCCCCAATCTCACAATATCTTGATTCACTGTTTACATTTTTCTTTTCTGCTTAAATGTTTTTACTCTTTATTCTGTCAGCATTGTCAGAAATAATCTATAGCTCAGCATACCTAAATTTGACATTGAACATCGACTATGTCTCTTACCCATTTCTTTTCTTATATTTTCTGCCAAAGCCTTCCCATCATTTCATACTTCAGAACGCACTGTCTTCTTCCTTTCCTTTACAGATTATGCTTCACAAGGGAACTTTTGCTCCTTCTCCGGAGCTTCTGTCAAACACAACTGACCTTTTCCAATTCTAAGTTCGTACTAACAGATTGGAAAGCCAAACATTTTACTCTTCTACTCCAAAATGTTTCTGAACATAAGTTGTCAACCACAGTACACAAGCCCCACCCTTGATATCTGAACTCAATTTGCTGGTAGGTCTGTTTCAACCTATTCAACCAGACATTGTTCAATGTCATGAAATATTTAATTTGCTTCCAATAGCTTCCTGTTTTCAAGTCACCTTACATAAAAACATAAAATTACTTTCCAAACAAATTATTTTTGGAGCCAAAATGACATTATTTTTTTAAACATATGTAATAATCTACTCCGACATGCTTGATTCACATTTGAACTTAAAGCACATTTTGGAAAACTACATCTACTGTTTCAGAATTATAGAGTGTTAAGAAATAACTGAAACAATAGGATTAATTCATCATAAGGATATTAAAAGTATTTAAAAGGTCATGTGAAGCAACTATTTTAGAATGACGGAAGTGCAAATAGCAAATAGTTTAGCTGGACTTAAAGTTGCAAAGTTCTTTTTAGAATCTTGCTTAATTACTGACTTCTACCGTCACACCACCATTTTACAAAACAAAAGGCTACTGCAGAATATTGGGGTTGGTACGTTAACTAGGCAGGAATTTGTGAGTTTACCTTCAATATTAAGTTTTCCTTTCTTGTCATTTGTCTGTATATAATTTTATTACTCTTTTGTTTTCTTATGTGGGTTAACACCATACAATTTAGTAACACTGAGGAATTTATAACACTGTTTTACTCTCTCCCCGATCATTAATTAAAAGCATTTAATAGATTAAGCTTGATGTGAATCCCTCTGATATCATCTTAAACACCTCCATTGGTCCCCACAGTTCAGTCAGCATACATTGCTGAGAAGGCACATCCATTTTGTTTGTAAATGTAAATGAAATATCTACACCAACTGAGAGTAAAGGAAGATAACGGAAAGCTTTCTGGCAGGAGGAGAAGAGAGGCAGGCAAATACTCTATACAGAGGATTACTCTGAACAGGAACATGGTTGTTTTTGATGCATCTGCTGCAAGAGTAGCAGACTTTCAGTACAGCTCCCAACTGCCCTGATCTCCTCAACAGCCCTGATGCAGAAAACTCTACAGGTAAAGTTCTTTGTCTTTCATATATTTTAAGATATTTGAATCTTGGCAATATCTATCTGATAGATTATACTGTTGTTGTTCAGATCAGTGATCAGTTAACTCTGGGAGCGTTCTAAAAGATCCGTTTAGTCATTTTCAGTCTTTAATCCAAATTATTCCAGTTGACTAAATTTAATGATTTTTTTTTTCACCCATGGCTGATTAAGTGAGTTGAATTGATTTGAACATTTTTTACTCTCATCCTCACTCTATATATGCCACATGATTGCCTTCTTCCATCTCTTTTTCCAATGGATGGACAGTTGGCTTTTTCCTTTGAAGTCCACTTAACTTTGTTTTGTTTGGGACCAGACTAAGACAGGGATTACTGACTCTAATTTTTTTGTTGTTGTTTAAAGCAAAGACTTCAAAGACAATCAGGGCTGCCAATTCTTCAGTGCTATGACAGGTTTAGACATATCAACCGTGCCAACATGACAACAATTTGTTGCTGTGTATACGGGTAACTGAGAGTCAGTGGGAATGGAATTATTTTACATGTTTGTGCATACTCATGTCACTTAACAAGGTTAGTGTAAGGATCTGACTTTTTGCCAGACCATTTGCCTATCAAGTTGCAGAACTGCTGACTATATTTGAAGAATATGAACAGAATGAGATGATGGCCTTTACTCCTAGGCAGCTGGTTTAATATAGGAATCAGCAACATGCTTTCCCTGAGGGTCTGGCTGAGCAGCAATATTCAGTAATGTCCATGGGATAACAAGGGAAATAAAGAGAAGAAGATCATAAAAGAGAAAGATGAGAAAGTAAGAGATACTAAAGGAAGATGTAAATATTGGCAAATTGGTGATATTATCAATACTAACATCATGTAGAAGAATATTTTTCCCCTTGAATCTTTTCAAGCTTCATTTGAAAGTATCATAATCTACACAGGCCATTTTTAACACCTCAACTATTCTATTCATTTTAATCTTGTTTATTTAATATCATTCACATCAAAATGCTCTGAATAAGTTTATTAATGAGTTTTTAATATCTGAAGACTTTACACATACTTTTCCCTCTGCTTGAGTGTCTCTACCCTGCTTGCTGACTGCTAATTGCTAAGCTGAAGCCTTTTTACCTGGCCTCTCCTCTAGGATCTCCTTATCTGTCCTGCCATAGCATTCTGCATGTGTGTGTGTGTGTGTGCATATATATATATATATATATATATGTACATATACATATATATATATATCTCACAAACTGAAGTATAGGCTTGTAGGTTTATTCTCCCACTAGTACCCAACTCCTAACAGCAGACACTTGATCCTTTTTTTCTCTTTTTATCATTCAATAAATGTTTGAGGTAAGAATAAACACTGAAAAAAAATTGTTTTGAATGTAGACAAGCTCTTAAAGCAAGCATGCAAAAATAAAAGTGATAAACTAGATAAGGTGGCATTTTTTCTGTTTTTTTCTCTACTAACAGTATTAGTAAGACTGATAGCTACCATTACTGCATGCATACCATGCACAAATCCCATACTGAGTTATTTATATTCATAATTTAATTTGAATTTTACAAGAACCCTATGAGGTATTATTTATGTCATTGACAGGTGGTAAAACAAAATTTTGAGAGGTGAAATTTATTTCCACATTACTAAAGTGGCTGAACCTGAACTTACCTCCTGGCCCTCTATGCAGAGATCATACCCTTACCCACTACTCTTGGCTGCCTTTTGTTTTATTTCTATCTCTTATTGATACTATGTGTATTAAAAAATAATAAGGCCCATTTAACAATAAATGTTACATGTTTTATCTAATCAATTCAGATATTTTTGATTTTAAGATTGGTATTCTGATTCAAGATGGCATTATCATCTTACCCTCTCAGGACCATTACAATGATAAGAAAGGAATAGAGAGGCATATGCTCAGAATAATGAGGAAAGTAGAAGAGAGCCAGGTGAGGCAAGAGATTTCAATTTTTTTCTGCAAGTTAAAAAAGGAGATAAATATTAATTTTTAAAAAACCCAGAATATTAAAGCAACTTTCCAGAACACCCATAGACAGATAAAAGCCATGTGCAGACCTTGCTAGTCATACCTTGGAAATATTTGAAACTTGGAAATCCATGTACTTAGAAAACAGAAGGGAAAGGTGGTGTGGAAAACAAGACTATTAATTGACAGTCTTCAATGGAGCTTTTACTTTCCCTCTACCACCAAGAAAAACCAAGTTACAGACTGCTGTTTACACTGCAGGTTAAATAGGAAAAAAAAAATTATTCTCCAAACAAATTGAGGAGACTATCCGGAGAGAATTAGGACAGGTAATACGGGTTTTGGTATTCAAGACATTTGGGGGTATCCAAGTACTTACACCTCAAGCAAATTTACCAGTCAACAAGGATTCACATTCATAAATCTCAGGTTATTGACTCATCCTTAAGTATGAATAGAAAATGAACTGCATTTGTTTAAATCCCGAGCATGGCAGAGCATGTTCAAAGTTTAAAGAGTGAGAGATAATAGATGAAAAAGGAGGAAAATATGTAAAAAAAATTGGGGTGAAAATAACTTTAAAACATTAGTATTTTTTAAAAGATTGCAGTTAATGAAGCCAAAAATAATGTTCATAGGAATTGTTCAATGATCAAGTCAAAAAAAAATCTTCCAGAATGCAGAACAAAAATATACATAAAAATGTTAAAGAAAATGTAATCTAGTGAGTTCAGTAATTGATAATGGGAATTCTAAAAAGAAAGAATGCAGCTAAAGAATTACATTTTAAAAATAATAACAATAATAAGGAATATGACCCAGTTAAAGGAAAACAGGAATCTTCTAATTAAAATTATACACAGTAACTAGCACAGTAAATAAAAATCAACACACTTAAAAATCTCATTGTAAAATTTCTAAACCCAAAGAATAAATACAAGGTACTAAAACCTAGAGAAAAGAAGAAAAAAGGTCACCTACAAAAAAAATTTTAAAAAGGGGGGGATCAAATTGGCTGCACACTTCTTAATAGCAATATTGTTGGCTAGAAGGCAATGAAGAAACATTCTCCATGAAAAAATTCTTTGAGTTTTACATTCACCCTAGCCATCAATTAAAGATGAATGCAGTTTTTTCAAACATGAAGAAATCAGAAAGTTTAACTGCCAACATATCTTCTCTTGCAAAGTGACTTGTAGATACACTGTAATAAAACAAAGATGACAATAAATAAAGACATACAGTCCAGAAAATATGTGAAGGGAAGCTGCAACTTTGCAAAAGACTTAGTAAACATACAATTCAGAGAGGAGACCGAGCAGAATTTCAAAGAGAAGTCTTCAGAAAAAATGAGAGGGGAACAGATGGAATGGAAAAAGATTTTATAGACAAAATTCACTGATTAATAATTTGTAAAAACTTAAGGTTATAATAAAGGTGTATAATGCAAGTAAAAAAATAATAACAGAATAAGAAAGACTGCCAGTAATTTCAAGAAAAATTTTCAAATGTTGGACAAGAAAATCATGGTATAGAGCAAATGGGCCAAACTGAAAAAGGTACCTTCAAGAAGAATGGGTGGAGTCACCCAAAGTTTGAATGGGTAAGAAACTGGAAGCTATCAGGGATGTGAGGAAGGAGCCATATTTCTCCCAAGAAGAAAAAGGGATGGCATTGAGAAACTCTAACAAGATATTAAAAGAAAATTAGCACTGTGCATTGAAGGCAAAGTTTACTTTGGCATGGTTTGGAGTAACATTGGCGAAGTGCAAGGAAGAATAATTGATATTAATATTCTTTGAATGGCACAAAAATCTTATTTGTGGAAAAGGAAAATAAAATAATAATAGTATTCTACTAAGGATTTTCAGTGAATAATATGTACACTATCATCATCATGTAAACACATTTAACTGGAGTTCTGGGGGGGTAGGGAGAGAATTAATCTAAAGTTAAGCATGATGCCTTAATTATAGTTATGGAGTAAAATGTAAATGCAATCAACCTTGACAATGCAAAAGCTAAAGTAAAATGACAGAAACTGAGGTGGGAGGAAAGCTGGGGAACTAAATTGAAAAGAGGCTGAGAGTCTACGCAACAAAACTCTCATTTATAGCAGGGAGTATGTAGATAATTTAATCAGTTCATAAATCAATAAACAGAGAGGCAAGTGTTTTTTAAAGATATAGATAGAAATCTAAAAACAATGTTTTTCAGACTTCCCTGGTGGCGCAGTGGTTAAGAATGTTCAAGCCCTAGTCCGGGAAGATCCCACATGCCACGGAGCAATTAAGCCCGTGCGCCACAACTACTGAGCCTGCGCTCTAGAGCTTGTGAGCCACAACTACTGAACCCACATGCCACAACTACTGGATCCCAAGCGCCTAGAGCCCGTGCTCTGCAACAAGAGAAGCCACCACAGTGAGAAGCTCGCACACCACAACGAAGTGTAGCCCCCGCTCTCCGCAACTAGAGGAAGCCTGCGTGCAGCAACGAAGACCCAATGCAGCCAAAAATAAATAAATTAATTAATTTAAAAAAACAAAAACAATGTTTTTCATAATATAACCTGTTATCTGATTTGATTTTTAACCCATGTGCATGTATTAATTTGATAAGAATTTAAGAAGAATTTAAGGAATAGTCCTTAGACTTAGATTTTAGATTTCACACAATCCAAAATGGTTTGGTGCTTCCCTGCACTTGTACTTGTCTCACCAGAAGATTTTCACATACTTTGACCACAGCTTCTTCTTATTGACAACGATTGTAAGACATCATCAACTGTGAGATAGTGATACATCTCAATTTCAGAGATATTATAGTG
Organism: Eschrichtius robustus; assembly: GCF_028021215.1. Taxonomy (NCBI): domain Eukaryota; kingdom Metazoa; phylum Chordata; class Mammalia; order Artiodactyla; family Eschrichtiidae; genus Eschrichtius; species Eschrichtius robustus. Next base: position 28,936,381 of record NC_090838.1, read on the forward strand.
TGAAAATAAAAATGAGGACCTTAGATCAGTGCAATAAGGTAAATCAGATTTAATTCAGACAGATGGCCCTATTCACCTACAAGAAAATGTAACAGAAACCACTACAAAGTTGAATAGCTAATAGTGAAAAACATTGGTTCATTTCAAAGGACACCTGATCAGCATGTTATCAGAGCTGCAGTGGGTAACAGAGCATCAGAGCACAACCTTAGCTCTGGGCAATAATACTCATGCAAATATTACTACTGAAAAAGGCCTCATTCTCTAAAGTGTTGCTGTAAGAAATCTATACGTATTGAATCGTTAGTTCACAATTAAACAATAAAACAAAGGAGCTTAATTATCCACTTACTTAAGAGAAAGATCAGCCTCCTGTGAGAGCTCCAGAGACAATTACTTGAAGTTGACCACTGCATGATAAATTCCCAATCAGTAAAATGATTTTGTTACACTAAATTAAGCTGATAAATATTTACAACTGGAAAATGACAAGATATGACATCTCTTCTGTTCATCGCAGGCATGCTCTGATTAACAAAATTTGCCTCAGTAAAATATGCCACATACAGATTTTTCCATATAATATTATGCTTGTTGCCATCAAGAACATGGGTGATGAAGTATTTCTTAAGGAAACCCCCAAATAACCAAAAATCATTGGTTCTGGGCTCTTAAGTTGGCTTTGCAATTATGTATAAAAAGTCTGTTTTTAAACTTTTGTTTCAGGAATATTGTTAAAGATTTTTGATTTCTTACCTCTTCCAACCACTCTTCATAATCATTTTGTTTTTCAGATAATAATGAGTTCTCAATTCTTCGAGGCTACTACACCTATTCTGCAAATTTTGATGCTGTACTTTTGTTGTTTGCATATGTTCAGGCAGAGACATCATATCACGACTGCCACCTGGCCTGCATCTATCATAAGATATCATTAACAGGATAGTGATACAAATGCAATCTAGGAAAATATGTCAATGAATATACCCATGTCCATATATCTATATCTGTATATATTTAAAAACACAATCTTTAATATTATACAATCCAACCATTTCTACTTTTTTTGCTTTAACAAGGCAACAATGAGCATTCATGTCTATATTTATATCACTGTATATGAATATTTGTACGAGTGCGTCTATAGCATGAATGCCTATAAATTTAACTGAGTTAAAAAGTACAAATCATTTACTATTACAACTATTGTCCTCTAAAAATTTGTCCTCTTTCATATTCACATCAGGCGAGTTCCTGTTTAATTTTGTGACTGTCAACTCATGATATTATTGAGCTTAGTTTATACACCTTTGAAAAAGCCTGTCTTTAAGATATTTATATCTTCCTGCAAAACTTGAGTGTTAACGTTTTAAACTGTCTAGAAATATGGTACTAGAAAGATGTGAGAATTTCTGGACATAATTCTGATAAAATTCGTCTAAAACCATGTAAACTCTTTTATCACTTCACCATTGTACATGTTAAAGTGTTGCCATGTACAAAATAAACAATGTGATTCCTAACAAACAAATAAACAAACAAAAAGACAAGGAGAGCATGTGAAGAGAAATCTAGTGCACGCTTGGAGGTAAAGTCTGTAAATCTGCCAATAGAAGGATAACCACCAAAGGACTGGCCCTTGTCAGAGTGTCAGTTAACGTTGCTTAGGACACATCGTGAATATTTCAACAAAAAAGTGTTATTTTAATGCTCAATTTTTTCCCACTATACTATTAATTCTTGTGTTAACACCACATATATTATTACACACCAATGATAGAAAGTTTTGCCAACAATATAATTTAAAGAGCACTATCAAAATCAACAATAGAAAAATTGGACTTATATGCTAAAAAGATTTTACTGTAAGGCAAGGTTATTTCAGCTAATTGAGTTGTATGTATATATACATATACATATTATACGTATACACACACAGACAGCTCTGGACTTAACATTTTTTGACTTTGCAATGTTGCAAAAGCGAAAAGCATTCAGTACAAACCATACTTCGAATTTTGAATTTTGATCTTTTCCAGGGCTAGTGATATGCGGTCTGATCCTCTCTTGTGATGCTGGGGCAGCGGCAGCAGTCCCAGCTCCCAGTCAGCCACATGATCACAAGGGTAAACAACTGATACACTTACAACTATTCTGTACCCAGACAAACATTCTGTTTTTCACTTTCAGTACAGTAGTCAATAAATTACACGATATTCAATAATTTTTTTTTACAAAGTTGGCTTTGTGTTAGATGATTTTGCCCAACTTTAGGCTAATGTAAATCTTCTGAGCATGTTTAAAGTAGGCTAGGCTAAGCTATAATGTTCAGTAAGTTAGGTGTATCAAATGCAATTTCGATTTATGATATTTTCAACTTATGATGGGTTTATTGGGATGTAACCCCATCATAACTCAAGGAAGATCTGCCCATGTATTTTACATATAATAATACTTGGTCTCTGATTAAAAAAAGATTACCTGAAAATTCATTTTTTTCTGCTCTTCAAAATTGGACTGACTAGTCAATATTTTTAAATCTTTTAATCCATTGTCCAGCTTATCTCAAATGCATCTTTCTTCAGAGAGCTAATAACTGATCCCATAAGGTCAATTTCTAGCTTCAGTTCAGTAAACAGGGTTTAAGGTTATCTATGACTTGGCATTAAGGATACAGATTATGCCTTTCCTGCAGCCAGATACACAGAAAAGATAAAACAAATGCACAGCTAAAAGCAGCATGTCATAAAATATTTACCAGTTTACTGGCAAGAAATGTGGTCAAGACATAAAAGTATAGCAAAACACAACTATTTTCCACCACCATGCTTCTATCCTATAATTCAAGTGTACCATTTTGAAGGTCAATATTTTCTTAATAACTATGACAAAATAAAAAACAAACCTCAGCCTATCATTCAACAGTTCCTGATTTATTTACATTTTTATTTCCTTCTATTCTGAATACAGATTTTTCTCAAGAGGTTAATGTAAATGTGTTTTGTTTTACAAATCAATATCCTCGTCCAGACAACATTCTCTTCCTGGAATACCTCTTTTCTATCTGACTTCCATAACTCTGTCTCTATTTAGAGGTCAAGATAAAAAAAAGAAAAAAGCTAATAATAATAGTAATCATACTGTATACAAGCACTATGATTTAGGTAGCTCAACAAGTTCAATCATCACATCAACTTATGAGTTATACATTTTCCTTATTACAATTTTAAAATGAGGCTCTTAAGACTTAGAGAAGTTTCATTACTTGCATTAAAACCCCATTACCATTAACTGAAGAAATAGGGATTCTTAATGAAAATTACTGTGATGATACCAGACATTAACTTCTTGCTTCTATGTACTGCTTTTATCTACTATATAATATCCTTCCTCACTTTTCCCACTGGAAAGTCTTCTAAATGCATTAAATAATGTGTTTATTAGAAAGTATTTATAATGATCACAAAATTAACATCAAACTAGGTTAAACTGTGTCCAAATAAAATAAATGTGACAGATATGAATATAAAAATATAATCCACAATGAAAATGAATCTTCATGTAGCAAATATAGATAGCATCAAAATAAAGAAAACTAGGACTGCAAGAAATATGGAAAGAAATTTTTTTAATTATCAAAGTATTTATTATTAATTTGTCTTACCACTCTATCACAAGATATATGAAGGAAAAAAAGTAAGGATAGAGAGGACCAAAAATTATAATTAATGCATCATTGGTTTAAGAGTTGATCTTCTTGAAATAGAGAATACATCTAGTTTTCATGGGCTGAAGGAATATAAATTGACCATTGAGGCAGAAAGAGATTCTCAATACATTTCTTAAAGTAAATGGTAAAATTGTAATATTAGAAATTTTTAAAATTAATTTAGCACATTAACTGGTGAAAAGAGACAAAATGTATGATCATCACAGCAGATACAGTAAAAACATTTCAAAACACTCAACACTTTTTACATACAAAAATTATTAGTAAGTGAGAAATAAAAGGAAATATAAACACACACACACAGCAAATGTCATCTAAATGTTAGAACTATTTCCTTTCAAATAAGGAATAAAAGAGAAATGTATATTATTACATTTTATTGGCAATCCAAGCCAATGTAATAGGATAAGAATAAATTTGAGTTTCAAGGTAGAAAAGAATCTGCAAATTATTGAAAAAATATAGGAGAGCTTAGCAAAAGAAATAGATATAAAATTATTGTACAAAATCATTTATATTTGACACAGGCAACAAACAACTAGAAAAATAATTACATATAACATCATTTAAAATAGCATGAGGGAATTTTAAGTACTAGAGAATAAATCTAACAAAAGCATGCAAAATCTCTAAGAGAATGCTATAAAATTTTATTGAGCTGTTAAATAATACCTAAAAAATGAAAAAAAATTGTTTTTTTCATTGTTAGTTAATATATATATTTTATATGTGTATGGAAGACTTTAGGCAAATATTACGCAAAGCTACTAAAGAACAGAGAAATGGTACTTGTCCTTTTTTATATATGGATTTGTTATTCATAATTAAGAGAGTGTGGTCTTGATATTAGGATAGACTGATAAATGAAGTATGGAGAAATAATCTGAGTCATAATGCATGTTTTAGATCAAGCATCAAATTAACATAGGAACCAAAATTAATAATTCATCCTGGCTGGAGGAGAAGATGGCGGAAGAGTAAGACGCGGAGATCACCTTCCTTCCCACAGATACAGTAGGAATACATCTATACGTGGAACTGCTCCTACAGAACACCCACTGACTGCTGACAGAAAACGTCCGACCTCTAAACAGGCAAGAAACTCCCCCCGTACTTGGGTAGGGCAAAAGAAAAAAGAAATAACAGAGACAAAAGAATAGGGACGGCACCTGCACCAGTGGGAGGGAGCTGTGAAGGAGGAAAGATTTTCACGCACTAGGAAGCCCCTTCGCGGGCAGAGACTGCGGGTGGCAGAGGGGGGAAGCTTCGGAGCCACGGAAGAGAGCGCAGCCACAGGGGTGCGGAGGGCAAAGCGGAGAGATTCCTGCACAGAGGCTCGGCAACGAGCAGCACTCACCAGCCCGAGAGGCTTGTCTGCTCCCCCGCCGGGGCGGGCGGGGCTGGGAACTGAGGCTTGGGCTTTGGTCAGATCGCAGGGAGAGGACTGGGGTTGTCGGCGTGAACACAGCCTGAAGGGGTTAGTGCACAACAGCTAGCCGGGAGGGAGTCCGGGAAAAAGTCTGCAGCTGCCGAAGTGGCAAGAGACTTTTTCTTCCCTCTTTGTTTCCTGGTGCGCGAGGAGAGGGGATTCAGAGCGCCGCCTAAACGAACTCCAGAGACGGGCGCGAGCCGCCGCTAACAGCGCGGATCCCACAGCAACAGGGGCGCAGAGGGAAAAACGGAGAGACTCCCGCACAGAGGCTCGGCGCTGAGCAGCGCTCACCAGCCCGAGAGGCTTGTCTGCTCACCCGCCGGGGCAGGCGGGGCTGGGAGCTGAGGCTCAGCATCGGTCGGATCGCAGGGAGAGGACTGGGGCTGGCGGCGTGAACACAGCCTGAAGGGGTTAGCGCACCACAGCTGGCTGGTAGGGAGTCCGGGAAAAAGTCTGCAGCTGCCGAAGAGGCAAGAGACTTTTTCTTGCCTCTTTGTTTCACGGCGCGCGGGGAGAGGGGATTCAGAGCGCCGCCTAAACAAGCTCCACAGACGGGCGCGAGCCACAGCGATCAGCGCGGGCCCCAGAGACGGGCGTGAGACGCTGGGGCTGCTGCTGCCGCCTCCAAAAAGCCTGTGTGTGAGCACAGGTCACTCTCCACACCGCCCCTCCCAGGAGCCTGTGCAGCCCCCCACCGCCAGGCTCCCGTGATCCGGGGACAAGTTCCCCGGGAGAACACACGGCGCACCTCAGGCTGCTGCAACGTCACGCCGGCCTCTGACGCCGCAGGCTCGCCCCGCCTCCTCTGTACCCCTCCCTCCCCGCGGCCTGGGTGAGCCAGAGCCCCCGAACCAGCTGCTCCTTTAACCCCGTCCTGTCTGGGCGGGGAACAGACGCCCTCAGGTGACCTACACGCAGAGGCGGGTCCAAATCCAAAGCTGATCCCCAGGAGCTGTGCGAACAGAGAAGAGAAGGGGAAATCTCTCCCAGCAGCCTCAGAAGCAGCGGATTAAAACTCCACAAACAACCTGATGTGCCTGCATCTGTTGAATACCTGAATAGACAACGAATCATCCCAAATTCAGGAGGTGGACTTTTGGAGCAGGATATATTAATTTTTCCCCCTTTCCTTTTTTTTGTGAGTGTATATGTATATGCTTCTGGGTGAGATTTTGTCTGTATAGCTCTGCTTTATAATAGCTTTATTTTACTTCACTATATTATAGCCTCTTTCTTTCTTTCTTTCTTTCTATTTTTTCTCCCTTTTACTCTGAGCCGTGTGGACGAAAGGCTCTTGGTGCTCCAGCCAGGCATCAGGGCCGTGCCTCTGAGGTGGGAGAGCCAACTTCAGGACACTGGTCCACAAGAGACATCCCAGCTCCACGTAATACCAAATGGCGAAAATCTCTCAGAGATCGCCATCTCAACATCAAGACCCAGCTTCACTCAACGACCAGCAAGCTACAGTGCTGGACACCCTATGCCAAACAACTAGCAAGACAGGAACACAGCCCCATCCATTAGCAGAGAGGCTGACTAAAATCATAAGGCCACAGACACCCCAAAATACACCACCAGACGTGGACGTGCCCACCAGAAAGACAAGATCCAGCCTCATCCACCAGAACTCAGGCACTAGTTCCCTCCACCAGGAAGCCTACACAACCCACTGAACCAACCTTAGCCACTGGGGACAGATACCAAAAACAACGGGAACTATGAACCTGCAGCCTGTGAAAAGGAGACCCCAAACACAGTAAGATAAGCAAAATGAGACGACAGAAAAACACACAGCAGATGAAGGAGCAGGGTCAAAACACGCCAGATTTAACAAATGAAGAGGAAATAGGTAGTCTACCTGAAAAAGAATTCAGAATAATGATAGTAAGGATGATCCAAAATCTTGGAAATAGAATAGACAAAATGCAAGAAACATTTAACAAGGACGTAGAAGAACTAAAGAGGAACCAAGCAATGATGAAAAACACAATAAATGAAATTAAAAATACTCTAGATGGGATCAATAGCAGAATAACTGAGGCAGAAGAAAGGATAAGTGACATGGAAGATAAAATGGTGGAAATAACTACTGCAGAGCAGGATAAAGAAAAAAGAATGAAAAGAACTGAGGACAGTCTCAGAGACCTCTGGGACAACATTAAACGCACCAACATTTGAATTATAGGGGTCCCAGAAGAAGAAGAGAAAAAGAAAGGGACTGAGAAAATATTTGAAGAGATTATAGTTGAAAACTTCCCTAATATGGGAAAGGAAATAGTTAATCAAGTCCTGGAAGCACAGAGAGTCCCATACAGGATAAACCCAAGGAGAAACACGCCAAGACACATATTAATCAAACTGTCAAAAATTAAATATAAGGAAAACATATTAAAGGCAGCAAGGGAAAAACAGCAAATAACACACAAGGGAATCCCCATAAGGTTAACATCTGATCTTTCAGTAGAAACTCTGCAAGCCAGAAGGGAGTGGCAGGATATACTTAAAGTGATGAAGGAGAAAAACCTACAACCAAGATTACTCTACCCAGCAAGGATCTCATTCAGATGTGATGGAGAAATTAAAACCTTTACAGACAAGCAAAAGCTGAGAGAGTTCAGCACCACCAAACCAGCTTTACAACAAATGCTAAGGGAACTTCTCTAGGCAAGAAACACAAGAGAAGGAAAACACCTACAATAACAAACCCAAAACATTTAAGAAAATGGGAATAGGAACATACATATCGATAATTACCTTGAATGTAAATGGATTAAATGCTCCCACTAAAAGACACAGGCTGGCTGAATGGATACAAAAACAAGACCCATATATATGCTGTCTACAAGAGACCCACTTCAGACCTAGAGACACATATAGACTGAAAGTGAGGGGATGGAAAAAGATACTCCATGCAAATGGAAATCAAAAGAAAGCTGGAGTAGCAATTCTCATATCAGATAAAATAGATTTTAAAATAAAGACTATTACAAGAGACAAAGAAGGACACTATATAATGATCAAGGGATCGATCCAAGAGGAAGCTATAACAATTGTAAATATTTATGCACCCAACATAGGAGCACCTCAATACATAAGGCAAATACTAACAGCCATAAAAGGGGAAATCGACAGCAACACAATCATAGTAGGGGACTTTAACACCCCACTTTCACCAATGGACAGATCATCCAAAATGAAAATAAATAAGGAAACACAAGCTTTAAACGATACATTAAACAAGATGGACTTAATTGATATTTATAGGACATTCCACCCAAAAACAACAGAATACACATTTTTCTCAAGTGCTCATGGAACATTCTCCAGGATAGATCATATCTTGGGTCACAAATCAAGCCTTGGTAAATTTAAGAAAATTGAAATCGTATCAAGTATCTTTTCCGACCACAATGCTATGAGACTACATATCAATTACAGGAAAAGATCTGTAAAAAATACAAACACATGGAGGCTACACAATACACTGCTTAATAACGAAGTGATCACTGAAGAAATCAAAGGGGAAATCAAAAAATACCTAGAAACAAATGACAATGGAGATACGACGACCCAAAACCTATGGGACGCAGCAAAAGCAGTGCTAAGAGGGAAGTTTATAGCAATACATGCCTACCTCAAGAAACAGGAAACATCTCGAATAAACAACCTAACCTTGCACCTAAAGCAATTAGAGAAAGAAGAACAAAAAAACCCCAAAGCCAGCAGAAGGAAAGAAATTATAAAGATCAGGTCAGAAATAAATGAAAAAGAAATGAAGGAAACAATAGCAAAAATCAATGAAACTAAAAGCTGGTTCTTTGAGAAGATAAACAAAATTGATAAACCATTAGCCAGACTCATCAAGAGAAAAAGGGAGAAGACTCAAATCAATAGAATTAGAAATGAAAAAGGAGAAGTAACCACTGACACTGCAGAAATACAAAAGATCATGAGAGATTACTACAAGCAACTCTATGCCAATAAAATGGACAACCTGGAAGAAATGGACAGATTCTTAGAAATGCACAAACTGCCAAGACTGAACCAGGAAGAAATAGAAAATATGAACAGACCAATCACAAGCACTGAAATTGAAACTGTGATTAAAAACCTTCCAACAAACAAAAGCCCATGACCAGATGGCTTCACAGGCGAATTCTATCAAACATTTAGAGAAGAGCTAACACCTATCCTTCTCAAACTCTTCCAAAATATTGCAGAGGGAGGAACACTCCCAAACTCATTCTACGAGGCCACCATCACCCTGATACCAAAACCAGACAAAGATGTCACAAAGAAAGAAAACTACAGGCCAATATCACTGATGAACATAGATGCAAAAATCCTCAACAAAATACTAGCAAACAGAATCCAACAGCACATTAAAAGGATCATACACCATGATCAAGTGGGGTTTATCCCAGGAATGCAAGGATTCTTCAATATACGCAAATCAATCAATGTGATACACCATATTAACAAATTGAAGGAGAAAAACCATATGATCATCTCAATAGATGCAGAGAAAGCTTTCGACAAAATTCAACACCCATTTATGATAAAAGCCCTGCAGAAAGTAGGCATAGAGGGAACTTTCCTCAACATAATAAAGGCCATATATGACAAACCCACAGCCAACATTGTCCTCCATGGTGAAAAACTGAAACCATTTCCACTAAGATCAGGAACAAGACAAGGTTGCCCACTCTCACCACTATTATTCAACATAGTTTTGGAAGTGTTAGCCACAGCAATCAGAGAAGACAAAGAAATAAAAGGAATCCAAATCGGAAAAGAAGAAGTAAAGCTGTCACTATTTGTAGATGACATGATACTATACATAGAGAATCCTAAAGATGCTACCAGAAAACTCCTAGAGCTAATCAATGAATTTGGTAAAGTAGCAGGATACAAAATTAATGCACAGAAATCTCTTGCATTTCTATACACTAATGACGAAAAATCTGAAAGTGAAATTAAGAAAACACTCCCGTTTACCATTGCAACAAAAAGAATAAAATATCTAGGAATAAACCTACCTAAGGAGACAAAAGACCTGTATGCAGAAAATTATAAGACACTGATGAAAGAAATTAAAGATGATACAAATAGATGGAGAGATATACCATGTTCCTGGATTGGAAGAATCAACATTGTGAAAATGACTCTACTACCCAAAGCAATCTACAGATTCAATGCAATCCCTATCAAACTATCACTGGCATTTTTCACAGAACTAGAACAAAAAATTTCACAATTTGTATGGAAACACCAAAGACCCCGAATAGCCAAAGCAATCTTGAGAACGAAAAATGGAGCTGGGGGAATCAGGCTCCCTGACTTCAGACTATATTACAAAGCTACAGTAATCAAGACAGTTTGGTACTGGCACAAAAACAGAAATATAGATCAATGGAACAGGATAGAAAGCCCAGAGATAAACCCACGCACATATGGTCACCTTATCTTTGATAAAGGAGGCAAGCATATACACTGGAGAAAAGACAGCCTCTTCAATAAGTGGTGCTGGGAAAATTGGACAGATACATGTAAAAGTATGAAATTAGAACACTCCCTGACACCATGCGCAAAAATAAACTCAAAATGGATTAAAGACCTAAATGTAAGGCCAGACACTATCAAACTCTTAGAGGAAAACATAGGCAGAACAATCTATGACATACATCACAGCAAGATTCTTTTTGACCCAGCTCCCAGAGAAATGGAAATAAGAACACAAATAAACAAATGGGACCTAATGAAACTTAAAAGCTTTTGCACAGCAAAGGAAACCATAAACAAGACCAAAAGACAACCCTCCGAATGGGAGAAAATATTTGCAAATGAAGCAACTGACAAAGGATTAATCTCCAAGATTTACAAGCAGCTCATGCAGCTCAATAACAAAAAAACGAACTACCCAATCCAAAAATGGGCAGAAGACCTAAATAGACATTTCTCCAAAGAAGATATACAGATTGCCAACAGACACATGAAAGAATGCTCAACATGATTAATCATTAGAGAAATGCAAATCAAAACTACAATGAGATATCATCTCACACCAGTCAGAATGGCCATCATCAAAAAATCTAGAAACAATAAATGCTGGAGAGGGTGTGGAGGAAAGGGAACACTCTTGCACTGTTGGTGGGAATGTAAATTGATACAGCCACTATGGAGAACAGTATGGAGGTTCCTGAAAAAACTACAAATAGAACTACCATACGACCCAGTAATCCCACTACTGGGCATATACCCTGAGAAAACCATAGTTCAAAAAGAGTCATGTACCTAAATGTTCATTGCAGCTCTATTTACAATAGCCAGGACATGGAAGCAACCTAAGTGTCCATCGACAGATGAATGGATAAAGAAGATGTGGCACATATATACAATGGAATATTACTCAGCCATAAAAAGAAATGAAATGGAGGTATTTGTAATGAGGTGGATGGAGTTAGAGTCTGTCATACAGAGTGAAGTAAGTCAGAAAGAGAAAAACAAATACAGTATGCTAACACATATATATGGAATCTAAGGGGAAAAAAAAAGGTCATGAAGAACCTAGTGGCAAGACGGGAATAAAGACACAGACCTACTAGAGAATGGACTTGAGGATATGGGGAGGGGGAGGGGTGAGATGTGACAGGGTGAGAGAGTGTCATGGACATATATACACTACCAAATGTAAAATAGATAGCTAGTGGGAAGCAGCCGCATAGCACAGGGAGATCAGCTCGGTGCTTTGTGACCACCTAGAGGGGTGGGATGGGGAGGGTGGGAGGAAGGGAGATGCAAGAGGGAAGAGATATGGGAACATATGTATATGTATAACTGATTCACTTTGTTATAAAGCAGAAACTAACACACCATTGTAAAGCAATTATACTTCAATAAAGATGTTTAAAATATTAAAAAAAATAAAAAATTCAACCTAAATTATCCAGCTAACTACTTTTATTCTCTTTTTCCTTACATTTTATAACACTTGCATGCAAAGTGCTGGAAATATGACAATTATGGTGTTTAATGTTTCTTCAAAATATCCACTACATTAAAAATCAACATAGGTATAAACACATAACTGGTGACAAACACAAAAAGAATTTAAAGGAAAAATATATAACCTTCCTCTATTCACCCTCTCAATTTCTAACTTCTTCTTTCTCAAGTATGTATGTATGTATGCGTGTATGTATATACACATGTATAGTATTATATATTACAAACATTATTTTGCTACTTATTTTTCTTATTTAATCCAGCACAGAAATTCTTCCAGTCAGACATACAGATCTAATTTATGTTTAATTGTTGTATAATATCCCATGGCAGGGATTTAGCAAATATTTCAAAAATTCCCTATTCAAAGATTCAGAATTTTATTTTTCAAGATTTGATCCTATAAACAAGACTGCAACATTATTACATACGTATGCCTACTCACTACTCACTAAATTTCTCTAAATTATTAGAGAAATGCAAATCAAAACTACAATGAGGTATCACCTCACACCAATTATAAGGGTCATCATCAGAAAGTCTACAAACAACAAATGCTGGAGAGGGTGTGGAGAAAAGGGAACCCTCTTGCACTGTTGGTGGGAATGTAAATTGATACAGCCACTATGGAAAACAGTATGGAAGTTCTTTAAAAAAGTAAAAATAGAGTTACCATATGACCCAGCAATCCCACTACTGGGCATATACCCAGAGAAAACCATAATTCAAAAAGACAGATGCACCCCAATGTTCATTGCAGCAATATTTACAATAGCCAGGTCATGGAAGCAACCTAAATGCCCATTGACAGATGAATGGATAAAGAAAATGTGGTACATATATACAATGGAATATTACTCAGCCCTAAAAAGGAACAAAATTGGGTCATTTGTAGAGACGTGGATGGATCTAGAGACTTCATACAGAGTGAAGTAAGTCAGAAAGAGAAAAACAAATATCGTATATTAACACATATATGTGAAACCTAGAAAAATGGTACAGATGAACCAGTTTGCAGGGCAGAAATAGAGACACAGATGTAGAGAACAAACGTATGGACACAAAGGGGGAAAAGTGGTGGGGGGTGGTGGCGGTGGTGGGATGAACTGGGAGATTGGGATTGACATGTATACACTAATATGTATAAGATAGATAACTAATAAGAACCTGCTGTATAAAAAATAAAATAAAATTCAAAAAAAATCATTATATTAGTTTTTACTTTAATAAATGTTGCCAGATTATTTTCACATATATTACAGGTTATTTACAATCCCCATTAGTACATTTTCCCTCTTCTTGTCATCACTGGAAATTATCATTCTTTATTTTGCCGATTTCACAAAGAAAAATAATATCTTCTTTGCTTTCATATATTTCCCTGAATATGAGTAAAACTGAGAATTTTTTCAAGTTTATTAAACATTTTAATTTCCTTTCCTATCTATTGATTCATATCTTTTCTTCAGTGTTCTATTGGGTAGTTTGTCTTTTTCTCATTAACTGTAGAAAGTTTTTGTTCATTACTGTTAATAAATGATTACATATGTTTCATAATTATTTGGATGCCAAACTAGCATTATTTTTTGTTTGTAGTGCGTTTCCTCCCACCCCTATGCATACATTTTAATTTCTTAGTCTTATTTAGGAAGATCCCCCTCCAAATTTTCAAAAATAGAATCCTAATTTTCTTTTTCATTCTTTTTAATTTTTCCTTAGAAAAATCTCTCTAGAATTTATTTGGCACATGATATTGTATATATATCTGATTTTTTTTCCAACCAGATCTAGGACCAACTATGAAAGTACCATGGATTATATATGCCACATTTTCCCCCACTTAATTAAAATGCCATATTTTCATTTACTTTATTCCAGAATATATTTTAATCTCCTTCTGGACCTCAACTCTACAGTCTGATTCACTGATCTGTGTCTTTTTCTCCGTTATTTTCTTATATCTGTGAATTTTAGGCTTTACTAAAGGACACACAATCTGGTAAGGCAAGATCTCCATTACTTTTTTATAATTTTTATAATTATTCCTTTCTCTATCACTGCAAAATTTGAAGCATCAATGTATTTGTACACTTGTAACCCATTATCTCTAGACTCAAATTTCCAAAAATCTATTCTTTTGACCCTGAGCAGTCCTCAAGACCATTTCAGGAGTCCAGAAAGAACAATTTTCATAATTAAAGGAGTTGTTTGCCAATTTTACTGTAATGATATTTGCATTATTAAAGCAAAAGCATTGATGGGTAAAACTTCTGGCTTCTTAGCATGAATCAAAGCAGTGGCACAAAACTTTACTGGTATTCATTGTATTTTTCACCACCACACACAGGAAAAGAGAAAAAATCTAACTTACTTAAAAATGTCCTTGATGAAACAGAAAAATTATTTTATTAAGTATCAACCCCTGAGTTTATAGTTTTAATAGTCTGTGTGACAAAATAGGACATACATATAGAGCACTTCTTCTTCATACGAAAAGTACAGTGGTTGTCTCAAAGAACAACATTTACATAATTTCTTTTTTTGATTTACAGGTTGAATACTTGCTTTTTTCCATTAAACATATTTTTACAAAAAAGGATAACTGACAAACTGATTTTCCAGAGTTACTTGGCAAACATTTTCTCAAAAATGAATGAAGTAAGCATACCATTTTAAGAAGAACTCACAGTATTTGTTGCCAATGATGAAATTCAAGCTTTCAAGCAAAAATTAGAATTTTGGAAAACTTATATCTTCTACAATAAGGTTGAGAGCCTTTCACAAGTTACAGTCTTTTCTGATGAAATGAGTGGTGATATTAGCAAGTGTTATTTTTATATTGTATAATGAAAAGCTTCAACATTTGGAAGATCTGTATAACTCAGGAAACCAACAGTTTTTCCATTTGACCAATGCATTATATCACAACGTTTTCATGAATAAAATATTCATTCAACATCTAAGACCAATTTAACTGAATATGAAAGGTTTAATTCAACTAAAGACGAAAAGTTTTTATAGGTTTAAGATTCCACGCTGAAACTAAACTTTAAGAAACTGCCATCTGTCAAGTTTTAGTGTAGTATAAAAAAATATTTGCAATTATGTGAAGACTATTAAAATGTGCTTCCTTTTTCCAACTACATATCTGTATGAGGCCAAATTTTCTTTTTATATTTCAATCTAAACACCATATTGTAACAGATTGAATAAAAAATCATATATGATAATCAAGTTATCTTCTATTAAACTAGACAGTAAAGAGATTTTTTAAAATGTAAAACAATAACACCATTCGTATGACTTATTTGGAAAATGTTATTTTTCATTAAAAGTGTGTTTTAAATTAACATGAAATGTATTTATTATCTTTAAATAAAATAAGATACTTTTAAATTTTCTCACTTTTAATTTCTAAAACAGTAAAAATTGATAGACACAATTCACGTAAACAAAAGCTCTTTGGGGGAATTTCATTAATTTTTAAGAGTGACTCAAATTCCTAGGACCCCAAAATGCTGATCTAGACACACCAGTATGTCACTGAACACTGTTTGGGAAACTTAGCTTTAAAGGTTATGTAAATTCATATGTGAAATCTGCACTTGCTAGATTTTGAAACTACCATTCTATTTTCTTATGTAAGTTTTAGCCTTTTTACTTACAAGTTTTTCGTAAGTTTATAGGATAAGTTTTTTACTTACTTTGCATCAGTATGGGCAGTTTTTGTTTTGGTAAGACAGTATTTCTTCTAGATTTTCAAATTTATAACCATAGAGTGGCATTCAATGATCTTTGGTATTTTTATTTAATCTGTTTTATACCTGTATTCATATACTCATCTCAGTCTGAATACTGAATATCTTTTTGTTACTCTTTCTTTTATTACGCTTTCAGAAATTTAACTATTTTATTATTATTTTAGGGAGCTGCATTTGGAATCTTTTTATTGCTTCCATTCATTCATTTACTTCAGTTTCTAATTGTTATCTTTATAAATGATATTCTAATCCTTCTGGTTGTTTTTTATTTTGTTGCTTACTTCATAATTTGAAGATGAATACTAAGTTAATTTTATTTTCCTTTAATTTTAATCATGAGAACATTTAAGGCTAATTTATTTTTTCCTAGGAGTACCTGTGTATGGTTTAAATAGGTCCCATTTTTGAAGTATAAAATCTTTGCATCCTTGTTTCAGTGGCTTCATTTGGTTTGGCTTGTTTGTTTTTAGAAGAAGGATTCTTAGTTTTTATTGATTAGGATTTTTCCTATTCCTTATGGTTTTAACTATTTTTGATATAAAAACTATATAGAATACAACAAACTCTTTGATACCCAAAACACAGCATCAAAAATCAATTTGAATATGATTGGCGCTTCTTCTTTACTTAACCCCAACCCCTATGTCACCATCCTCCACTTACCAAAGGTTCTCAGTTATCCAGACTTACATAATTTTCATTTCTTTGCATGGCTTTATAATGACCATATTTGTCAAACATTATCTTGTTTCATTTGAAAAGCTGTGAAATTTTATGTAAATCATATTTTTTTGTATTCTTCTATTTGCTTTTTAATTGAAACCTTGTACTTGAAAGATATATGTAGCTGTATTTTAATTTTCCCTGTACATTAATTGCACTGTGTAAACATAATAGTTATCTCTTTTCATATTAAACACAAATTATTTCCTGTTTATCACTATGTCAAGGAATACTATTTCAAACTACTATATGTTGTGCACTCTTCTTTCATTTGTCCTTGAGATAATGTGTGACCATTAGTGATTATTAGAAAGGATGAGAATCTTTTTATAAGCTTATTGATGATTCTTGTTTCATTATCTGTTAACTTCCAGGATATGTACCATATATATATATATATATATATATATATATAAAACTGAATTTTTTGTTTTAATTTATAAATGAAAGATAGAGAATGAATCATCTTTACAAATCAAAATTTTAAAAATTCTCTCTGTCTGTAAATATCTTCTGTTCCAGAATGTGAGCTATCTTTCATTTTTAAAATAATGACATTGATGAAAAGAATTAATTTCCCTTTTATTGTTCAGGAACGTTGTGTCTTTTTAAAGAAACCCTTCTCCACTTTAAATCCTAAAGATATTCTCTTATTTTATCACCTAAAAACTTGAGGGGTTTTTTTCCACTGAAATTTTAATTGATTGCTACATATGGTATGAGATAGGCATCCAATTTTATTTTTATTCATATGGAGAGCCAATTGTCCTATTATCATTTACTAAATATGCTTTCTCACAGATCTGGAATGGCACTTCTGTCCTATATTAATTGTGGATTTTTTCTGACGTTTGTATTCATTTCCCTCGATCTAGCTGCCTACAACTGCATCAATAATAGAATATCTTAATGTTTTATTGAAGCGGTAGCATTGTCTATGTTTAAGTACAGAGGTTCTGGAGAAAGTCTGCTGATTTGACTCCTACGACCCCATCCACTAGCTAGATAGCAAAAGGAAAGTCATTTAATCTCTCAGCACCTCCTGTTGTCTTATATGTAAAATTAGAATAATAATACTGTCTATCTCATATGATTGTTATGGGAATTATAAGAATGAATGGGTATAAAGCATTTGAATACTGTTTATAACATAGTAACAATATAGAATTTTTAACCATTATCATTTCCGGTAAAATTCTACATGTATTTAGAACTTCTAAAATGGGTTTCAATAACATGTATTCTTTTCTCCATAAAGATCTGGTATCTATTTTGTTAAATTTATTCCGTGATAACTTTATTGCTATTACAAATGCTGTCTTTTTATCTTTATTTTTGTTCATTCTATTATTTTTCGTCCAGTATTATTGAGATATAATTGACATACAGCACTGTGTAAGTTTAAGGTGTATAGCATAATGATTTGATTTACATACATCATGTAATGATAATCACAGTTAAGTTTAGTAAATACCCATCATCTCATATGGACACAAAATTAAAGAAATAGAAAAATTTTTTTCCTTGTGATGAGAACTCAGGATTTAGACAGAAAAATGCTGTCTTTTTAAATATTAAATTTTCCAAATTTATGTTGCTAGTGTATAAGAATTATTCTTGCTGTAGCATAATTGCTGCACTCGATAATTCTAATAATCCATTGGTAGGTTCTTTTAAATTGTAGAAAATTCTAGTCTGGAATAATGACAATTTTGTTTCTTTTCAATCTTAATATCTATTATTTGTTTTTCTCATCATATTGCACTGGCTAGAGAAACTAGCCAGTCATAGCAGGTATTCTGGTATAATTTCTAAAATTACCCCACTAATTGTGTGTTTGATTTGAAGTTTACTAGATTCTCATTATTAGGATTAAAAAGTTTTATTTAATTCCTAGTTTAATATTTGAATTTTTTTGCCTACTGATATAATCATATGTTCTTTCTCCATGATCTCTTACAGTGGTAGATTACCTAAACAGATTTTCTAATGGTAAAACATCCTTGTATTCCTAGGATCAAACCAACTTGGGCATGAGGTCTATTTTAATAATACAGTGCTGGATTCATCTTGATGATATTTTATTTAGGACTTTTACACTTATGTTCATGAATGAAATTGTCCTGAGATTATCATTTATGTTGTAACCTTTTAAAGGAATTTGTATGAAAGTCACACTGGGTCCATTAAAAGAGATTTTTCCTGTTTTTCTATTCTCTGGAAGAGTTTACATAAGCTTGGAATCATCTGATCCTTTTATGTTTAAAGCTTGTGTTTCTGTATGAAGACAACTTCTGATTCAATTCTTATAATAAGGTTAAAACTCATTTTAGATTTTATAATTCCTCTTAATTTCATTTTTGGTAGTATTTTCATTTTATCTGCCTAAGAAATTATTTATTTCTTTGAGATTTCAAATTCCTTAACATGAAATTGCTTATAATTTTAAAAATTATTTTAAGTTTGTTTTATCTGAGATCATATTCTATTATTCATTCTTAATATTAATTATGCTGTCTCTCTTTTTATCTTTAATCAATCTTGCCAAATATTGTTTCTACTTTATTTTCTTTGTACTATGTATTTCAATAACTTTTTAAATTTTTTCTTATATTCCCTGCCTTGTAGGTTAGTTTTTTTGTTGTTTTGGTTTCTATGATTTATTTCTCAATTCCTATTTTCAATCCTTATGATAGATATTTTTGATCATTGATTTTCAACCATTCTACTTTTCTAATATAAGCAGTTAAGGATATAAATTTCCTTCTGAATACAATATTCCATAAATCTAGACGTGCTTTGTATTATTCTTTAGCTCTAAATATTCACTAATGTCAATTATGAAATATACTTTGATACATGAATGGTTTTTAAGTTGGGTTCCTTTTCCCCCACTAAAGGTAGAGAATTTTTATTTTGGTGTTAAATTTAATAATATAATCGTTTTAACCACATGTGTTCTCTGTAGTGGGAATGATTTGAAATTTGCTGAGACTTAGTTTATGGCCTAATGTGTGGTCAATATTTCTTAATTTATGTGATTTTGAGGGAAAAAATGTGTATTCTTTTTTTCTGGGAGCAAAGCAAATGTGAGGAACTGAATGATCTCCAAGTATAGGTCTCAGATCACTCTCTAATATCCAACCATTTCCTTTATTTTGTTTACAGTATCCATCCTTGGTTCTGTCTTATGATAAAGACTATCTCTACATCTAGAAGAAATGTGTTACAAGACAAAAAAGAGGTGGAGAGTTGGATATTGCTTTTCTCTGTCTCTAAATACCTCAGGCATTGCAAAAATTAAAAAAAAAAATTATATGGTGGTTCCCAGCCATGCCATTAGAATTTGCTATAGCGACCTAATTCTCTGAGCTCCATGGGGTCTGGGTGCTGAGCATAAAATTCATCCTCCTTCACTCTCTCTATCAGTTGTGTTCCAATGGAAAAACATGAACGCAATGGCAAGGACTGAGAAGAAAATTAGTTAATACTGAAATCGTATTCTCTCCATCAGTATTATACTTCCGTCACCTTTGCATATTTTGACTTTCTTTTTTTAATTTTTGGCTGTGCACAGCCTTTCTCTAGTTTCTGCAAGAGGGGGCTACTCTTCGTTGCGGTACACCGGCTCATTGAGGTGGCTTCTCTTGTTGCAGAGCACGAGCTCTAGCTGCGTGGGCTTCAGTAGTTGTGGCGCGTGGGCTCAGTAGTTGTGGCTCACAGGGTCTAGAGCACAGGCTCAGTAGTTGTGGCACACGGGCTTAGTTAGTTGCTCCGTGGCATGTGGGATCTTCCCGGACCAGGGATCAAAGCCATTTCCCCTGCATTGGCAGGTGGATTCTTAACCACTGTGCCACCAGGGAAGTCCTATTTTGACTTATTATTGAATACTTTTCTAATTATATTTAATGAGCAGCATATAGACTCTAATATTCTATTCCCAAAACTAAAACAAGTATTTTAGTCACTTTAACTTTGCAAGGGATAATTCAGAATACATTTTACTCAGTTATTTTTATAATCACTTTTTTTCACTAATCACTAATCACTTTTTTTTTCACAAATCACTAATTACTTCCCCTGGCCTGAAATTTCCTAAATAATACTTTAAATTTACCAGTATCTGTACCCTCAATGTACTTTGCTCTTCCATGTTCAATTTGTATAATTCAATAAAACAATATGCTAAAATTGAACATGTGAAATTTGGAATCCAATAGTCTTGAGTTTGACTCCCAGCTTTGACATTTGCTGGTTTGGTGGCCCTGGGCTAATCAGTTTATCCACATGGGACTCTGTTATCTTGCCTATACAAGGAGGAAATAAAAGATTCTTCAGAGTATTGTTCTAGGGATTGGAATTAATACGTTAATAATTTTTTTAACATAGAGGTAATTTTATCATAAGTAATTAAAAAATAATAAGTATCGTTTTGAGTCACACATATGCAATGTCTTTCTTTTAATTCATATATTCACACATGCCTAGAGATGGAAAAAGAGAGAAATTTGTTTTTCTTTTCATCATACTGTGAGTGAAGACCAATCTGAGAAACAACTCTAAAAAATCAAGTTTTATTGTAGAAGGCTATCTTACTAGCTCTGGTAGTTTAAAAAAGTAGAATTTGGAAGTAAAATAATATATACAAAAGTAAGCCCCTAATTATTTTCAATGGAAGACTTTAGAAGTCATGCGGATTAGAAATTTTCCTTCTAAACCTATTCCATTTACCACAGATTCATGGGGCTCTAAATTATAGCTAGAGGTCAATTTCATTTTGCTGCAATTTTTTATATGGATTTTTTTCCCCCAAGTAGGATTGTAAAGATAGCATTAGAAAGTATAGGAAGGCTTTAGTTATAGAGGCTCCATATTCAAATTATGGGTAAAATGAAATCTACAATTACTTTTTGCATGATACCTAAATCTGAATGCATAGTGTGTTTCTAAGGAGTGGACCAGTTACAAAATTGAATTTAATATAAAGTGTTGAGAAGTGGGAGAATAATTGGCTAAACCTCCAGATTTCTAAGGCAAGCCTGGAAAAGCAATAAAGAGAAGACAGTCATATAATACAGGAAAAAAAAAAAAAAAACAAATTTAAGTGAGCATGTCTTTAATTTGGTTATCTGTTTGAACAAGAACTTTTGATTAAGGATACTTCTACCTTTCTGATTGAAAGCAGAGTTGGCAGTAGGATAATAGATACAAAGTAAGCCCCTAATATCTTTAATGGTAGGCTCTAGAAGTCATGAGGATTAGACGTTTTTCTTACAAACATATTCCACTTACCACAGATTCATGGTGATCAAAATTACAGCTAAAGAACATTTTCACTTCTGATAGAAAGGAACTCATTCACTGCCTTTTACCCATATGGTCAAAAACTATGAAATAATATAGTCTCATTTTCTAAGAAAACTAATTCTTATAGTGGCTCAATAATTCTTCAAGAGGCAAGAGAATGTGTATGGCACTCAAATAAAGGATTCTTTGTTATCTTTCAAGGTCTTCAAATCTTACCTCATAAGCAACAGAGTTCTGAGACCACTGAAGATCAAACACTTCAAAGCTCAGTTTAGCAGCTTCATTCACATCCCCTGGACTCTTGTACTGACTTACATTTCATCCAACTTTTTTCTCTTTGTTCCCTTACATACATATGCCTCATTCCAAAGATATGTGTAATTCCAGAAACATGGTTTGCAGTTTTACAATAGTATTGTATATTTAATGTGTTAAATAATAGATGACATTTATTGAGGCTTTACTATTTCTCAACGACTATGTTAAGAATGTCTTAAGCATTGTTTTACAGAAACTCACAGCAACATGAAGAGACTAGCAATATTTTAAGATCAGGGCTAATCCCTAAAATATGACTACCTGCTAAACAGTTATGAGTAGAGTTGCTGGAAAGCCTGAGAATTGCAGTGGCAAACCTAGAGCATCATCTAGAGGAAAGCATGCTTAGGGACTCAAGAAAGAGACTGATATGCTAATTCATACAGAAAACCCAGGATCCAGGCAACAGAGAGTTCCAGGTTATCGTGTATACAACTCTGCATCTTTTTCCATTAGAATACTGAAGACAGGAAGTAAAAGACTGAAGAATAATGAAATCCAAAAATCTCAGTCAAAGGGACTTCTGGGATCATTTAGTTCAGCACTCCACTTAATGTAAGAATCCTCTCTGCGGAAAGGAACCAAAGTAGTTTAATGGATTGAGTGGAATGACAAAGGTTTAGTTTAAAATTATGACCAACCATACAAACAAAACAACAACCATACAAAGAGCAAATAAAACATCAAAGAGTGGATGGGAAAGAGATCCAGTGATGATGTTGACTCTTGAAAAGACTCTTCAAGGAGGAGTTCTGTCCCAAGATGGTGAGCTTTAATCCATGGCTCTTCTGGTGATCAGATAAATTAAGTAGACATGGAAGTGAATGGTACCCAACAGGGTTGGAAGAGGAAATCTAAATCATGGCAGAATAAGGAACAGAATCCCAGAAAAATGCTATAGAAGTTAGTCAGTGGAAGGATAGATAGACATTACTGGCTAAAAGAGTCGTAGGGGCAAAAACATGGAGGCAGAAAAGAGCATGAGGTTTAGACTGAAAGTGGCTTCATAAATGTCCAGGCCTTGTGTGACAAGCATAAACAAGCATAGAGCAAAGACATGCCATAAAATATCTGGCATATTATATATAAAAATTTATATTTTATTCTGAAGGCAAGGTAGAAATGTGAACAATGGATTGTAGGGACACTCATTTTAAACCAAAGGGACTAATTTGGGGTTATTTCAGAATTTTAAATGAGGAATGTTGAAAACCTAAAAGCAGAGAGTAGTGGTGAGATGGAGAGAATTATTTAATCCACTTAATTGATAGAGTGGGTGATGTAAAAGAAGAGTTTCTGTCTTGAGCAGCCAGGGAGAGAGTAGTGTCTTTCATGAATCCCAGGCTCTAATTCATTGGGTATCAAGAAAGATCAAGCACCTAACTTATCAAGGACTTTCTGTGGAGGGATTCAGTATTAGATGTGTTGAACTTGAGCTACCCCAAGGACATTTATGAAGAGATGTTTAAAAGTCAATTGGATATGGACTTCTGCAAGGCCCAGGTGAGAAAGAGTCACCTGAGTCCTGGGTGAGAGCCTTCAGGGTTCTTTGGGACTAGAGGAATCCTGAAACCATGGATCACCTATATATGCTTTGAGACATGCTTTAGATGTTTTTTATGGAAGCCCTGCAACTGCCCTAAAAATTGAATGTATCGTGGAAAAGACCTATGCCGTGTGGCTGACAGGGTCTTGGTGCTCTGGCCAGGTGTCAGGCCTGTGCCTCTGAGGTGGGAGAGCCGAGTTCAGGACATTGGTCCACCAGAGACGTCCAGGCTCCACGTAATATCAAACGGTGAAGGCTCTCCCAGAGATCTCCATCTCAATGCTAACACCCAGCTCCACTCAACGACCAGCAAGCTAAGGTGCTCAAAACCCTATGCCAAACAACTAGCAAGACAGGAACACCACATCACCCATTAGCAGAGAGGCTGCCTAAAATCAAAATAAGTTCACAGACACCCCAAAACACATCACTGGACGTGGTCCTGCCAACCAGAAAGACAAGATCCAGCCACATCCACCAGAACACAGGTACTAGTCCCCTCCACCAGGAAGCCTACACAACACACTGAAACAACCTTAGCCACTGGGGGCAGACACCAAAAAGAACGGGAACTATGAACGTGCAGCCTGCGAAAAGGAGACCCCAAACATAGTAAGTTAAGCAAAAGGAGAAGACAGAGAAACACACAACAGATGAAGGAGCAAGGTAAAAACCCACCAGACCAAACAAATGAAGAGGAAACAGGTAGTCTACCTGAAAAGGAATTCAGAGTAATGACAGTAAAGATGATCCAAAATCTTCAAAATAGAATGGAGAAAATACAAAAAACGTTTAACAAGGGCCTAGAAGAACTAAAGAGCAAACAAACAATGATGAACAACACAAAAAAAGAAATTAAAAATTCTCTAGAAGGAATCAATTGCAGAATAACAGAGGCAGAAAAACAGATAAGTGACCTGGAAGATAAAATAGTGTAAATAACTACTGTAGAGCAGAATAAAGACAAAAGAATGAAAAGAATTCAGGACAGTCTCAGAGACCTCTGGGACAACATTAAATGCACCAACATTCGAATTATAGGGGTGCCAGAAGAAGAAGAGAAAAAGAAAGGGACTGAGAAAATATTGAAGAGATTATAGTTGTAAACTTCCCTAATATGGGAAAGGAAATAGTCAATCAAGTCCAGGAAGTGAAGAGAGTCCCATACAGGATAAATCCGAGGAGAAACATGCCAAGACACATATTAATCAAACTATCAAAAATTAAATACAAAGAAAAAATATTAAAAGCAGCAAGGGAAAAACAACAAATAACATATAAGGGAATCCTCATAAGGTTGACAGCTGATCTTTCAGCAGAAACTCTGCAAGCCAGAAGGGAGTGGCAAGACACATTGAAAGTGATGAAGGGGAAAGCCCTACAACCAAGATTACTCTACCCAGCAAGGATCTCATTCAGATTTGATGAATAAATTAAAACCTTTACAGACAAGCAAAAGCTAAGAGAATTCAGCACCACCAGACCAGCTTTACAACAAATGCAAAATGAAATTCTCTAGGCAGGAAACACAAGAGAAGGAAAAGACCTACAATAACAAACCCAAAACAATTAAGAAAATGCTAATAGGAACATAAATATCAGTAACTACCTTAAATGTAAATGGTTTAAAGGCTCCAACCAAAAGACATATACTGGATGGATGGATACAAACAGAAGACCTGTATACATGTGGGTCCCTAAAAGAGACCCACTTCAGACCTAGGGACACATACAGACTGAAAGTGAGGGGATGGAAAAAGATATTCCATGAAAATGGAAATCAAAAGAAAGCTGAAGTAGCAATTCTCATATCAGAAAAAATAGACTTTAAACTTAAGACTATTACAAGAGACAAAGAAGGACACTACATAATGATCAAGGGGTCAATCCAAGAAGAAGATATAACAATTGTAAATATTTATGCACCCAACATAGTAGGACCTCAACACATAAGGCAAATGCTAACAGCCATAAAAGGGAAAATCGACAGTAACACAACCATACTAGGGGACTTTAACACCCCAGTTTTGCCAATGGACAGATCATTCAAAATGAAAATAAATAAGGAAACACAAGCTTTAAATGATACATTAAACAAGATGGACTTAATTGATATTTATAGGACATTCCATCCAAAAACAACAGAATACACTTTCTTCTCAAGTGCTCATGGAACATTCTCCAGGATAGATCATATCTTGGGTCACAAATCAAGCCTTGACAAATTTAAGAAAACTGAAATTGTATCAAGTATCTTTTCCAACCACAGTGCTATGAGACTAGATATCACTTACAGGAAATAATCTGTAAGAAATAAAAACACATGGAGGCTAAACAATACACTACTTAATAACCAAGAGATCACTGAAGAAATCAAAGAAGAAATCAAAAAATAGCTGGAAAAAAATGACAATGAAAACACGACGAGCCAAAACCTATGGGACGCAGCAAAAGTAGTTCTAAGAGGGAAGTTTACAGCAATACAATCCTACCTCATGAAACAAGAAAAATCTCAAATAAACAACCTAACTTTACACCTAAAGCAATTAGAGAAAGAATAACAAAAAAAACCCCAAAGTTAGCAGAATGAAAGAAATCATAAAGATCAGA
This sequence comes from Eschrichtius robustus, assembly GCF_028021215.1. Taxonomy (NCBI): domain Eukaryota; kingdom Metazoa; phylum Chordata; class Mammalia; order Artiodactyla; family Eschrichtiidae; genus Eschrichtius; species Eschrichtius robustus. The sequence continues at coordinate 28,962,813 of NC_090838.1, forward strand.
TCTGAAATAAAGGGAAAAGAAATGAAGGAAACAATAACAAAGATCAATAAAACTAAAAGCTGGTTCCTTGAGAAGGTAAACAAAATTGAAAAACCATTAGCCAGACTCATCACGAAAAAAAGGGAGAAGACTCAAATCAACAGAATCAGAAATGAAAAAGGAGGAAACGGCTTCAAGATGGCAGACGCGTAAGACGCGGAGATCACCTTCCTCCCCACAAATACATCAGAAATACATCTACATGTGGAACAACTCCTAAAGAACACCTACTGAACGCTGGCAGAAGACCTCAGACCTCCAAAAAGATCACCCCAGGTAGCCGTCTCACAGCGTCCATCTATCGATTCCCCCGCACGAGGTGAAGAAGAAACCACCGGCTAAGGGCGTTCTTTGGTTAAAAAGTAATCGATAGACTCCCTCTTGCGAGAGCACCAGAATCACAACTGTCTGCTGGACAATCATTGACAGGAAGACCCTGGACTTCACCAAGGAGGATACCCCACGTCCAAGGACAGAGGAGAGGCCACAGTGAGACGGTAGGAGGGGCGCAATCAGAGTAAAATCTAATCCCATAACTGCTGGGTGGGTGACTCACAGACTGGCGAACACTTATACCACAGAAGTCCACCCACTGGAGTGAAGGTTCTGAGCCCCACGTCAGGCTTCCCAACCTGGGGGTCCGGCAACGGGAGGAGGAATTCCTAGAGAATCAGACTTTGAAGCCTAGTGGGAATTGATTGCAGGACTTCGACAGGACTGGGGGAAACAGAGACCCCACTCTTGGAGGGCACACACCAAAGTAGAGTGCGCATCGGGACCCAGGGGAAGGAGCAGTGACCCTGGGGGAGACTGAACCAGACCTACCTGCTGGTGTTGGGGGGGCTCCTGCAGAGGCGGGGGGTGGCTCTGTTTCACTGTGGGGACAAGGACTCTGGCAGCGGAGGTTCTGGGAAGTGCTCCTTGGCGTGAGCCCTCCCAGAGACTGCCATTAACCCCACCAAAGAGCCCAGGTAGGCTCCAGTGTTGGGTTGCCTCAGGCAAAACAACCAACAGGGAGGGAACCCAGCCCCACCCATCAACAGTCAAGTGGATTAAAGTTTTACTGAGCTCTGACCACCACAGCAACAGTCAGCTCTACCCACCACCAGAGCCTCCCATCAAGCCTCTTAGATAGCCTCAACCACCAGAGGGCAGACAGCAGAAGCGAGAAAAACTACAATCCTGCAGCCTGTGGACCAAAAACCACAGTTACAGAAAGATAGACAAGATGAAAAGGCAGAGGGCTAGGTACCAGATGAAGGAACAAGAAAAAAACCCAGAAAAACAACTAAATGAAGTGGAGATAGGCAACCTTCCAGAAAAAGAATTCAGAATAATGATAGTGAAGATGATCCAGGACCTCGGAATAAGAATGGAGGCAAAGATTGAGAAGATGCAAGAAATGATTAACAAAGGCCTAGAAGAATTAAAGAACAAACAAACAGAGATTACCAATACAATAACTGAAATGAAAACTACACTAGAAGGCATCAATAGCAGAATAACTGAGGCAGAAGAACGGATAAGTGACCTGGAAGACAGAATGGTGGAATTCACTGCTGCGGAACAGACTAAAGAAAAAAGAATGAAAAGAAATGAAGACAGCTTAAGAGACCTCTGGGACAATGTTAAACGCAACAACATTCGCATTATAGGGGTCCCAGAAGGTGAAGAGAGAGAGAAAGGACCAGAGAAAATATTTGAAGAGATTATAGTCGAAAACTTCCCTAACATGGGAAAGGAAATAGCCACCCAAGTCCAGGAAGCGCAGAGAGTCCCATACAGGATAAACCCAAGGAGAAACACGCCGAGACACATAGTAATCAAAGCGGCAAAAATTAAAGACAAAGAAAAATTATTGAAAGCAGCAAGGGAAAAACGACAAATAACATACAAGGGAACTCCCATAAGGTTAACAGCTGATTTCTCAGCAGAAACTCTGCAAGCCAGAAGGGAGTGGCATGATATACTTAAAGTGATGAAAGGGAAGAACCTACAACCAAGATTACTCTACCCGGCCAGGATCTCATTTAGATTTGATGGAGAAATCAAAAGCTTTACAGACAAGCAAAAGCTAAGAGAATTCAGCACCACCAAACCAGCTCTACAACAAATGCTAAAGGAACTTCGCTAAGTGGGAAACACAAGAGAAGAAAAGGACCTACAAAAACAAACCCAAAACAATTAAGAAAATAGTCATAGGAACATACATATCGATAATTACCTTAAACGTGAATGGATTAATTGCCCCAACCAAAAGACACAGACTGGCTGAATGGATACAAAAACAAGACCCATATATATGCTGTCTACAAGAGACCCACTTCAGACCTAGGGACACATACAGACTGAAAGTGAGGGGATGGAAAAAGATATTCCATGCAAATGGAAATCAAAAGAAAGCTGGAGTAGCTATACTCATATCAGATAAAATAGTCTTTAAAATAAAGAATGTTACAAGAGACAAGGAAGGACACTACATAATGATCAAGGGATCAATCCAAGAAGAAGATATAACAATTATAAATATATATGCACCCAACATAGGAGCACCTCAATACATAAGGCAACTGCTAACAGCTATAAAAGAGGAAATTGACAGTAACACAATCATAGTGGGGGACTTTAACACCTCACTTACACCAATGGACAGATCATCCAAAATGAAAATAAATAAGGAAACAGAAGCTTTAAATGACACAATAGACCAGATAGATTTAATTGATATATATAGGACATTCCATCCAAAAACAGCAGATTACACGTTCTTCTCAAGTGCGCACGGAACATTCTCCAGGATAGATCACATCTTGGGTCACAAATCAAGCCTCAGTAAATTTAAGAAAATTGAAATCATATCAAGCATCTTTTCTGACCACAACGCTATGAGATTAGAAATGAATTACAGGGGAAAAAACGTAAAAAAGACAAACACATGGAGGCTAAACAATACGTTACTAAATAACCAAGAGGTCACTGAAGAAATCAAAGAGGAAATAAAAAAATACCTAGAGACAAATGACAATGAAAACACGACGACCCAAAACCTATGGGATGCAGCGAAAGCGGTTCTAAGAGGGAAGTTTATAGCTATACAAGCCTATCTCAAGAAACAAGAAAAATCTCAAGTAAACAATCTAACCTTACACCTAAAAAAAACTAGAGAAAGAAGAACAAACAAAACCCAAAGTTAGCAGAAGGAAAGAAATCATAAAGATCAGAGCAGAAATAAATGAAATAGAAACAAAGAAAACAATAGCAAAGATCAATAAAACTAAAAGTTGGTTCTTTGAGAAGATAAACAAAATTGATAAGCCATTAGCCAGACTCATCAAGAAAATGAGGGAGAGGACTCAAATCAATAAAATCAGAAATGAAAAAGGAGAAGTTACAACAGACACTGCAGAAATACAAAGCATCCTAAGAGACTACTACAAGCAACTTTATGCCAATAAAGTGGACAACCTGGAAGAAATGGACAAATTTTTAGAAAGGTATAACCTTCCAAGACTGAACCAGGAAGAAACAGAAAATATGAACAGACCAATCACAAGTAATGAAATTGAAACTGTGATTAAAAATCTTCCAACAAACAAAAGTCCAGGACCAGATGGCTTCACAGGTGAATTCTATCAAACATTTAGAGAAGAGCTAACACCTATCTTTCTCAAACTCCTCCAAAAAATTGCAGAGGAAGGAACACTCCCAAACTCATTCTATGAGGACACCATCACCCTGATACCAAAACCAGACAAAGATACTACAAAAAAAGAAAATTACAGACCGACATCACTGATGAATATAGATGCAAAAATCCTCAACAAAATACTAGCAAACAGAATCCAACAACACATTAAAAGGATCATACACCACGATCAAGTGGGATTTATCCCAGGGATGCAAGGATTCTTCAATATACGCAAATCAATCAATGTGATACACCATATTAACAAATTGAAGAATAAAAACCATATGATCATCTCAATAGATGCAGAAAAAGCTTTTGACAAAATTCAACACCCATTTCTGATAAAAACTCTCCAGAAAGTGGGCATAGAGGGAACCTACCTCAACATAATAAAGGCCATATATGACAAACCCACAGCAAATATCATTCTCAATGGTGAAAAACTGAAAGCATTTCCTCTAAGATCAGGAACGAGACAAGGATGTCCACTCTCACCACTATTATTCAACATAGTTCTGGAAGTCCTAGCCACGGCAATCAGAGAAGAAAAAGAAATAAAAGGAATACAAATTGGAAAAGAAGAAGTAAAACTGTCACTGTTTGCAGATGACATGATACTATACATAGAGAATCCTAAAACTGCCACCAGAAAACTGCTAGAGCTAATTAATGAATATGGTAAAGTTGCAGGATACAAAATTAATGCACAGAAATCTCTTGCATTCCTATACACTAATGATGAAAAATCTGAAAGAGAAATTATGGAAACACTCCCATTTACCATTGCAACAAAAAGAATAAAATACCTAGGAATAAACCTACCTAGGGAGACAAAAGACCTGTATGCAGAAAACTAGAAGACACTGATGAAAGAAATTAAAGATGATACCAACAGATGGAGAGATTATACCATGTTCTTGAATTGGAAGAATCAACATTGTGAAAATGAGTATACTACCCAAAGCAATCTACAGATTCAATGCAATCCCTATCAAATTACCAATGGCATTTTTTACGGAGCTAGAACAAATCATCTTAAAATTTGTATGGAGACACAAAAGACCCCGAATAGCCAAAGCAGTCTTGAGGGAAAAAAATGGAGCTGGAGGAATCAGACTCCCTGACTTCAGACTATACTGCAAAGCTACAGTAATCAAGACAATATGGTACTGGCACAAAAACAGAAACATAGATCAATGGAACAAGATAGAAAGCCCAGAGATTAACCCACGCACCTATGGTCAACTAATCTATGACAAAGGAGGCAAAGATATACAATGGAGAAAAGACAGCCTCTTCAATAAGTGGTGCTGGGAAAACTGGACAGCTACATGTAAAAGAATGAAATTAGAATACTCCCTAACACCATACACAAAAATAAACTCAAAATGGATTAGAGACCTAAATATAAGACTGGACACTATAAAACTCTTAGAGGAAAACATAGGAAGAACACTCTTTGACATAAATCACAGCAAGATCTTTTTTGATCCACCTCCTAGAGTAATGGAAATAAAAACAAAAATAAACAAATGGGACCTAATGAAACTTCAAAGCTTTTGCACAGCAAAGGAAACCATAAACAAGACGAAAAGACAACCCTCAGAATGGGAGAAAATATTTGCAAACGAACCAACGGACAAAGGATTAATCTCCAAAATATATAAACAGCTCATTCAGCTCAATATTAAAGAAACAAACACCCCAATCCAAAAATGGGCAGAAGACCTAAATAGACATTTCTCCAAAGAAGACATACAGACGGCCACGAAGCACATGAAAAGATGCTCAACATCACTAATTATTAGAGAAATGCAAATCAAAACTACAATGAGGTATCACCTCACTCCTGTTAGAATGGGCATCATCAGAAAATCAACAAACAACAAATGCTGGAGAGGGTGTGGAGAAAAGGGAACCCTCTTGCACTGTTGGTGGGAATGTAAATTGATACAGCCACTATGGAGAACAATATGGAGGGTCATTAAAAAACTAAAAATAGAATTACCATATGACCCAGCAATCCCACTACTGGGCATATACCCAGAGAAAACCATAATTCAAAAAGACACATGCACCCGAATGTTCATTGCAGCACTATTTACAATAGCCAGGTCATGGAAGCAACGTAAATGCCCATCAACAGAAGAATGGATAAAGAAGAAGTGGTACATATATACAATGGAATATTACTCAGCCATAAAAAGGAACGAAACTGAGTCATTTGTTGAGAAGTGGATGGATCTAGAGACTGTCATACAGAGTGAAGTAAGTCAGAAAGAGAAAAACAAATATCGTATATTAATGCATGTATGTGGAACCTAGAAAAATGGTACAGATGAGCCGGTTTGCAGGGCAGAAGTTGAGACACAGATGTAGAGAATGGACATATGGACACCAAGGGGGGAAAACTGCGGTGGGGTGGGGATGGTGGTGTGCTGAATTGGGCGATTGGGATTGACATGTATACACTGATGTGTATAAAATTGATGCCTAATAAGAACCTGCAGTATAAAAAAACAAACAAACAAAACAACTAATACTACACTTTCATTGGGTTATTTATATGGAAATATGTTAATATAAATGTTTCAGACATTACATGAAATTTCTAAAAATCTTATATTTGTATTTGTATGGAAATATGTATGGAAATATGTTAATATAAACGTTTCAGATATTACATGAAATTTCTAAAAATCTTATATGTTCTGGTATAATGTTATAAGTAATAATTCTAGTTATTACTTTAAAATGTATATCTCAGAAATAACTAATTTTCTTGTCAACTGCATTATTATGAACTTTCATCAAATCTTTAACCGTGGTCATTTTTAAGTCTTTTGTCATTTATAGACAGTTCTGGGTGTACTCTGATGCTTTTGCAAATATGTTCCTATAAAAGGCTTTCATCTTCAAGAAATTCATGGAAAAGACTCTGACAAGTACAGGTTTCTGGTAACTGACTGTACTGCTGAACTGAATGAATAAGCATTTTCAGAACTCTAATGAAAAACTGATGAACTCATAAAAGTGCTAACAAAAGATCAAGATGAAAAACAAAAATTAATTACATGGGACTGAGTGAACTGATGAGGATGAGTATAATTTTTGTGACTTTCTGTCTGAATTAAAAAAAAAAAAATCCCACAAGGACTCAGAGGCAAAGAATATACAAATCAATTTTCACTGCAAAGTAAAGGAGCTGTTACAGTGGAGGATTACTGGACTGAATGTCAATATTATGACATAGTATGAGTGTGTTTCATGTTTGGTAATTGCAATCATTGTTGCTTTTGTTGTGGTCATCCATGTACAATGCTTGGTGTCAGTCTATTTATCTCTTGTAAAAATAAAATACAGTGTGTGTGTGTGAAAAAAAAAAAAAGTAATCGATACATACAGCATCACAGCTAATGATTTCACAGCTCGGTTTCTCCTATATAAAATGGGAATATAAATATTCTCTCTCACATGAGGTAGTGAGACTTAAATCAAGTATTAAGGGTTCACGTATGTGAATGTTTGTCATTGATATATCTTTATTAATCACTTCACCCCAGTCCTGTGAGGGGAACACGCATTATTCTCATTTTACATGGGAGAAAACATCAGCTGGGAGAAATGAACTGGCCTGCCCTGCCCACTCGGTCTCTTAACTAGAAAATGGAAGAGTTAGGCCTCTAATTCAAGGCTTTCATGAGAAACATTCCTTCTTTTGACATAAATTTTGGTAACTATTTTTTTCAACCATAGAGATTTTTTTTTCATTTGCCAGTCTTGATAATGTACTCTTTTTCTTGTCTTGCAATGCATATTTTTAGAGCCTGTCAAGCTTTCGGCTTTAATTAAAAATGAACATATTTGGTGGTCAAACAGAAAAAAACAAACAAACAAAAAAAAGAAATGAAAAAGGAGAAGTAACAATGGAAACTTCAGAAATACAAAGTATCATGAGAGACGACAGCAAGCAACTCTATGGCAATAAAATGGACAACCTGGAAGAAATGGACAAATTCTTAGAAAAGCACAACCTCCCAAGACTGAACCAGGAAGAAAGAGAAAACATAAACACACCAATCACAAGGACTGAAATTGAAACTGTGATTTAAAATCTTCCAACAAACAAAAGCCCAGGACCAGATGGCTTCACAGGCGAATTCTATCAAATATTTAGAGAAGAGCTAACACATATCCTTCTCAAACTCCTCCAAAATATAGCAGAGGGAGGAACACTCCCAAACTCATTCTAAGAGGCCACCACCACCCGGATACCAAAACCAGACAAAGATGTCACAAAGAAAGAAAACTACAGGCCAATATCACTGATGAACATAGATGCAAAAATCCTCAACAAAATACTAGCAAACAGAATCCAACAGCACATTAAAAGGATCATACACCATGATCAAGTGGGGTTTATCCCAGGAATGCAAGGATTCTTCAATATACGCAAATCAATCAATGTGATACACCATATTAACAAACTGAAGGAGAAAAATGATATGATCATCTCAATAGATGCACAAAAAAGCTTTCGACAAAATTCAACACCCATTTATGATAAAAAAAACTCTCCAGAAAGTAGGCATAGAGGGAACTTACCTCAACATAATAAAGGCCATATATGAAAAACCCACAGCCACATCATTCTCAATGGTGAAAAACTGAAACCATTTCCACTAAGATCAGGAACAAGACAAGGTTGCCCACTCTCACCACTATTATTCAACATAGTTTTGGAAGTTTTAGCCACAGCAAACAGAGAAGAAAAAGAAATAAGAGGAATCCAAATTGGAATAGAAGAAGTAAAGCTGTCACTCTTTGCACATGACATGATATTATACATAGAGAATCCTAAAGATGCTACCAGAAAACTTCTTGAGCTAATCAATGAATTTGGTAAAGTAGCAGGATACAAAATTAATGCACAGAAATCTCTTGCATTCCTATACACTAATGATGAAAAATCTGAAAGAGAAATTAAGGAAACACTCCCATTCACCATTGCAACAAAAAGAATAAAATACCTAGGAATAAACCTACCGAAGGAGACAAAAGACCTGTATGCAGAAAACTATGACACTGATGAAAGAAATTAAAGATGATACAAACAGATGGAGAGATATACCATGTTCTTGGATTGGAAGAATCAACATTGTGAAAATGACTATACTACTCGTAGCAATCTATAGATTCAATGCAATCCCTGTCAAACTACCAATGGAATTTTTCACAGAACTAGAACAAAAAATTTTCACAATTTGTATGGAAACACAAAAGACCCCGAATAGCCAAAGCAATCTTGAGAACGAAAAACTAAGCTGGAGGAATCAGGCTCCCAGACTTCAGACTGTACTACAAAGTTACAGTAATCAAGACAGTATGGTACTGGCACAGAAACAGAAATATAGATCAATGGAACAGGATAGAAAGCCCAGAGTTAAACCCACACATATCACCTTATTTTTGATAAAGGAGGCAAGAATATACAATGGAGAAAAGACAACCTCTTCAATAATTGGTGCTGGGAAAACTGGACAGCTACATGTGAAAGAATGAAATTATAACACTCCCTAACACCATACACAAAAATAAACTCAAAATGGATTAAAGACCTAAATGTAAGGCCAGACACTATAAAATTCTTAGAGGAAAACATAGGCATAACACTCTATGACATACATCACAGCAAGATCCTTTTTGACCCACCTCCTAGAGAAATGGAAATAAAAACAAAAATAAACAAATGGGACCTAATGAAACTTAAAAGCTTTGGCACAGCAAAGGGAACCATAAACAAGACGAAAAGACAACCCTCAGAATTGGAGAAAATATTTGCAAATGAAGCAACTGACAAAGGATTAATCTCCAAAATATACAGACAGCTCATGCAGCTCAATATCAAAAAAACAAACAACTCAATCCAAAAAGGGCAGAAGACCTAAATAGACATTCCTCCAAAGAAGATATACAGATGTCCAACAAACACATGAAAGAATGCTCAACATCACCAATCATTAGAGAAATGCAAATCAAAACTACAATGAGGCATTACCTCACACCAGTCAAAATGGGCATCATCAGAAAATCTACAAACATGAAATGCTGGAGAGGGTGTGGAGAAAAGGAAACCCTCTTGCACTGTTGGTGGGAATGTAAATTGATACAGCCAATATGGAGAACAGTATGGAGGTTCCTTAAAAAACTAAAAATAGAACTACCATACGACCCAGCAATCCCACTACTGGGCATATACCCTGAGAAAACCATAATTCAGAAAGAGTCATGTACCACAATGTTCACTGCAGTTCTATTTACAGTAGCCAGTACATGGAAGCAACCTAAGTGTCCATCGACAGATGAATGGATAAAGAAGATGTGGCACATATATGCAGTGGAATATTACTCAGCCATAAAAGGAAACGAAATTGAGTTATTTGTCATGAGGTGGATGGACCTAGAGTCTGTCATACAGAGTGAACTAAGTCAGAAAGAGAAAAACAAATACTGTATGCTAACACATATATATGGAATCTAAAAAAAAAAAAAAAGGTTCTGAAGAACCTATGGGCAGGACAGGAATAAAGACACAGACATAGAGAATGGACTTGAGGACATGGGGAGGGGGAAGTGTAAGCTGGCACGAAGTGAGAGAGTGGCATGGACTTATATACACTACCAAATGTAAAATAGATAGCTAGTGGGAAACAGCCGCATAGCACAGGGAAATCAGCTCAGTGCTTTGTGACCACCTAGAGGGGTGGGATAACGTGGGTGGGAAGGAGATGCAAGAGGGAGTAGATATTGGTATATATGTATATGTATAACTGATTCACTTTGTTATAAAGCAGAAACTAACACACCATTGTAAAGCAATTATACTCCAATAAAGATGTTTTTTTAAAAAAAGAAATCAATTGGATAAAAAATACTGGACCTCCAGAGAGAGAGCTGGGTCAAGTTCAGTCTATAACACAATACACAACATTTAGTAGAATGAACTAATGACGCACACACACTCACTCACTTCTGCATAGAAACAAAAATGTGTTTGAGACACTTTTTTAATAAATCCCCAGTGGCAAAGATGTTAAATAGTAAATCACAACTTTGTCTGCTTTCTTTAAGAGATGTATAGAAAACCCATACCCTGGTTGCCTGCATATCAATAATGGTTCTCCATTTAAAGCTATCCTTAGATTTATGTAAGGAAATATTTTAGGCTATTATTATTAATTTAATATATCCATTATTAAAATGTGTAGATATAACTGAATACATATTTGTTTCTTACTCTAGGGATCTAAAACTATAGTTTGCTGTTGTTGTTATTGCTGTTTCTGCAAGACTCTAAGATATATATTTATATATAAAATTCATAATAACAGTTGCACTTACTATTACACTGGAAACACATTAGGCATAAAATCAGCAAATAAAAGAAATGCTGAGCTTTCAGGTTCTCATAGCAATAGGATGCTCATAGCCAAACTGAAAAAGGCTTAGCTAAAGTTATGTGCCTTGCACTGCGAGTTGAAATTCAACAGGCTGAGGTTTTTATTGAACCGTGAGAAAACAGAGTATCCAAACTTCCATAAAACATGCTTTTTCTTAAGGCACATGTGTTTTTTTATCTAAGAACTGTAGCTACTGAACTGTACAATGTGAATTTAATCGGTGACATTTTCCTGCAAACTAAAGACAATCAATAAATTAAATGTATAGATCAAAGTAAAATCTTCAGATTGTAGCAGTTAATATTTAAGTGCTCAATTTGAAGGTATCCAAACTTGAAATAGAGACAAAGAGTATATATAAGACTTTCTTGGGTTTGGCATTAAAGTTATACTTCTATACTTTCAACACCAAAACCAAAATGCCCATGACATTAAAAATTGCTCCAGACTACAGACAAACATAAGGATCTCAAAGGAGGAGATTAATAATTTCTAGTTATGAACTATATGCTGTAAACAGACTGAGAAAAAAGAGAGCTCATATTTTCATCTTTGTATCCCAGTACCTGGCATCCCACACCAAAGGTGGCCTATAAATATCTGAGGGAGAATGAAGAACTTGAAAGAAACAAAGAACATTTTTGGTTGTCCACAATACCAAACCAGCAAAATAATAATAATGACAAAATAAAATAATAAGCTATCAATCTGTTCAGCATGTCATCAATACTATAAATGGAGAATCTTCTTTACCACAAAATATCCAAGAAGAGCCTTTTTCCAATGTGGTAGTTTTTACTGTGGGATGCTTCCCATCTCTTCTCAAAAAGAAAAAAATAAAGTGAGAACATTTGTATACATCTGTCCATCTTCATCAAGATAGAGTCAACTAAGTAAAACAATTACGTGAACATCAACTCTCGCTAAGAAGATGTAATGATCCTCTATGTGTATACTCCTTACAACAGACCTTAAATTTACATGAAGGGAAAAAAACGACAGACTGAAAGGAGAAACAAACAAATCTATATTTATAGTTGGATAGTTTAACACTCCACTCTAAGTAACTGATAGAACAAGAAGGCAGAAAATCAGTAAGGAAATAGAGGATTTAAGCAAGACTATTAACCAACTAAACCTTGAACTTTATAGAACACTACCCAAAAACAGCAGAATCAGAATATACTTTTCTTTCAAATGCAAAAGTAATATTCTCCAAGATAGACCATATTATGAACTATCACACAAATCTTAACAAATTTAAAAGAACAGAAGTCCTATAAAATGTTCTCTCTCTATAACAAAATTAAATCAGAAATAACTGCTGGAATGCCCTCAAACCATTTAGAAGTTAAATAAAACATATCTAAAAAGCTCATGGATCAAAGAAAAAGTCAAAATAAATTAGAATATTTAGAATTGAATGAAAATTAAAATATAGCATATCCAAATTTGTTGAATGTGACTAAAGCAGCACTGAGAGAGAAAATTATAGCATTAAGTGCTTACATTAGAGAAGAAGATGGGTCTTAAATCAATAAGCTAAACTTCTCCCACAAAAAGCCAGAAAAAGTAGAGCAAATTAACATATGAGTTAATATTATATAACCTACATTTTACAGATTTCAGGATATAAGGTCAATATATAAGTTAATCTTTATCTTATATACCAGCAATAAACAATTGGAATTTGAAATTATAAAAAAGAATGCCACTTATAATAGAACCAAAAAATGAAATACTTAGATATGTATATCTAACAAAATAGGAGCAGGATTTATATGATGAACACTACACACCACTAACAAAGGAAACCAATGTATATCTGAATAAATGAAGAGTTATATTGTATTCAAGGACTGGAACGCCCAATACTTTTAAAGTATTAGTTCTCCCCAATTTTTTCTATAGATTCAATGCAATACCAATCAAAATGTCAGCAAGCTGGGGGTTTTTTACATATTAAAAAACTGGTCCTAAAATTTCTATGCATAGGTAGACAAATCAGAATATATTTTAATATATACTTATAATGCATTTCAAATTAGAAAACTTACTCATTTATTGATATATTCAAAGGCAAATGGAGGCTAGCTGACCCTGAAAGTTAAGCTTATGCATGTATGCATGTGTTCTTGTATATGTGTGTTTTTTAGATGCATGATTTTTATAATTTTATAAACACCCTCTTGATAAAACTAATTTTCCAAATGAAAAAGTTTCAGTGATGAATTTCAAATGTGATGGTTGATACGATCTTAAAAGTTCAGATGCTACAAAATGAGGGTTTTTTAATGATCAAAATTCCCATAAACAATTTTCTAGGGTCAGTAAATATATACATTAGAGAAGCAACATGCCTATTTGAACATTTTATGACATTTTGCAATGTGTTATAGGAAACACGCGGAATATTATTTCTCCATCATCTTCATGGGTACTTTCTCTGAGTTCTTGAAGAGTCACATTAAAGGGTAAGTCTATTTTTTAATTAATTTGTATTATGATTCAATTAGGATTTCTCAATCAGCAAGATAAAAACACCAAAGGTAGCCTAAAATGAAAGTTTATTGTCTTGGGTAGTATTAATTTCAAAGGTAAGTAGTTATCACAAAATTGGTTCAGTGGCCCGATGATCTTAAAACCCTGAGTTACCTTCTCAGTGATTCTTCTGAGTTTTACGATCACATGGATAACTATAGTAATTCCTCTAACAATTGCAATCCAAAGCAGGAACAAGGGGAAAGATGCAAGTCTGAAATTCTTTATGCCCATCTCTTTCTTTTTATTAAGGAGGAAAGTCTTTCTCAGAAAATTCCCCTCAGGTCTCATTAGTCCTAACAGGTTATTTGCCCACCTTTAGAAACCAGGGGAGAAATGGATTGTCTAAGGGCTGACAGACCCTGAAAATAGTGCCACTCATATCCCAAAAAATTGGGTTCTGAAAAAAAAAAAAAAAAAAAAGGTAGGTAACCAGATGTGATTGTTACTTATATTCATTACAACCTTTTATTTTTATATATACTTCTCCCTCCTGCCATTGATGATTCTATCCTTAAAAATAAATGAAATATGAATATGTATAGATGTGGTTTTATGAATAAGAGATATTGAAGCTATTTTGTCACTACAAAAAAAATCTGAAAATGCTGATTATTATCTAAGCTTTTTGCCAAATAATGCAGACTCCTTTCTTAATTTTAGGCAAGTTTATTAGGGTTGAATTAATAATAACTTCTGTAATCTGTTTTCATCTATAACACTCTTGTCCTCTTTCTATTGTTAAAAACAAGACAATAGGCCTCAAAGGGAGTCACTTATGCTAAGCCTCATGTCATGAAACTGAGAGGAGACTTAGTTACAGTTTCTGCTCTCCCAAAAATGGAATCTTAAACCAGTCAATCAGGAATCACCTAATCAGCACTAGTTAGGTAATCTGCCATCCCCTAAAGGAAAGTGACCTTGCCATAACCATTCTGCTTTTTGCCTAGTGTAACTCTCTTGTTCCCATTCCCTTCTGCATATTAAGTCTTTTGCATTTTGTACAGCTCCTCAGCGCTCTCTATCTGCTAGACTGGATGTTGTTCGATTCATGAATCATTGAATAAAGCTATTACGATCTTTAAAATATGCTCACTTGAATTTTTTTTAACATTATCCTTCTCTCCCTAGTATTCTGCATCCTTCTAATACTTTTATTTTAGTCTCCTTTCCAAATTTTTTTGGCCTTTTATTTGTCATTTTTCAATTTTGCCTACTTTCCTTCTTTTTTTCCCCTCTTTCCAGACTTTCACTTTTTCTTTCCTTCTTTTATTTGTTTATAATCAGTAGAAATCTACCCAAGCACATGGAAGACTGAAAGATACAGGAGTATATCATAACAGTAGAAGTTTGACCAACATTTATCCCCCTATTATACCCAATTAAATAAGATTTGAGTGATATCAAATCTTGTGATTCAACTGAATTTTCAGAACACCTTCTCAGTATCTCTTAACACTTATAATTCTACCATGTGTCATGAAAACATAGCAAGTAGCATATAGTGAATTTTGAGTTATTACAAGTAATTTGTGCATATTTTCTTGTCTGATGGCTACAGTGACCACATAAGAAGCTATTCAAGTAAGATCTTATGGCTTGTCCAATGATTCAGTGTATACGTGGCAGATCTGGAATTAAAACAATGAATACAAAGTATGAGTTATATATTGTTTATCATTCCTAATAGATCATAAATTCATTAAGGGCAGATACTGTTACCAGTTGTCTTTGTCATAACTACAATATCTAACACAGAAATCAATAACTGATTTTTGAACAGATAAAGGAGTAATTGAATGAAAACAGTAAGTCCCCTACATACGAACCTTCAAGTTGCAAACTTTCAAAGATGCGAACGTGCATTTGCATGTCCACTCACGTAAGTTAGTTCACGTCTGGCATACATTGTCACATGCATGTATCCTCTACAAGTGGTTGTGCTTTTGTGTACTGTACAGAGTACAGTAGTACAGTATCTTTGTTTCAAGCCCAGGATGTCTGGAAGCAAGCATAAAAGCAGCAGTGATGTAGCTGGTACTGCTAAGAAGTGCCAAGTGATAACGATGGAAACAAAAGTGATAATAATTGAGAGTGGAGTGAGGCGAAAAGATGGTAGATGTCGCTTGTTCTTAACATGAATCGTTCAACCATCAGCACGATTCTAAAGAATGAGGACAAGATCATGGAACATGTGAAGTCTGCTGGGTCGATGATGTTGACAATAATATTGAAGAAGCATGGAAAAGTGATGGAGGAGATGGAGAAACTTCTCAGTGTGTGGATGCAGGATCAGCATCAGCGTCAGGTCCCACTCAGCTTAATGCTGATTCAAGAGAAAGATAAAAGCCCTTATGAAGACCTGAAGAAGAAACACGGTGAAGAATCAGAGGCCACATCTTTTAATGTCAGCCATGGCTGGTTCCATCAGTTCAAGGCTAGAGCCAACCTTCACAATGTAAAAGTAAGTGGAGAGGCAGCAAGTGCAGATATGGTAGCTGCCCGGGAATTTCCTGAAACACTTCAAGAAATTATTGATGAAAGCGCATATTTACCCGAACAGGTTTTTAATGTGATGAGGCAGGACTGTATTGGAAGAGGATACCAGACCAAAGTTACATCAGTAAGAAGAAAAAGTTGATGCCAGGCTATAAAGCAGCAAAGGATAGGCTAACTGTGTTGTTTGGTGGCAATGCTTCTGGTGATATGAAGCTGAAGCCTCTCTTAGTTTATCATTCAGAGAACCCAAGAGCCCTTAAAAACATAGCCAAGGGCTCTCTTTCTGTTGTGTGGAAGAGTAACCCCAAAGCCTGGGTTACACAGGCGATTTTCCACTACTGGTTTTTCCACCACTTCATCCTGGAGGCCGAGAAATATTGCTTGCAGAAGGATGTCCCATTCAACATTCTTTTGCTGCTCGACAATGCTCCGGGCCACCCCTCATTCATGGATGACTTTCATCCCAACGTCAAAGTAGTGCATCTGCCACCGAATACTATGTCGCTCATCCACCTATGGACCAGGGAGTTATAGCGACCTTCAAGAAATATTATTTATGTCACATTTTTCGTCAGGAAGTAGAGGTGAGTAACGAAACAGGAACAACCTTGCAACAATTTTGGAATGACTACAATATCTACAAGGCCATAAAAAACATTGACTTTGCTTGGCGTGAGGTTACAGCCATCACAATGAATGTGAAGAACCTTTGCCTGCAGTTTGTTCATGATTTTCGCGGATTTGAGAAGGTGGATGAAGAGTCCAAAATGTCTTCAGCAACATAGTGACCCTCAGAGAGAAGCTGGAGCTAGATCTGCAAGAGGACGACTATATTGAACTCCTTGCTGTGCAACACGAGGAGCTTACTAATGAAGACCTGATGGAATTGGAGGCCCAGAGAAAGGACGAAGAGAGACAAGGGGAAGAAGAAGTAACTGAAGAACTGATGAGATTCATCATGCAGGAAATGGCAAGGGGATTTTCTTTATTTGAGGAGGCACTGCTAGGTTTTGAGACACAGGACCTGAATGTAGAACGGTACACAAAGGTTGCAGCAGAAGTTCAGAATACAATCCAGTGCTACCCAGTTATCCATGATGAGAAAAAAAGAGCTACTACCCAGACATCGCTGGATCATGTTTTCAAGAGGGTAGGTAGAATTGAATCCGGCAAGGAACCAGAACCTGTGCCATCAACATCAGGCGTGAGTGAAATTGCAGCTTGCCCTCCATCTCCTATTGCAGATGATCCTTCAGCTCTACCATCTCCCACCTCCTTTCCCTCCTCCAGTCAGTAACTCTTCTTGCCTGTTCACTTGATGCCAACCCCTGTATGCCAGATGTTGTACTGTACTGTAAGATTAAAATATTTTTTAATTTTTTGTGTTTGTTTTTTATGTAGTATTTGTGTGAAAAGTATTACAAAGCTATTATAGTACAATACTATGTAGCCGATTGTGTTAGTTGGGTACCTAGGCGAACTCTGTTGGACTTAGGAACAAATTGGACTGGCGAACGCACTCTTGGAACAGAACTCATTTGTATGTAGGGGACTTACTGTAATGTAAAGAATTTTTTGTTATTCAGAAGACAGACATATATGTAAAGCATAAGATGTGCTCTACAGTTGCAAAGCCTAAATATAAAGTTATAAATATGAACAAAAGACAGAAAACAGTACTAAACTTTTGAAAACTAATGAGTTCATTTTCTGGGAAGAAATTATGCAAATCACAAATGTTTAACAGCAAAAGACCCATGGAAGTAATAACCTAGAAAAAAATTACTGATCTTAGACAAGTCACAAGAAGAGACAATATCACGCGTTATGGACTGACTGTCTTTTAACGAGTAAGCCTGATGAGATGACCTGTGATGCTCTAGTCACAGAGTCTGAGAAATTTGAAGCTAGAAATAACCCGAGGCAATTCTGGTACATTTCTGAAGTAGAAAGTTGTCTATGTTCCCATAGCAGAGAGTGTAACAAAGGGAAAAAAAATTAAAAAAAAAAAAAGATAACAAGCTAATTAAGCAAAAGAGGGAATTGATTGAACTGAAATGATCAAAATAGAGTTTGGCTAAGTTCTTGACGAAGAAAAGACAGTATGCCATTCCTAGGGAGAATAATTATATTGCCTTGTATAGCAGACAGCAAAGGAGCCTGAAACTAGATATTGTAACATGATATTAAACTTTTAATAATGAGCATAACTTGGTTGTGTCACACTGCTTATGTAACATTTTAACCTTTTCAGGTACATTTTCAAATATTCCTGGACAGGCTAGATGAATATTTTTTACATATACAATGTTCCTCCAAACCTCAAAACCAATATATAAAATATATTAAAATACAAACTTACAACTTTCAGTTCAGAGTATGACTCTGAATCACAGCGCATTTCTTTGCTGATGACGATATTCATAGAGCATTATTTTAAGTATTTACCAAGAGTACTATATTGGACCATTCTAGCTCCTCTGCCCCCAACATCTTGTAGATTCTTCTGTAATCCAGCATTTGATATTTGTTCTGATAGGCCCCATTATGGCCTCCAACATATCTCCCTTTTCTCTATCAATTAAATGCAAGCTGAGCTCCTAACTAGAGATCACATGATCATACACAGAGATCAGAGTTTTATGATCTGGGAAATAGAAACACTCAGTTTTCCTCCTAATGTTCTCTGTATCACAGCCTAACTCACAGAGAATTATGCTTACTGCATCAGTATTTAAATAACAATTTTTTAAGAAATTAAAGACATCATTAATTTAAGAAATTTATAATTTGTTGGGAAAACAAGCACACTTAAAACAATATCAAGCATCACAAGGTCCCTCTCCTTGAAGTAGGTTGTGGTAGCAGAGTGGGATGAGCATGGGCCAAGATTTCAAGCTCACCTCTGCCAGTTGCTAACTTCCTGACCTTGGGCAAAACCCTCAACTTATCTGAGTTTCAGCTTCCTTGGTTTATAAACGAAGATTGTAACATAGATGGTGTTTCCTGTGGCTGCATTATTCTTGGTTGTGTAGTATCCAAGATTGGTCCCCCATTCTCCTGGTAATTCTTCAAGTTGCCTTAGGTATGAATTACAGTGACAGTGAGAATAGAAAAGCAGAGGAAATATGAGTATAAGAGGCTTTTTGAAAGAAAAGTGACAGAACATAATGACTAATGAAAAAAGAGAATGGGGGTCAGTGAAAGAAATTCACCCCAAGCTTAAAATTACTACTCTAAGTCTAGGAGAATGGTGTCTCATTGACAAAGGCAGGGAAGTTATATATAAAGGATGGTAAATGGGGATTCAGGAAGGAAGAAGATATGTTCTAATATGAGTCTATTCATTTGAATAGGTTTAATTTAAAATGTAACACGAAAGTTTAGGAAAACATTTGCTGAAGAGAGTTAAACCTGTGTATAGCCATTTCTTTTGTAGAGCCATTTCTTTTGGATGAAGCAACATCATAATAAGAATAGTCACCACATAACTATTCTCTCTGAAAGTTAAATCAATAGTATACAATTTCCACCTACATTATAACATATCCTTAGTTAGGTAAGTTTATTTCTCTTCATTAAATTGACAATGATTGTCCTCAACTCAAGCTTTGGAAACACAATACACTGATTAAGGTAGAGAGTGTACAAATATTGTTAAAATACATAAGCCACCTCTGGTTCATATACATGAGGCAGTAAATTTCTGTGAAATATTTTTGTTTCATGGTGGCATATGAAAATAAAAAATATACATTATCACTATTGAATTTGAATGCAACACATTGATTCATTAGAGTTTGTGATATTAAATTCAATGTAGGGTGTGGTACAGGGAAAAAAATACATAATATTTAAGACATGAGATGCAAGGAAGGAAAAGACTTAAGAAACAACTGTACTCTGCCAACTAAAATACACATCCAGGCTTTCTGCTTCCTTTGTTGGCATTCAAATTCCAACAGGGACCAAATAAAATTACTCTTTGATTAGCCACCTAAGAACTCATTTTTACCCATAATTAGGTGTTCAGATACTGTAAAACTGGAATTTGAGAAATGTCAATACTGCTAATCAAGATGCTGAATTCATATTGACCTACTTAAAATAATTTAAGATTTCTCATTACAATAGATGTACCACTGTATGCCCTTTCAGGAAACCCATAAAGCCATGGTTTTAAAAACTGAGAGCCAAGTCTCATATACATATCATTTGTGCTTTGAGTACATTCTAAACATAATTATTACCTTTCTCCAGTGACACACTAAATCATGTTCTCTTTCATTTTTTAATGTACTACCTAATCATGAATTGTGAGGTGGCATGATTATGGGAAAGGCCACAGAATGAAGCTTAAGATTCTGGATCTCTGTCCTTGATCTGGTGCTTACTTTGGCTCTTTAATCATAGCCAAAGTTTCTTGGGGGTCAGAATGAAACAATTATCTACACCGTTCAATTAAAAACCCAGTTGGGGGAGTGGAGGGCCACTCAGGTCAAGTACTTAATAGATGTTTTCTAACAATTTTAGTTACTACTTTCAGAACATTTCCTTGAATAGAGTAACTATGATTTCACCCCAATACTTTCCTGAATATGTTGAAATAAGAATTTTTCTGCCATACCGTAGTTTTTGTATGTATTATTTTATTTGATCCATAATGAAAGACAAATAAGTAGGGAAGATATTAAAGGCTTTCAGCCCTTCATTTTGCTTCAGCTGGTTAAGTCACTCATCTTCCCCCCCCTTGCATTAGTTTCTTTGTTAACACTGTTTAAGTCATCTTGATAGAAATATTTACAATGTCAGGATATATTAACCTCCATTTACCATAATGGCACTTTTTTACCTACACTGCCTCCCAACCCCCAATACATCTTGGTTTTCTTACAGTCTAGTGCATATTTTACATGAGAGACTTCTTTTTTCCCTTAACTTCCCAATGTCCTTCTCTATGAGAAAACTGATAGCAAGAGAAGAAATTCCAAAGCCATTTCCTAGAAATGACAATACTGCCTGGAGTCACCACAACCAATAGAATTAAGCTGCCCCAAAGTTCTCTTAACCTCTTGGCTCACATTACAGGTTAGAAACATGGTCCCATTATTTGTTACGAATAAATCTGTACTCTTGACTGCTTCCATTTTAAACATTTTTGATAAAAGCTGTTTAAGTCCTACGCTTTAGGCTTTAAAAAAATGTATATGGTAAAAATAATGTAACTTATTGACTATCTAGTAGATAAGTAATTTGTATCATCTCTAAATCCACATGAAATTTAAAAGGGAGAATCTGATGTAAAAAAGGATATTCTGTGTATTTATTCACTTGTAGAATTACCCATTAATCACTTGTTCAATAAACAAGTACTAAGCTCCTACTATACAAAACATACCTTACATGTTTGTGCATTGTCAAATGGAGAAAGAATGACGGGTGTACATGTCTGAACATGGGGAGTAAGTAATTAACTGTAATAAAAGGATGTGTTGGATATCTTCTGTTTGTCCCTCCAGATCCACTTTCTACCATTCTTACCCTGCTCTTAGCCTCAGAGGTTGATCTGTATGGAATGAATTCCCAGTCTTCCATTTGGGTTTGGCCAATGGAGAGGCACCAGAAGGCATCAACAAAGTGAGGTTAGGTGTTTATTTTCCTGCGCCCTTCTTCCTTCTTGCCCTCATTTAGCTGTATCTCTCTACTGAAGGCCATGATACCATCATGTGGCTCTTTCTTATAGCTCTCGATTCTGGGAAATTCTCCCTTCCTTTGCTTCTTCAGAAATAGAAATAGGAATTCAGCTATTGCTGTGGCTGGACCTAGGGCACTACACTATCCCTTGTTAGCTTCTGTAAACCCTGTTGCAGCATTTTAAGACATTTGCGAATCCTTTGGCACTTCTCCCATCACTCAGTGAAGTCCAGGACATTTTTGCTTGAACCTGGGCTGGCCTTGGACACTTACTCGTAACTAATAGAATGCAGCAGAACCAGTATTTTTGACTTCTGAGACTATGTCAAAAAGGGCTGTTCTGCTTATGCCTTATTTCCTCTGAGCTCCAGGACAAAATATAGAGTTCCACAATCTCATGGCAAGGTTATTGTGAAGAAGGGCAGCCAAGCCACGTGGAAAGACCATATATATGTGCTCCATTCAATGGTGCCAGCCCAGGTGATAAACATGTGAGGGAAGATGCCTTCTAATGAATCTAACCCCAGCCATCAAATCAACCCCTATCAAGCCTTCTCAGCTGAAGCCCCAAGAAAAAAATCATCCTCTTTGTGCCCTTCTCTAATTCCTGACCCACAGAATCCACTGGTGTAATAAAAGTCTTACTACTTTATATCACTAAGTTTGGGGTTGTTTGTTACACAGCAATATGGATCAGAGCACCTGCTCACATCTTTGTAAATAGTCCTTTTACTCAACGCTTTGCAAATTGTCCTATTTCAGTGAGTTGCCTGTTCCCTGACAGAACCCTGAGGGATACAAAGGGAATTCCAAATAAATGTCATATGAGTGGTATGAACAAACTCCTTTAGGAGTATGAAGTAAAGAGGATTAACTTCCAGTTGGCATAATCAGGAAATCCTCCGTGAGGGCAGGAGTCATGTCTGATATTGTAGGTGCTCAATAACATCTGTTGAAGTTTGCTGAATGAGGAAATGAGGATTTTACTGGGCCTCGAGAAACAGCTGTGATTAGGATGGGAAGAAATGAAAAAAAGCACTATTGTAGACAGAACAGTAAAAATAAAGAGCACAGCAGCAAGAATGTGCCTTCAAATAACATATTCCATTATAGAACAGTACAGCTGGAGCAGAGGCTCTACCCTGATGCCAGGCTGGCTTCTCTGAGAAGCAAATCTCTCACCCTGTCTCTTCCTGCTACATAGCCTTCATCAGTTCTCAGGTGAAAATTCAAATTTCCTAACATTGTCCTTTAAACTCTTCTGGGTTTATCCTCCTCTCTGCCCTCATCTTTTCTTACCAGGTCCTGCATTCCCACCTGTGTTGTAGTTACATTACTTAACTGAATATTCAGCCTTACACACCTTTGCAATTTTGAACATGCTGCTTTTTACATAGAATATCCTACACATCCACCTTCCTCCTTCTAACTTGCAACTACCTTCACATTTCAAGACATAAATCCTCTCCTCTAGGTAGCTTTCCCATATACCTGCCATGTGAGGTAGTAATTCTCCCTAATTACTTACATGATTCCCTGCGCTCACAAATATGGGGGCACTTATAATGTTGCTTTATAGCGTTTATTTTTTTGGTCCAGCTATAAACCATAAACTCCTCAAACATGGACAGGAATTTAGATCTTGCTATGCTCAAGAAAGTAAATTAATATAATGAATTAATGGTTGATCAGAGTAACTATTGGAGTAGTGAATAAAGAATCAACAGGTTTTGTGCATGACTTCAGACTCTTGTTTTTTCTGTTCACATCATTGGCCCTCATATCTAGAAGAGTGCCCATTACTAATTATGTTTTTTCAATGAATAAATGAAGCATGAATGAATGGATATGAATAAGGAAGAGGGAAGAGCTATGACTGATATTACCATCTTTTATATGGCCAGGAGACACAGGTGTTTAGAATTTACGTAGAAATTGTCAATCCCAAAACTCTTTGGAAAAGAGGTTTAGTTAAATTAGATTGCTGTGTTTCAGTCTACTTAAACCAGGAGGAAATTTTTAAAAGAGCAACACGATGATCTTTTTACTGCTTCTGTTCCCTCCTTCCTCTCTCATTGGTCAAGAATATAGTTCTCAAGCATTCAGTTTAATTAACACTTTGCTCAAGGGCTTGATTTTTTGAAGTCCCTTGTCTCATATGGGATTCCTGATTTATCTTTCTGTTAGGGACCAATTTAATTTACCTGAAATGTTTACACAGTTAGTGTGTATTTCAATTTCTGTTTGCTTTGATAATTAAATGTTACCTACCTGTAAATGCTTCTGTTCAAAGTACTAATTTGAATAGCTCCTCTTAATGCAGTACTTTAGGTGTTTTGCTTTCAAATACCACTTATACACAGTATTGTATGTTATAAAACTTGAATCCAGCGTTCTGAGAGCTGGTTAATCCTATTCATTTAAGAAACTTTGATAGCTTGCATTTAAATTACTCTCGATTTACTGCTATTTTGATAAGGCTTTGTAATGTCAAAAGTCAGAAGCTTTTAAGCTTGTTTTAAATGAAGTTCAATTTGAGGAAAAATGGACAATTAGCTTAACCATCCCATATTCTTCAGAGTAATCCTTCCAGTTTTCAGTAACCCAGCTCATCCTTATGAGCCTGTAGGATGATATTTGACCTTCAGTAAATAAAATTGCACCATAATCAAGATTTTTGAAACTTTACAAGCTAGTTTTTATTGTATTTCCAAGTTATCACAGGTGAGTGGAGTTACTTAATAATCAAATGATCTCTAACGGTTGTTGTGAATATATCTCACTTCATACAAGTCACACTGCCTCATACACAGCTGCTATTTTGAATGACTTTCTTTCTAAGTGAAACCTATTTGGTTCATTTTTCTCCCAATAACTTTTGTTTCCTTTATTGACTATATATCAACTTCCCTACAAAAATTACCATCTGAAGCTTTGAATCTTTGAGTTTAATGTTTGCTTCATGCAGCATCTGTTGACATTTGATTTATGATTTGCGCATTGAGAACTTCAAGCCATAATAGATAAGACATTCATTTCCTAGGTCTTCCCAGATTGGTCAGTTAGTTCAAAATGCCCTTAAAAAACACAGAGAATCAAAACAAAATGAACTAGCTAGAGATAATGTCTGTTCCGCCTCAGAAGCAAAAGTTACAATTTTAAAAATTGCCTCTAGCCTGCAAGTTTTAAAATTTTAACAAAGCGCCTGGAATCCAGCTGCACACTTAACTTGCATCTCTCTCCACACTCTTCCAGCTGAATATGTTCCACATGTAAATATATATTTTCTAATGGAAGCACCAAAGAAATACTATGTATGGAAAGGTCCATAGGTCTCAGTAAGGACCACAAAATTGCTTAGGAACTTAAACATTTTAAATAGCTGGTTTCTACTCACCTTAATTCTGTTTTTCAGGGCTGTGAAACTACTTCTGAATAGAGTAGCTGATTCAATTTATAAAATAAACTAGGGTGCAGTTTATACCTGAGTATCTTCATGACACTCAAAATCACATCAATGAAGAAAGAAACCAACCACTATGATTTCAATAAAGTTTGGTCATCAAATGAAGCTCAAAGAAAGCAGAGTCAGGAGCGGTAATTTGTGGCCAGTAGTTCATTTGGTTAAAGGTTGAATAAGAAAAGTCAAGGTTGCCATTTCAATGTCCTAATTATTTGAGAGAATTATGCAGAGAATAAACTTGAAGCTCTGACTTTCAACTGAATTCCTATCTCAGTCGAGTTACTTGAAAATTATATTCTGACACCGACGGAGAAACAAACAAAAGGGTCTGTATTACTCAACATAAACTACCTTAAAAAAAAAAAAAAAAAAAAAAAAGAGGCCAAATTTTTATTTCTGGCAAATGAGCACACACATATCCTCAAAACTAATCTTCCTGCTAGAAACAGCTACAAATACTGGATTTAGTAAAAGAGTTTTGTTTTTACTTTACAAGAATGCAAGGGATGTCCTCAGAGGCCAAAACCAAAATGAAAGCAGTAATCTAGAGAGTTAAGCAAACTCTAAAGCTGCTGGCTACTTTGAAGTCACCTGATAATCTTTGGTGACCTTGAGTCTCATTTTCGACAGCTGCACAGGAGATGGGAGACAGGAAACAAAGCAAGTCTGGGGCCTACCCTTGGAGTGGAGGGTGTTAGATTAGAAGACTCCCAAATAATAAAGTGTTGCATCTTTAGGGAAAAGCACAGTAGTATCTAGGTTTTATACAAATTCCTAGTCTGTTAGAAGACAGAGTGTTTCACATTTTTCTTTACTTCACTATCCAATGATTTAATTTTAAGAAAAATGCTTTATTTAGGGAAATTAATGAAAAGGACAAAGCAGCTATGTCTGCTATAATTATATTGTATCATTATTGCTTCTTAGAAGGAAAAGCTGCCCTTGCTATAGACTAGAATTTCCTCTTTTCAGAATATAGGTTTTTCTTCTTTCTTCCTAGTCTGATTGTCTACTGCTCTGTAGCATACAATCTCCAAACTTAGTGTTTTAAAGCAACAACATTTATCTTGCTTACAAATCTGCAATTTGGGCAGAGCTTGTCAGGGACAGTTCATTTCTGTTCCACTTGGCATCAGTTGGCATACCTCAATGGCTAGGTACTAAAATCATCTGAAATCTCATTCACTCAAATATCTGGCAGTTGATGCCAACTGTTGTCTGGGACCTTATCTGGGGCTGATTGCCCTAACACTTATACATAACCTCTCCATGCAGCTTGGGCTTCCTGACAACATGGTGGCTGGGTTCTATGAGCAAGCATTCTGAGAGAGAGACACACACACAGAAGCCATAATCCATTTTGTGACGCAGCCTCAGAAGTCAGGTGGTGTCATTTCTGCAACACTGTATTCACTGAGGAAATCAAAATACTCTTCTAGGTTCAAGAGGAAGGGAGAAGAAACGTACTCCACCTCATAATAGGGGTGTGGCAAAATTCCAGGACAGTGGGACTTCTCTGGTGGCACAGTGGTTAAGAATCTGCCTGCCAATGTAGGGAACATGGGTTTGAGTCCTGGTCTGGGAAGATCCCACATGCCACGGAACAATAAGCCCATGCACCACAACTACTGAGTCTGCGCTCTAGAGCCCATGAGCCACAACTACTGAAGCCCACGTGCCTAGAGCCCGTGCTCCGCAACAAAGAGAAGCCACTGAAATGAGAAGCCCGCGCACCACAACAAAGGGTAGCCCCCGCTCATGGCAACTAGAGATAGTCCGCGCACAGCAACAAAGACCCAAGCAGCCAAAAATTAATTAAATAATTAAATTAAAAAAATTTTTTCCAGAAGAGTAAGAGTACACAGGACCAAAAATCTTGCTAAGGCCATTTTGAAAGGAATGTAATCTGCTATATTTCTCAATCTTATTACAGAATATTTATTATATTTGTTCAATGCATAAACAAAACAGAGGAAGAAAGAAGCCGAGAGAGAATGTTTGTTGGGAAATGGTTAGCCAGAAAGTTTAAGTTCAATACTTGCTTAACTGGATGCCCCCAGAAGTGGCCCCTCACCTTCCTCTTCTTAGCACTAACACTCTACAAATGTTCCAGCCAATATCTAACTTCAGAGGCAGGAGTTCTTCCTGCCATCTTTGTTTGCTGCCAGGTGGGCAGAAAGTGCAGGGTCCTGTCAGGGAGTAATCATGAATGCTTCATATGTGCTTTCGGAGAGTCAAAGGGGAGTTCTTACAATGTGATGAAGACTGTAACAGGAAACTTTCACCATTTATGTTGTATTAAAACTAGTTTCGAGTTTTTTAAAGACTAGGCTAAGGCCACGATAATAAAGAAGAAGGGGTGCAGAAAAGAAAGATATAAAATATGGGGCAAGGGATTATCAGAGGGACTGAAACTGTGAAAGCCCAGATAGATCACATTCCCCTATTTAAACAACTTTCCATCAGCAAACACACTACATAACAGCTTCACATTCCTGTACCTCCTTCAGTGTCTCTTCATGTCTTGTTAGCCTAGCATTCTGTGAAGCTTTAAGAGGAAACAATAAGAAAGTGATCTTAGTCATCTTAAAACATGAATATTCTCCCTTCTAAATTTATTTCCATGTTAATTTCTAAATGGAAAAGAATTTAACCTTATTAAAATATTTTATGGAATTCTCACAGAGGTAGAAGAAACATTTGAGGGAGGAGACCATAGTAATCCTTCCATTACCTCCTGAAATGGTACCTAAAAGGCAGTTGCCCCAGAGTTAGTGTAGGGGGTCATGGGGAATGACGACACAGAGAGCAACTATGAGGACATTTCCTGAATCATCACATAGCAACTTTAGCACTGGAGACTAAAACAGCTAATGGCCTAGGCTTTTCTGCTATTTACAATTCCATCTGAGACAAAGCATATCCTATCTGCCGAGTATTTTTCCCTTTCCATTTCTATATTTCTTAGTTGCTTGCTTTAAAGTATCAGGCAGACAAACATGTTTCTCTGTCTAAAAGAGCCATTTTAGAATGACTGGTTAAAAATGATTTTAGCTCAAAACCCAAATAAGGGGACATTCCAAAGTGACAATGAGAAGATGCACTGGCGGAGCATGGAAATGCTAAGGATAAGCCTCATGTTCCCCTGTTCCCCTGGGTAAAGCTTCCCTGGTTCCTCATGCCTCAATCCATGACTCTTACTCTGCTCTGGTTCTTTCAAATTTCAGTCCCACTCATGGAAACTCTCTTCTCTTTTTACCTTTCTTCCCTTCTCTTCAGTAAAACTATCAAAATTAGACTAGTGTCACTGTCACCAAAGATTTCCTTCCAATAAAGAGCTAAAGCAATTTTCCACTGAAGTGTTTCCATCATTGCATTACAGAATGCATCTAATGAAATCAAGTAATCAGCTGCAAGCATAAAGAAAACACACTGCGCATAAAGAATTCCAGCAAATGTTGATGCTAAATGAGATCTCATCTGAACACATGGGTGAAAGCTTCTTCTAGCACTTGGGGTGCAAGGAAGCCCTAAAACAGAAGTGTGAATTAGGTGGAGTTTCTTTTAGCTAATTCACCACAACCACTCTCAGTGGCCTCAACCCCTCTCAAGCACTCAAAGCTGTCACCTCATGCTTGGTTGCTTTGAATTGTCCATAGTGAAACTTACAATACTATTCCTCTCATCCACCAAAACTTCACCTCTACGTCCTCTTCTCTGAAGCCCTAACCCTGACCTTAACAGCCTAATATATTATTTCTTGCTGGGATCTTAGTACCTATTAATGATTAAATGATTTTTCACCACCATTAAAATAAGGATTTCTAGAACTGATACTTTTATTCATTTAAGCAGACTGGAGTTTGGAACAATTAGTTAGAAGACCACGTGGCACAGTTCAAATCACATTGGGCTAAAAACAGCCTGGTCTCTAACAATAAGTGCAGTCCTATTCACACTTCACTGTATCACAGAAAAGTGAATAAACTAGTCTTTCCAGGCACACTGTCCCATTACTACAGACTCTGCACTACTGCAAATCAAGTAAGGTGTTGCTTTTTGACACATTTACATCTATATTGCAGTGACTTTGGCTACTCTGCCAGTATAGAAATTTCCATTATTCTTGTATTCAGCTTGACCTGGCATTACTGCCTATGCCACTAACCAGTCTCTCTGTGTCTACCATTCCCCATTACACTCCACTCAACACAGCAGCCAGAGTTTTCCAGATGAAAATGAGATCATGTCACTTCTCTGCTCAAAGCACTACAGTTGTTCCCATGTCATCAGAGTCAAAACAAAGCATACAAAGCTACAAAATCTAGCCTCTCCCACTCCCCACCACACCCCACCATTTTCTTGCAGGTCTTATCCCCTTGCTCACTTCCCTCCAGATAACCTAGCTTCTTTACTGTTTCTGGAACTACCCAGGCACACTCCCATCTCAGGGTTTTTGCACTTGCAGCTTTCTCTTCCTGACACTCCCTTCCCCCAGATATCCACATGGCTCACTTTTCCTCCATGGACATTTTGCTTAAATGTTGCCTTCTCAGAAAAGTATCAGATTACCCTATTTAAATATGCAACTACCTAAGCCCTCTTATCTTGCTCTAGTTTTTCCCATAGTGTTTATTTTCTTCTGTCATACTGTAGATTTGGTTTATTTAGTATGTTTATTTCTGGTTTTCCTCTACTTGAAAGTAAATTTCAGGAAAACAGAAATTTTTGTCAATTTTCTTCTCCAGTAACTCCAGTGCCTATAAAACAGCCCAACAAATAGTTGGTATGCAACAGATTTACGTATAATTAATAGATAAACAAAGGTTTCGGTATATCCTTTTCCTATTTCCTATCTTCAAGTTCCCTAAGAAAGGAAGTAAGCCTTATTTGTGTTGCAAAATTTATGTCAGTTATACATATGGACTTTGGTCAGTTCTATGGTTCAAAACAAATCTTGCTCCATCATGCGGTAAGAGATTTTAAAGGACACTATTATCTCCCCAACAGCCTGTGCTCACCCAGTGCAATATGAATATATTTTATGTCCTGGGCTTACCTAACATGATAACACTATTTCTGGGCACAATGTCTTCTCTCTAAATGCCAATGCAATTTATGAGTCCGGCAAAGCTCAATGGATTTGGTTCACAAGAAATTATTTGAAAATAAGCATGCCTGGGTGATTTAGCCCCTTAACATCTTGTTTAAATATTTGCTTCATAATATACTGACATGAAACTGTGACAACGCAGTCATAGATGTGCAAACAAGTGTGAATGTGGATATATATTGTGGTCCTCCGAATCCTTTTGGTATCATAGTCCTGTAGTAAAATCTTTCAGTCATATTGTTCATTGGTTGCTTGTTGGGCTTTAATTCACAAAATCAAAGAGTTTTATACAAACTTGCACTGAGTGGTATATAGGATTGTGAGGAAGGCAGAAGACCCAGAATTGTCCATTGATATTCAGGGTTTCCAAGGTGAGTCCCACCATGCGTTTCTGCCTAATTACAGAAGGTGCTTCTTTATTTCGCTGAGTTCAAAGACCACTGTCACAGGGATCAGTCTTGCTTGTACAGATTTTCAAAAGCATTCACTCTGGAAATATACACTGACATTACACACATATAACAGACCTGTGATTTGCTCTCCAGGCCATTCACACCTTATTAATACTGCTTTTTCACAGAAATGGATTAGGAGGGCAAAAATCTATACCTGCCCAACACATATAAAAGGAAATCAAAGGGGAACTGAAAGCAAACACTGAATATATCAGATTCCTTTTAGGCATGATGCCCAAATTCAGTAGAACCACTCCTTAAATTCCTTTAGACCTGCACTGAGGATCCCTTCCAGCTCAAAAATTCTACACTTCACTGATTTTTTTCAGACCCTCAGGATATTGATGTAAACTAATTTGGGTAGCTGAATTAGGATGAGGTTTCTGATGCTTAAACAGTGACAATTTAACGGTACAGGAAATATAGGACAAGAGGACTAACCTGGTGGGAAAGAGCTTATTCTGTCAGGAATTTAATTTATTTAAAAAAAAAAAAAAGGAGCAACTTTGCTCAGGTCCAAGCAACTCAAATTTCCCCTGAGGCTGCCAGCCCTGCACCATCCAGAGGGCATGGTCACAGGAACAGAATAAAAGATACAAGGAAGAAACAAGGAGCACAAAAGATAGTAGGGACAGGCCAAGGGAGAGAAAATAAAGGGTGACGTTCCACTACTGCATGGACATTAGTATAATCTACTTCAATTGCTTTATCTAATTAAGTTAAAAGTTAGTGTGGTCCACTGGAAGTAGTATTGGAAGCCAGAAAACCTACAAGATGTAATCAAATAGTTTACACAAGTAACTTAATTTCTCTGAGCATTATTCTCCTTAACTGTGAAACCAAAGCATTGGTTCTGAAGAGTTAAATGGGTTTTGTACATCAGACGTACCTGGGCTTGAATCATGCTATGGATATGTCTAATGTGTGTGTGATTTAGGGCAAATTCCTTTTCCCTCTAAGTCTGAGTTTCATCATCTGCAAATAGGGAAGGGAGAACATCTAGCTCAAAGTGTAGTTATTTGGCTACAATAAAAAAGAAGACATCAAATGAAGAGGAAATAGGCAGTCTACCTGAAAAAGAATTCAGATGAATGATAGTAAAGATGATCCCAAATCTCGGAAATAGAATGGAGGAAATACAAGAAACATTTAACAAGGACCTAGAAGAACTAAAGAGCAAACAATGATGAACAACACAAAAATGAAATTAAAAATACTCTAGAAGGAATCAATAGCAGAATAACTGAGGCAGAAGAAGCGATAAGTGACCTGGAAAATAGAATAGTGGAAATAACTGCCACAGAGCAGAATAAAGAAAAAAGAATGTAAAGAATTGAGGACAGTCTCAGAGACCTCTGGGACAATATTTAACACATCAACATTCGAATTATAGGGTCCCAGAAGAAGAAGAGAAAAAGAAAGTGTCTGAGAAAATATTTGAAGAGATTATAGTCAAAAACTTCCCTAACATGGGAAAGGAAATAGTCACTCAAGCTCAGGAAATGCAGAGAGTCCCATACAGGATAAATCCAAGAAGAAACATGCCAAGACACATATTAATGAAACTATCAAAAATTAAATATAAAGAAAAAGTACTAAAAGCAGCAAGGGGAAAACAACAAATAACATACAAGGGAATCCCCATAAGGTTAACAGCTGATCTTTCAGCAGAAATTCTGCAAGCCAGAAGGGAGTGGCAGGACATATTGAAAGTGATGAAAGGGAAAAACCTACAACCAAGTTACTCTACCCAGCAAGGATCTCATTCAGATTCGATGAAGACATTAAAACCTTTACAGACAAGCAAAAGCTAAGAGAATTCAGCACCACCAAACCAGCTTTACAACAAATGCTAAAGGAACTTCTCTAAGCAGGAAACACAAGA
Organism: Eschrichtius robustus; assembly: GCF_028021215.1. Lineage (NCBI taxonomy): Eukaryota > Metazoa > Chordata > Mammalia > Artiodactyla > Eschrichtiidae > Eschrichtius > Eschrichtius robustus. Next base: position 28,995,650 of record NC_090838.1, read on the forward strand.
GAAGGAAAAGACCTACCAAAACAAACCCAAAACAATTAAGAAAATGGTAATAGGAACATACATATCGATAATTACCTTAAATGTAAATGGATTAAATGCTCCAACCAAAAGACAGATTGGCTGAATGGTTACAAAAACAAGACCCATCTATATGCTGTCTACAAGAGACCCACTTCAGACCAAGGGACACATACAGAGTGAAAGTGAGGGGATGGAAAAAGATATTTCATGTAAATGGAAATCAAAAGAAAGCTGGAGTAGCAATTCTCATATCAGACAAAATGGACTTTAAAATAAAGACTATTACAAGAGACAAAGAAGGACACTACAGAATGATCAAGGGATCAATCCAAGAAGAAGATATAACAATTGTAAATACTTATGCACCCAACGTAGGAGCACCTCAATACATAAGGCAAATGTTAACAGCCATACAAGGGGAAATCAACAGTAACACAATAATAGTAGGGGACTTCAACACCCCACTTTCACCAATGGACAGATCATCCAAAATGAAAATAAATAAGGAAACACAAGCTTTAAATGATACATTAGACCAGATGGACTTAATTGACATTTATAGGACATTCCATCCAAAAATACCAGAATACACTTTCTTCTCAAGTGCTCGTGGAACATTCTCCAGGATAGATCATATCTTGGGTCACAAATCAAGCCTCTGGGACATTTAAGCCTCTGGTAAATTTAAGGAAACTGAAATTGTATGAAGTATCTTTTCTGACCACAACGTTATGAGACTAGATATCAATTACAGGAAAAAACTGTAAAAAACACAAACACATGGAGGCTAAACAATACGCTACTAAATAAGCAAGAGATCACTGAAGAAATCAAAGAGGAAATCAAAAAATAACTGGAAACAAATGACAATGAAAACAAGATGACCCAAAACCTAAGGGATTCAGCAAAAGCTGTTCTAAGAGTGAAGTTTATAGCAATACAATCCTACCTCAAGAAACAAGAAAAATCTCAAATAAACAACCTAACTTTACAGCCAAAGCAATTAGAGAAATAAGAACAAAAAAACCCCAAAGTTAGCAGAAGGAAAGAAATCATAAAGATCAGATCAGAAATAAAGGAGAAGAAAATGAAGGAAACAATAGCAAAGATCAATAAAACTAAAAGCTGGTTCTTTGGGAAGATAAACAAAATTGATAAACCATTAGCCAGACTCATCAAGAAAAAAGGGAGAAGACTCTAATCAACAGAGTCAGAAATGAAAACGGAGAAGTAACAATGGACACTGCAGAAACACAAAGGATCATGAGAGACTACAACAAGTAACTATATGCCAATAAAATGGACAACCTGGAAGAAATGGACAACTTCTTAGGAAAGCACAACCTTCCAAGACTGAACCAGGAAGAAATAGAAAATATGAACAGACCAATCACAAGCACTGAAATTCAAACTGTGATTTAAAATCTTCCAACAAACAGAAGCCCAGGACCAGATGGTTTCACAGGCAAATTCTGTCAAACATTTAGAGAAGAGCTAACACCTATCCTTCTCAAACTCTTCCAAAATATAGCAGAGGGAGGAACACTCCCAAACTCATTCTACAAGGCCACAATCACGCTGATACCCAAACCAGACAAAGATGTCACAAAAAAAGAAAACTACAGGCCAATATCTCTGATGAACATAGATGCAAAAATCCTCAGCAAAATACCAGCAAATAGAATCCAACAGCACATTAAAAGGATCATACACCATGATCAAGTGGGGTTTATCCCAGGAATGCAAGGATTCTTCAATACATGCAAATCAATCAATGTGATACACCATATTAACAAATTTAAGGATAAAAACCATATGATAATCTCAATAGATGGCATGGACATATATACACTACCAAATATAAAATAGCTAGTGGGAAGCAGCTGCACAGCACAGGGAGATCAGCGCGGTGCTTTGTGACCACCTAGAGGGGTGGGACAGGGAGTGTGGGAGGGAGATGCAACAGGGAGGAGATATGGGGATATATGTATATGTATACGTATAGCTGATTTACTTTTAGCAGAAACTAATACAACATTGTAAAGCAATTTTACTCCAATAAAGGTTAAAAAAAAAAGACATAAAAGTATTTGTCACCTATTGGATTCTTAATATTTGTTTTAAAACAAAGAAATCTTATACAATCTTGGGGCGGGGTCAGAAATAAAATAAACTAGAACTAAATTAAGATATAAGAAAACTGTAAAATTCTATTTTTCTTTTACTTTATTATTTATTGTTTGTGATGCTATTAATCCATGCTAAATTGTACATTGTAGCAGGTGATTTTACATACATGAGAAACCTTTCTAGATAAAGGGTGGCATGCTGGAAGATCCCATCAGCAAGAAGTTATGAGCCAAGGACAGTTTCGAAAATGGATGGGGATAAGCAGGCAGAAATAAATGGCTGGTTCACTCTAGAGAGGAGCCAAGAGTATAGATTACCAAGTCCAAGAGGTGTGGTGCTCTTGATTTCAATGTGAGCCAGTCTTCAGGTCCAAGAGATCTGCCCTGTGGATGCAGGGCAGGGCACAGCTTCAGCTGGCAGAAGTTTTTAGTACAAGTAGAAATCCACGCCACAGCTGTGAATAGACGTGGGTGTATCCAAAGCAGAGGCCACCCTTGGGGTCCAAGAGCCAGGCCAGGAATTTAGGACCCCTAAGTGAGAGTCAGGGCCAGACCCAGAAGGTGGCTGGATTGGGAGCTAGTCGCCAGAGTCCCAAGAAAAAGTCAAGCCAGGAGACTGGGCTGTCCGTGGGGAGAACAAATCTTTTATGGAGCTCACTTATCCAAAAAGAAAGGAACTACAAAATCCCATCAGCCCAGGCTCTCATTGGTTTAAGCATTAGATAGCTCTGAACCTGCAGGTGAGAGAGTTTCAGGGCCCGCCGCTGTGGAAAATGGCACTGGCCCTAACTGGTAACATCTGCAGATAGATCTGAGCTCTCATTTTGCCACCAGCTGTAACACATCCCTAACATTCAGCAACCACAAATATTACCTATGACCCAGAAAGCAATCTAACCATCTACAGTAGATGCACTATGTCAGTGAGCAGGGAATTCACCTCCACAAAGACCCAACTGAGAGGGGAAAACAGAAGAAGGAGGAGGTGAGTAGGAGATATGCTCTCAAGACATTTGCTCCTGTAAATGCGCACAACGTATCTCTCATACTACCTCCCCTCAAGTGTCCCCCTTTGTAAGTTTTTCACAAAACTTTAGGTAAAGAGGACATCTAGATTCCAAATCCAACCCACAGGCATGTGGCAGAACCTGAAGGCAGTATTTGGTCTTTCAGGCTCAAATGGAAGAGTAAATGCAGATGGAGGGATTTCCTCTGCCAACCAGAAAGCAACAAGCAGTACCGTTTCCAACCAGGCAGAGGCAGCACTTAAGTCATCTTATTAAGAATCCCACTCATAAGAGGAGACAGTACCTAGGCAGATACAAGAGTCCTGATTTTATCAACAATAGTCCCCTGGCAGAGGGTGTGAGTGATTTGCTTCTAAATGAGATCAAATATTTCACAAGCACAGTTAGAAGAACCTAGCTGTTTACGCTGGCAGTTTTAAAAATTCGAACAATTAAATGTTTGGTTAGAAAAAAATTTAGAAACTTCATTTAGGACTGAAGCCAGCTTTGGTAGTTTGAAACAAACATTGCTTGTTTCATTATGGGGCTCAGGAAGCAACATAAAATATTTTCCACCAAATTTGCCTCCAGGTAGTTGTAGTGAAATTCAGTCAGCAATTTCAGTATAATTTGAAAAGAAATAGCAGGAAGCTCCTTTAGCAATTAAAGACACATCTCAAAAGATAAATAAAATGGAGTTAACTCAACTCTAAGGGTAATCAATCTTGCATGGTGCTGAAAGCAGAAAAAGTAAAGTAGTAGAGGAAACAATCCACTCTAGCTCTTATATAAAGGAGTCAAGTTTCAGTGAGGGTGAAGAGTAGGGAAATGTTTGGAAGGGATGACAAAACTATCATAATTGATCAGCAAGCTGAATTAAAAGCAGGGTAAGTGACTGGAAACTAAACGGGGAAGAGTTAAGGGAAATCAACAAGTCTACACACAGATGGCAAAATACTAGTGAGACTGATCGTTGCTGGTCCAGAGATGAGCCAAGAGAATTTATTTTTAAGAGGTCTGGACATAATCAGACCACCTCCAGTCATCCTAACAGAGAGAAGTTCATCCACTCCCTATATAACATCTTGCTCCAAGATCCTTAAAGTGGTATGCTCATATTCCCCTGATGCCCCAGACATTCATTCACTTCTTAACAGTGTGTAGATATAAGGCAGAGATTTGAAATCAGAGAATTGGGGTTTAAACTTAATTGTGTAAATTCCCAGTTATGTGACCTTAGGCAAATCCCCTAACCCCTTTAAGCTTCAGTTCAGGCAGGTGTTTTCAAAAGGAGACAAGATCTCCTTCATAAGAATGTTCTCAGGATTAAGTGAGGTGGAGTCAGACATAGAAGCCTATGAAATACTCACATGGACTGTTGAAAGTTCTTGAGGATATGTTATGTGCAAGTGAAAATGCTGAGCGTTTTATATATTTTTTACATTCAATTAATAAAACTGTTCTGAGATTGAGATATGTTGTCTGATTTCACATATGAAGAAAGTGACGTTGATTTCCCAGAGTCCCCTTTCTCTTTCCAAATAACAACATCCAAATCAAACAAAGACACACACACACACACACACAATCTGTTCAGGCATGGAGTCATCAGTTGTGTATATAATACCTTTAATTGTCAACAAAGGACCTCAAAATCACTAAGAATCATGAGGAAAGGAAACCAATATCCTGGGAATCTCTTCTTAATCTTGGGGCAATTCCCAATTCATCATTGCTTTTGATTTGTTTGCTTGCTTGCTTGCTTATTTATTTGTTTTTCCCTAGGAATTTGACAAATTTGTCTCTTTCACTGATACCACCACTTTTACTAATGACTCACTTCAGTCTGTGTATAAAATAGAAACAGCCTACTATTTCTTTGCTCCTATAGAATAATTTCTGTTTCCTGTACAAGATCTAGAAAGTCCAGGAAAATAGACAAGAAGGCAACAAATAAACACTAGACCCTCAATGTAGAGGCAGAACAGATCAAAACGCAAATCAGCCATTACTAATACCCTGTGAAATAAAATAATCTTATTTTCAGAGATCTAGAGCTGTCAAATTTCCTTACAGCTGTTAAAAAAGGAATCTCCAGTTTTTAAGACGTTCAACTTTCAGATTCTTCCTTGTGGGGACAATCATTGCAATATCTGTGGAAGCAGAGAAAACAGAGTTGAGTATGCTGACAGTGTCTTGGAGGAAAACCAGCTGGCTGCCCTGACAGGCACTAAGCAAGTGATAGTAAATTGGGGGAATCAACATGGTTCATGACTTGGCTGTGACCCAACCAGAGTTATTTCCATCTTACTTTATTTCTATCCTGTCTGCTCTGCCTGAAGGATATTCTCTAGCCAGTTATTAAAATGGAGCCACCATACACTGAAGTGAAGCATCTTCATTTATTGCTCCCAGGAGACCAGCATTACCCAGTCTCATCAGAGTTAGTGACCTCCATGCCACCCTGAGGTCCTCGAACAGAGTAAGATGATCGAACAGAGTGGTTTAGATTCTACATCCACTCAGACACACAAGCCTTTGTTTTTGCTTTTAGTTGTGTTTGTGTGTTTTTTGGGGGTTTTTAGAATGTGGTACATGAGCACAATTCTGAGGAATACCTCCTAGATAAACAACAAAAACAAAACAAAAACAAAAATCCTTAGTGAGGCATGTGAGCTAACACCATCAACAACACCTGGGAGCTTTCTAGAACTAGAAAACCTTGAGCCCACCTCAGACCTACTGAATCTGAATCTGTATGTCAGGAATCAGATCTTAGGAGATATTATATGTATCAAAGTTGAGAAGCTCTATGCTAGAGATTCGGTCTTTAACTTAAGTCCGTTGAGAATCATGCTACCAAGTTCAAGTCAAAAGGGGAAGAATGAGGGCTTCCTTGGTGGCGCAGTGGTTGAGAATCTGCCTGCCAATGCAGGGGACACGGGTTCGAGCCCTGGTCTGGGAAGATCCCACATGCCGCGGAGCAACTAGGCCCGTGAGCCACAAGTACTGAGCCTGCGCGTCTGGAGCCTGTGCTCCGCGACAAGAGAGGCCGTGACAGTGAGAGGCCCACGCACCGCGATGAAGAGTGGCCCCCACTTGCCGCAACTAGAGAAAGCCCTCGCACAGAAACGAAGACCCAACACAGCCAAAAATAAATAAATAAATAAATAAAAATTTTAAAAAAAGGGGGGGGGGAGAATGAGCTGGGATACAATGTCAAAAGTGTCTAGCACCATGGGACCCAATTAGCAGTTAGTGGGAAGCTGTAAAAAGGAAAGAATCCCCTTGACCTGATTCAGCTGATGCACTATGGCTCTTTAGTTACTGTTGCAGCCTAGGGTGGGAGGCCCTCCCTCGTGCCCTTAGCTAGGAGGCACCGCTATAAACAAATCTAGCTGCTTTTTGAAAAACATGCTTCTGTCCATGAAGATGAAGTGACATGCTACTCCTACTGCCACAGAAGGTCCATACTCCTCTTCTACAGAAAGAGCCTCCTCCTGATGACCAGCTCCAGGATAAATCTCTTTATTCTGGCTCCCTTCATGGAGGATTTGCATCCTACCAGGATTTGGTGTGGAGGTGACTATGTTGACAGGAGTTGTGGAGGAACATTCTGGAACAAGTGTCTTTGGTTTATAGTCTCCACAGCTGATTAATCTGAGTTGGGGCTGAGAATCAAATACATGGCCAACCAGCCTGGAATTTAGGATAAGAAGTTCACTGAAAATGGAAGTGAAGGATTCTGTGAAAGATGCCCTGTATTCACTGCATCAATCAGTTAAAACTTTTCCTTTTTATGTTCTTTGTTACAGGAAACTGACCCCTGCAAGCTACATTCGCTAGCATTCTTTATCCACTGACTTCTAGTTAAATTTGACCAGTGGGAAGCTCTGGAAGGGGATTAGATAGGACAAAGGGGAGAGAAGCTACAGACTTTCTCTCATGGCTCCAGCATTGACTCTGGCATGGTCTCTGGCATTGACTATATCTCTCTGTGGCTCAAGCTCATTCAAGAAGCCCTTCTCAACATGTTTCCATCTCACTCAAGGGACTCCTCCCACACTGATTTTAGCACTTATTTAATAAGGCCTCTACCATCAGGATCCCAACGCTTTCCTGGTAGCCCTGTCCTTGGGTTCTGGGAAAACCACCTCTTCCCTTTGTCCCTCCTTCACTGGAGCTGGAAGTATCATACTATTATTGCCTCTTCAGCTCTTCCTAAACCTTTAAAATGTGTTCCTCATATTAAATTTCTTCTACTGAACAATTTAGAATAGGTTCCATTTGACTGGCTTCACCCTGATACACTGACCTTATATTCTATAAGCTTAAGCATCAAGGGCCTCTCTTTGGGAAATAAGACCCAGCAGGAAATGTCATTGAAATTAACCTTCAGGTGTAGAATGAGGAATTTAGAATTTTATTGCTAGAAAGAACTTTACGCATCATCTAAGTCTGTCATTTCACAATAAGGAGCTCTTCCAAGTGCCATGCCTAGTCTCACACAGTTCTTAAATGGCAATGCCAAGGCTAGCTCTGTCCATGTCCAGAGTATTTCCATTGTTCCATATTTCTTCTGTGGTATGTTTTACCTGTTTGATACCAAACTCTGCACACAGATATATATTTCAGTGCTACTGGCCAAAGTTATCTTAGAGGAATTAATTAGCAATTTTATGGCTCTATTCTTTCTTTATATATATACAATTTTTTACCAAATTTGTAGAAGCCTATTAAATATAGTGGAAATTAACAATGGGAACACATATTAATAATATGAGAGGTATTTATTTTCATATAAATGAAGATAGAAGCGACTTATAGAAGAGGTCACAAAAAATGACATAAGAGTAAAATTTAAAGAGCATCAGGATTCTAAGATAGCCTAATGATAATTCTCTAAAGGTGGGGTTGAGGAAGGAATATGATTTTATAATTGACTAAATATGACAGGCAAGAATTTAGCAAAGCAATAACATCACAATGTAATATGAGATTGTCAAAAAATAATGCAAGAATATATTTTTAAGAGAGAAAGACATTGGTGAATGAACACCCTAAGTTAATGGAGAATAAATATTTACATTCTTGTATTAGACATGATGCTCTAAAAGTTGCATAAAATCACCAAACTGAAGGGCTCAATTTAGGGCAGAGATCAATAGACAATATAAGAAAAAAGCAGGATAAAATCCTTTGAGTAGATTTCTGGCATCTGCAGCAGTTCCAGACAGGTAATACAATGTTAAAGTTAAGAGTATAGAATCTGAACTCTTAGGCTACCCTAAATAGCCTAAACTACTCAGGCTAAACTGTAAGCCCTGCCATTTACTTGTATTTATTTGTTAGGGTAACCCAGACTGCAGCAAAAAAGACCCCCAAATATATTGTGGTTCAAACATGGGAAGTTTATTTCTCACTTAGGGAACAGTCCAAGTTGAGTTTTCAAGAATGGATTTTGGTATGCAGCCAGCACTGTGTGACCTAGGACTAGTTACTTCTCTGAGCTTCTGAGATAATATTGGAATAGTAATAGTGTTCCTGTAGGGTAAGTAAGTCAATGCATGTAAAATACTTAGAGAAGTAGTTAGTACTCAATAAGAACCAGCTATTATTATCATTAGTCCAGTCTGGCTATTTTTTAAGTTCTGCCTGATCCTGATGTCTCCGTCTACTACATGTCAGTTAAGGATGCAGAAATGTCTACCATATAAAATTTATTTCCCTAGGATAGTTGTTCTTAAACATCAGCAGTGCATCAGAATCACCTGAAGAGTTTCTTAAAACCCACTTTTGGGCCCCACCCAGAGAGCTTCTGATTCAGTGAATCTGAGAGGGAGACTATTTGCGGCTCTAACAAGTTCCCAGGTGATGTTGTGCTGCTGGTCTAGGGACCACACTTTGAGAACCCCCACCCTGGAACAAGAAGCTGAAAAAGTCTGACCCTACAAAGGCTGAAAAATAACCAAATGGTCACGCTGCCAAAAAGAAGAGGAAGAAGAAGAAGGAAGAAGAAAGAAGAAGAAAAAGAAGAAGGGAGAGGGGAGGTGGAGGGAAGGAAGAGAGGGAGGGGAGGGGGAGGAAGAGGGGAAAGGAGGGGGAAAACGAGGGGGAGGAGGAGGGAGGGGGGAGAAGAGGAGGAGAAGGATAATTAACAGCCCCATCCTCTGGTACCCTACTTTGATCATATCTCATCAGGTTTGTCCCTGCATTACTCTGGTTATCTTGCCCTAGACCAGCTTTTCCTTTTCAAAGAGATCCATGGCATCAGCATACATCTTTCCCTTTTTTTCCCCTTTGGGACCTTGAAATTCTACCAGACAAAAGAAATCTGCCTTTTGGAAACTTAGGTACGTATGAAACAATGTTTATCTATTCCCTATGGCCTGCAAATCATAAAACAGACTTTTTTTCAAAATTTTATGAGCACATTACCCATATTGTAAAAGGGTCACTTTAATAAGGTATCTCATACTGTTTAGCATATGTTTGGCTACCTCTCCCAACTCTTATTTTTTATGTGCTCACGGAATGCAAAATAAACTTTGATATGCATTATGAAAATCAACTATGCTAAGAATAATGAAGTGGACTTCAAAGGAGGGATTTTGTACCACCTACCCCCCCTGCTTAAAAGACAAAGTCTGAATGACTTAATCCACAGGTGGCAAAATAGCGGCCAATCTGAATTTAGTCAGCAGTTCTGGTTTTTGCCAGAATGTTATTTCAAAGTTTTAGAATTTGAAGATGTTTAGCAGAGTATGCCTGCCCCAGTTAGAATCTCCTCACCACTCCTTTTGTATTATAATATGGTGAATGCCATTGTTTCTGGCCTGCCTCTTGAATACATTTGAATCCGTACCTCACCTCATGCCTTGATGACTCTTATAACCTACATTTATCATTCCCCACCACCCTCCTCACCTCTAACTTCCTATGTGACTTCCTTGGGTTCACCTAAATTCACCTACTTATTAACAGGAAAATATAAAATGTGCTTCAATAATATAAAATTTGTGCCTCTAACATGGACTCAGCTGACCCCAACCTCCTCTATCTTCATCAATAAAATGGGAATAATGATAAAATTCTCTAAGTCCTCCAGACAAGATGGTGATCTAGGCACATACAGACATCTCTTCATCTTGCTATAACTATGTAGTACTTTTGGATGAAATAACCTTTAGAAATCCAAAAAAGGTAGCTGACCTCAAAAGGAAAAAGGGAAAATTTTCCTTAGGAAAAGTCATAAATGAGGGAAATATGAAAAGTGCTAAGCAAAAGGGAAATTCTTCACCACCCACAGGGATACCAGGATCAGATACTAGGGACTAGAGTTCTAATGTTTGGGCATAGTCAGGAGCTATGGCCACAAGGCCCTGTACCTGAAACAGGGATTGCTAAAGCTAAGAGTGAAGAAAGGATTTCATAGTCTGTGAGCTGGAACCAGAAAAAAAAAAAACTGCATCCAGAGGCCCAGAATTATGTTGAAGATAAGCCAGTCAATCTGGGCTCTAAATAAAACTGGAGTCCTTACCCTGTGCCCAATATGGGCAAGGTGACCAAAGTCAGACTACCAAAATGATGAAGATATCCTGAACCAAAGACTAACTTAAGAATTGATCTATGATCAGCAAATCTCATAGGACATCCCGAACCATCCAATTACGGTGTCTACACAGCTCAAGGCATATGTGGGATGCCCATGGAAGACAAACCCAGTAAGGATGAACTCATTAACAAAATGTCCAAAAATGTAAGAAAACACACCACCATATACAATAGGAAGAAAGTGCAACAAAATCAGAGAATCCATATCTGACCAACTGAAGGAAATAGAGCAAGTTTAAAGAACCTTAAAATATACTTTAAGTAATCAAAAAAAGAAAAAGGGAAAGGAGAGAATGCATAAAACAAGAATATAACATTATGTGAAAAAGAACAAACCAATCTGAAAAAGAATAATACAGATATTCAAATATAATCTTCAAAAATTTTTAAACATTCAATAGATGCATAAGTGGAGACTAGATACAGTTGAAAAGAAAATTTATAAATTTGGAAATACCTGGGGAAACCATCCAGAATGTACACAAATAAATTAGGAGATGAAAAATATACAAGGAAAGTTAAATGACATAGATGATAAAAAATAATAAAGCAAAGTGGTAACTTTGGTTAAATCTGTAGAAGTGTGTCAACCTCATGCATATGTGCCATATTTCCAAACTAGATAATCAGTAAGTACTTGATGACCATTGTTCCATGCAGGGTTAAGAAGAAAAGCAAGAGTCTCTGATTTCAAAGGCATTAAAATAGCTAGCAGAACAATAATGGTAGTAGTAGTGATCACATTAAAATGGCAATTTATGGAATTTTAATTATGTAAGGTGAGTAAGTCCTAGAGATCCATTGTACATCATGGTGCCTACAGGTAACATTACTGTATTGTATCCTATTAGTCAGGTTCTCCAGAGAGAGAGAGAGGATCAAGATGTGATCATGGAGGCAGAGAAGTCCAATGATCTAACATCAGCAAGCTGGAGAAACAGGGAAGCTGATGGTGAATTCAGTCTGAGTCCAAAGGCCTGAAAACCAGGGGAGCTGACAGAGCAAGTCCCAGTCTGAATCTGAAGGTCTGAGAAACAGGAGTACTGATATCCAAGGGCAGGAGAAGATAGATGTCCCAACTCAAGCAAAGAGAGCAAATTCACCATTCCTCCATCTTTTTGTTCTACTCAGGCCCTAAATGGATTAGATGATGTCCACCTGCACTGGCAATCTTCTTTATTCATTCTACAGGTTCAAATGCTAATCTCTTCCAGAAACATCCTCACAGACACACCCAGAAATGTTTTACCAGCTATCTGGGCATTGGCCAGTCAAGTTGACACAAAAAATTAAGCATCATACATCCTTAAATTTTGCTAAGAGGCTAGATTTTATGTTAAGTGTTCTTATGACAAATTAATAATAAAGAGGGCAGGAGGAAACTTTTGGAGAGGATGGATATATTTATGGCATATATATTGGTGATGTTTTCACGGTAGTATACTTATCTCCAAACTCATCAAGTTTTATACATTAAACATGTGCAGCATTTTGTACGTCAGTCATTCTTCAATAAAATGACATTTTTTTTAATGCAAAGTAATTACCTCCAGAACAATCTAGCAGCTGACAGTGCTTGAGAAGGTATTGCTTCAATTCTGTAAGGTTAAGCTTTGCAAAATTGATGACTTGTATTTTTGATAATAAAATTGAAAAATTGTAAAAACAAATAATATTTGGATATTTAAAAAATTCTAATTTATGGGCTGAAGTTAAGGAAACTGCTGAAAAAATTAGGAAGAGTTAAAGAATTTTGAATTTTAAAAAGGTATTCCAAATTCTACAGTGTTGTGTCTGTGTTTAAGATTATTTTACCTATCCCATTGCATTTGTCTTCTATCTCTCTAGCCTAGCAAGTTTTGGTGCCCCATGCTTGCTTTCATCTTGTGCCACTTTTTTGTTACTGAGAATGGTCTGTTACAGCCAAACCACAGAATTCTTCTTTTTCTGAACCTACAATTCTTGACTGTGTCCATCTGCATCAAAACAACCAGAGATAATTATAAAAAATATCTGAATTAGAGTCTGCAGCAGGTCCCAGAAATTTACATTATTATCAGCTTACCTGAGTGGTCCATAGCCACATTATGTTTAATGAAATACTCTTCTCAGTTGTCCCCAATATTTCCCTCTTAAGTCTTCCCAGCTCCACTCATTCTAAATTATCCCAGCCACCTGGAGACTGTAAATTCTTAGGTAGTTGGAACAGTCCTCATTCCCTCCACATCTCCAAAGGATACCTAACACCATGATTTATAAACACTGACACTCAAGAATAGAATCGCTACCAATTTACCCACCTCGCCAAAATGTAGACCATTCACCCAATTTCCAAAGAATGTGCAATAGCTAACTTTAAACTTTCCTTCCCAGATCTCATTGATCCTATTTAGACTACCCTTTCTTCTGTGAGCTTCAAGAAAAGTAGCCAAGGAAGACCCTGTGTGTATATCTGGCAAGGAGAGTGTTATGACTCTGACTAATCTCTCCCTAAATACTTAGGTTTGGGATATTATTTATAATGAAGAAAAATTAATAATGCAATTGGCAACCCGGATGATAATTTTTTTTAATATCAAATCTGTTAGAGCCCATTTGTACTTCAAGGCCCTCAGAGCCACTTGATTAAATTTTCTCCATTTGCTTGTCCACACTGGGAAACATTGAGTCATGCTCATAAGCCAGCATGAAACTGTGTGGTCTTTACCAATCAGGACGATAAAAGTACAGAACCACAGCAGGAGCAAAAGCACTGCTGGGCGTATTGAAGCTGTGAAATTGCAGTTCTTCTCTCTAGATACCCCACCTGCCTCTGCATCACCATCACCAAGGGCTGCTCATTTCCTCCTGTCTGGCCACCCCCTGCCTTTGTCAGTAGGTGTATCTCTCCTGCCCATTCCAACCTTCTGCTTGTCTGTATGGATTTCAACAGACAAGGATATCTGTAAAGCTGTAATAACAACAATTACAGGTACACTCCAGAGGGAAAGCAAAAAAACCTAACCACACTATTTTCACTGGACTCAACGCACACAGTCTCCTTTTTCCCATACTGTCCACAACATGTTTCTATATAGCAGATTCAATTTAATAAAGTTATGTCCAAGACACTGAGACGATACCAGGTACAGGGCAGGGCAGTGGGGTAGACAGGCAGGTTGTAAGAGAAATTTGAGCTCAGCTTAGGTTCGTCAAATCTTCCTAATTCTGTTTCTTCATCTGTAAAATAGGGGCATTTTCAGTGTAACACAAATGTGGGGCTTAGGTAAAGCACTACTGTCTATTATGCATAAAAGAGCCAGCTACTGCCCACAAAGCACTTGTAATTTAGTAGTTTCCATAATGCTGAGGTAGCATGAGAATATAGAGCATATCTTGGTCTTCTTGGGCTGCCATGACATAATACCATAGACTGGGTAGCATAAACCACAGAAATTTATTTTCTCACAGTTCTGGAGGCTGGAGGTCCAAGATCAGGGTGCCAGAGTAGCTGGTTTCTGGTGAGAGCTCTTTTCCTAACTTGCAGATGCCTTCTCACTGTATTCTCACATGGTGGAGAGAGAGCAAGCAAGCTCTCTGGTGTCTCTTCTTACAAAGTTCCACCTTATAAGACCTCTTCTAAACCTAATTATCTCCCAAAGACTCCATCCCCAAAAACCATTACATTCGGAGTAAGGACTTCAACATATGAATTCCGAGGGGGACACATTCAGCCCTTAACAGCATACCACCGTGGCCCAGCTCCCATTTGACCCTAACCCTTGAGACCAGTGCTAGATACTTTTAAACTGAAACTAGAACTAAAACTTCTCAGGGCAGAATTGGAAAAATCTGAAAATTATCCTAAAAACATATTCCCTTTTGTAGTGTCATATAACTCTCCTAGACTGAGAAGCAAGCATTATTAGTGTCTCTAATAGAAGGGGGCTGGTGAGATGTTCCTTTACTATGGATTCAGGGTGAACAGTAAGAGGCGGTCATGTATCCTACTATTGTAGAATGACTTCAGTTCACATTGGATAAAAGTCCTGTGAAAATAAAATCAGTTCTTTTACCCTCAATTCATATAATCCAATTCTAGTGTTGGGGCTACTAGGGCTGAAACCAGAGTGCTTCCACAAATTGCCAGAAAATTCTCACATAAAGTGTCATGTGTTAAATTGTGTCCCCCCAGAAAGGTATGTTGAAGTTTCTACCTCTTATACCTAAGAATGTGACCTTTCTTGGAAATAGGTTCTTTGCAGATGCAATTAGTTAAAATGAGGTCATACTGGAGTAAAGTGGGCCCCTAATTCAATACGACTGGTGTCCTTATACAAGATGGTCATGTGAAGACAGAGACACACAGGGAGAACATCATGTGAAGACAGAGGATTGCAGGGATCCGTCTACAAGCCAAGAAATACCAATGATTGCCAGCAATGACCAGAAGGTAGGAAAAGGCAAGGAAAAATACCCTTCTAAGTTTCAAAGGGAGCATGGCATTTCCATCACCTTGATTTTGGACTTCTAGCTGCCAGAACTGTGAGCCACCAAATTTCTGTTCTTTTGAGCCACCCACTTCTTGGTACTTAGTTAAGGCAACCCTAGGAAACAGATACATAAGGAAACATGTCTGTGGGCTGAATGTAAGCAAAAGGTTCCCTGCCTTACATTGGGTAATAAATCTACTGGAAAGCAGTCAAAATAACTCCTTTTCTTCTTTTAGGATGTTCTGGGTAAAGAGCAATACTAAAGACAAAGAAATAAGGCTCAGGATTCTTCTAGTGGGCTCCGAGGTTCTGTCTTATAGGAAGGAAAGCTTTCAGGAGGTCAGGACAAATCTCAGTTCCGTAGGGTCACTCACTGGCACAGGTCCTTCTGACTCTGAGGTCTCTGATTCTCAGACATGGGCAGTTCCGTGGGACACTGCTCATGTTTGTTTCTGGTCTGGCAGAACGCTCTGATCATGCAGCATTCCCTCAGGCAGTGCTCCTGGTATCTAAGAACTGGTGGAAGGTGGAAGGGCTATGAGGTTACCTCTGATTTGGCTACATAGAACACCAGGGTTTACCTCCCAGCAGCTGTCCTCTGGATACCTGCCTCTCAGCCTGGAGACACCTAGTATCCTTTCTCCTACCACTGGGTATTGCCTCCTGCCAAGAGAATGACCTGGGAAGTCAGTTAAATAAACCCCTCTCCTCAGCTCTGGTTCATGTTCTTATTACCCTACCTGCTCATCTTCTGACTTTTCCATCCCCACTAAATCTCCAGACCCCTTCTCTGAGGCCTCAGACTGGCTTTGGGCTTGCCTCTTCCCCTTCCTTGCTTGGCAGCTCTATTCCAGTTTTCTGGTCCCTGCTGCTGTGTGCTGTGGGTATCAACAACTCTACTGGAGCTGCTTGTTCAGCTCACCTCTCCCACAGCTGAAACCTACCTCCCCAGTCTTACCAGTCTAATCACCTGCTCGCTGCTCAGAGGGTTCCTGGCACTCACATCCTGGCTCCTTATGTTGTGTCCTCCAGATCCTCTTACTCATTCACTTATGCTGACACTAAAAAAGCATCCACATTCTTTAAGAAAAGTACTCATAAGGTGGTATTGTTTACCTCTTCAGAAGCAGAATAGCTGACCTCTGGCTGGGCAGTACAGGGGTTTAGTCTATTGCAAACAGTCACCTTGTCCTTGCTACAGGTACCTGCTAGTGTAGTTGGGCACAAGGACAAACAGAGAATCCATCTTTGTTCATGAGATGGAAAAAAAGATGTCATGCCTTTATTGACTGAACCCTACATATCCTGGACCAGCTCCAGACAGAGGTGAATGGTAAAAACATTTAGAAGAGGGCTAAAGATCTGGCCACTGCTAAACTATCTCCCTTACTTACTCACTTACCTGTCCCTACCTGCTACATTGCCATGACAACCTATTGGAGAGACTTTAATATGTTACCTTAGAAAATGATAACTCATACACTGATTTCTATGGACTGAATTGTTGTGTCCCATGAAAATTCATATGTTAAAGCTTTAATCCCAAGTGTGATGATATCCAGTGGTGGGACTTTCACAAGGTAATTGGGTTTAGATAAGATCATGAGAGTGGAGGCCCTGTGATGATGGAATTAGTATCCTTATAAGAGAAGGAAGAGAGGGTCCAGTGGTTGAGTCTGCCTTCCAGTGCAGGGAACGCGGGTTCGATCCCTGGTCAGGGAACTAAGATCCCACATGCCATGGGGCAACTAAGCCCGCGTGCTCTAGAGTCCTTGTGCCACAACTAGAAAGCCCGCATGCTGCAACTACTGAGCCCACGCGCCACAATTAGAAAGAAGCCCACGCACCACAGTGAAGAGCCTGCATGCTGCAACTAAGACCCGACACAGCCAAATAAAAAAATAAATAACTATTTTAAAAAAAGAGAGAGGGAGAAGGAAGAGAGACTAGAGTGTGCATTTTCCTTGTTTGTCTCTGTCTGTCTCTCTCTGCCATATGAGGATATAGCAAAAAGGCAGTCATCTGTAAGCCAGGAAGAGAGCTCTCACCAGAGCCAGACCATGCCAACACGCCGATCTTAGATGTCTAGCCTCCAGAACTATGAGAAATAAATATTTGCTGTTTAAGCCGCCCAGTCTATGGTGTTTTGTTATATCAGCCCAAGCTAAGACACTGATAGACTACCTTTACGTATGATCAATTTATTAAAACCTATTTCCACCTAAAAAGCACAGTAAGGAGAGAGTGGCACAGATAACCAACAAGTTTGTATGGATGGTGGGGTTGACAAATCCTATGATAAAGCAATGGGTTAATGAACTGATGCTATGATCAAGAAGCATGATCATACTCTCTGATCACGAGAGCACAGGGAATGCGTGGGAGGCTGAGAAAGAACAGATGCCACAAGGACAGTGAGAAGATAAAGAAATTTTGAATCCATCATAGTTTTGCCTAGGGAACTCTCTTCCTGTGTTTTTTTGCACAACTTTGCTCCTCCCCTCCAGAATAAATAGAATCAACTCAGGTGTTTTATAGGCCTGCTGGCTGGGTGAGGGCACCCGAGCTCCTACAGCCAAGGACTTCTGAAAGTTTGACTTGTGGCTGTAAATCCAACTCACACTTGAGATTAACGGTGAGCATCCAAAAAGATACAACTTCAAAAAGAAGTCACAGATTTAAAATCTTTTCAATCAGATGCTATTCTGATTTAAAATTTCATTATTTATCCCAAAGTATTGTTTCCAAAAGTTTGAAGAATCAAAATTACAGTTGTGAATTGTTCCTCAGTCCCATTCAATCTATTTGGTTATGTAGCTGAATATCTCTTTTGTAAGCATTTATCACTTTAATAGGAAAGGCCTGAAGGGAAAAAAAGGGTACTTGTTAGGATTTATTTTATTTATTGTAAAAGGTTCTAGCCTCTCGGTCCCAGAAATTGTCTCTTTAGCTCATTCTCCTAAGTCATATTTAATTTACTTCAGAAGCAATACATATTTTGTGTCACATAGTCTATATAGCAGAGTTAGGCTTTTTTATTACCCAAGACTATTTCCTTCCGTGATATATACTCACAAAATTTGAAGGACTACTCTTGTTGTATGGTGTTTTCTAAGCAATCTTTTTTCATCCACAATACATCTCTTAAAAATAAAATATACATTAGATGTTTACTCCTAAAAGAATTATTTTATATCCAAATGATGAAAAATATAAATATGATAATCATAGGCCTCATGCCTTTTATTTGTAAAAAAAAAAATTTCATACACTTCCCAAGCACATGATTTCACTGAGTTTTTATCACACACCTTGTGATAGATATTATACTGTTAAAGAATCTGAGACTGCCGTTGGTACATGACCAAAGATCATGTTGGCAATTAGGTTATCCTCTGTGCTCCCCTATCTTCTCCCTACCTTCTAGAATCTTGGACTCTTGGGTTTCCACATTGGTTGAGGCTGTGGTAGTTTTGTCCACTGAGTTACAAACACTAGTCCATGAAAAAGTGTGCGTAGATTGATGATCTAATTAGTGGGATCTTAGAAATTGTGGTCTTACAGACAGACCAAATCATGGGAGATATGCAGAATCCAACTGCAGGTCTTTTTAATATCCACAAAATTGCTGTGGTCATAGAAAAAGAATATAAAAACAATCTAGCATTCAATTAATCAGAGAAAGATTGGTTAAAGGAAGCTGCTACTTTTCTGAGATGTTGCAAACTCAACTCAGGTGAAAAATATTTGGTGAGATGTGACTGAAATGCAACAGAAACCGATTGAATCTAGAGAGTTTAGACTAAGAATGGCTGTTGTAAAAGCAACTAGAAGCAGGAGTGCATGTTATCTCAGTGGTACAAAATGAATTGGCTTCATTCAGCATCCAGGCAAAAAACCTTCTAGTCAACAAGCTGTCCCAGTTCTCGTGGGATGGGAAGCTCCAGCTTACCTGGAATAGTAAAGCTACTTCACGAGTGAGAAAGAATCTCTTAACCCCAGCAAACCTTAGAATTAGGTATACAGATGAGCAAATTTACTTTGTACTTTGTAAAATCAAAGAATGAAAGAATTTAAACATATTTTTAAAGGTTTAAAGGAATTTAATAGACTAAGTTTAAAATGAGCCTGATTACTTAAGTTTATTCATTTCAATTTGAATTGATGGAAAATTATCACCCATCCCCCATAGTGATCCTTAAAGTTTACTAGATTAATAATAGTATAATCACACGTGGATATTGAGTTTAAAGGCTTAAGAAAAACCAGGTTTTAAACTATTCCTTTAATAAACTGAACTCTAACTTAAAGTGTCAAGTAACAATCATTCATTTATTTCCTGCTCACAAAAGCCTTTCCCCATCAACCCTGGGGAAAAAAAAAAAAAACATAAACAAAAACAAAAAACCTCACAGGGACACATGACATCTCCGTCAGGAAAATACCTGTCCCGTGTTGAGTAAATAACAGTTACCATAGGCTGAGGGTCCACTGTCTAAAGGGCCACCTGGAACAGCAGGAGACAGACTCCCTGCCCACTTTTGTTCTCTCTTGGCAAAGAGAAAGGGGACAAAGCAATTGCAACTTGACTTTTCTGAATCCAAAGAGAATGCTGAATTGATTACATCAGAAATGGTGAGGGGGAGGTGAATGAGGTTGGATATTTTCATTGTGAAAGACAAAATGCACCAGATAATTAAGATGATTTTACTCAGGCTCTTGCATTAGGGGGAAAACATTCATTAATAAGAAACGTCTAAAAGAAGAGAGGGAAAACCTGGGGTTTTATAAAACAAGGGAGTTATTGAGGAGGGGTGGGGGTGTGTCTTGTCTTGGAAGATGCTGGGGCAGGGTGGTCTGTTGTTAACCTAGCAGTCTGTCAGAACAGAGAAGGGGGTGGGAGGGAGTTTTCCAACCATCCTTACCTTACCTTAAGGAAGCATAGGACTCAGATAAAGTTCAACATTGTCATCATAAATACATTTACATGAAGCTAGATTTTTAACAATGGTTGTGACTTTAGTGTCCTGGGAAAAAAATGAACATTTGGTTTTCATTTTTTCCTTCCTTCCTTTTTTCCTTCTTTTGTTTTTGTTTCTATGAAACTATGTCACTTTGAAATACTTTTAGCACAAAAGCACATACAATACAAAATTTTGTGTAAAATTTCTGCATTTAAAATGAACAATGTATGTTCTTTCCTGAAAAATACTGTCCTTGATTTTGAGATGATGACCTCTCTACTTTTTTCTTATTAAAATTTCCCATCATATAGAAAATCATGATGATTTATGATACTTTTTTAAAATGGCATTCTTTTTTAAGATAAAAATGTTAATAACTATATACTTATTGTCTTAATTTTTTGTTAATCTATTTAGTTATTTGAATCCAAAAGCATAGGAGATAATTTTCTGTAAAGTAATGCAGTTGGAGGGGGCCGCAAAGTCTTAAAATCTACTCTCAAAGATCCTTTCTGTGGTGCTCTTTTATCATGCAAATATTCTAGAAGACTTAACATGTTATCATTAACACCTAAAGTTTGCTTATCAACTTCCAATTGGGATAACCTGGGGCAGCTAAAGATTAGAATTTTTGAAGAAAAAAGGAAAAAAAGGGTCACCTTATGAAGAGGTGGAAAAACACTCTTAATACACTTGACTCACATTACAGTTTTGCCAAAGGCCACATTGAGGTATTGTTTAGCTACAGCTTAACATTTTAAATCTTTTACTCTTTTCTGCACAGAAAACAAACCATCAAATTATTCAAGCTCATTATCCTCTATCCTTAATACAGGACATTAGAGTACCAACTTGAAAGTTATAGGATGCAGTCCAGGAAAATCAAGGCAGAAAAGTCAGAACAGCAGTTCAGTCATCAACAACGTGTACCAAATTAGAGGTAGATTGCTTGGGAGACTGGGCAGGCAGGGAAGATGAGTCCTACCATCAGCCATGGCTAGAGACAAGTAGTCAGCGTCAAGTATATTCATGGTGAGCAAGAGGTGGGCTCTAACATCTTACAATAAGTATAAATACAGATCAGAAATCAGTGCTGGGTAAATGAAACACAGTCAGTATGTCACCTCCCAAGTGAAGTGCACAGACTCCATTAGACTTCTAAAACTAAGAAATGCGCTCAGGTCAAATGTCATGAAAAGGAAACCCAGTTAACTGTAGTATATGGCCTGATAATTAGAACCACGTTACCAATCACAATAAGACCAATAACACTGGCTATATGAAGCTGGCTTCATATAGAATCTATAGGTCTAAGAGGAGCTACCTTTTTCTCATTGGGAGCCAAACTATTTCTATAGTTTGGCTACGGCTTTAAGTAAAGGTGACTGAAGTTGTAGAGAACAGAGGAAATTGTAACAGAAATGAACAAGTGGTTTCAAAATCAGAACCATGAGGCAGTTCATCTGGGTACCTGGAACAATGATCTAGAGAGGATACATCGATGAATTTTGAGGATCATTAATCCAAAATAAAAGATTACTATATATTACCCAAGTCACAAATTCTTATAGATTTCCTATCCAGGAAAGGAACTGACCTCAAAATATAGAAAACTCTGAGACCAGGGTGGGGAAGGAAGAGGAAGGATCTGAATGAGATGTGATATATTCTAAGGATTCCATAATAACTCCTATGTCCTGAGCTACACTAGGAGAAAGAAAGTATATAGGAAAAAGTATATATATATATATATATATATATATATATTCATATATATATATATTCATATATATATAAAATATTTTGGAAATATCCGAATGTCCTAATCATGTTGACTAGATGGCTAAGCTAGATCTAAGAGTAAGTATATATTTTTTTCCATTGGGTGCCAAGATGTTTCTATAAAATTTTTCTATAAAAAGATTCAAGTGAAAAAAAATTCAGTTGACTAATAAGGTTAAGCATACAGCCTTTTCCCCAGGATACTGTAAAGAAGTTCCTTCTTGTATTAAAGGTTTCCACTTAATACCTGAAAGATAATATACCCTTGAGCTGGCTGAACTAAGCAGGCACCAGAAGCTCTATTTATTCCCCTAAAGCAAGTATCCTTGTTGAAGCCGTAATTTAAACACACAAGGTTGGCCTTTTAGTGTATTACAACATGATGTGCTACACACAGCAAAGCATAAAGACAATTTGCTTTAAGAATTACCTCCTCCTCCCACCAAAAAGTCTAAGTTCTTTGACTTACTTGATATTGCAGAAGAAAAATTGATAGATGAAAGAATGGCAGGGAGATAACATTTATTGACTATCTGCTATACAAAAGGCAGACGTTAAGGCACTTTTACTTATATTATCTTAATTTATTCCTCATATCTCATTTGTACTTCAGTTATTCCTAGATGAACTATCTCATTTATTCCTCATTTAGCACTGGTGCATGTACTATCTCATTTACTCCTTGTAAGAGCCTGGGTGTCAGATGTATTTATTTAAATTTTATAGACGGGAAAACTGATGCTTAGATATGTTAGATAACAGGTCACAATACACAGTTAATGAGTACCAGAGAGAAAACATTATAAACTTGCTGGACCTCAAAATCTGTGTCTTTCTAACATTTGGCTGTCATGTAGGAATCAACTCTCCAAAGCAGGCATTTGCACATGACAGTCAACATGAACATGAGATAATTTTCTGTATCACCCTAGTAGTGGGTATCAGTAAGGCCACCAATAAATATTATGATAATATAAATGAACTTAATTTGGGGTGCTTTCCCAATTCCATTTATTCTTTTCTTCCCCCACTTTAAAGATCTCCCCTTCCATGAAGCATTTCCTGAAATTTGCCACCTGCCTCCACCCATGCGACACCTCTACACTATACTTAACATCTGTTTGAAGACCAGTATATTAGTTAGGATTAGGTGTGGCTGCATAAACATGAAGTCCAAATGGCACACTTAAACCACACAGAATTTTATTTAAATGTCATATAAAAGAAGGCCAGAGGTAGGGCTTCCAGGACCAGAAAAGCAATTCACAATACCTCCATGTCCCAGACTTCTTCTAGAGCTCTTTGCCACCATCCTTAGTGTGTGCATCTCATCCTCAAATATGCCACATGGCTCAACATGCCAGCTGGGTCTCAGGTTATTATGTCCATCTTTCTAACTAAATATACAACTTTTTAAAAGGAGTATTACCAGAAGACCCACCTGACTATTTTTGCTTATACCTCTGTATTAGTTTCCTAGGGCTTCTATAACAAAGTACCACAAACTGGGTGTCTCAGAAAAAAAGAACTTTATGTCTCACAGTTCTGGAGTCCAGAAGTCTGAAATCAAGGTATTAGTAGGGCCATGCTCCTTCTGAGATCCTGGGGAGAATTCTTCCTTGCCCCTCTCTAGCTTCTGGTGTGGCCATCAATTCTTTATGTTCTTTCGTTTATAGCTGCAATTCACTTTAATTGTTATCTCTGTTGTCACATGGTGTTCTCTCTTTGTGTTTTCCCATGTTATTTTCTTCCCTTTGTCTGTGTGTCTTCTCTTCTTATGAGGATATCAATCATTGGGTTGAGGTCCCTACCTACTCCAGTATAAGCTCATCTTAACTTATTACATATGCAACAACACTATTTCCAAATAAGGTCACATTCTGAGGTACTAGGGTTTAGGAATTCAACATATCTTTTGGGGGGAAATAATTCAACCCATAACAATCTCATTAGACAGAGCTCAGCCACATGTCCACAACAATATGCAAGCATCAGGGGAAGTGTCATCATTGGCTAGATATTACCATCCCAAATTAAACTGATGCTGTTACTATGAAAGAAGAGAATCGATATTGTCTGTCTTATCAAATAGTACTTGTCATTGAGCACCTACACAGCATCCAGTATGTTGTGTGGCAGGTAGTAGACCCTCACTAAATATTTTTTGAAGAAACAAGTGAATGAATGACCTAGAATTATATTGATGAGAAGAAAGCACATGGTAATGGGACAAATTTATATAGTACAATAAACTGTAAAGTCTTATCTAAAACTGGAAACTCTAACTTTATCCAGAAAGGACACACTTTACAATTCTTGGAGGTGTCTTAACAACGTAGAATGAAACTCCTGTCACAGAATTTGGATGTATTTGCTCACAATATGGAAATACCATAAGCCCTAGGGAAGAAGGAAGGGGGCTTTCTGCCCACATCCTATCAGCAGGCCTTAATTACTAGGAGTGGTTGAGCCTAGCCAGCAGGGCACACAAGACCAAAAGGCAAAAAATGCAGATGGGAGGCCCAGGAACAAAATCCAACTTGCAGAGACCCTTGGTGGGCACCAGTATTTTTCCAATTTTTAATTTATTGACAGGTTTTAAACATGGGGGTATTTTAGATAGAAATATGTATTTCCAACTTTTTTTTGAAAACCTGAAGATCTGGTATTATTGATTTCAAATTAATACATAGCAATTATTGACTGAGTCTGAGTACCAGCTGTCCACTTCAGATGGGGAAAGCATTCCCTATTTTTCCAGTTGCTCTTCTTCACAAATGTATGCCTCTTCCCTGAACTTTCAAGGCATTTGACTTTGTCACTCTCGGTCTGTCGTCATCTAGAAAACCTAATGTAGGTGACTGCATGTACATAAATGTCTTCAGTTTTAAAGTATTAGTATTTAGACCAAATAATAAAAGCACTGTAGCTATGGGTATGTGACATGGGAAAATAAGCTGATATCTCTAAATTGTATAATATACCGCTCAGGCTTCTTTCTCGCCAGACTGTTGACAGCAGAAAGATGTGCCTTTCTTTCCATCTCCTGTTTTGGTGCCATGAACTGGGAAGTTGACCAATGAATAAAGGAAAACTAATGTATTGGTCCTAAAGAAACAATATGTGGAGATATAGATATAGACATATATATAGATATATATATACACACACATTCACCAAAGTGTTGAAAAAAGGCTTGTTGAACATATTGCTAAGCATTATTCATAATGTTGGATTTTAGCAGGGAAAAAAATAGACCCATATCCCTGCCCTCATAGATCTTCTTGTCTAGTGTTAGTGTTTAGGGAGAAAGGGGAAAGAAGAGAATAAAAAATAAATAAATATTTTAAAATATAATAGTCAAATTGTGATGACAGGTTTTAAGAAAATTAAAGCAAGAAAAGGGAATAGGGAAGTCTGGGTCAAAGCAATTTTTTAAAAGGTACTTAGGGAAAGTATCACTTAAGAAGACAATACTTGAAGGAGATGAGAAAACAAGCCATGCAATATCTTGGAGAAGAACCCTCAAAGCAGAGGGTAAAACAAGGGCAAAGGACTCGAGACGATGGGAGCATCACTGGCATGTTCAAGCGATATAAAGGACAACAGAGTATCTGGATGAATGAGCAAGAGGGAGAATAGCAGAAGGTGAGGCCAGGGAAGTTGTGGGAGGACAAATCATGTAAGCTGCTATATGTCATTTTAAGTAAGTTGGATCTACTCTGAGGGGGACAGAAGCCAAGGAGTGTGTAGAGCAGAGGTATGATATCACCTGATATTATATTTCAAGGCATCATTTTGGCTGCTGTGTTGAGTTAGAATGTAGGAGGGAAAGGGAGGAAACAGGAATATTACTTAAGGAGTCTATCCAGGGAGGAGAGAATTGACTTGGACCAAGATCAAAGCAATGGAAATGGTGAAGAGTCCTCAGATTTGTAATATATTTTAAGGTAGGATTTGCTAATGGATTGTATGTGGCATGAAGAGAAAGAAGAAGTCAAATGTGCGACTCCAAGGTTTCTTGGCCTGAGAAACTGGAGGGTAAAGTCAACATTTACCAAGATGGAGAGGACTGAAATGATTCCATTATGGGTGGGGTGGGTAAGGGGGCTTGATAGGGAATTTAAGTTTCAGATGCTTTTTATATATTCAAATAGGCTAACGATGTCTGGGCTAAAGATAAATTTTGGGATTCTACTGTATAAAAATGGTAATTAAAATCATGAAACTGGATGATATTAACCAAGAGAATGTGTGAGAAATATAAGTAGAGTTCTGAGGATTGTACCAGGGATACTCTAATATTTAAAGTTTCAGGAGATAAATAAGAATAAGCAAAGGGGTGGCAGTGAGTTAGGAGTAAAACCAGAAGAGTGGTGTTCTAGGAAGCTGGTGTAGAAGGTATTTCAAGGAGGAAGGTTGACAACTGAGTCAACTGCAGCTGATAGGTCAAGAACGACCAAGACTTAGAATGGATTATTGGGTTTACAAAGGAATAAAATTTGGTGCTTTAAAAAGGACAGTTTTGATAGAGTAGTGGATGGAAGCAAAACCTAAATGAGAAGTTTTCAACAGAGAAGGTGAACATAATCAGAGACAGCAGGTATAGACACTGATTTCAGCTATTAGTTTCTAAAAGGTGACAATGAAATTATAAGAGACTAGAGAAAATGAGGAGACTAGGAAAGTTTTTGGTGTTTACTTTGCTTGTTTAAAGATGGGAGGAACTGTAGATATTTATAAACTGTTTAGTATGATCTAATAGAAAGGGGAATCAGGCGAGTAGGAAGAAAATGTCTACACTGGTATTTTGAGCAGGTGAGAGGAAAGTAGTTCAGATGTACAAGTGGATAGTTCACCTTTACTAGTAACATGGTCAGTTTATCCATGGGGAATGGAAATCATAATATACAGGTGCAGATGTAGGTAAATAGGTAGATGTGGTGTTGAGAGTCTGTACACATTGTCTTGCGATTTGCATTATTTTCTCAGTGAGTTAAAGCAAAGTAATCAGTTAAGAATGAGGATAGAAAACTGGAAGTTTGGAAAATAGGGGAAAAGTAGGAAAAATTGGCCTAGCAGAGTGAGAGTGAATGAACTAGGGCAGTAGAGGAGAATGACTCAGCAGCACTGAGAGTCCATTCAAGATTAGACATCATGAATTTAAAGTGAGACCTGAAAGCCTGGTGTTGTATGTTGCTCCAACTACATCTGCTGTGCAGGTGCAGAGACAATGTAGGTGGAGAGAGGTATTTAACCAGGTTTGGAATTTTGTCAGGCAACTATGGAAAAGTGAAGATGGGTAAGGAAGTGAGGATATACATAAAGGAGAGATTTAATGCCCAGTGACAGAATCTAACTTGCATAAAGAAGCATCTATAGACATAAGAAAGTGGTGAGGGAGGGCAAAAAACTGGAAGGATCTGTAGATTATGCCAATAAGCTTAAAGAATGTTGAATTGGGGATACTAGAAAAGGTGAGATGCAAAGACAGAAAGAGCTGCTTGGAAAGTGGGATGCTTGAAATTAAGACTACAAAGATGTTACTTTTTATAATGAAGATGATGTCATCTAGGGTATGGCCCCAGGACTGAATGGCTGTGGAAGGGTGAAGCACAAGATCATTGGAGGGGATGTGGGCAAAGAAGTTTGAGGACAGTTTACTAGAATAATAACCTAAGTGGATATTGAAATCACCAAGGAATTTAACAGTTGGCAAGGAACTAAAATCTTCCAGGAATTGATGTTGGGGTCCATGAATAACTACAAAGAAAAGGGTAGTTTGTGGTATGTTTTGATCACATGATATTCAAAACTTAGTGATTATAGGGAGAAAGAAGGTGGAAGTGTCTAGAAGCAGTTATAATGAGCAAAGACTTCTATCGCATCTCAAGTTATAATGAGCAAAGGCTTCTACCACATCTCAATGTTATAAGGAATGTGGGAAAGAAAACATCTACCACTTGAGAGCACAACAATGGAAATAAGAGAATCAGGGCAAAAGATAAGAAGCATTCAGAGAACATCTTGAAAGTATGAGAGATATAAGCTCTTAATATAACTCTTATAGGCTCTTAAATAGCCATGAATTCCAGAAGGCAGGGTAATAGTTAAGGAAAAGATGAATGGAGTAAGACAAAGGAAAATCATATAAGGTTGACACCCAGAGGATGAGACCTAGTATTCCTGGGGTAGCTGATATAAACTGGGGCTACGGTCAGGGGAGAGTAAGGCACTGGCTTCTGGGGGCAAAATTTAAGGGTGTGCCAAATAAAAAAAATTATGATGAACAAACGATCAGAATTTTAAATAAAAACAATATTAATGTTGATTGATTTTTCCTTTTGCCTCAGACTCCAATATGGCTAGGCATGGCACTTTATTAATCCATGGATTTTTACATTAATTTTGATTTTTTAAAAATATTGTATTCAAATAGTAATCAAATATCTTGATTACTGAGATTTTCTGGGGTCTCCTTAATTTTGACCCTTGAGCTCAGTGCTTCACTGGCCCCATCTTAGTCCTGCCCTAAGGTTCAAAAAAGTGGTGGGGGAGGAGACTGTAAATGTTTTAGAAATAGGTGAAAGCAAAGCATGCTGAGTTCTGGAGTTCTTTGCTCATCTCTGCCAATGATGGTATGGTGGTTTTAGCTGGAATCTGCAGATCTTCCTGAATTCTGACAATGAAGGGGTTGACGCCAGGGGAGGGCCCACGCCAACACCACTGCAAATTCATTTGTTTTCTTTAGGAATCAAGGATCTGAGACCTGGATTCAGAGGATATGATGTATTTGATGTGCCCTGACAAGATAGACGCTGCCTGACACTCCATCAAAGGAAGAGGGAAAAGATCATTGAGTAATGGCCTAAATCTACACCACTGCTTCTTAGATGTGACTAATTGCTTGCAAGTGGGACCAAAAGAGTCCTTAGGAAAATATAATTGCAAATGTGTTCATCTCAGACTTAACTTATCCAAAACTGCCCTTGTAATTTCCCATCCCCACCCCAAACTCCTGCTCCTGCAGTCTTCCTCGTCTCAGTAAATGGCAACTCCACTTTTCACTTCCCTTAGGACACACTCAATGTAGTACTGTTTCTCTAGTACCTATAATGGTGACTAAAACATAACAGGTAAACAAATGAATACACTATCTATTATAAGCAAGAGAATGTGATTATCTGGCACAGAAATAACGTGATTATGATGTGAAGGTTGTCATGGGAAAGCTTAGAATCAGTAGAGTTGGTAAGAATAAGCATAAAATCATACTGTATTTATATCTCCATCCCATTCCAAAAAGATACAAATCATTCTACACAGATATATGCAATAAAACTAGCATACATTTTTGAAGAAGATTGGGAAACGGTAAAATAAATTTAGGAAAGAGAAAAGGAAGCTTGAAGTATATTAAAGATATACCAAAAGGTCTAGTAGGTTTTATCGAGATCAGTGGCAAATTTGACTCTGAGCTTGCTGGTACTCAGTGTGAAGTAAAAGCATATTTGAATCCTCAGTTTATGGTTCTTACAGTTCTTGCATTTAAAATACTTAACAATGAATAAAAATACATCTTTCTTTGAAGAAAAAACAACAACAACTGCACTTAACAGTGAGACCTGAGGGAACTTCTTCTCATGGGTCCTCCTAAAGGGAAAGTGTGAAAAATAATAAATCAGGTTCTCAACAACATTCCTGAAGTACACTTAGCAATGATTTTCAAAGGTCTGTTCCAGAAGATCCCTCAATGAAAGACAATGGCTATCACCAAATTACAACTCAGTGAAAGCCAAAATATTGTGCTCCAAAACCACAATGCTTTAATATCCTAAATTAGTCAAGATTGAAATTCAAAGGAGCTAGAGCAGCAACTGTTTTCTCCTTAAAGTTTCTGAACACCTTATTAACTCTTGAGGAACACTGTGACTCAGGAAACCTAGTGTGAGAAACACTATTCTAACACCACATATATATACTATATTCTCCAGACAACCTTTCAAAATCAATCCTTCAGTAATCATTCTTCAGGACAATTTTCTCACAACCAATCTTCTCATAAATAGCAAAAAATCTGGTAGCAAAAAATCTGGGTTGTACTCTAAAAAATATGTGGATTACCATATTCTGTATTACTAATTTAGTATACTTTTATTTGACAGTAAGCTAAAATGGGGGTAGAGTTGATAGCCTCTTATGATCAGTTGAAGAATGTAACCAAGGCTTGGGCCTACATAATTGGTCATCCCCACTTCCCTGTAATAATTACTATAATACAATATGATCAATAGGGAGTGTCATCTTCAAGGCTAAAAACCACCCCACAAAAAGCCTACATTTAAAAACAGTCATATAGTAGGTCTGCGTCTTTATTCCCGTCTTGCCCCTAGGTTCTTCAAGACCATTTTTTTTTTTTTTAGATTCCATATATATGTGTTAGCGTACGGTATTTGTTTTTCTCCTTCTGACTTACTTCACTCTGTATGACAGACTCTAGGTTCATCCACCTCACTACAAATAACTCAATTTCGTTTCTTTTTATGGCTGAGTAATATTCCATTGTATACATGTGCCACATCTTCTTTATCCATTCATCTATCGATGGACACTTAGGTTGCTTCCATGTCCTGGCTATTGTAAATGGAGCTGCAATGAACATTGTGGTACATGACTCTTTTTGAATTATGGTTTTCTCAGGGTATACGCCCAGTAGTGGGATTGCTGGGTCGTATGGTAGTTCTATTTTTAGTTTTGTAAGGAACCTCCATACGGTTCTCCATAGTGGTTGTATCAATTTACATTCCCACCAACAGTGTATGAGGGTTCCCTTTTCTCCACACACTCTCCAGCATTTATTGTTTGTAGATTTTTTGATGATGGCCATTCTGACCGGTGTGAGATGATATCGCATTGTAGTTTTGATTTGCATTTCTCTAATGATTAATGATGTTGAGCATTCTCTCATGTGTTTGTTGGCAATCTGTATATCTTCTTTGGAGAAATGTCTGTTTAGGTCTTCTGCCCATTTTTGGATTGGGTTGTTTGTTTTTTTGATATTGAGCTGCATGAGCTGCTTGTAAATTTTGGAGATTAATCCTTTGTCAGTTGCTTCATTTGCACAGGGAGATCAGCTCAGTGCTTTGTGACCAGCTAGAAGGGTGGGATAGGTAGGGTGGGAAGGAGGGAGACGCAAAAGGGAAGAGATATGGGGATATATGTATATGTATAACTGATTCACTTTGTTATAAAGCAGAAACTAACACACCATTGTAAAGCAATTATACTCCAATAAAAATGTAAAAAAAAAAAACTGACCAACTCAATGAAACCTTGTGAATACAGTGTTAAAAAGCATAACTATGAATAATAAAATTTAAATTTAATATGAAAACAATGGCAAATTATATTGAAGCTATGGTGAATTATGTTTATAGACAACAGGAAGAGAAAATAAAATGTAAATATTGCTTGATAAAAACAAAAAACAAAAACAGTCATATAGTTCACTTTCAAGGAAATGCCTGTGGCTAAAGAAGAAAGCTTTATAAATATACCGACCTATTCCAGAGGTTGGTTATTTTTATTTGTTAATATCTAAAATTAATGCACTTATTTGGTAACAAAGCAATCTCCAGCAGCTGAACAAATACATAAGCTAGTCAAAGAACTCAAAGAACCCAAAACTTCCCAGAGTTTCAACTCGCAGTTTGA
This sequence comes from Eschrichtius robustus, assembly GCF_028021215.1. Lineage (NCBI taxonomy): Eukaryota > Metazoa > Chordata > Mammalia > Artiodactyla > Eschrichtiidae > Eschrichtius > Eschrichtius robustus. Next base: position 29,027,353 of record NC_090838.1, read on the forward strand.
CAGTCAGGCAGCAACTGACAAGCTCTACTCATCAAAAAAAAAAAAAAAAAAAAAGAACATTTACTTCATTCACTTTTGTGTCTTTATGACAGGTGAGGTGACTGTGACATAGATGTTATGAATGAGGTGGGAATAGTTCACGGTCTATTCACTGAAAAATCAATGAGGCAAGAGCAGATAAGTTAGTACTTTCCTTTGTGCACCTGTTCTTGAGACATGAAATTAAACATTTAGCAGCAGGAACCTGTCCCTCCTGCCACCTCCTTCAGCTCTCACCAGCTCCTAAGATACTGGTTCAAAAATGAACCAACAGCTGCTTTTTCCTCCATTCCACCTAAACTCTCCTACATATTTTCAAGCCATGTCATGTGGCTGGGACTGGCATTGGGCAAATGCTACCACTGAAACTTTCTGAAAAATCCATGTTAAGAACACAAACATTTGGAGCAATTTATAATGGTCATGATTGACGTTAGTAACTGATGCTCTGAACTGATACATTAAAGACAATGGAGAATTTATTGAAATGACATTCAACCTGCTTCTTAAGAAATATTTCGGTTTCTACTCAACATGCCAGATCATTTAAGAGTACTAGTTAGAAGCAAAATACTTGACATATAGATCGAGTCTCAATAAATCATTCATGGAAATTCCCCCACACTAGCAAAGTATTTTTTTAATTGAAGTATAGTTGATTTACAATATTATATTAGTTTTAGGTCTACAGCACAGTGATTCAGTACTTTTACAGATTGTACTCCATTGAGAGTTATTATAAGATAATGGTTATAATTCCCTGTGCTGTGTAATATATCCTTGTTGCTTATCTATTCTAAACATAGTAGTTTGTATCTTTTAATTCCATACCCAAAATATCTTCATAGTTGTGGGCCATATGAGCATTGCCGTTTACTTAAGAAGATATTTTAAGAGAATTGCAAACACAGAGTCTGTTATCTATGGGGCCTCATTTCCTCCCTTAGTATTTAACTTCTTTGTACTATTTTAGGGCAGCCATCATTCCTGTACTTAGAAGTCTGCTTTCTGTCACTAGCCTATTGTGGCCTGATCCTCTTTGTTCTCTTACTTATTCATAAATAACATCTCTTCAGAAGACCTTGTTCAGAGAGAGAAGTACCTTCGAGTAGTGTCCCTAACTATCCTGTAGGTTGGCTTCTTAAGTTTAAAAATAGTCATAATGGAAGTAAAAAGTTTAAATTGCTACTTCTCAGAATTTGTTATTGTTCCTTTCTAGTACTTCTTAGTTGGAAATATTAGTCATAAGAGTAATTGAAATGTAAATTGTTGTGGCAGTGGGGTTGCCAGAGGATATTCATTCTTACAAAGCCTGAATTATGCCAGGTACCCACTAATTTAAACTATAACCATTTTTCATGTAATTAAAATGGTCATGTGGCACAGACACAGGAATCAATCATATGGTCTCACTTTCTTGCTTCTCAGAAAGAAACAACAATAATTAAAGGACGCCTTCAGCATTTCATATGACAGGTATTTACAAAGTTATAAATGTAAAATAATAATGTCCCTTTGGGGCAAGATTGTGTTTTGCTAGTGTGGTCATAATAAAAGTAATGGATGACTATCGGAATGAGAGAAGTCTTTCTTAATGGTTTAAGAATAGTATCCCAACAATTTCTATCTTTGCTAGGAGGAGCATAACATATGAATAATATATTCAAGTGGAGCCTAACCATCTGTGAGAAGCAAGATAAAACACTGAAGATGCACAGAGTAAAATAATTCAGACTTATTTAAGGAACATGCTCCAAGGTTAGAACTGACTATATACGATAGTACTATGTGGAGATGTAAAACAGTCTTCCTGAAGCAGAAGCTTCAGAAAGTGGAGCCGTAACTGTTCACAGAGCTTCTCTCATCATGCTAAGATGTCCTTCGTTCATGTGCTAAGCGATATTGAAACCTTGGGCTGAATGCTGGGAGGGGCTAGATTCCTGAAGAAAGCCATGTATTCTACATACAGAGTTAACCTGAAGGGTACAGTGAAAAACAAAGGCAGAAGTACAGCTGTGTCAGATACAAAGGGGAAAGCAAGACGTCATCTGGCAGTCACAGGTCCATTAAGAAGTGTCTTTCTTATCTCCAAAATTAGCGTGACTGGGAACCTAGGAACAATTACAGGAAAATCCCAAACATGTGACTTCCCCTTTTCTCCTATAGCCCTGCCCTTGCCATGGTATGCAGGATGGCCCATGAGAATGGTGGCTTCACACAGTCTAAACCAATCATATTGGAGAAAATGTTCTGCCCTTCACAGATGTCTGAAAGTTCATCTTCCTCCTTCTCAACACTCTCTCTGCACACTTTGAGGCCAAGAGAGGTTCATTCTATTCATTTCTTCCTCTGACAAGGAAGCTACATCCTCTGAGCACAGAGGACAGAGGAATGCCTTGGCCCTCTTATCCTTCCTTCTTCTGTTGAAGCCTGAGCCCTTGTTTATAAGCTTATATTATAAGCTTAGCTCCAAAAGCTGGTTTCTTTCAGGTACTTGGCAGCCTGCTTTCCTTTAATCTTTCACTTTTTTAAGAGTCATTTCAAAAGCAGCCGAATGAAAAGTCAAAGACAGTAGGAAAGAGGCTGCTATTCCACTAGCTGGAGATATTTTCATGTTTCCTGGGAGGTGCAGACATGGGTGGTTCCATGTGGAATATAACAGAAGAAAGAGCAGGCTGTTTCCCCTCAACCTCTCACTCCCACAACAAACTCATCACAGACGGAAGTGCATCTAGTTACCCAGTCTCAAGCGATGCAGATTCTCCCCCTCCTTTTAGTTCTGAAAGTCCAAAATGGCTTTTTCTCAAGTCATTCTACCCAGCAGGGCTCAGGTCCAGCCTCATACGGAGGCCATAGGAAGTTTATAAGGAATGCGATAGGTAATTCACTTGACCTTCTAAGCTTATGTTTAAAGGATAGGCAAAAGACTATTACAGTAAGGCTATCCATGCAGTGTCCCATCATGGGTTAGGTTTTGATGCTTAGAAAGACACACTCATATTGTAGAGGACACAAAATAATTGCAGACAACTGATCACCCAGTTTCTTGCAAATTTACAAAGATGACAGAAAAAAACTGGTAGTAACTGTGAAATGTACAAAAATGAAAACAAAAACCCTATTTCTAATGAAATTGTTTATTGCTTGCCTTAAGAGAGATTTCCTAGTTAAGATACTTTTCCAAGTGTAGAATGCAATAGTGGTGGTAACATTATTTGCAAATCATTGTAATGGGGTTCTATAGGCATATTACCACACTCCAAAGCAATTCCCTGAAGGTACCCAAAAGTAGATTAAAATATGACAAGACGCCAAACTGCAATGACAACAGAGTAAAAAGTGCTAAATAGAACTTAATATAGATTGTGCACAATTTAAGTAGATATAGATGTGTGGATATATTACTTAAAGTTTAAATATGCTGTCATTAGTCTTTACAAATATTAGATGCATCACTTAGTTGTATCACTGAAGATATTATGGTACATATGCAATGGATTTTTCTATTATATTTGATGTAACATTATCAGTTCTGTATCTGGAGCTCCTATAATGATCAACTCTATGTTTCATTTTCAAAACTTTTCTCATCTGAAAAAATAAAGGCTATTTAGACCAGGGCCTAACTCTCAGTAAAAGAGTCCCTATAAAATTTCCTGTATTACAGAAAATGATTCTCACATCAACACCATCAAACACAAATGTAATAAAATTCATGTGCAGGTCCCTATCAATAGGTTATTAAGCCACAAATATGCTCACTGAAAATTAATAGATTCTGTACATGGTCAAACTGAGCCTAAGAGATTATCAAGTTTCTTTTGCTTTCCATGAGGGATGGCAAGATCTAGGACTGAGGATATGGTGCTCTTGAAATGTATTTCAATAATTGACTCCACACCATCAAAATTTGATGGTCACATCAGTGCCATGTAGCAGACATTGTCCACTGCTTATCCAATTTCCCTCTCTTTTTCCTTCTAACTAACCCCCATTTTGTTCAATATCCTCCAAATGGCCATGATTTTCAGGAACCAGCTTCCAACAATAATTGGAGGGAGTGAATCTGCTGACTGGTCTAAGCCTATTGTGGGGTCTCACTCCTCTTCCTGGAAGAGGGGTTCAGGCATGAGCATGGAATATAATTTTGTGATTTTTCTCCTCTCACAGTCTTTGGATGCTGATTTTTCTGATGCTGGGAAATCAATAGCCATCTGGGACATGAGGACAGATGATGGCAAATTAATAGCAACTGAGCTTCAGATAAGGCTTTGAAGGAAAGGTTGCATTTAAATCAGAGGTGATAGACTCCCTAAGACAACACTTTCAGAAAAGGGCTTCTTATATTTTGATCATTAATAAAGACAAAAGGAATAAAGCAAAATCTAGTTTATAATAGGAGGGAAAGAAAAAGAGAGCCGACAGATGCCACCTCCAGCAGTTCGCTCACTTTGGCTGCAATTCACTTACCTGTGTCTTTGGCAATTTCCTCAATGTAAACCAGAGCTACAGAAAAAAGTAATATTTAATATCTGAATTTATCTCAGTTAAGAGAGGGATGGCAGTCATGTTATATTTAGAATGCCAAGTCTAATGAACTAATCACAACTTCTAAAATGCCACATTAGGGGGGATGCTAAGGTCCAGCCCCAGCTCAGTTGAAAGGAGATCTGTGTTTAAGGATTTCTGCCTGGAGCCCAGCAGAATGGCAAGCCAGTTACCATTCTTCTAAGAATGGTAACTAGCATGCCAAGTATTTGCCATCTTTGGTTTTGTTGATTTAACTAAACTGTGTAACATATGTACATTGCACTCTGTTGACTCCAAAAATATCTGGTAACAAGTATAAATATTTCTAAGTTGAATTTCTGCTCATTATTCATTTACATATTGAGTGAATATATCAGGAGAGGACAAAAACAGACAACCAATTATTTATAATGCAAGACAAGAAGTGATAACTGGTAAGTGCTACAATAAAGGCATGAAAAAGGAACATCATTTTCTAATTAAAATTAAACAATTTACAGCCTTCTCTCTGAGATTTGATAGTTGACCCCCTCAGGGTATCTTCAGCATTTTAGACTCATTTGCCTTTTAAAAGCAGATAAAGTTGCAATTTTTCCTAAGCCTAAGGCACAGTCAGAAGAAAGTAAAAAAAGGAAAAGAAGGAAATAGAGGAAAGGATACAGGAGAAAACTTGAGAAAACTGAATGAAAGAGGCAAGAAAGAGGCGGGGGAAACATGGGAAATGGTCACCAACAACTCTTAATGTGCCATTTAACAACCATCCTGGAAGTCTCAGCAGGGTCTTCAAAAAGTTAATCATAATGATCTTTATTTATTTATTTATTTTTCTCTAAGCTTCCTGTGTTCTTGATACTTTTTGGAATAAAATGGTTAAGACTGCACAGAAAAATGATTCCTATCCCAAATGTCATTTACCCTAACCTCATTCATGTTACCAATATCGTTGCTACTAAAGTCAATTTTGAAAATTTAAACATAAGACAACTTCTAGTGCAGTGGGGAAACCACTAGTGATTCAAATAATTCATACTAAAGATTAATTCTTGAAATGGTGATGAAGTCCCCTTTGACTTAAAGTTTCATTATTAGATGGTATCATCTATCAGTTTTAAATCTAGAATATTTTACTCTTTTGTTGTAACATCTTAGTTAATGAAATAAATGTGATTGAAGTTGAAAAGAATTTTTTAAATGATCCTTTATATTTCTATTTTCCAAACTAGATCATAAAGCTAATTTTTAACTCAATAGGAAAGAATAAAAATATCAGAATTCATAGTCTTTGCTTTTTAGTGCTTTTGCTTCTGCTATGTGTTGGTATTTTTATCTTGATTTTACAGCATTTCTTTTTGTGGGTTGCAGTTAAAAAAAATTGAAAGCTACTGCTTTAAACTAACTTTGCTAATGTTATCGTCCTATTCTATTTTTTTAATTGAGTCACTATAGACAGATACAAAGGGAGGCAATGGTATGACTGGGAACAATGTGCACTTAGTCTAATCAACTGGTTTGATGAATGTCTGCATTTGAACTATTTTACTTTTCTCAAACAAAATCTCGCTGGGAACCTTCAAATAAAAAATGGAAAAAACAAAACCAAACAAAACAGAGTTTCTCTGGTTCGAACACGGTCTGCCCCGTCACCCCTTTTAGCCTTCTTCTGGAGAAACAGTGTTCAAAGCATCAGTGCCTGGTCTTGTAGCACCTCCACTGGGTTCTCTGTCATTTTGAACAAGTTACTCAACTTTTCTGGCCCCAGTTGTTCCACATGTAAAATGAGGAATTTATAACCCCATTATGCTCACAGACATATTGTGAGTATAAATTACATAATAGATCTCATCTCCCAAATTCCTAAGTTGTTTCTCAGCCATTGTTTTGTGCCAACTCAGTGTTTTCCAATCATCGCAAAGCGCCTTAAAAATGTATCAAGGCCAATTTAATTTGAAATAACCCTAGAACATTTAGGTACTTGCAACTCTTCCCCCAAGATATTTGACAATTGTTAATGTTATAAATTAAACTTGGTTCAGAGAGATGGAGAAAAATATACTGTGTCCCATCTCTAGAAGATGCCTTATCCTACATGAAATTCTATTATTTTAGCCTTGTTCCTTTGGATCAATATCTGTATTGCATTAAAATGTGAAAAATTAAAAAAAAAGAATTGTATGGAAGAGTAAATCATAGTCACCAGAAAGCGTAATTTAGAATTTTTTTTTAAAATATGTGAGTAAATGTTTGGATACCAGGTGCCTGAAGATTGAATTCTAATTGTTACAAGTAATTCCAGTTCTGAAGATTGAATTCCAGTTGTTCTAAGTCATAATATATAAGTAATAAGTAATAATACCCTACATTTGAATGCATTTGAATTTTTCTTGGTAGTTTACAAAACTACCCCATCCTAGATCCCTGTAATATCCTTATGGAACACTTAGATAAGCCTTTATAAATTACTTTTTAAAAAAGAGTTAAGCAAAATAAAGCTAAGAGTAGGCTTAGTAAATTGCCTTATTTTAAAGTTAGTAAGTAGTAAGAAAATAACCTGGGAAAGGAATCTACCTTCTATGCTCCTTTAGGTATTGATATATCTGCCCTTCCACTTTACAGTGTTACAAAAAACAGACTTGAATGTCATGAAACAAACATAAGAGGTATTCCAACCCTGATCACCAGAAGCAGGACGTCAGTAAACTTTTTGAAGGATAGCAGGATATACCACTTAGCGTTACATTTGCCATTAAGTTTGCAGTTCTTTACATTGTCCCCCAGTGGCCTTAGGAAGTTAACATAGCATACTTGGTCCATAGTGCCAGGGTAGGTCTCTCTTCAAGGAGAACTGAGTTCTTCAAGAGAAAACACCTCTAAACACAAAGTATCAATATTACTGCATGTGATCGATGACAAGGGAAGCACTGCAATCAACACTCAACAGAACACCATATTTATCATCAGTGAAAATCACTAAATAAACAAGCAGTTTATGGCTTTGTAACATGGGGTAAAAATTTATCTCTAATTTCGGTGCAGTATATTTACTTCCCTGGTTGAAAAGCCGCTACAACAAAAAGATAATGGACATATTTAACCATTAGTTGACACTACTGAGAATGACAGAGGAAACATGAAAATGAATAAACATGGTTCGTCTTTAAATAACATTTGTGAAGATATAACCTTGTGAATTAAGTACAGTTTGCTCAAGGGTACTGTTAAAAATGTTTATGAAGTTGCTTTTGTTTTCAGTCCAGGAGGAAGTTTACCTATGGGCTACATTCACTGTTATTCAGTTTGCTTTATTAATTTCACTTAATTTGTGTTCTTCTTTTCTACTCTGATTTAGCATTGTGAGCTTTCTGATGTACTCTGTTAGGACTACCAAGAGCACTGTCTCAACAGCTCTCAAAAATCAATACAGCGTGGATGGAAAGATAATGTGCTGAACTGAGTTTCTGAAATTGAGGTAACTTTCATTCTTAAAGCAGTAAAATATATTCTAGAATTGTTAAATATTATAAAGATTATCTAAACTCAACACAGACAGCTGAGTACACAACTATCAATGTAATTTGATTTCAGGGCTGTAACTCCTGACTTGGAAATTAGTTTTTGGTTTTGGTCATTGTTTTGTTTAAAATTTTCTTTTAAGATAACTTTAGACTTACAAAGAGTGGAAAAAATAATCCAGAGAGTTCCCATATACTCTTCACCCTATTTCCCCTATGTTAACATTTACATAGCCATATAGCAGTAATCAAAACTATGAAATCTGGTATAATAACATAAAACTAAGGTACAAAATATATTCATATTTCACCAGTTTCTCCATCCATGTCCTTTTCTGTTCCAGTATCCCACACTGCACTCAGTTGTCATATCTCCTAAGTCTCCTTCAGTGTGTGAGGGTCTATTCTCATCTTTCACAACCTGGGCATTTTGAAGTAAAATCATATTTTGTAGGATTTTGCTCAATTTGAATTTCTCATAATGAAATTGAGGTTATGCGTTATTAAGAAGGATACCACAGGGTGATGTGACCTTTTCAAGGGGCACATGATGTTGATATGTATCACTAATGATATTAACATTAATCACTTAACTTAAAGAAGTGTCTACCAAGATTCTCCACTGTAAAGTTAGTACTTTTTGCTCTGAAATTTATAAATATTTGGGGGGAGATACTTTGAGAGTACCCAGATATGTTGTCTCTGCTTAAAATTTTGCCCACTAATTTTAGCATCCATTGGTGGAACCTGATTGTGGCAGTCATTACTGTGATGTTCTAATGGGGATATTCTGTTTTCCTCATTCCTCTTCATTTATGAATTGTAATTCTTACATAGGAGAAGTTGTCATTTCTCCTCCTTTTTTTATTAATCTGGCAATTTATTTATATTAGTATGAACTCATGAATATATATTTAACTCTTTGGGTTATAATACAGTACTGTTGTTATTTATTTTATTGCTCAGACTGAATACAAATTTTTAATTTTTATGACATCAAAATTACCTCTTTTTTCCTTTCTTTTATGGTTAGTGCTTTCTGTGTGCTCTCTAAGAAATCTTTATCTACCCCAAAGTTGTGAAGATATTCTCCTAGGCTTTCTTCTGGAAGCATTACTGTTTTAACTTTAACATTTTTGATTTATTATTTAACTCAAGTCAATTTTTTTGTATGATGTGAGTCAAGAGTTGGGAATCTTCTTCCTCTCCCCCGCATCCAATTAGTCCAGCAACTTTTTCTGAAAAGACTTTCTGTCCCCTCACCAAATTGCTTTGATACTTTGGTCAACAGTCATTTGATCATACTTGCGGGAATATTTCTGGACCCTCATTTTGTATTTTGATCTATCTATCTGTGCTTTCACTAATACCACACCCTCTTGATTACACTGCTTAATAGTAAGTCCTGAAGTAAAAATAAAACATTCAAATTTGTTCTTTTCTTTCAACTTATTTTTGTCACTTTAGGTTCTTTTCCTTGCAACTTAGATTTCAGAATGTGCTTACAATTTTTTTAATAATTTGTATTGGAGTATAGTTGCTTTACAATGTTGTGTTAGTTTCTACTGTACAGCAAAATGAATCAGCTATACATATACATATATCCACTCTTTTTTGGACTTGCTTCCCATTTAAGTCACCACAGAGCATTGAGTAGAGTTCCCTGTACTATACAGTAAGTTCTCATTATTATCTATTTTATATATAGTATCTTTTTTTTTTTTTTTTTTTGGCCATGCTTCACGGCATGTGGGATCTTAGTTCCCTGACCAGGGATCGAACCCGTACCCCCTGCATTGGAAGTGCAGAGTCTTAACCACTGGACCACCAGGGAAGTCCCTTATCATTTTTTATCAAAACAAAGGAAAAAAAAAACCATTGCAGTTTTATTGGATTTTCATTGAATCTTTACACCGGTTTGTGGAGAACTGATACCTTAACAGTACTGCTTCTTGCAGTCCATGAACTTGCTATGTTATTTCCCATAATTTAGAGTTTTAATCTCTCAAATGTTTTGTAGTTTTCAGTGTACACATCTAAAGTATCTATCATTAGATTTATTTCTAATCACTGTATGTTACTTCAAAGGGAATATTTAAAATTTTTATTTCTCAATTATACTTTGAAAATTTAAAGAAAACAATTGATTTTTGTATATTGGCTTTATTTGGTGAAATCTTACAAAATTCCCTTATTAGTTCACAGGACAGATCCTATAAGTTCCTTTGGATATTTTATGTACGATTGGGTTGTCTATGAATAATGATAGCTTTATTTCATCTTTTCCAAACTTTATTTCTTCTTTTATTTCTTTTAGTTATTTTTCTTTCCTTATTAAATTTCTGGGATCTTTACTACAATGCTGAAAGAAAAAAAATGAGAGCAGTTTTTTTTTTTTTGTCCTTGATCTAAGAGAAAAGGGATTAATTTGAATGCTTTACTTCATGACTTACTATAAAGCTTTGTAATCAGAGGGTGTGGTATTAGTGAAAGCACAAATAGATCAAAATACAAAATGAGAGTCTAGAAATATTCCCGCAAGTATAATCAAAGGACTGTCAACCAAAGTACCAAAGTAATTCAGTGAGGGGACAGAAAGTCTTTTCAGAAAAAGTTGCTGGACTAATTGGATGGTGGGGGGAGAGGAGGAAGACTCTCAACCCTTAGCTCACAATTAAATTTGATACTAGCTATAAAGTTTTCATAGGTGTTCTTTATCAGGTTGAATAAATTTTCTTCCATTCCTGGCTATTGCTTGGATTTTTTTTAAATCACAAATTCAACTGTCACTGAATTTAGCAAATACTTTTCCAGCTCTATTGAAATGACCATGTAATTTTTCTCTCATGATCTGTTACTCCGGTGAATTATACTGATTGATTTTCATATGTGAACCCATCTTGAATTCCTAGCATAAAACCTATTTGCTCATAATGTATTATTCCTATTATCTACCGGTAATTCTTTAAGGATTTTTGCATTTATACTCATGAAAGATATTATCCTGTACATTATTCTCTTGCAATTTTTTGTAATATCCTTGTCTTATTTTGGTATCAAGATTATGCTGGCCTCATAAAATGAATTGGAGGGTGATTGTCCTTATCTACTTTGTGAAGAGTTTCAGTAATACAGGTATGATTTTTTTCCTTAAGTATTTAATAGAATTTATTAGTTAAGCCATTTGGACCTGGAGTTTTCTTTGTGGGAAATTCTACTTCTTTAACACATATACGACAATTTAAAAATCCCACTTCTCACTGTAAAAGTTATAGTAAGTTGTGTTTTTAAAAGAATATCAATTTCCTATAAATTGTTATATTTAATGTTAGGAAGCTCTTCATTATATCCTCCTATTTCCTTTAACACCTCTAGTGATGTCCCTTTTTTTTTTTCCTGACCGTAGTAATTTGGTTTTTGAGGGTTTTTTCTTTTTTTCTTGATCAGTCTTGTTAGTAGGTTTATCAATTTTATTAATCTTTTCAATGAATTAACTGACTTTGTGATTTTCTCTCTTATTAGTTACTTTTCAATTGCATTGATTTTTGACTCTTTTATTTCCTTTTGTTTGCTTTCTTCTTTTTAGTGTCTTCTGAAGGTAGGAGACCAGATCATTCATTTCATACCTTTTTTCTTTCACAAAATAAGCATTTAAAGCTACACATTTCCTTTAATGGATTGTTTTAGTTGCATCCCACTAATTTTGATATGGGGTGTGTGTGTGTGTATGTATGTCTCTATGTTTGTGTGTCTGTGTGCTCGTGTGTGTGTGCATTTTATTATTCAGTTAATAACAGGTCTAAATTTATCTTTATCTTGTGGTTTATTTTTTGATGCATGAGTTATTTGGAAGTGTTGTGTTTAATTATGAAATACTTTGTGAAATTTATCAATTTTTATTGATATTGATTTCTAGTTTATTACATTTATGTTCAAGAGTTCACTTTGTATTATTTTCATTCTTTGAAATTTATTGGGTTTTTTCACATGGCCCTGAATATGATCTATTTTCATGAAAATTCTATAATCATTTGAAAAGAATGCATGTTCCATTTATAGGTTTATTTATTTATTTTTGTAGTGTTCTGAAAATGTCAATTAGGTTAATTTGGTTGATAGTGTTAATCAACTCTTCTATATAACTATATGAACTCATACTATCAATTTCTGAAAGAGGGGGTCTTTAAAATCCCCAAATAATATTGCAGATTTGCCCATTTTCTTTTTAGTTTTGACAATTTTTGGTTAAAAAAGCTTTAGAAATTTTTATGTTAGATTCAGACACATTTAAAATTAATGTAGATTCTTGATTATTTGACACTTTTATCTGATATTAACACAGTCACATCAGTTTTCTTATGCTTAGTGTTCGCAGGAAATGTATATATTTCCGTCCTTTAACTTACAGCCAGTGCCTGTGTGCCTCTGTTTTTAAAGTATTTCTTAAAAGCAACATGTAGATCATTCTTGCTTTTTTTTAGTCCTGCCTAATAATCTGCGTCTTTTTAATCAGGTTCTTTAAGCTATGTATATTTCATGTAATGATTGAGAGGTCTATTTTTAAGCCTATGATCTTGGTGTTTTCTATGTGTCCTGTATTTCTTGTTCCTTTGCTCCTCCTTCCAAGCCTTTTTATGGAGTTGGGGGGGGTGCAGTACGATGTACTAAATCAAGTATCTTTTAATATTCCATTTATGTCCTCTATTGACACTTTAACTATGCTTCTTTGTCATATTTTTAGTGTTTACTGGATAGGTTACAATGTGCATCTTTAACCTTCAAAAAGCATGCCTTTGCACATACATGAACAGCTTGTCTTTGCACATGGTGTTCCCTTTTCCTGGAATGCTTTCTCCACAGATATCTTTAAGATTTTCTTTCTCACTTTCTTCAGGTCACTGCTCAAATGTCACTTCATCAGAAAAGCCTTCTATAACTCCTTTATATAAAATTGTAACCCACCTCTCTGAGTTGCTCTTTGTATCATGTTTTATTTTTTCCGTAACATTTCTGCATTTAAGGAAATTTGATTCACTGAGGTAATAAATGAGACTGATTACTTAAGGGGGGCTTGGTGTGTTCAATTTGAGTTTATCCAAATTAGTAATCACAAGTCAATATGATTATTGATATTTTAACATATTCCTCTAAACTCTTTCAAAATTTATAAATTGAATTTAAAGGCTTATGTTTTGTTTTATAAATTTATTACTTATTTAAAAGTCAACTGGGCTTCCCTGGTGGCTTAGTGGTTAAGAATCTGCCTGCCAATGCAGGGGACATGGGTTCGAGCCCTGGTCCGGGAAGATCCCACGTGCTGCAGAGCAACTAAGCCCGTGTGCCACAGCTACTGAGCCTGTGCTCTAGAGCCCACGAACCACAGCTACTGAGCCCATGAGCCACAACTACTGAGTCCACATGCCACAACTACTGAAGCCCGTGTGCCTAGAGCCTGTGCTCAGCAACAAGAGAAGCCATCGCAATGAGAAGCCGGTGTACCGCAACGAAGAGTAGCCCCCGCTCGCCACAAGTAGGGAAAGCCCTCACGCTGCAACGAAGACCCAACACAGCCAAAAATAAATAAATAAAATAAATAAATTTATTTTTAAAAAGTCAACTAACTGTAAATAATCCTTTAAATATTCAAAATTTCTTCTTCAAGCCTCTTTGTCATCTCTCATTTTTCACATTTCCACTTAAAATTAACAGAAGTTAAAAGAATTAGAATGTTTTTCTCATCCCTCAAGTCTGGGTTGAGACTCCTCCTATATACCTCTAGAAAACTTTTTGTCAGAATATTTATCACATAGTATTATAACTGCCATTTTGTCTCCCAGCACCTAGCACAGTCCCTGGCACATAGCAGCCACTCAATAAATACTTGTTGAAGGAAGGAAAGGGTAGAAGGAAGGAACAGCTGGGGAGAGGGAGAAAGGAAGGAAGAAGCCCTCCTCTCCTACTCCTGGTCAATGACCTTCAATATCCATCATTCTTTTTAACCTCACAAAATTTCCAAATTTTCAAAGTAAAATATATCAAAATAGAAGCACTTTTTCACTTCAGTTAGATCCCATATAATTTAAGTTTTACGTTTGAGCTTATGAAAGAAAGGGAAATTATTCTTTCTGGCTGTCAAGTAATGCTTGGGCAAACTCTTACTGATTTATTAAGGCTACATACACACAGAGTAAATTTTCAGAATACGAAGTTCTGTTACTTTTGTATGTTCCATATAGTCTTAAGCACAATATATGCTGTTATGAAATATTAAACCAAACACCACTATTTCTTGACTTAACATGTTCCATCCTGTTGCTTAGTTACTTTGTTCTACAAAATTTTAAATTCACACTTGCCACTTGAAGCAGAAATTTTAAGGCGAGAAAAGATTTGAAGATAATGATTCAGTTCTGCAGTCTATCCAAATTTTCCAGAAGATCCCTGAAGATATTTATATGTACAAAAGCAGAGTGACTCTTCCTAGGTATGACAGTCCACCTTTTTAGCATTTCACATCAATCCTCTTCTCTTTCTCCTATGCTTTGTTTCAGTACCACTCTGTTCATATTTCTTTAAATACATCATAATCACTAATGCCTTCACATCTACTGTGCCCATGTCCTGGATTTCCCATCTCACTTTTATTTCTTCATTCCAACTTTCCACATGAGAGTCAGTCATCTCTTCCTCTGTGTTCCTAAAGCCTATACATCACTCATATCTACCATATGTTATTTGGCATAAACATAATTATACCTAGTGAAAAAGAGAACTTTTTCTCCTTGTAATATCTTTCCAGAAGTACAATGTGTTTGTTCAGCATAAATTAATGCACAAGTTCTTTTCAAATACAAAGGGAAATCTCGAGGGGCCTGAGTACGAGCAGAATCATTCCACAGCCTTTTCTACAGACGAAAAAGAATTTGCTTGTTCCTCATCTGGGATAGGAAGGAGCAGATCAAAAGACAAAGAAATGGTGATGGATGATGGAGGGCCCCATGATTTAAAACGTGATCCCACCCATGTGTTGCTGAATATCTATGTAAAGATACAAATTCATGAAATGCTTGAATGACAGTAGATTTTGTGAGAAACTGGTGAAAGTTGGAGTTTTGCACTCATATGGCAGGGGTGAAGTTATGACTCAAAGGATAGACACAGTCAGGTGATGGCCAAGAGAAAGGTAAGAAAACAAAAGTAATAAAATGCTGTGGATTTGAAGCAAGTTTATAGAAATCTCTCATGCCTGGAGTCGCTCAGGTTTTATTTTTGACTCTCTGTGTTGGAGCCTGTGATCTAGCATGCCTTGGTCACCTACGTTTTGTATGTAGTCATCCACCCTCAAACCCAATCAAGGTTGCAGATACTGTTACCTTGACTCAAGTCAGATAAGGATATAGAACCTGTCCAGGCACAAATCCTTATTGCTCTAGGAATACACCTCAAAGTCAAAGCAAAGTTTTGGAAACTACTACCTACACTGTTGAATGGCATCAAATGGAAAGGTAGGCATACAGGAAGTGGGGTGTGAACTTATTAGCTCAGCAGTTTTAAGAAACTCCCACATGAAGCATCTGACTAGAGGTTATTTTTAACACAGCTTAACTGACACACCATGCTTTAAGAAATTGAAGAAATATTTTCTAGAAGGGGGGAAAAAGCCTGTTGTACATATATTTAAACTGATAAGTTTTTCTCTCCTATTTCACCCATTGAGAGCAGAATCCCTGGACTGAACTGCTACTATATCATTGCCTAACAGGCAGGTATTGGAATCTCTAAATCAGGCCACAAACTACGAGAAGCAATGGACATTTTAAGGGTGCATATATTTAGGGTTTGCAGAGGAGGATTCAGTGATGTGAAGAAAACAAGCTCTTGAAATATTGCAGTACAGCCACAGATCTTGAGAGTGAAAAAGTGACAGAAATTAATAGAAAGTTGGGAGGATACAGCATATTGTACTAAAGCCACCAGTGAAACTATCTTCCCAATAGAAGAGTTTATAACACTAGAATGAGTATTCCAAAAAATGGAGAAATTCCATGATTGAAGTTCAAGTTTCGGACCACCAGCAGGAAGGGAATGGGGCAGAAATATTTTAAGACATGTGAGACACTTTTAAGTAAACCATTCAACAAAGTGCTTGGAAATCAGACCCAGGGAGCAATTTATAGCAATGCTTTACTAGAAAAAATTTTGACAGCATGAGCAGATTACGAGCCCCTAAATTCTTACTATTAGTGAATCTATTTCAGAGAAAGAGAGAGTGATGTGACATTAGCTGCCCTCTGGGATCAAGAATAAACAGGCTGGCAGACTGAAAGTGAGGGGGAAATTTGAATTGAGGTAAGTACAATGCAGACCCCGAAGTCAACTGCAGGCACTAAGTGAGCTTAAGCGGCCCCCCGACTTTACTAAGAAGGTTTGGCAGTCCTGAGTACTGCTTGACAAGTATTTCTTTTTCTTCTCTCTTTCTGGCACATGGTGCTATTGTGTTTCTCCATCCCCTTTGAACTTAGGCATGGCCACCCAACTTGTTTGGGAGATGAAATGTGAGAAGAAGTGATTGCGTCACTTTCAAGCAAAGACATTCAGAGTCACACACAAGTTTCATATCCCTTCCCACTGCTGCAGTGATTAAGGAAATACATGTCAAGATGGAGTCTCCATCATCCTGGCTCCCTGACTGTCCCCAATAAACATGTACATATAATATGATTGAGAAGTAAACCTGTATTGTTGTAAGCTCTGTTGGATACACCCTACAGTAATCCCCAATAATGCTTATCTCCTGGTGTTCACACTTTTGTGTAATTCCCTCCCCTTGAGTGTGGGTGGGACTTGCTTGTACGACTTGCTTCTAACCAACAAAATATGGCAAAAATAACGGGAGGTCATTTCTGTGATTACATTACAATACATATAAGACTGTCTCACTAACAGACACACTACAGACTCCCCTCACTGGCCTTGAAGAAGTAAACTACCATAAAATAAGGACGTGTGCTGGAGAAGCCAGTGACAAAGAACTATGGGCAGCCTCTAGGAGATAAATATGGCCTCCAGCATGAAACTAAAGCGTCAGTCCCACAGCCAATATGAGATAAGTTCTGCCAACAAAATGCGGGAGCTTAGATGTGAATCTTTCCCTAGTTCAGCCCCTGCCAACACCTTAAATGCAACCTGTTTGAGACTCTCATGCAGAGAACCCAGAACCCCAACTTCTAACCTGTAGAAACTGAGATAATTAATGAGTATGTTTTAAGTCACCAAGTTTCTGGTAATTTATTATGTAGCAATAGAAACTAATACATCAGCCATTGAATTTTGGAAGTTGTTTATTACCGCAGCATAAGCTAGCTTATTCCTTCTGACAGAAGGATCCAGAATAAGCTGAAGATTTATGTTCAATACTGTGCCTACAAATTCCTTTACAGTATAGGTGGCCCTAGCCCATAATAGGCTCCCAAGATCCAGTGGTTTTACTTATATAAGCATCTATTGTGTGCTATTATATGCAGTAGAATTGTCCCCATATGTGTGGGACCGAGCCAGAAATTCTGTGAGGTAGAAACACTTACCAGTTGACTCAGATCACAGTGATCATGGGCCTCTTAAAACAGTATTCATGGGGTAAACGCTATCTTTATATCCCAGGATTTTCGAAGAAAATTTATGATTTTGGATTATGTGCCATGTTTATTTGTAACACTCTATACTCTCTGGAACACGATCACATATCTCCAGATTTATACGCATCCTGGTTTGAAATGTGCAATCTTATAGGAGCCAATTTATAGGAATTAGCTATATGAATTAGTGAATGCATGGTAATGATGACAAGAGTGGATGGATCTAGAATTATAACATCTAATACATTTTTACAAGGCTGCTATTTGGCATTTATGCTAAACCTTCCTAGTGCCTTACACAACTTTGCATTTGGTTATTTATTTGCCTCTGATTTTTTTATCACTTTTCTCTTATGTCACTTTTCAGAGTCTGCTATGTACTACACGTAAATAACTTCTGTGTAAGTACCTGTCTTTTATAAAAGGCTCTGAGAACCTTCAGGAAAGGGCCATGTCTCATTTTGCTTCTTATATGCAAAGTTTAGCACAGTGCCTGGCAGTTAGTTTCTGGTTACTGAAAAAGAGAGGAAAGGAGTGGAGAGGAGGGGAGAGGAGGGGAGGGGAGGGGAGGAGAGGGAAGGGAAGGGAAGGAAAAGGAAGGGAAGGGAAGGGAGGGAAAGGGAAGGGGAAGGGGAAGGAGAGGGGAAGGGAAGGGAAGGGGAAGGGGAAGGAGAGGGGAAGGAGAGGGGAAGGAGAGGGGAAGGAGAGGGGAAGGAAAGGAAAGGGAAGGAAGGCCTTGGTTATTTGGTTGCTGCTCATAGACCAAGTTCTTGGTGAATCTGTATTTCCAGGACATGATCTATGGTAGGCAAAGGGTGAGAAGACATGGCACTTGAACATAGTTCTAGCAAGTCTATGAGGATTGACTCAGCCATTCTGAATTGAAATTTGAGAGCTGTTAGCCCATCCCATAAATATACTTTTCTGAGTACTTTCAACACCTCCTCTACCTCAAAAGCAGTTGACCCAGAAGTTATGTTTATATTTCATGACCCTGTCCCTCAGTTGCTACTGAAAAAGGAGATAACAGACTCAAGTTAGACTAATTAAATTTTGTCTCTTGAAAATTTGGAATTAAGATTCACTGACAACAGTATCTGCTAGATTGAACTGAGGAGGAAAAAATTCAAAAGCTGCATGGGTGGCCATATGCATCTAGAAGGAGAAAAAGCCGCAATGTAGAGAGAAGAATAGAGGAATCACAAAGAAAGTGCAGAAATAAGAGACCAGGTAGGAAGTAGGAGGGGGAACAAGAGAGGGAAACTAACTGACTAACTTGATGACTGAAGACTTCCCATTACCATCCTTGGGTTTACTGTAATTAAATGTGTCTTTTACACTTATCACAAATTGTGTCTTTTGCTTAATTTGAAGTATGATATTTATGAAACATATTTCTACTAAGATATGCTCCTTTTCCCAAGGTATCTTTTCCCTTTTTTCATCCTAAATTAACATGCTAGGTGTCATGAGAAGGATTCTCTGATAGAGGCTAAGGGAAAAAATAAGGCACTTTGGAAATTATAAATAATTTTTATATTTATAATATAAAGATGAGATTGCATTTATCACCTGCTACTAGAAAGCAGTGTGCTTCTCCAAGCACCCTGGATCCATAACTTCCCAAGGCGGCCATGGATAGAATTCAGGCAGTTCATGATGGGAAAAAAGATATCCTTAGCTTTACTAACCTCTAACTGAAATTAGAATTATTTTCAATTATGGATGTAGGAAAATAAACAGTAATATATAAAAATAACTTTAATTTTGTCATCAATAGAAATCAGAAATTTTCACATCCTATAACAAGTTGTCCCAGAAATCCTGACGTATTGATCACAACTTCAAAATGATGGTACTTATTAGACTCACCACTAGATAGTATTATTTAATGCATTAATAAGAAAGCATGAAATTACTGTATCACAAAATTGTTTTTAATACTTTGTTAATTGCGTTTCAATGTAATTGGTTTCCTTTGTGATCCTATGTATTTTATTATATGAATTTTAGAACATTATTCTGAGAAGGGATACACAGACTTCATCAGAATTCCAAATGGGTGCAGGGCACCTAAAAGGGTTAAGAACCCCCTACTGACAAATAGAAAAGATAAAAATTTTTGTTTCTGCTATAGCTGAAGTCTTTACATGTTATGGCTGATGAAAGAGTAAGTGGTATTATCATGCTGAGTCAAATCACTCAACTTGACTACCAGTTAAGGAACATAAGTACAGGTTGTATTGAATCTGGAAGGGGTAATGAAAAAATATAAATCTCATCACTTCCATCATTTTTTCTCTTATAAATAATGTTCCAATCCTCTTTCAGTAACTAAAGACCATATAAATATATATTTTTATATATATATACACACACACACACACACACATACATATATTCTAGTGATGATTTTAAATAAGCATACTGTCAGCCCCCAGTTATTACCTAAACTAATTTGAGAAAGAAAATCCGTGGCTAGAATTACAAACGAGTGGGTTTGCAACTTATGGCACTTAGGAAGTGAAGGACCATTGACAGTAATTACTTCTTTTCCTCTTAAGGCCCCCAAGAAGGAAGGTATAACATTTTCCTACTGAGGAAATTCAATGTTCAGCAGACCATACACAATTATAAAACTAGCTAATTGATAGTTAAACATTAGAAGCATGCATGTTCATCAGTAGATATTTTTTAAGTCAACTGCTACTCTAATTTCAAATCAATATTTCATATGAGACCTACCAAGAAACTTTATTTTATTTCATATTTATTCATTTGCATTTAAGTCTGCTAAATCTGATCAATTCTAGAATCTTTTAGAAGTTTAGATATAAATAGAGAAAACCACTTACTATGAAGTCTCTGAAGTTTGCTATAATTAAAAATTAATCTATGGCATTATTCTAAAAGTACTAAAAATTGTCAACAACTGTAACAGTAACTGGCCCACATAAAGAAAGGCCACCTCTGACTGTTTCCTTAACATAGGGAAAGACGTACACCTTGATTCTTGACTATGTGAGAGCAAAGAACAGTATATAAAGGAAGAATGGCTGATGAGTGCATAAAGCTTGTTTTCAAAATTTTCTGAAGACCCATTTTATGAAAAAGGCTTAGTTTTGAGCCATTCTGCTTGATCTACAAAATTCTGTAGTAAATTTTAGTCTCCTGAAAAATAGGAATAGAGAGAAAAAGTACCTTATGAAGGGGATAGTTTGATATTGTAATGTTCAAACAAAGGTTAACTAAATAATGAACAGTTTTGATTCTAACAATCTCTTAATGCCGTGGTTAGTGGAGGTGTTTGAAAGCTGCATAGTGGCAGGGTAAAGCTTGAGCTCTAATTCTAATTCTGCCACTTTCCACCTGCATGTCCTAGGGAAAATCATTTAATGAGCCCCAGATAACTCATGTGTAAAAGGAAGAATATAACAATTCTCCCACAGAGATGTTGTGAGGATTTCATGAAACAATAAAAGTGCCTAATAAAGTGCCTGCATATAGTAGGTACTCAGTAAATGTTGGCACCGTGTCCTCTTCTGCTGGTTTTATATCCCTACTGACCATCAGGCTGAGCAGCAGATACAAAAGCAAATTAAATGCTTGTTGGCTTCAGGTGAGATGGAATCAGGGAAAGAAGAAAACATAAATGTACAGTGATTGAATCCGAAAAAGGACTAGACCTGAGGAGAAACAGGGCAACAAAGCAATACATCTCAAACAGGTAATAAAATAGCTCAAGTTTATATGTCTTTAATTCTTGTAGTTTGACTCTCTGAGGGCCTTTCTTTAGCATTCTCCATTGCTTTCTAGAAAATCCGTGCCTTTTATTTTGATTATTTATTTTGATGCTATATATTTAAATTAGGCTTATTATATTTTCAATAATTTAAAGGAAGTGGACTTACAGTGGTAGTATATAATAATATTTCTTATCGTTTAATATCTTAAATTGAAATTTAGGTAATAAATCACTAGAGGATGGGTTGTCCCATTCTAAAACCCCACAGCCTAAGTGGCTGGCTTATTTAAGTAACAATAAGTGAGAAAGGAAGGGGAATGAAAAAGAGAGTAGAAAAGAGAGAAAGAGAGAGGGAGGCAGGAAGAGAAAAAACAGAAAGAGTAAATAGGACATTTTTTAAAATCTAATTTCAGTTAGGTAAGTAGTGGGTACCTCCTTGAGAACACAGACATAGGGTGCTTCTGTAACCCAAAAGTCCAGCCAGGCATGGATTGTTAGCAAAAATATAAGAAAATACATTGCCTTTTCCTTCTGCTTCTCCCTTTATAACCCTATATATTTCTTTGTTTTTGCACTTTCAGAAATGCCAAACGGACATGGTAAAATTTCAGAAAAGGAAAGCTAAAGCAATCACAAGGATTCAAAGTGGCAATAGTGCTAGGGAAGATAGCCAGCAATGCAAGAAGGAACTGAAAGAGTAAAACTTTTCAACCTGGAAAGACAAAACCAGAGGATGCCAACCAGATTAAGAGCTTAAAAATATAAAAAAGTGGTGACTGATATGCCTAAAACAAGCAGAGACTGAACTTTCAAAATCTAAAATACCTTCTCCTTTAGGGAAGGTCCTTTTTAAAACTGAACAAGATAAACTTAGGACCGAAAAAAAAGAAAAAAGGAAGTACGTAAGCACTTCTTTATACAGCAGACAATAATCTTATGAAACTCTTAACCCCTAAGAGGTGGGTACTAACAGCAAGTGTAAGTGAATTTTAAAAGGGATTGGCTGGATTTATATACCACAGTGCCATCAATGGAGATTACGAGGAGCTGATGCATGCTTACTTACCTTTAAGGTTGATGTCAAGATGAAAAACTACAACCACTCACAATTCATTCCCCAGGGTCATTGTTGGCACAGATTGGGGGTCTGGATGGAACATTAATCTAGATCAGTCCTGGTTATTTCTAAGTTTCTAAGCTTTATCCTCCTAATTTAAAATTGATAAAATCATAAAATAAGCTGGAAGAAAACTTAGAGCCTATCTAGTTTAACTTCCTCATATTAGTCATAGGAAACTTGAGTCCCAGAGTCATGTTGACTTACCTCAGGTCATCCAGGTGGTTGATAGAAAAATAAGAAATATTTAAAATCAGTTTTTCTGATTCCTAGTCAGAGAATTCTCCAAAATTTGCAGGTAAGAGCGTCAACTTCCTTCCCTCTGCACTGCAAAGTATAAATAAAATTATAGAACATAGCAGAGCTGCATCAAGATGCATACGCAGAGCAGGAATCACTGTGGTTCTCCTTCGTCAATCAGGAAATTAATTTCTTAGT
Organism: Eschrichtius robustus; assembly: GCF_028021215.1. Taxonomy (NCBI): domain Eukaryota; kingdom Metazoa; phylum Chordata; class Mammalia; order Artiodactyla; family Eschrichtiidae; genus Eschrichtius; species Eschrichtius robustus. The sequence goes on from NC_090838.1 coordinate 29,050,366, forward strand.
AACAGTTTAAGGTATTCTATTGATATCTACCTCGTCTATCTATCTCCTCCATCATGTGCCTTGAAATCCACATAAATTTAGTTTCTTTACTAACTTCTTCAGTTCTCATTTTTGAAGCCCAAACTAAGGGAAGAAACTTGGAGATAATTTTTCTGTTAAGGGAAACTGAAATTATGGAAATCAACATCTTTATGGCTTACTTGATTTTAAAATTCATCCTGGTGAGCTGCTCTACAGAAAGTAAATGGTATGCCTACCTAAGGTTTTGCATATGTAGATGTTTCCCCAAACCACTGACCTTGAGGTAAACCATAGTAAACATCCCTCCTGGGCTAACTTGAGAAAGTAGAACTGCTCCGTCATAGCTGGTGAGCATGTTCCCTCTTCACTAATGTGTGTGCACATATATTTAGCCATTCTACAGAGAATTGCACTATTTGGTATTGCATTTGCAGACTCCATTGAAGTAGATGGTCTCAGAAATGTACTAAAAACAAATTAAAACTATTATTTACCATGTAAAATGTAAGATGGAGGCAGCATTACCTCACTGCAAGGATATTGCAATTTTATTTCACTGACTGATATTCAGAGAAATCAAACCACAAGTGAAATTAACCAGTCAGAACCCAGTAAAGCTCTGGTCACTCATGGAATCCTTTGTTAATGCCAGTTATCAGAATTTAGTAATCAAAAGGATATACAAAGTATAAATAGTATAGATTAATTGAAAACATAAACTACATATTATACCCAGCACATAATTGCCCATAAGTAGAAAAGAATATGAGAAGATTATGCAAAAAGAGAAAAGCCTGTTATTCCAGATGAATGGAATCTATCCAGGGTATAAGTTTTGCCTAGGGTCTCACCTGCTCTCAGACACTTCTGAGTGAGCCACTACTTGGTTGTAACATGGAAATGTTAAGTGATTTGTCCATAGAACTACTCTTAGAACTGCCAAATGTTAAAATCTGGTCATTGGAATTCTCTGTATATACCACCCAAGTGTTCCCTCTCTAGACTCTGAAAAATTATACTACTTCACTAAGGATTATGTTTTATGTCTTGACTTTTTTTTACTAGATTATAACCTGGTCAAGAGAAACAATAATATTTTAAAACTCATTGTGTCCCACATATTATCTGACCTGGCCCCATTGATTGACTGAGCAATCATAGATCATTGATAGGCAATCAAAATGGAGCAGGCAAGGAAAAAGGAGGTTATATTTCAAAGTATATTTATATTCATGATCTAACCTTTAGATTTCTCACCGTTTTGGAAATGATTTTTTTTGATAAGATAAAATTATTGTTTCTATGTGTAGTAAATCTGCTAAGACTGACATTTTGGAATAAACAGAATTTTTACACAGCAGAAAAACATATCTAAATATCTTTTAAAAGAAATTCAACTCCTGCCTGTTCACAATGGAGCAATAGTACAAAAATAATTCTTCCACTGTAAATAAATTAAAAAGTGGAAAAATATATGAAACCACTCTTTTCAGTCACTGGAAAGCAGATAGCACAGACATGTGCTGAAAACAGAAGCCCTTGGCTTTCTTCCTGCAGGCAGGTTTAGGACTGAACAACAGGGAAGGATAATTCAAATAGAGCTGCCATCTGTCTCAATATAGGAGACAGAGATTGAAGTTCAATGAGGCCAAGGAAGCTCAACTTGGTTGGGGAAAGGGACTGTAGAATACCAAAGAGGAGAAAGTTATGCAGAGAAAGAGGCCCAGATATGCATAACACTCCCCTTGAGTCATTAGCTAAATAGGGATTTGTACATGTTTGCTGTGGGCCAGGCAAAGAACAACTTTCAGGAAAAGAAAAGTTACTGGGGATCTGTAGACAAATAACTCTCAGGGCTTATTCAGAAATAGAAATCATTTGTGTTCCCACCAGCCAGAATGGAAAAACCATGTTAATATATGGGGCAGTCAACAGATGTCCCAGAAGAATCATGCTTTAGTAATAAAGCTAGAATGAAGGCTACTCTATACCTGCCCCAATCCCAGAAGCTTGGAAACAAACCACAAAAGCATCAAAACAATCTGTAAGCAACTTTGCCTGCCAAGACACTCTTTATATAGACTTAGCAAGTCCAATACTCAAAAAATGTAAAATCATAATGCCCAACAGCCAATCAAAGTGACTAGATATGTGAAAAGGCAGGAAAATGTAACCTATAACCAGGAGAAGAATCAAGTAACAGAAGCAGACATAGAAATGACAAAGATGAGGGCATTAGGCCAAAATAACATTAAAGCCATTATTACCACTATGTCCAAATCCTCAAAAATTTAAAGAAAAACATAATGAGAAGGGAAATAGAAAATATAAGAAAAAATCAAATGGAACTTCTGGAGATGAAATATACAATATCTGAAATGAAACTATCGGTGGAAGAATTTAGCACCAGATTAGACACTGCATAAAGAATGATCAGTGAGCTTGAAGATATAACAATAGAAAGTACCCAAAATAAAGCAATGAGAGAAAAGAAAAGAAAAATAATTTTTAAAAAGAAGAATCTCAGTGACTTGTGGTTAATTGCAAGCTATATAACAATAACAAACATGTAATCAAAGTACCAGAAGAAGGAAAAGAAAGTGAGAGATAGAAAAAATAATTTAAAGAAATTAAAATTCCAAAGTTGTCTAAAAGTTTTCCAAATTTGGTGAAAACATTAAACCCAAAGATTCAAGATCAATGAACACCAAACATAATGAACACAAAGAAAACACATCAAAGACGCAGTGAGCCCAAATTAATGAAATGAAAGAAAAAAACCCATTAAACTAGAACACAGTTAGTGAAAATAACTTACAAAAAAATAAGCAATGAAGACTTTTTCAAGTAAACACATCAGAAAGAATGTTTGCCAGCAAGTGTGCACTAAAAGAAGTGTTGAAAGAAATTTTTCACGTACTATAAAATGATACCAGTTGGAAAAGTAGACAACAATGACAACAACAACCAAAAAAAAAAAAGAAAGAAAGAAAAAAGAAAGAAAAAGAAAAGTTAAGACAGAAAAAGGACAGGAAAGGGAAAAAAGCACCAAACATGGTAAATACTCAGGTAAATATAAAAACATGCTAATTTCATTTCTTAAATTTTTTTTAATTATTGGCTTTTTAAATCAAAAATGTTATACAGTTTAATATATATGTATACATATGTAAAATGTACCACAACAAAAGCACAAAGGATTAGAAAGGAAATGTTATAGGGAAATATTTTAAGGTTCTTAAGTCATACATATAATTTAAATGTTTTGTTAAAGATATATTGTATAAAATCTAGAGTAGTCACAAAAAGATACACAAATAAGTATAGCTAATAAACCAATAGAGGAGATAAGATGGCATATTAATAGAACAAAATAAAACAAAACTGAATTAATCCAAAAGAAAAATGAGAGAAAAGGAAACAAAAATCATATAGCATGATGGTAGATTTAAGCCCAATGATGTCAAAAATTACTTAAATATAAATAGTCTAAGAAACTCTAATTAAAAATCAGAGATTATCACACTGGACCAAAAAAAAGCAATAATGAACTATATCCTGTCTACATTTTAAGGATACTTATTTTAAGTATAAAGATACCTAAGGATAAAAGTAAAAGAATGTAAATAAACAAACAAACAAAATGTTCTATACAACACTAATATTAAGAAAGCTGTAGTGGCTACAGTTAGTTAAACTAAACTTCAAATCAAGGAATATCCATAGAGATTTAAAAGGGACATTCCATAATGATAAATGAGTCAAGTCCTAATGAGATACAACAATCCTGCACTGTATGTGCCTAAACAGAATTTCAAAATTCATGAATCAAAATCTGGAAGAATTGAAAAGAAAGAGTCAAACCTATTATTATTATTGAATATTTCAACACTCTTACCTTTGTAATGATAGAACATGCAGACAGAAAATCAGTGAAGATGCAGAAGATTAAACAATGCAATCAAACACTTGACCTAATTGACATTTATTGATAGAAAACTTAACCAAAGAACAGCAGAATATACATTACTGTCAATCAAACATGCCACATCCACCAAGATAAACCATACGTTGTGCTGTAAAACAAATCAATAAATTTTAAAAGATTCAAATACATAGCATGTTCTCTGACAACAACAGAACTAACATAGAAATCAACAAGAGAAAGCTATCTGGAAAAATCCCCAAATATTCGCACATTAAACAATGCACTTCTAAATAAATATGTCAAAGAAAGAATCACCAAAGAACTTGAACTGAATGAAAATGAGATTATCAAAATATCAAGATTTATAAGATTCAGCCAAAACAGAACTTAGATATTTATAGCTTTACATACTTATATTAGAAAAGAAGAAAGATCTAAAAACAAATGAGGTAGACTTTTAACTTAAGAAACTAGAAAAAGAAGAGCTAATTATACATAAATTAGTATAATGAAGGAAATAGATACACAATTGAAAATCAATAAAACAGAAAACAATAGAGAAAAATTAGTAAAAACAAAAGTTGTTTCTTTGAGAAGGCAAACAAAAGTGATAACTATCTAGCTAGCCTGACCAAGAAAAAAAGAGAGAAGATATAAATAACCAGAAATTAAAAAGAAGACATCACTAAACATCCCACAGATATTAAAAATATAACAGAGGACAATTTTCATAACAATAAAAATATATGGTCCTTTCAAAAAAAATAAATTCCTTGAATATCACAATGGACCAAAACTAACAAAAGAGAAGACAGAAAATCTAGTTTTTGCAATATTTATTAAAAACATTGATTTTTCTATCAAAAATATTCCCCTCCCAAACCTGCAGGACCTTATGATTTCAATGATGAATAGTGTCAGACATTTATGGAAGAATTAATATCAACCACATACATACTCTCTCATGAAACAGAGGAGGGCACACTGAAATAATTTTATCATCCTGATACCAAAATCAGACACAAATATTACAAAATGGGGAACTACTAGACCATATCCTCATGCATATAACTGCAAAAACCCTTAACAATTTATAGTAAATAAAATACAGTAATATATATGGATAACATATGAGGTTTACCCTGGAAATGCAAAGATGATGATGAAGACTTAAGATCCACAGATGGATCTTACCCGGGGAATGTAAAGACTGGAAAAGGTAACTCCTTCGAATGCAAAGACAGCAACACAAGACTTCAAGGAATATGAAAAATCAAGGAAACATGACTCCACCAAAGGAACACAATACAGCCTTTTCAAAAGTGGTATTGGAACAAGTGGGTAACCATATGGGGAAAAACAAATCTCAATTCTTACCTACATCTTAAAAAAAAAAAAGTCAAAATGACACTTAGACTCAAATGTAAAAACTAAAATTATAAACTTCTACAAGAAAATATAAGAGAAGGCTGTGTGATCTTGGGCTAGGCAAATAGTTCTTAAGTCACACACACACAAAATGAACTATAAAAGAATAAAACCTAATCAGAATTTTAAATTACTGCTTTTCCAAAGACACTGTTGGAAAATAAAAAAGAAGTCACAATCTGGAAGAAGATATTTGCAATAGACACTAATGTGAAGGCGATCCAATTTAAAAATGAGTAAATGATTTGAACATACACTTCACCAAAAAGGAATACTCAAAAAACTAATAAGTACAGGAAAAGATGCCCAACATCATTATCAGAGAAATGCACATTTAAATGGCAATGATATAACACTATACACTCACACTCAAATGTCTAAAGTTTAAAAGACTATTGTCCAAAAGGTACAATGTTCCAGTTATAAGATAAATAAGTACCAGAGATGTAATGTACGACATAATAGAACATAATGAACACCGCTGCATGTTATATACAAAAGTTGTTAAGACAGTAAATCCTAAGAGTTCTCATCACAAAGAAAAAATGTTTTTCTATTTCTTTAATTTTGTATCTATATGAGACGATGGATATTTACCAAACTTGTGATAATCAATCAATTAATTAATTTAAAAGTAAAATTAAAAAGACTACTGTCCTTGCAGTAGAGCAACTGGAACTCATACATGGCTGGTGGGAACATGAAAAGATTAAATCTTTGTGAAAATTTGATTTTTCAAAAAATTTAAACATATAGTTACTATATGATCCAGCTATTCAACTAAGATATTTACCCAAGAAAACTAAAAATATATGTACAAAAACACTTGTATGAGAATGTTCATGGCAACTTTCTTCATTAGTCAAAAACTAGGAACCAGAATGCCTGTGTTCAAGAGGCAAGTGGAAAAGGATTTGTAGAATACTACTCGGTGGTGTAAAAGAACAAACAACTAAGACAATGAAGTGGTGGAATCCAAAAACGACATGCCGAGTGAAAGAAACCAGACACATAAAAGTATAAGCTATATGATATCATATCTGCGAACCTCTAGAAAACCCAAATCTTATATAAAATGACAGAAAGCATCTCAGTGGCTACCTGGGACCCAAGTTGGGGTGACAGAAATGTTCTGTATATTGATTTTAGTGGTGGTTACACAGATACATACACTTATCAAATCACATAAAACTACATTTAAAATCCCATCCTTTCTGCTCTTTGGCCACCATAATGAAAAACTGCCATGTCTGGGAGCCTTGTAGAGCTTGCTTTTGATCTACACATTTATGACATTTACCAGCATAATGCAAATGATGCCATCATAAATGCAGACATGCACAGATTGTATACAAATATTTGTTAATAGGCCATGCTGCCATGGAAAAGTATATGTACTTTCTCAGTGTTGACTGCAGGGTCATTTACATGTCTATAAGTTGAGGTTGTTTATTAAATTGTCTTATTATTAGTGTATAAAAATACCCTATCAAAATTCTGTTTTGGCAATTTTCCTAGATAATTCTGTCAATATTTATCTCATATGTTTGGGGTTACATTGGTTGATGTATTCAGGTTTCAGAACTGTGATATTTTTATGGTAATTTTTTCCTTTTATCGTTAAGTGATAATCCTCATTATCCCTAGCAATACATTTGCCTCTGAAGTCTATCCATTTTGATAATATTGCTACCTCAACTTTCTTTTGATTGAAGTTTTTAAATTTTTTTAATTTTTTTAGCATCTTTATTGGAGTATAATTGCTTTACAATGGTTAGTTTCTGCTGTATAACAAAGTGAATCAGCTATACATATACATACATCCCCATATCTCCTCCCTCTGCGTCTCCCTCCCACCCTCCCTATCCCACTCCCTAGGTGGACACAGAGCACTGAGCTCCGAGCTGATCTCCCTGTGCTATGCAGCTGCTACTCTCTCACTTCGTCCCAGTTTACCCTTGCCCCTCCCTGTGTCCTCAAGTCCATTCTCTATGTCTGTGTCTTTATTCCTGTCCTGCCCCTAGGTTCTTCAGAACCTTTTTTTTTTTTTTTAATTATTTTTAGTTTCCATATACATGTGTTAGCATACGGTATTTGTTTTTCTCTTTCTGACTTAGATTGAAGGTTTTTTTAATAGATATTTTCCATTTCTTACTTTTCAACTTTTCTATATCTTTATATCATATGGCTGTCTCCTAAATTAGTTTATAGCTGGATTTAGTTTTTGTTTTGTAGTAAGTCTCTCTCTCTCTCTAGGTAAGACATTCTCATCAAGGAATTTTCTTATATTTACAATTATTGTGCTACTGATATATTCAAACTTATTTTAATTTTTTATTTTTCATGCTTCATTTTTATTAGTATTGAGCCTTTAATATCCAATTTGCAATATTTATCTGTAGTTAAATTTGTTATAGGACTATAATTTTTCAGTTGAAACTCTTTCAAAGCCTTTTCTAAATATAATTATCAAAAGAGGGGAGAAGAGGCACCAGTTCATGTCTATTTCTTAGTTGAAATGATCAATCCTTCCCTCAATAAGAATGATATATTTGTGAGAATTTTGGAGTTGGGAAGAGTCTTATAAAAGTGGCCTAATCCATTGTACCTGTGAAAATCGAAGCCTGGAGGATTTAGATATGTTGTTCAAGGTCATAAAGTGAGTTAGTATGACTGAACTGAATTCTACTAATTCTTAGTCTAGTGTTCTTTCCATGCTGTGCTTTCAGATTTACGCTGTACAGGCTGTTGAATATCATCATTTCTGCAATACAACAGTAGCATGTCTTCCTCTTAAGGAGCTTGCAAATTGAATCAATTCTGAGATATGCATATTAAATTAAGAAGCATGCAAAGCAGATGGTAAAATGCAAATGAATTAAGAGCTCCAAGGTTATACAGATTTGAATCTATTTTAAAAAGTGACAGTCTGTTTTAAGTCTCATCAGTGACTTTGAAAACAATAGGCTCAACCATAATGGGAAATATGAAACATTTTCTAACTTGCAGTTGTCCTTTGTAAAAAATGTTTTATTTCAATACCTAATTTATTATTTCTCATTTATGTACACCCTGCAGCATTATTTCTCTACAAGCTTTACCTTCCCATTGAGTATTTGAATTTTCCTATCATTTATTTTTCCTCAAAGGCATTAACCTGCTTTTCTAAGTCATATTTCATTTTCTTTGTTACTTTCGCAGATACCTAAAATATTAAAACATTATTTCCAGTTAATCCCATATGCAGCATAAAATGAAGAGCCAGTGTAGAGAATAATTACTCTGTATTTCAAAATACAGAACTGCTGGGGTAAATTAGATGATGGAGAATTATGGCATCAGGTCTCACAGTATTGACAATGGAAAAGTGGCAGTCATACCTGGAAAAAGCTTATACTTTTCTCTACATGAGAAAAAAAGGGAAACACTAAAATGCAATTTTAAATCACACTTCAATTTCCAGGTTAGTGTTCTCTTCTTAAAATATACATTGCCAACCCCCCTGGTTCAGCAGATCTTTCAAAGCCAGCCTTGGAGATTTCAGTCTAGGGCTGCATTCTTAGCATATTCCTCAGCGGATAGACCAATTAGGCTTGTTTTCTGACAGCAGACAACATCATGGGGCCCTTGTTGAAATTTCTGTCACATTTTGTGTCTATAAAAATGAACTGTGTCCTTAGGAATTTCAAAAGGCAATGAAGCAAAGGCCTGAGGAGGGCACCAGAGGGAGGCAGAGCAGAGTGTATCATTGTGAAGTTCTAACAGGGGTATTTGGTTTCTAATGATAGTGATGATTCCCTATGGTATGTAGGTACAAAGAATCAGAATCAAAACAAAACCTCATGAGTCCTCCTATCTAGGAAAAAAAACCTAATTTTGATTAAATTTATATGCACTACAAATTAATTCTGAGAAAACATAGGTTTGAAATTTTGTATATTTTATTTTTCACAGAGACACTTAAACCTGAGAAAGGGCAGACAGGAGCGGTCCGCAATCTCTTGGGCATAGACTACATTGAGTCTGCCTCATGCCTTTCTTCCAGATGGCTGAAGGGTTTCCTCAAAGGTTGGCTTATCCTGAAGTCTACTCTTAAGCTCTGGCTAGTCCCATTCCACTTTTATCATTCTCCCTCTGTTATTCTTCTTTCCATCAGAGTCTCAGTCCCGCATGTATCTGTTCATCCCCAGAATCCCTGGAACTTCCCTTCGGGTGACCAAATCATCCCACTTTGCCAGGGACTGTCACAGTTTTAGCCCTGAATGTCTCACATCCCAGGAATGAGTCCTTTCTTTCTAAGTCATTCTGGAGATTTACATCTTTCTCCTCCAAGCCCAACCAAGGGACTACCTTACTTCATATTCATTCCCTCAACAGTTTCCTTCATCTAAAAAAAAAAAAAAAATCACTGCCCAATCTCTTCCCAAACACACACACTAGTTTAAAAATATACTGAGAATGAGTGCCAAGGCTTTGCTTCATTGAGATTTGGCCTAAATGCCACACTCCTCTTTGCCCTTTTGATATAAGCTAGAACTTTACTGGAAAGATTCGCTTCAATCTGCTTAGTGTCTGTGTCTTGCATCTCTGTGTTCCCAGGTCAGCCTTGTGATTAGTAGGTGTTACACTTTCTTTGGCTCATCTTACCAAGTTTTTCACACTCTCAGATAACATTCACTTGCTGGCTCAGGCTTGCCTTGGACACTGAGCCAAACTAGGAGTGAAAGTACATATTTCAATAATGCCTCTCCACTTGATTTCCATGTAATGGGACATGGAATTAAGTCACACTTCATATTGTGGAATTTACTGGTCCAATGATAATTGCTCATCTTTTGTATGCGACCTGCTTTTTCCTCCTTTAGAAGATATTTCCTTTGTCCCTACTGTTCTGAAATTTCACAACTATGTCTTTTGGTGTGGGTATTTTCCCATTCATTGTGCTGGACACTCAGTGGGCCTTTTCATTCTGAAAACCCATGTCTGTTGATACCTTTTTATACCAGTTTCCTATTCATTTACACATTCTGTAATATCTCTATGCTTTATAATAGTTTACTGTTGCTATACTCTTTTCATTATATATGACATCCTGTTCTTTTTAATGGATGCAACATTTTCCCTTATTAAGATGACCATAAAATATAATGCATTTATTTAATGTTCATTTTCATCTTTCTAAGTATCAAAAAATTTTATTAGACTATACCTCACAATGCCCTTAATTGTTTTAGTTATAAAGTAAACCGTACAAGTTAAAACATAAAAGCTTCACTTTATGAATGTTGAGACTATGGCAACATATAATTAAATGAAATTTATTTAAGTTGTTCAAAGCACTGTGGAAAATCTTCTTTCTGGCCTCTGATTGTCCAGCTTTGGAGTACTAGTAAAAACAGAAAGCAAACCTAATATATTATATGTTTTGTATCTGCCAAATCATAGATCATCCTGAAGGAGCCAAACTTTTTTTTTTTCCAGTCCATGGAGGTCAGTTGAAGAACTGACATGCTTTAATCCTAATCAGTGTTTGAATGAAAATAGAGAGAAAAAAAAAAAAACTTAACTCCATATAGGAAAACTTTTTAAAATAATAAAAGAAAAAAGAGTGATCTTAATCAATTAGAAATAAGCCAAAGGCCAAACAAATTTTAAGTAAAATAAGTCCTTGGGGATAAAACCAAATTAAACAGTTCTTAATGGCACAAAGTTTCTTAGACATGGACAGGAAAACAATAATGAGTTATCATTTGAATTAATAACAAAATATCTTCTCTATTAACAAAAATATACCACACTACGACTGAATGACATGAGAAGTCACTTCTACATCAATGTTCAAGCTGTGAGTAATAGTATAGAACAATTAGTCCAAACCTTATTTTTATAGAGAGGCAACTGAGATCAAATGAAAGAAGGAACTCATTCAGCTCCTCACAAATAGTTAATGGCCCATGCAACAAGTATGTTGTTGTTCCACAATCAAAATCTTTAGCCTTTTTATTCCTACAAACTCCAATGTTTTTTTCACTATGGTAATTGGTCCTATAATTGAATATTTAATTCATCTACAGTTAAACTCTCTAGGTGAGAAATAACTGACAAATTCTAGTTATGGCCCATATAATTTAATCTTCAATACTGCACAATTTCAAAAAGAGAATAGAAGATTCTAGATCTATATGTTTTAAATAAAACATCATTTAAAGTAGAACATGAGGTAGTACAGAAATGAACAATAGAAACAAGAATTTTAAAAAAAAGAAAGCCAAATATCTGTGAGGTAATTAGAGGAATTGGAGTTGTAAGATCTAGAGAAGAGAATGTTAAGGAGTGGCTTTCTATGGTTAAAAGACAGATCTAGGCTATTATTCACCATCTTCATTGAGATAAAATATAGTTAGAGCAAGGTACAGATGCAACCAAGAAGCAGTTCTTGAGTACAGAGTGACTAATGTCTGGCCCAGCACCTAGTGAGTGAAATAAGAGGGTTATGGTAGATGAATCCCTAGAGTTTGGGGGTAAATAGACTAACAGTTATCATCCTACTCTTACTTGAAATTTGCTGGCCAAAGATCTAGGAGTTAAACCAAGTGACCGACTTGATATGTTAATACCACAAGGCAAGATGCCTCTCCCAGAGAGAAAAATAACATGTTCAATTCTTCCAAGTTAAAGGCTTACTGTAATGATTAAGCACACAGACTCAGGGGTCAGAGTGCCTGGGTTCAAATCTCAAGCTTCACCACTAGTTATGTAAATTTAGACAAATTACTTTAAGGTGACTTGGGGTTTCTCATATGTAAAAGGAAGAGATTTTGGTACCCATTTTTTTAACAACTGTTAAGACAGTGCTTAGGAAATAGCAAATTAATATTATCTTCCAAATATCTGAACTCATGTCATCTGACAGATTCCAATATTATTCTTTAAATAATTATTGAAAATATCAAGATAAAAATACAGATTTTAAAATTATCTATTAAGGGTATCACCAGGTTAATTTAAGGGAGAAAAATGTAGCTAAAGTTATTTAACAGCTTTGAATACATCTGAATATCACATCAATTGGGCAGTGGTCAATACTTTGACTAAATTCTAATCAAGAGGCTATTAAGTTAGTGAAATTTTGAAATCTCATAATTGGCATTTGTTTGCTCTGAGTAATGAATTCACATGAACATTGGAGAGGCAGTGTTCCAGTCATTTTTTTTAGAAAACATGAGGCAAGACCATACCCCTCTAAGCATAAAGTTCTAAAATACTCATAGTATAAAATCTCAAAGTATAACTTGTTTCCAAATAGCCGAGTCTATTGCCTGCCAAATGAACTTTCAGTTGAAACAATGGAAAAAGCACAAAGAATATAGAATTTAGACACAAAAAAGAGAACATCCAGCAAAATGACTTGGTAGCTAAACTCATAGTAATGAAATGTGAAAGTCTTAAATTTATTTATGGGAAGCATCTCAGTCAAGACTTTAATCTGTAAGTACGGTGAAATGACTATAGAGCAAGAAAAGCAGAGAGCAGAGTCTCAGCTAATAAGATATCCCAGTCAGTTCTGTGATAATGAGATATATATGTGTTTCTGAAAATCACTTCATTCAGAGAAATTCTGCAATAAAAACCATAGGTCTGAGGACACCTTCAAGATGGCAGAGGAGTAAGACGTGGAGATCACCTTCCTCCCCACACATACATCAAAAATACATCTACATGTGGAACAACTCCTACAGAACACCTACTGAATGCTCACAGAAGACCTAAGACTTCCCAAAAGGCAAGAAACTTCCCATGTACCTGGGTAGGGCAAAAGAGAAAAGAAAAAAAAAAGAGACAAAAGAATAGGGACAGGACCTTGCACCTCTGGGAGGGAGCTGTGAAGGAGCAAAAGATTCCACAGACTAGGAAGCCCCTTCACTGGCGGAGATGGAGAGTGACAGGGGGGGGAAGCTTCAGAGGGCAGCAATAGGGATGCAGAGGGCAAAGCAGAGAGATTCCTGCACAGAGGATTGGTGCCGACCAGCACTCACCAGCCTGAGAAGCTTGTCTGCTCACCCGCCAGGATGGGTAAGGGCTGGGAGCTGAGGCTCCGGCTTCAGAGGACAGATCCAAAGAGGAGAACGGGAAAATTCTCCGAGCAGCCTCAGGAGCAGCGGATTAAATCTCCACAAACAACTTGATGTACCCTGAATCTCTGGAATACCTGAATAGACAACAAATCATCCCAAACTTGAGGCAGTGGACACAGGGAGCAACTGTAGACTTGGGGTTTGCTTTCTGCATCTAATTCATATCTGGTTTTATATTTATCTTAGTTTAGTATTTAGAGTTTATTATCATTGGTAGATTTGTTAATTGATTTGGTTGCTGTCTTCCTTTTTTTAATATATATAGATATATATATATTTTCCTTTTTCTCTTTTTGTGAGTGTGTATGTGTATGCTTCTTTGTGTGATTTTGTCTGTATACCTTTGCTTTTACCATTTGTCCTAGAGTTATGACTGTCCATTTTTTATCATTGGTGTATGTTTTTTGGTTTGGTTGCTCTCTTCTTTCCTTCTTTCTTTTTTGTTATTATTTTTTTATTTTTAATAATTTTTAAATTTTTATATTAATAACTATATTTTATTTTATTTTAACTTTCTTTCTTTCTTTTTTTCTCCCTTCTTTTCTGAGCCGTGTGGCTGACAGGGTCTTGATGCTCTGGCCGGGTGTCAGGCCTGTGCCTCTGAGGAGGGAAAGCCGAGTTTCGGACACTGATCCACCAGAGACCTCCCGGCACCACGTAATATCAAACAGAGAAAATCTCCCAGAGATCTCCATCTCAATGCTAAGACCCACCTCCACTCAACGACCAGCAAGCTACAGTGCTGGACACCCTATGCCAAACAACTAGCAAGACAGGAACCCAACCCCACCCATTAGCAGAGAGGCTACCTAAAATCATTATAAGGTCACAGACACGCCAAAACACACCACTGGAGGCGGTCCTGCCCAGATGAAAGACAAGATCCAGCCTCATCCACCAGAACATAGGCACCAGTCCCCTCCACCAGGAAGCCTACACAACCCACTGAAACAACCTTAGCCCCTGGGGGCAAACACCAAAAACAAGGGGAACTATGAACCTGCATCTTGCAAAAAGGAGACCCCAAAAACAGTAAGTTAAGCAAAATAAGAACAGAGAGAAACACACAGCAGATGAAGGAGTAAAGCAAAAACCCATCAGATCAAACAAATGAGGAGGAAATAGGCAGTCTACCTGAAAAAGAATTCAGAGTAATGATAGTAAAGATGATCCAAAAGCTTAAACAGAATAGAGAAAACACAAGAAATGTTTAACAAGGACCTAGAAGAACTAAACAGCAAACAAACAATAATGAAAAACAAAATAAATGAAATTAAAAATTCTCTACAAGGAATGAATAGCAGAATAACTGAGGCAGAACAGATAAGTGACCTGGAAGATAAAATAGCGGAAATAACTACTGCAGAGCAGAATAAAGAAAAAAGAATGAAAAGAATTGAGGACACTCTCAGAGACTTATGGGACAACATTAAACACACCAACATTCAAATTATAGGGGTCCCAGAAGAAGAGAAAAACAAATATATTTTGAGAAAATATATGAAGAAATTATAGTTGAAAACTTCCCTAATATGGGTAAGGAAATAGGCAATCAAGTTCAGCAAGAAAAGAGAGCCCCATACAGGATAAATCCAAGGAGAAACACGACAAGATACATATTAATCAAACTATCAAAAATTAAACACAAAGAAAAAATATTAAAAGCAGTAAGGGAAAAACAACAAATAACACACAAGGGAATCCCCATAAGGATAACAGCTGATCTTTCAGCAGAAACTCTGAAAGCCAGAAGGGAGTGGCAGGACATATTGAAAGTGATGAAAGGAAAAAATCTACAACCAAGATTACTCTATCAAGCAAGGATCTCATTCAGATTTGACGGAGAAATTAAAACCTTTGCAGACAAGCAAAAGCTAAGAGATTTCAGCATCACCAAACCAGCTTTACAACAAATGCTAAAGGAAATTCTCTAGGCAGGAAACACAAGAGAAGGAAAACACCTACAATAACAAACCCAAAACAATTAAGAAAATGGTAATAGGAACATACATATCTATAATTACCTTAAATGTCAATGGATTAAATGCTGCAACCAAAAGACACAGACTGGTTAAATGGATCCAAAAACAAGACCCATATATATACTGTCTATAAGAGACCCACTTGAGACCTAGAGACACATACACACTGAAAGTGAGGGGATGGAAAAAGATATTCCATGCAAAGGGAAATCAAAAGAAAGCTGGAGTAGCAATTCTCATATCAGACAAAATAGACTTTAAAACAAAGACTATTATAAGAGACAAAGAAGGACACTCCATAATGATCAAGGGATCAATCCAAGAAGAAGATATAACAATTGTAAATATTTATGCACCCAACATAGGAGCACCTCAGTACATATGGCAAATACTAACAGCCATAAAAGGGGAAATCGACAGTAACACAATCATACTAGGGGGCTTTAACACCCCAGTTTCGCCAATGGACAGATCATCCAAAATGAAAATAAATAAGGAAATACAAGCTTTAAATGATACATTAAAGAAGATGGACTTAATTGATATTTATAGGACATTCCACCCCAAAAAAACAGAATACGCATTCTTCTCAAGTGCGCACAGAACATTCTTCATGATAGATCATACCTTGGGTCACAAATCAAGCCTTGGTAAATTTAAGAAAATTGAAATTGTATCAAGTATCTTTTCTGACCACAACACTATGAGACTAGATATCAATAACAGGAAAAAAATCTGTAAAAAATACAAACACATGGAGGCTAAACAATAGTATACTATTAAATAACCAAAAGATCACTGAAGAAATCAAAGAGGAAATCAAAAATTACCTAGGAACAAATGACAATGAAAATGCAAGGACCCAAAACCTATGGGATGCAGCAAAGGCAATTCTAAGAGGGAAGTTTATAGCAATACAATCCTACCACAAGAAACAAGAAACATCTCAAATAAACAACCTAACCTTACACCTAAAGCAATTAGAGAAAGAAGAACAAAAAAACCCCAAAGTTAGCAGAAGGAAAGAAATCATAAAGATCAGATCAGAAATAAATGAAAAAGAAATGAAGGAAACAATAGCAAAGATCAATAAAACTAAAAGCTGGTTCTTTGAGAAGATAAACAAAATTGATAATCCATTAGCCAGACTTATCAACAAATAAAGGGAGAAGACTCAAGTCAGTAGAACTAGAAATGAAAAAGGAGAAGTAACAACTGACACTGAAGAAATACAAAGGATCATGAGAGATTACTACAGGCAACTATATGCCAATAAAATGGACAACCTGGAATAAATGGAAAACTTCTTAGAAATGCACAACCTTCCAAGACTGAACCAAGAAGAAATAGAAAATATGAACAGACCAATCACAAGCACTGAAATTGAAACTGTGATTAAGAATCTTCCAACAAAAAAAAGCCCAGGACCAGATGGCTTCACAGGCGAATTCTATCAAATATTTAGAGAAGAGCTAACACCTATCCTTCTCAAACTCTTACAAAATATAGCAGAGGGAAGAACACTCCCAAACTCATTCTACAAGGCCACCATCACCCTGATAACAAAACCAGACAAAGATGTCACAAAGAAAGAAAACTACAGGCCAATATCACTGACAAATATAGATGCAAAAATCCTCAGCAAAATACTAGCAAACAGAATCCAACAGCACATTAAAAGGATCATACACCATGACCAAGTGGGGTGTATCCCAGGAATGCAAGGATTCTTCAATATATGCAAATCAATCAATGTGAAACCCTATATTAATAAATTAAAGGAGAAAAACCATATGGTCATCTCAATAGATGCAGAGAAAGCTTTTGACATAATTCATCACCCATTTATGATAAAAATCCTCCAGAAAGTAGGCCCAGAGGGGACTTTCCTCAATATAATAAAGGCCATATAAGACAAACCCACAGCCAACATCGTCCTCAATGGTGAAAAAATGAAACCATTTCCACTAAGATCAGGAACAAGACAAGGTTACCCACTCTCAAGACTATTATTCAACATAATTTTGGAAGTTTTAGCCACAGCAATCAGAGAAGAAAAAGAAATAAAAGGAATCCAAATCGGAAAAGAAGAAGTAAAGCTGTCACTGTTTGCAGATGACATGATATTATACATAGAGAATCCTAAAGATGCTACCAGAAAACTACTAGAGCTAATCAATGAATTTGGTAAAGTAGCAGGATACAAAATTAATGTGCAGGAATCTCTTGCATTCCTATACACTAATGATGAAAAATCTGAAAGTGAAATTAAGAAAACATTCCCAATTACCACTGCAACAAAAAGAATAAAATATCTAGGAATAAACCTACCTAAGGAGACAGAAGACCTTTATGCAGAAAACTATAAGACACTGATGAAAGAAATTAAAGATGATACAAATAGATGGAGAGATATACCATGTTCTGGGATT
Source organism: Eschrichtius robustus (assembly GCF_028021215.1). Taxonomy (NCBI): domain Eukaryota; kingdom Metazoa; phylum Chordata; class Mammalia; order Artiodactyla; family Eschrichtiidae; genus Eschrichtius; species Eschrichtius robustus. The sequence continues at coordinate 29,068,292 of NC_090838.1, forward strand.
GGAAGAATCAACATTGTGAAAATGACTCTACTACCCAAAGCAATCTACAGATTCAATGCAATCACTATCAAACTACCACTGGCATTTTTCACAAAACTAGAACAAAAAATTTCACAATTTGTAGGGAAACACAAAAGACCCCGAATAGCCAAAGCAATCTTGAGAAAGAAAAACGGAGCTGGAGGAATCAGGCTCCCTGACTTCAGACTATACTACAAAGCTACAGTAATCAAGACACTATGGTACTGGCACACAAACAGAAATATAGATCAACGGAACAGGATAGAAAGCCCAGAGATAAACCCACGCACATATGGTCACCTTATCTTTGATAAAGGAGGCAAGAATATACAGTGGAGGAAAGATAGCCTCTTCAATAAGCGATGCTGGGAAAACTGGACAGCTACATGTAAAAGAATGAAATTAGAACACTCCCTAACACCATACACAAAAAATAAACTCAAAATGGATTAAAGACCTAAATGTAAGGCCTGACACTATCAAACTGTTAGAGGAAAATATAGGCAGAACACTCTATGACATAAATCACGGCAAGATCCTTTTTGACCCACCTCCTAGAGAAATGGAAATAAAAACAAAAATAAACAAATGGGACTTAATGAAACTTAAAAGCTTTGGCACAGCAAAGGAAACCATAAACAAGACGAAAAGACAACCCTCAGAATTGGAGAAGATATTTGCAAATTAAGCAACTGACAAAGGATTAATCTCCAAAATTTACAAGCAGCTCATGCAGCTCAACATCAAAAAAACAAACAACCCAATCCAAAAATGGGCAGAAGACCTAAACAGACATTTCTCCAAAGAAGATATACAGATGGCCAACAAACACATGAAAGAATGCTCAACATCACTAACCATTAGGGAAATGCAAATCAAACTACAATGAGGTATCACCTCACACCAGTCAGAATGGCCATCATGAAAAAAATCTACAAACAATAAATGCTGGAGAGGGTGTGGAGGAAAGGGAACCCTCTTGCACAGCTGGTGGCAATGTAAATTGATATAGCCACTGTGGAGAACAGTATGGAGGTTCCTTACAAAACTAAAAGTAGAACTACCATACAACCCAGCAATCCCACTACTGGGCATATACCCTGAGAAAACCATAATTCAAAAAGAGTCATGTACCACAATGTTCACTGCAGCTCTATTTACAATAGCCAGGACATGGAAGCAACCTAAGTGTCCATCAACAGATGAATGGATAAAGAAGATGTGGCACATATATACAATGGAATATTACTCAGCATAAAAGGAAATGAAATTGTGTTCTTTGTAGTGAGGTGGATGGACCTAGAGTCTGTCATACAGAATGAAGTAAGTCAAAAAGAGAAAAACAAATACAGTATGCCAAACCATATATATGGAATCTAAAAAAAAAAAAAGGTCATGAAGAACCTAGGGGCAAGACCAGAATAAAGACACAGACCTACTAGAGAATGGACTTGAGGATACGGGGAGGGGGAAGGGTAAGCTGGGACAAAGTGAGAGAGTGGCATGGACATATATACACTACCAAATGTAAAACAGATAGCTAGTGGGAAGCAGCCGCATAGTACAGGTAGATCAGCTCAGTGCTCTGTGACCACCTAGAGGGGTGGGATAGGGAGGGTGGGAGGGAGGGAGACACAAGAGGGAAGAGATGGGGAAATCTGTATATGTATAACTGATTCACTTTGTTATAAAGCAGAAACTAACACACCATTGAAAAGCAATTATACTCCAATAAAGATGTTAAAAAAAAAAAAGAAGAACCTAGGGGCAGGACAGGAATAAAAACGGAGACATAGGGCTTCCCTGGTGGCGCAGTGGTTGAGAATCTGCCTGCCAATGCAGGGGATGCGGGTTCGAGCCCTGGTCTGGGAAGATCCCACATGCCGTGGAGCAACTCGGCCCGTGAGCCACAATTACTGAGCCTGCGCGTCTGGAGCCTGTGCTCGGCAACGAGAGGCCGCGATAGTGAGAGGCCCATGCACCGCGATGAAGAGTGGCCCCCGCTTGCCACAACTAGAGAGAGCCCTCGCACAGAAACGAAGACCCAACACAGCCATACATACATACATACATAAAAAGAATGTAAGCAGACGAGAATAGCATTAAAAAAAATAAAAATAAATTTTTTTAAAAAACAACAAAAAAAAACACGGAGACGTAGAGAATGGACTTATGGACACAGGGAGGGGGAAGGGTAAGCTGGGACGAAGTGAGAGAGTGGCATGGACATATATACACTACCAAATATAAAATAGATAGCTAGTGGGAAGCAGCCGCATAGCACAGGGAGATCAGCTCGGTGCTTTGTGACCAACTAGAGGAGTGGAATAGGGAGGGTGGGAGGGAGATGCAAGAGGGAGGAGATATGGGGATATATATATATATGTATAGCTGATTCACTTTGTTATGAAGCAGAAACTAACACACCACTGTAAAGCAATTATACTCCAATAAAGATTAAAGTAAATAAATAAATAAATCAAAGGTCTTATGCAAAAAAAAAAAAAAAAAGAGAGACTAGAGGCACACTACTCAAAAACTTCCTCAGTGAAACAATGAAAAAAAAAAAGATAAGAATCTAATGAATTTGGTAGAACCATTTTACACATGTTAAATAGTTTAAAAATACATAAATAAACAGGGTATTTTACTTTGAATAGGACTTGACTTGTGTACAGGGGCAACAGAGATGTTGCAGCTTGTGCATTATTGTGAAGAGGTAGAAGGAGGATTAAGAGAAATTGTAGGAAAAGTTGCAGTACAAGATTCAGTGGGGTGTGGTGGAACTTCTCTTTTTTGTCCCTTCCTCCATCCTACTGCCTGGAATATGGCTATCATGGCCAACATTCTAGATTGGATGAGATTCTGGGTCCCTGAAGAGCAAATCTCTAGGTGGCCTCCCTGTGGACTTTTACATGACCAATAAAAAGCTTATTTTTTTTTAAAGTCACAAGTATTTTTGTTCTCTTACTTGCAGTTAAGGTCAATCCTAACTGATACAGACTTCCTAGATAAATCCTATTTCTGTTTTTTCTCACATTTAATATATTTTCATCCTTTTTACCACATTCGATAAGAATCACATGAGGTGGGGGACAGAAATGGAGTGATGTGGGTCAAAGAGCACAAATTTTCAGTTGTAAGAAGAATAAGTTCTGAGGATCTAGTGTACAGCATGGTAACTATAGTTAATAATACAGTATTGTATACTTGAAACTTGCTGAGAATAAATCTTAAGTAGTCATACACACAAAAAAACATAGTAAAAAAAAAAGTGTTACTTATGTAAGGTGATGGACGTGTTAATTATCTGGATTTTGATAATCATTCTACAATCATACATATACAACTGTATATGTATATCAAACCATTACATTGTATACTTTCAATATATACAGTTGTATTTATCAGTTACTACTTAATAAAGTTAAAGAGTCACTTGGATCAATCTTCCAATGCATTATGTAATTTAATTTTAGCTGTATCCTTTCTCCTATTTAATCCCTCTGTTTACTTTTTAATTTCATTATCATGTTTTTTTAATTCCCAAGACTTCATATTTTCTTTTTCACTGAAGTCTGTTATTTTATTCTCTCACAGAGAATACTAAGTATGCTTAAATGTTCTTCTTCTCCTATGTTGAATTTTTTGTCTATGATTATTTCTTAATTTTGTTGAATTTATTTCTCTTAGGTTTCCTTACATGCCTGGTAGCTCTTATTGAATGTTCCAATGTTTAGAATAGCATCTCAGAAACATTAAAAAACCCAGGCTGTGAAAAAATGTTCTGATTTAGGAGTCCTATCTCCAGAGGCTATGCAGTGGGGCACAAGGCAGAACTTGTGGCTGGTTTAGCATTTGGTAAGTGCATGAGAATATTTTGTCTGCACAGGAAGGGGAGGCTCCCGTTCTTCATGGTAAGCATAAGTTATCTGGAAACTTTCTCCATACCAACTCCATAACTCTTATAATCCCTTGTGAGAATGTCTAAATTAGAATGCCTTATTCATGCCCCCACCCCACCCTGAGGCCAAGATCAGGAAAGCGTGGGAAAGATTAATGAATGGACATTTGTCCTTTGTTTTGCTTCACCTAGCATCTGAACTCCTATGTTAGAAGTTTCCATTCAATGAGTCTTGCTGAGCCAAAGAATGCATCCCTCTATAAAATCTGAGACTGTAGGGATCTGCTTTTCTAGTTATCTGACATAAGCTCTGACAATCAAAATGCATCTGTGCCAGATTTGATGCTCTAAAAGCAAAAACCTGTGCCCATGCCTGAGTGTCACAGAACAGAAGTGGCTCAGTGTCAAATCATTGTGATTTCACCTGAATGAAGGACGAGAAATTCCATAATAAGACCACGTCTGTGGCTTGGATTTGGTTGTTGTTCCTGGCAGCTCAGCCTTCAGTCTAATTCTCCAGCCTTCCTGCAGTTCTTGAGCCACCCAAGCCCTTATCTGCTTCACCCAGAGTAGGCATTTTTTGCTTACAGTTAAGAACCTGATTAATACAACTGGCATGACTATGTCACAGCCCTTTAATTACCAAGCAAACCTCATATGGCCTCCTTCTCTAAAACCTACTACCTCTAGGGAAAAAAAAGTAGTTTGGAAAGCACCTCTCTTTCCCCAGTAGCACTTTTCATCAATCTTGCATTTCATCATCAGCCTGATATCACATGTTCTATTTCTTAAAAAAAAAAAAAAAAAAAAAAAGCATCACTGTTCTGGTTTTTTGATGGTTCTTACCCAGCTTTCTAAATTCCTTTCTATCCCATTTTCTTTTCTGTATGTTTCAGGGAGATTTGAGCTGGTAGGAAAAGTAAATCATGTATTTAGGAAGCCATATTGAACTGAAAGTTTATTTCCTACATTTTCTTCTTGCTTCATTTTTAAGATAATGATTGCTATATGTGTATTTTAAATATACATATGTATGTTTATATATCTGTGTGTGTGTTTGTGTGATCTATAGGTCATTTGAAGAGTTTCTAACTTAATGATGATGTTAGGAAACAAGCAGGGTCCTCGGTATCACATCTTATTGCACACATCTGCAAACCTTTATCATCTTTATGGATGTAGTCAGGTCGCTTTCTACTTGTATTCATTGTCAATCATCGAAGTAAACATTCCATCTCAACTTATGCCACAAAGCTCCTCATCTGCTTTCAACTGAAATAATCTACAGTGTGTTTATTCTCTCTTTGTTTGTGGGTTTGCCTAAATACCTGTTTGAGATGAAATCATGAAGTTTATTATGGTGTCTGTTTACTATAGTAAAATTGATCTTTCCTGATTATCAGGTCCACCAATAAAATCATTACCTAGCTTTATTCAACACTGTGGTCCATTTAATTTTTGGAATCATGTGCTATGAAAAAGCTTGAATAAAATGAATGATTTGTAAACTGGACCCTACTTTGAATGTAGTTAAGTCCATTTTAAGTGGAGTTACTTAAAGCTAGTAAAAAGAATCTATACTTGCTAATGTAAACTTGTCAACACATAGCAGATGCCAAATCATAACTCTTGTGTGATTGATGTTCTCCCTCTCCCGTCCCCCACACACAAAAAAAACCCTCTAATTTATCTTTTTTTTTTTTTTTTTTAATGTTCAGTGCTTGTACTGGGTTTTCATAAATAGGGCACACCTGCATATATTTTTAACAGCTGAATTTTCCAGCTGCCTCAACATCCCATTCCCTAACATTGCCCTAAAAGCATTCTCTGTTTCTGTTTCCTTTACCTTTGCTGATTTTCTTCTGGTGAACTAACATTTCTCAGGCACTTCTTTCAATTTATTTTAAACTTCTGACTCTACTCTCTGAATTTTCCTGCTTCTCTTTAAACTCAAGTCAGGCTGTCAACACCACTTACTGAATGCCTGCTGTGAAAAGATACAAAAGGAATCAAGGCAACATTTTCTTTCCTTGAGGAATGTAAAAATCTACTGGGTGAGGCAGAACATACATTCCCATTAAAATTGTCAAAACATCCTAAAATAGCCTGAAATAAGCATGTATTAATTTAGCATAACCCTTATGTGAATTCTGAAAGAATGCAATCTTATTTAGTACTAAGCAAGATTGATTAAGAAATTCCTTCAGGATCTGAGCTTTGAGTCTCAAGCTTTTCAGACATCATGCCTCCTTTTATAAGAAATATTGTATGACAGCCCTCACTGTCCTGAAATAAAATTAATAGATGATAAACTCTTCCAATACACATAATTTCAGAGAAATTTATACAATGCCTTATCTGCAACGTAAGGGCGGATAGAGCAAAAATAATTTATAATCAAATATATATTTCAAAATATAAAATCAAGCACATGTACACTAGCAGACAAAATGAGATAGAGTCAGATTTTGGTCCTATATGTGACAACTAACTACAAATGTGTCAGTGACTTGAAAATCAGGAGAGACATGGTTGTTTGAAGAGTGGTTTTCCAAAGTGGTGACCAACTCTTGGTCAAATTCCAAAGGAAAATAAATCTTCCCTTGGTTTATATTGTGGGTTACACTCATGTAAAAATTTAGTGTGTATTAGAACTGTACAAAAACACTTTTTTCCTCTATGTAAAAGAGTTAAATTCTGGTCTCAAATAATTAGAAACAGGCTTTTCATTTACATGAATTACCAGTGGCTACTCAAATATGGTGAGGATTAGGAACAATTCTTTATTGTGCAAGACTGTCCTCACCCTGAAGGATGTCTAATATCTTCCTGCTCACTACCCTGTCCAATCATGTGACAACTCAAAGTGTCTCCTCATACTTGCCAAAGCATCCCCTGGGGATGGCACTACTTCCATTGAGTATAACTAGAAGTAGAAGGAGGACAAATCTTCATTGAGAAATGGGCCAAGCATTTCAGTGCCTTCTTTGTTCCATCCCACTGGTTCCTAAACCTTACTGGTGCCAAAACCATATGGAGAAACTTCTGATTTATCTAGTTAACACACTTAACACACACTTAGGTAGTGCTTACTATGCTTAAACTGTTATAAACACTCTCCAAATGTTATCTCATTGAATCTACTTAACAACAATTTAAGGTAGGCACTATTACTACAGTTTACAGATTGGAAACTGCGGGGGGGGGGGGGGGGGGGCATCAAGAGCTAAGTGATTTACCCAGGTCACACAGCTAAGAAATATAGAAGCCAAGATTCAAATATATTGATGTTTTTGGTTTCAGGGTAACTGGTAAGCACTATGCTATGCAGTAGACATAATCCCATCCTTGATGATTTTTATTCAGTAAATCTGGGATAATGACAGAGAAATCTGTATTTGAATAAGACTTTCACACATAGTGAGAAAGGCACCGACTGGTATTTGGAAACCACAGCACTATACCACCGCTCAATTGGGAATGACAGGAAAGAGCCTTATCTGGTCGGAGTCAAATCTTTGTGTCAGAGTATAATGAGAAAACAAGGAAGAATAGTAGGTTGAGGACTATTCAAGTGGAACCTTGGGAGCCAAGCTAAGGTAATCACTTTTATAAAATGGTCAGTAGGGAGGTATGTATTGTTCAATAGAATGAAATATATTAAAAATACAGCATCGGAGGAAGACTATAAATAGCATTAATAAGCATGATAATGTAAGTATAACACATTCAGCAACACATAAAGATAATAAATCTGAAGCTGGAGAAAGCACATTAGTTTACATGCATTATGTGAAAAAAAGTGACAGCATCATCTAACTAGCTGTTGAATAGCTTTCAATTATGAGCCTTGCAAACCAGTTAGATAATTGTGGGTCATAGATGGATAGGCACTGGGAGTTAACTGAAAGTTAGAAGGTAACTTTGAGAGCATTAAGCCTGGAGACCACAAACCCAAACACCTATAGGATCAGGCAGACAATGAAGCAGAACAGTTCTAGCACAACAGGGAGTAGTGGGGAGGGTGTCAAACTAGAATGTGCATGGAGGACAGCGGTCACTCTGTTGCAGGCAATTACTCATATAATTATGCTAATCCGATATTGGCAGATGCTCTCTTTTAAAGAGAGGCAAGATATTCAGATTTTTAATCAAATAATTCACATTTTACCATGTTATGCTCAAACATACTTTGAAAGTTTTATCAATTCATTTGTTGAAATGTGGATAGAGTGTAACTTTTCACCTCTCCTAGATTTTATAATGTAACCAAAATGACTGATAGTGCCTTTAAAAACATAGGGACTTTAAAGTATTGCTGGATGCTCTTTTACTAATTTCTCACCTATGCCAGGTTCAAAAAAAAAAAAACTGGTTGTGCCACCTACGGTGACCCCTGCACTTGTAATGACTGGTAATAAAGTACATGATCTAGGAGTCATAGAAGTTTAGGTCCAGAGCCATGGTTCCTATTTATTAGACACACTACATTCACCAAACCACTTAAGCTTCTGTGCCTACTCTGTAAATTGGACATTATTTCCTAATCCATATTCTCAACAGGTTGCTATTAAAACCAGATGAAATAAATAATGTATATTAAACCTATTGAACCCTGCACAAAGGCAGTAGAGTGAGAATATCATTGAACTAGAAATTAGGGGACCTAGTCAATTAGTAGTTGGTTTTCTAAACTTGAACTGAGAAGGATGATCTAGAGCAATAAGCTTTAATAGAAATGCCATGTGAGCCATGTATGTAGCTTTAAATTGTCTAGAGTCCACACTGAAAAAGGAACAAATAAAATTAATTTTAATATAACTTATTTAACCCAATGTATCTAAACTATTACCATGTCAACATATAATCAATATGAAATTATTACTGAGATAGTTTACATATCTCTTCACACCAATCTTTAATGTGTATTTTACACTTACAGCATGTTTCAATTTGGATTAGTCACATTTCAAGTGCTTGATGGTCACAGGTGGTAGTGGCTACTGTACTAGACAGCACAGATCTAGATAATGACTAAGGTCGCCTTCAACTCTCAACTTTGTTACCTGTCTCATTATTATAAAGCTCATTATGCCTCAGTATTTTTAAATGGCTTAAGTATAAACCTACATCATGATGAATTAAATAGTCTTTAACATCTTTTTAAAATTAGGAGTTTAAAAAGTTTAGCTAAGCCACTCTTCTCTAGTTCCATAGTAAGAGAAGATACTAAGAATTACAGTATATAAACAACATCCTTTGGTATATTTAAAACTGACACAGTCAAAATTAAAATTTTATTAAATAGAAAACTTATTCAGCCCTTTCACTGTATAGAAGGGGCACACACAATTTCACTCATGTGAGCAGCTTGCCCTATTTGTTATCAAATCAACTGAATGCCAGACATATAACTGAATTTTGAAATCATCAATCTGCTCTAGGAGATACTCACCACTGCACTTGCACGAAGAATTTGTTTGGTGCGGATAAATCTATCAATATGGTGATGAAGAAAGATGCATGAAAAAACTTTCCAAATTTTTTTCAGATATACTGAACTATTGCCTTCCTTGTTGAACATCTTAGGGAATTTCTTATAACATATGGTGAGATCTCATCAGATTCCTTAGATAACAGAACCTTAACCCTAAATGCAGGCAGGTAGTCATTAATTCAACACTTCAGCTTTCAGCCAGGAAAGTAAGATGGAACTTCCTGATGCCTAGAAGATATGATTCCAGAGATTTCCCCTTGGCCTTCTTTAGGGGAAATTCTTAAATCTATAATCATTATACCTGAGTTATTAACAATGCTCTAAATTTAACATGTCACACACAGAATGCTGCAGGACCACAGCATAGCACCAATATAAAGGGCACTATTTACATTTTATTCCACTGAGCCCACTGCCAAGAGGGGCATAGCTGGTGTTTGCAACTTGGCAGCCTTAATGGGCTGTGTTTCTCCTAAGAATATTTAAACATGTCTCAACTTACAATTAATCAACATAACTTATTCAGTTTAGCCATCACCTACACATATTTTCTTCTGTAAATTCTCTAAGTACACATTTATAACCACTTGTTTTGCATTTCCTATTTCTCCATCTGAGAGTCCTCTTTCATTATTTAGCCAAGAAACTCCCACTCATCATCTTCTACAGTTTATTAAAATAATAAAGCATCTTCTTTCTTTTCCCTGCAGATGCTGTTTGAAATATAAATATCAGAACAAAATAGCTGGAGATAAATTATCCATAAAATGACACTTCTTAGCTAATTACATATTTGCAAATTTTATTATACTGTTTCTATTACAAGTAAATGAAGCAATCTTGTAGAAATTTATTAATTGTATTCTACCAAAGAAAACATAAGCTTCACTTGAATTATCACTATTGTTAGCATTATTAAAGTCCATATCATTTAATTATATAAATTACATATGTTTTCTTTGTATATTTACCATATACATACCATACCATACCATATACATATGGTATATATATGGTATATATATACCATATAGCATGATTCAAAGTTGAGTGTGTGTTTGGAGTATAGTCTACCATTAGTCTAAAAAACCATGAATAATCTGAAGTTGAAAACCTCATCCAAAGTTATATAAGAAAACAATAGCAACATTAAGGATCGAGATTGGATCTAAAATTTCCATTAAGAAAGCCTCACTTCATAGAATGTGAAAATTCTTTAATAAAGGCTATGTATGTATACAAGAGAGAGAGGGAGAAGACACAGAACAAAAAAGATCCCCTACCTCATTCTTTTGCTATAAATCTCCACTTGCGCATGTTGAATTCAGAACTGAGCCCAGTTCTGTACTAACATCTCTTTTCCATCATTGCCATTGTTCTTGAGTAAAATATGCTTTACTGCTTTAACTATTACCCAGTTCTGGATTTCTTTTTTTTTTTTTTTGACACAAGGAGAAAAACTAAATGCATGTTATAAAGAGAAAGGAATCAATCTGAAAAGGTTACATACTATACAATTCCAACTATATGATGTTCTGGGAAAGGCATAACCATGGAGACATTGAAAAGATCATTGGTTGCCAGGGGTTGAGGGATGGGATGGATGAATAGACAAAACACAGTGGAATTTTAGGGCAGAGAAATTATTTCTGATGATACCACAATGGCAGACACATGTCATAATACATTTGTCAAAACCCAAAGAATGCACAACGCCAAGAGTAAACCCTAATGTAAATAATGGAGTTTGGGTGAAAATGATGTAATGTATGCTCAACAATAGTAACAGATGTACCACTCTGGTGCCAGATGTAGATAGTGGTAGAAGTTTGTGCATGTTGCAGACAGGAAGTGTATGGGAACTCTGAACTTTCCACTTCAATTTTGCAGTGAACCTGAAACTGCTCTAAAACACAAAGTCTTATAAGTAAAAAATATTGCTTCTCTTAGGATGTTACTTTTATTCTCTAGTAATTAGTTTTGTAAATGTTTAGGCCTCCTTTTTTTTGAAGTTGCAATAAAAATGTATAGCAAAAACTTTTTTGATTAAAAAAATGATTATATCATCCCTTCATGTTACAGAAAGTTGAACACCAACATTTGCTTCTTACACTAACTAAATTAGCAAAAATAAAGCAAAAGATGCTTTATTTATTTATTTATTTATTTATATTTTCCTCCAGCTTTACTGAGATATAATTGACATATGACATCATATAAACGTAAGGTGTCCAATGTGATGATTTTATATATGTATATAGTGCAAAATGTTTACAACAATAAGGTTAGTTGACACATCCATTACTTCACATACAAGTTACCTTTTTGTGTGTGTATATGGTGAGCTCCAATGTTGGATGCACATATAATTACAATTGTTATATCCTCTAGATGAATTGAACCCTTTTTCCCTAGAACTTTTTTTTGTCTCTTTTGACTGCTTTTAACTGAAATTAACTTTAACTGAAATTTTGGCTGAAAGTCTATTTTTATCTGATATAATAAGTATAGCCATTTCTGCTCTTTTGGTTATCACTTGCAGTATTGTTTTTTTTTTTTTTTTTGCATCCCTTCACTTTCAACCTATGTGTGTCCTTAAAGCTAGAGTGAGTCTGACATCACCAAAAGCTGCTTTTTTAGTGAGCTTCTGACTGCAGGATCAGCTTTTATGATGTAGAAAAAAGTTGGGCAATAAGAGTAAAATCAGGTAAAGTCATTTTCTTGCATGTTTTGGGAGGAATTGGGGATAAAGAAAGTAGGACATATAGTAGCTGAGTATTAATTCTCTGTTTTAGATGGCTTACACTGACATATAAAAAGTCCATAATAAAGTATTTTTAAATATTAAATATAGTTTAATTTTAAGGTCTTTCATTTCAGTCAAAAATCCATAAACGTAGATTAGTTTGGACTGTATGACAGAGGAGACAATAAAACATGTTCTCAAATACATGCCAATACATTTTCTTGAAACAAAACCTCAGCAAATGAGAATCTCCATACTGTGCATGGGAATAACTAAAACCTTTATTAGATATGGTTTCCAATAACAATGTGAAAATTGGAATTATCAATTCAAAGAGAAGTGAAGTCTGAAATTTAAAAAAGTAGACTAGATATTAGGTAGGGGATAAAAGGTAAAGGAAGACGAAAATGTTTAGTACTATTCAGTTTTGAAAAAGTTTTGTTCCTTTCAGATTTCTCAGAAGCCTCATATATGTAGTCTCTAAATAAAGAAAATTTTGCATTGTGTGTCATAAAATAAAAATAAATTTAAGGATGTACTCCAATTTTATATTATATTTAGACATATAGATATGAATTATATACATATGCTAGCTTCTAATACACCTTTTTCATCCTCTGGGTTGCATGCTTCCCATTCTGGAAACAACTGGCTTATCCTATCACGTATCCTCTCTCTACCCTCTTAGTAATAATTAAATGAATTATTCCCATAAGTATTTAACTATACTCAAGACTCTCTTACCATCTAAGAAATGAGACCAAATTCCTTGATCCAAATATTCCCCTCCAACTACAATAACTTTTTTTTCCTCTCTTGAGTTATCTAATTTCACTGTGTCCATCTCCTTATCTCCCAACCACTCTTCACTCTATTCCAATCTGTTCACCATATCAAAACCACTCTCATCAAATTAACTAATGACTTTCAAATTGTTCAATTCAATGAAAATTTTGATTCAAATAACACTTGATCTCTATGCAGCATTTGATATTCTTAAGAATTCTTCTCGGGGCTTCCCTGGTGGCGCAGTGGTTGGGAGTCTGCCTGCCAATGCAGGGGACACGGGTTCGAGCCCTGGTCTGGGAGGATCCCACATGCCGCGGAGCGACAAGGCCCGTGAGCCACAACTACTGAGCCTGCGCGTCTGGAGCCGGTGCTCCGCAACAAGAGAGGCCGCGATAGTGAGAGGCCCGCGCACCGTGATGAAGAGTGGCCCCCACTTGCCACAACTGGAGAAAGCCCTCGCACAGAAACAAAGACCGAACACAGCCATAAATAAAATAAATAAATTAAATTAAAAAAAAAAAAAGAATTCTTCTCTTATTCTTTCAGTGATCTCTTTATTTGGCTTCTAATATATTTCATTCTCCAGGTTTGCCTTCTATCCCTCTGGTTACTATGGTTCAGACTTCTTGGCAAATTCATCATTATCTAACTGAACTGTACACATGGGAGGTCCCTAAGGTCTAGTTCAATGGCTTCCAAATTTATATCTCTAACTAAGACCCCTCCTCTGAGACTAGATACTCAGATTAAGCATCCTACCCATCTTTTGCTCTTGGGTATCTTAATAATACCTCAAACTTAACATCACTGAGGCCAAATACAAAACCTTCAGTATAAAATAAAATCTGCTCGTCTTTTAGTGTTCCATAGCTCACTAAATGAGACTATTGGTCATCTGACTGAGCAAGTCTGGATAGAAGAGTCATCTTTGAATCGTCCCTAAATTTCTCTTGAATTCATTCATTTGCTCCCCTCTATACCCGTTCCATATGCTCTAGTCCCACCTAACCTACTATGTAAGCATCTTTACTGATGTCCCACCATTTGCTTGGCCCATGCCACCATGTCTCAGAGATTTTTTTACCCTGAAGCTAAAGCAAACCTAATAACTTCAATGTAACCTGATTATATTCCTGCTAAAAACCTTCAGTGGTTCCTCATCAAACCTAGAATAATGACCAGACTTCTCAGTGAAATCTCTAGTCCCTGTTTGTGCTGGGAAGACAATCTTTCAGCTCATGCCACATTCTTTGCCCCTAATATTCTGTTTTTTTTTAGTAATCCTGTCCTTTTATTTCCTAGACATCACCATACAACCACCAGGCACAGAGCATTTACACATGTTGTTCCCTGTGCCTGGAGTGACAAGCCTTCCTCATTCCCACTCCACATACTGCTTTCTGAACTCCAATTCATCCTCTAGACCTTAGCTCAATAATCTCTTTCTTGGAGAAAGTTCTTTGACCCCTGAGTCTACAGGAGGTTCCTTGGTTGTACACCTTCATGAGATTGTTTCTTTCCTTTAGAAAATTTATCAAAATTTCTTATTATGTATTTGTTTTATGATGTTTTTAATTGCTGACTTCCTCAGTGTACTGTAAGTTCCAGGAATGCATTTCTCTTTCTACTCACCACTGTATCTCCAACGTTCAGCTCATAATAAGGTTCTTATTTGCTTTTAAACTGTAATATGTAAATTTGTAGAACATGAGTAAATGATATGTGAAAGAACACAAGTTGACGCTACATAAAATTACATGCCAACACACCGTCTCATGCAACACTACAATGTTTTATTGTTTAGAAACACTTACTAAGCAAAAACAAGTTCAGAAAGGTAAATGCAAACCTATAACTCATAAAGCTAAAGCTAATTAATAGCTTTGGACCAAATAAGCACTTTCCTTTATTCCTAGGAGTGCAGATTACTTCTATTGCACCTATAACCTAAGTTATAAAAAATTTTTAAATTGTGCAAAGACTTAATGAAAACCTAGGCAACAACAACAAAAAACTGTCTAATTTAAATTCTAGTAGGGATTTAGCTTAACTCCCAGAGTTTTCCTTTACCACTATAAATATGGGAAAGTCATTCTAGCCAGAATTTACCACTGGGTCCAGAAAATTTTTTACAAGAGCTATCAAATATATGTTTTGAGTAAGTTTCTTTCAGGCTCTGTTAGAAAAGAGCCTCCCAAAACAGTGGTGGGCTAAAACTCTTTCTCTTACTTTGGTTTAATTAGAATCTCACAACTGCCCACCCTCCACACTTCCAGAGGTAACCCTTGCCAAAAGTAGGTGCTCTAAGTTTAGTGTTAAATGTTAAAGATGGACCCTCGAGTCCCTTAGCATTGAATACAGAATAAAAATAAGTGCCACTGGTTAAACAATAATTTGATTGTTAACCAATGAATGATTTGATATATATTTTTTAACATTGTCTGTAGTTTACACAATAATCACTGATAAAGAGTTTAGTGTACAGGTGAGAGATTCTCCAAACACAGGGAACTCTACCTGTGGTCATACAGCAGAAATACAGCCAGATGGATAGATAGAATATGAGTTTAAAATGGATTCAAATGTCAACAGCTAATAAAAATAGACAATATGAGTATCAGACTAGAAAAGAAATGAGGATCAACATTGGCGAAGGTCCAAAACAAGCAGATAACAAAAGAATAGCACTGTGAATCCTAAATGAGGTAGACTCTGCAACTGCCCCCCTTCCTAGTGACAGCATTATACAGCCCCACAGATTGCACTGAGCCTTTAGCATCTCTCTGTGGGCAGCATCTACCTTCTTGTTCCATTGTCAGTCTGGGCCATTTGACTTGCCTTGGCCAATGAAATATGAGCAGAAGAGACATTTGCCGATTCTAAGCATAGGCTTTACCAACCATTGCATTCTTTTGCTGGCACTCTTGCTCTTTTCTCTGCCACGAGATGGATAGGTCAAGATTAGAGGCTGCTTCTTCAGCCTGGATTTTGGAATGAAGGCAACAGGACCACACTAATCTGTGACCAACATAGCCACGGTAGTCTACAAGCACCATTAGTAAGAAATTCACCTCTGCTCTGAATCAGTGAGATTTAGAAATTGTTACTGTAGCCTTACCTAGTGGTGAATGCAAATGATACATTAAGCATCCACCAGTATTACTTTTTGGTGTGTAATCTGGAATCTTCACCACGTCAGGATTGGAATCATAAGAAAGTCAGGTAAGGATGGAAGAGTATTTGCCATGAGCAAGATTTTGTGCCAAAGGCCAAAGGAAAGATGACAGTTTTTGCATCAAAGGACTTTAGCTTCTATTAGAGAGAAATTTTATGAGGTCACTAGACTGTAAATGGAGACTGCTCAAAGTAAAGGGGGAAAAAAATGCCAGGGGACCTTAAGACTCACTCTTTCCAGAAAGAAATTATCAGAAGATATTTCATAGGAAAATTAGAATTTAATTTGAACTTTGAAGAAGGGTAGGATCACCCCCTACAGGTAAATAGGAGGAATATTCACATTTTTGTAAGTGTAAGCACATAAGCAAATGTACATTAGGAGGAAAGCATAGGTAAAAATGTGTAGGAGTGAAGCTTTCAAATGAGAGAGGACATTAAAACTGGAAAAAAAGGTCACACCATATTGTGTAGAGCCTTGAATGCCAACCTATAGAGTGCCAACATTGAGTCTTACCAATAAATTCTTATAGACACCTGGAAATGACATCAAAAAGTGATGGTTGTAGCCCCTACAATACCTCTAGACAGAAGTCTAAATAGAATGGTCAGATTTCACTCTCCTTGTCTAGAGCCACTACCCAGAAAGGAGAAACTTAGCTCAGGAAACTCATACACAGCATGGTATTGCAAGAAATCTATTGTGCATTTCCTTAGGCAATCAGCTAATGCTTCTTCAGAATCACAAAACTCCGCTCTCCAGTGTAGTTCTCTTTGGTAACCTGCTGTTTTAAATGCCCAGGAAGGAGATGTAGCAATATGAAACCATTATATACAGCACCTAGACTAGATGTGACTATTTTTTTTTTTAAATGGAGAATTTTAAGTAATACTCGGCAAAAATACCTACTTTTTTATGAGTTACTTTAAGTTGTAATTTCATAAGATAATTATTTGATTTAGTAAGCCTTTCTCTATTGCAATTATCTTACCTTCTCTCTGGAAAATAAATTAGAAGGAAAAAAAAAGATTGTAAAAGTGCAACTTTATGGATGAGGTTTCAAACTCAAAGAGTATTGTTATTAAATATTATGGCTACAGTTTCTAATGCTAAAAGTGTTTTCCTCCATGGAATGCTCAATGAGTGTTAAAACAATATCGCAATGCTAATTTAAGTTGAATACTTCTTGCATTATTTTTATTTGAGGTCACAGCTTTAATATTTCATTAACATTCTAGTAATATTTACATTTGTACATTATAAACACCACTATAAGGGCTTGAGTTACTATGAATTTTCATGCATGTCTTATTTAGAAAATCTCCAGACTGACACTAAAATGTTAGCTCAGAAATAACTGATTTGAAGGCATTTCCTAGATGAGAGTGCTTGGAGGACTGATTCAAAACCATTTTATAGTCAATCAAATCTGTATCTAAAAAAAAAAAAAAAAAAAAAAAAAAAAAAAAAAAAAAATCTGTATCTATATATGCAGTATTAAATGAAGAATAAAACAATTTTCCAAATAATTCAGGCAAAATTTCATTTGAGATGTGTTGTTTGTTAGTTTGGTTTGCTGGTTGGTTGGTTGGTTATTTTTTGTGCTAAAATAACATTTAGCCTGAATTCCGCCAAAGGTACTAATCTATGGTCATTTTGCATTAGATATGTAGACACAGTATCTATGCTAATTATATTTGTGTGTAGAACAGGAAAACTTACAAATATAATCTCAGTAATTTTCAGGAGGCTCTTATCATTATGCCTGTACTACAATGCCAAACAAAATATCTTGTCCAGATAAATACAGTATTTACAAAGGACCAATTTCTTAGGAAATTCAATTCACAAATAGTTATTGAAGCTGTACCATGGAAAAGGCACTACACTCGGAACTATAACCAGAAAGAATCTAGAAGCATTTAATATCTATGTAAGGGGCAAAGCCTTAGCACCTCAAGCCAAGTTAAAATTAACATTTTTCAAGCTAAATCCAAGACTGATCAAATCACTCATGTATTTAAATCCCTTCAGTGAAATTCTGCTGTTCTTGTCCCCTGCCTCCCTCTTCACTTTCACGTATAGCCACTCCAAGGGCTGGAGAATCTGTAGATTTTGAAAATTTTTCTACATACACAATCATACATCGCCCCCTAATATTAAGGTTTTTATTTCTTCCTTCTCAATCGTTATTCATTTTATTTCTTTTGTCTTTCTGCATTGCCTTATTTTAAAATTATAATATGTAAACAAAACATTCAGAAAATCCAAAAAGACAAATAACTTAACAAATGGCCAACATCTGGAAGCCCCAAAGTTCTTCTTCTGGATAATAATGCCCTTCCTATCCTCAATGGTAATCATGCTACTGAATATTCTGCAATTCACTTATTTGCCTTCCCTTATGGTTTTACTATCAAATTGTTCATCTCAAAACACTGTGGTTTACTAAATGGGAAAAGAATTTGAAAAAGAATAGATATATGTATATGTATAACTGAATCACTTGGCTGTACACCTGAAACTAACACAACATTGCAAATCGGCTATAAAGTCCAATATAAAATTAAAATTAAAAAAATAAACATAAAAAAACACCGTGGTTTAATTTGTTAATTTGTTAAGTGGAATCAAATAGTTATTTTATACCTGGCTCTTTCATTCAACATAATGAGAATTATTCATTTTTTTGCATGTATCTGTATATATTGAAGTCTAATATTTTTGGATGAATATACAATAGTTTGTCTACCCATTCTAATGTTGCTGGAAATTTGAGTATTTCCAATTTGGAGCTCTAGTGAACAGTCTTGCTATGAACAATCTTCTACATTTTTCCTGGGTGACTTATGTGCATATAGAAGTGGAATTGCCAAATCACATAATATGAATGTTTTAAGCATCTTCCAGATAGTCCAGCTGCATTCCAAAGTAGTTATTACCATTTCATATTTCCACCATCGATTTATGAGAATTTTTGTTGCTCCACATCTTTACCTATACTTGATGTTTTCAAATTTTAAAAAAATTGCCAATCTAGTACTCATAGAGTGCTATTTAGGTTTTTTGTTTTTACTTTACATTTTTAATTCTTCTTTCACAATAATTATACATTTAATTTATTTTGCTGCAATATTGGAAGTATGGGATGATAGCATGCAGCCTTCTCTTTTCTGACCACCAAGGAAATGCTTTTCAGGTTTCTCTGATAAGTATGATGATTGCTCTAAGTTTTCTTTAATATACATTCTATTAAATAAGTTCTCTCATTTCCCTACTTCATGAATTTCTAGCATAACTAGGTATTAAATTATAGCAGATGCTTGTTCTGCATCTAATGGGATAATCATATGATTTTTCTTCTTTGTTCAGCTAATGTGGTGAATTACATTATTTCATATGTTAATATAAAACCAACATTGTACCCTGAAATGAATTTAACTTAATTGTGAAATATTATTCTTTTTAACTATAGGCAGATTTTAATTACTAACATTTTATTTAGGATTTTAGTATCTATGTTCACGAATGAGATTTGTCTATAATTTTTCTTTTTTGTAAATTTTCTAGGTCTTAAAACCAAGATCATACTGCCTTCAAAATATGATTGAGAAATTTCTATCCTTTTTATGTTGAAAAAATTTGTATAAGAATTGGAATTATTTCTTCCTAAAATATTTGGTAGAATTTGCTGGTGCCTGTGTGTGTGTGTGTGTGTGTGTGTGTGTGTGTGTGTGTGAAGAATTTTAAATCAAGGTTTCTTTAAAATATATGATTCATAATATTTATTATTCATTGTGTCAAAGTTAAGTTGCATTTTTCTTGGAATGTGTCCATTTCATCTAAATATTAATACATATTAGCGTTAAGTTTTCATAACATCCTTATGTTTTATTTGAAATTTCTTTAACATTTCTAATAATATCCTTTTTTTAAATCTCAGTTATACAAATGTATTATATGTGATAAGTTGTACTGTTTTATTTACTGTTACCTTCCTTTTATTTTCTCTGAATTTATTTTGTTATTATTTTCTATTTTTTTCAGATATTTCATTTGTGTTTCTTGTGAACACCACACAGCTTGTTTTATGTTTCTGAATCCAGTTCAACCATATTTGTCTTTTATAGAGAGCATTTAGGCTATTTACAAGTTATATAATTACTAGTATATTTGAGCTCATACCTACCACCTTACCATCTGGCTTCTATATGTAATGATTGTACTATGTTCATTTTTCTCTCTTTTCTTGCATTTACTTAGCATAAATGACTAGTGTGTCAGTCAGAGTTCAATTAGAGAAACAGTACCACTAGGAATGGTGATGATAAAGATGGATTTAAAGAGATTTATTGCATGAATTTGACCTTATGCAATTATGGGAGGTGGTTAAGCAGTCTCTGTAAGGCTGTCATTTTGACATCTGATGCTAGAGCTGAAAATACATAGGATAGGCAATTGGGAAGAAAATATGGAAGTTAAGTAGAGGAGAGCAAGAACAAACTGAAATCCAGAAGAATGAGCTGGAGTCCACAGTACAGAATGAAACCTGGGTCAGTTTTTGTTGTCTTTAACCTTGATAGTATGGGTGTCCTGCAGAAGCCAAGGACCTTCGTCCTATTGCTAAACACACATTCCCCTGGCTCAGGAGTCAGAAGCTAAAAAGGAACCAAGGAAAGAAGGAGCAGTTTCAGGTTTGGCCACTGACTCAAGTCAATAGGTAAGGGAAAACATGTATTTTCTACATGTTATAGAGTTACATGCTACAGAGTGGCTTTTCTATAGCATTCTGTAGCAGTGGCCTTTCTGTAGCTACATAACTACATAGCTACAGAAAGGCTGATGCTTCACTCCCAACTTCCAAATCCTCCACAAGATTTCTCCTGTAGACCACTCTAACCAGAAATTTACAGAATAGAAATTCTGGGAAATGTAGTTTAGCCTAGCCAAGTTGACGTTTTGCAAAGCCAACACAACTAGTGTGTACTAGTCCATGTTTTCCATCATCTGGAAGTTATACACGCTTTGGTTTGGCTATATGTGTCTGCACTTTGGCTATATGTGTCTAAATGTAAATTTCCTTTAAATTATCCCATTGGATAATTGTTGGTCTTATTAATCAGTTTTAGAAAGTTGTCAATATAATTATCTCATCATATGTTTCCCCTCATTTTTCTTTCTCCATTCTTCTGGAACTCTAACTGATGAATGAATTTTGGACATTCTTATTTTATCCTTTATATTGATTACTCTCTCAACTATATTTGTGTCTTTCCAACTCTCCATTTCATTCTGAATTTCTTCTTCCTATCATCCTATTCATTAATTCTCTCTTCAATTGTATCTTATCTGCCATAAGGGTCATCTGTTAGATTTTAATATAAGTTATATTTTTCAGTTATATAAGTTCTAGTTTAATTCTTTTCAAATCTGCAATATCATATTTAGTGGTTTCCAGTGTTTTGCAGAAACTTTTTACATTTAGGTTTTATTTTTAAGAATATAATGAACATAGTGCTGTTATATTCTGTTGGATAATTTCCATGTTTTTGCCCTTATGAGTTTGTTTCCATGGGTGATTATTTCTGCTGACATTAGTTTATATTTTATTGCCTCCTGTGCCTCATAAACTTTAATTGCTTTCTGGATAATTTATTCAATAAGCCTTTTTTAGAAATAATTTGAGACCTAGGGTTTTACTAGCTTGTGTCAGAAATAATTTTATTTAATTTTTTTAATCTTTCTTCCAAGTTCCTGGGAAGCTAATGTCCAAGGCATCAGGATTTTGGGTGATACCTAGATGATCAGGATACTATTCCTATCCCCACTCTATAGTGTAGCATTTTGGGATCCCTGCCCAGAATAGGGGCCATTTAACACAAGGTTTCAATCTTTGAAGGGGACTGAATTTTGATCTTTTCCCTTCAGTTCTAGGAATTTACCTCAAAGTTCTACTTGTCTGATAACAACTTTCCTAGAATTGGCAGACAAAGAGAGAAAACAACAGACAATTCTCTGACAGCTTTGACTGCTGTCTTTTAGTTATCTCTCATGGAGACCTAGCTCTGATCTGTTTTAGAAAAATGTTTCTGGGTAGAAGCAGCTCTGGTTTAACTCATTGGCTATTATTTTCCCTTTTTTCTTGGTCTGGTAATATCTTACTATCTTATAGATTTTTGACCAGTTCTTTTAGTTATCATTACTGCAATAACTAGTCCAAATCATCTAGTTCGCATTTCTGGAAGTCAAAGTCTCTCAGGATGCTTTTCTTTCACTACCTAGAAGCCATTATTTTTCCCTAGGATCCTCAAAAATATTTCAACAGCATGAAAAGTTTCCACCCATCTTTAGTATATTTGAATCTCAAATTGGGGCCTCAGATATATTCTCAGGCTCTTTAAATTCTCTCTTAAATATTAAAAAAAAATTTATAATAAAAACTAACTGTATAATTGTTTAAGGTCATTGACTCTTACTAGCATGTAAGTCATAATAATAAAGTACTGATAATAATTAACATTTATTTAGTGCTTACTTTGTGCTAGATACTCTTCTCAGCAATTTCTATTTGTGAGACTCAAAGGGTTTAAGTAATTTCCCCTAGGTCATGTAGTTAGAAAGTGATGGAACCTGGTTGAAAATATAAACAATCTGGCTGCAGATTTCCTCCTATAAACCATCACACAAAAAAGTCCTTGGAAACAGTGAGAGTGGTATCTCGTTTACCACTTACCTCCACTAACACAATGACTTATACACAGTAAGTGGTCAATAAATATTTGTTGGATGACTGCATGAATGAATTCAATCATTCTCACATGTATTATAAACATGATAATTTCTATAACAATAAAAAGATAGAAAGATTATCTCAGGTTGGATTGTCAGAGAATGCTTTATGAAACAGATGCTGAATTAAGTCCAGAAGCCTGAATCTTGAATGCTAATTATGATTCGAATAGGAAAATAAAAATAATAGCAAAACCAAAGAGGCATAAAAGCACAAATATATTCAAGACTTGCTTGTAAATATGTTTGGATGAAGTAAAATTTGGGGGAGTCATTATATATATCTCAATATTAATAGTAATTAGCATTTTGAACAAGGGTTCTAGACTAAGTAGTTTATATAATTACTTCATTAATATTATAAATATAATGTTCGTTGTTCTGTTTCTGATGTTGCAACAAACACATATCTAAATGTACTCTGTGTCAGGTACTGGGTTTGTTCCCAGGAACACAAAGAAGAAACGGAAACAGAATGTGCAAACAACTTGCACACAATATGATGTGTGCTATTCATTTAAGAAGTAGGCATAGGATGTCTGAGAAAGCTTTCTAAGAAGGTCATACCTAAGATGATTTGATGGGTGCAAAATTTAGCCTGAAAAATATGGGAAGATAAGTCCATTCCCAGCTAAAGAGATAGCACAGGGAGAACAGAAATATGAAACAGCCTGGTGTACAGGGAACTAGTTCTCAAAGGTAATGACAGAAGAGATGTCCAGAGCTGGAGCACAGATATCTTGACATGCACATCATGACAAGATACTTTACCTTTATTCTATAAGGTAGCTGGAGTCATTGAAATATTCTACCCAGGGCCCTGGCATGGATAGCTGTCAGCATTTTAGTTCATGACTTGAAATTTGTCCTTGATGTGTTCTCATTAAGAATTTTCTACATGCTCTGTGTTTGGCCATCCCACTTCCATTAACCACACAGATTTCAATTTTGGAGTCCAGATATTTTTAAATTTAGAATTGCTTCTCTTTTCACAGATGCTGCTCAGAAATAACTTAATTTACAGTAATTCGAAGTGAATGTGATTGCAGAGGGATCCATAACGGGATAAACCACTCCTAGATACACTTCATTAAGGAATGAAAAGTACTGAAGGAGAAAATCCTGATATAAAAATAAGACATTAAAAAAAACTGTATGAAAAAATTACAAGAAAGGAATTTAGGGTTAGCAATGTAGATGTGAAAAAAGCTTCCTATTCTATCACTCTCAAATGTTTTATTTGTGTCAGATATTTTCAAGTTCAGACTAACAAAGCCATAACCAGTGAAGCAAGTGGCTTCAGAATCAACTTCTCAATAAGGTTCCCAAGGAACTCTGATGAAATTCATAAAACATTATCACTAGAGTCAGGGTGAAGCAGCAATAGCTGCAGATTCAAGGACAACTGTAAACTGAAAACCTCTCCCCAATCATTTCTCCATGGAATGTGTGCCCGCAATTGCTCTCATAAGCAGGAATTGGAAACAGGCAGGAGGATACAGATAAAGAGAATAAAAAGCTGGTCATGGAGTAAGTGACTGTATGATTCGTGGACCAGTACCCTCGTGTTTGAACACTATCTATTTCCACTTTAATGAATGTGGAATATACTTAACATGCTTACTTGTTCATATAACTGAGTGAAGTTCATTCTCTTGACAGTAATTCCATTATCACCTGTCTTCTCTCCCCATATGTTTATATCAATTTTTTTTTTATAAAATACACTTTCAAGCTAAAACTTTGATTATAAAACACTGGCTTGTATGCTTTGATTCATTTATATAAAATGTGCCAGATAAACCCTTTAGGAAAAAAGTATCCCTCAAAGGGCACAGATTTTATTCACCTTGGTATTATCTAGAGCTCAAAGCAGCTTTCTAAAAACACCGAACATGGAATATTTTAAATAAAAGATGTTTGCTTTACAACTGCATAGATACTAAAAATTCTAGTTAATGTTGTTTGAATTTGACAGCATAATTTTATCAATTGCATTAACTTTCCGTCAATCCAATATGTAATCAGAGAAATGGGGCTTAAAAGAGGAAAATAAAGTAGGGAAAGCCCCACATTTAAAGATTTGAAATCCCTGTTATTAATCAATCTCTTAAAATAAATTGGAAAGCAACTAAAACCTCATGCAAAAACAATAGCAAATTTAAAAATATTTCCATATTCAGCCATGGAACTTCAAGGCCAATTCAATGTGTAAGGTTAAAAAAACAAAATTCTACTCCATATGTTACTGGATAAGTTAACAGAGGGCTTCTCACACTAAGGCTATGTTTCTGGTAGATAGTCTTAACTAAGCTCAGTAACTTCTGTCTTTTGGGGGTTCTCTGTCATTGCTTCATGAATTGTGTGAGGGTTTTACCGAAAATAACCAGCCTGTCTCTCTTCGGTGCCATGGACAGTAGCTGTCTGCATCAATACTGCATGGCTAAAATTAACCTCAGTGCCTGCTACTCGAGCATTTCTGCTCCTATGCTTTGTGCCCAACCAACTCCTGTTAACCATGAAGGTGCTACTTGATGTCCTGCCATCAGACATGCTTCCAACGTAACCAGCCCAACAGAGGGGAGCTGGCCAAGAATTGAGTTTACATGTAGCAACTTATTGAAAGTACAAGTCATTACAAAATAAAACCCAACGAAACAGGGAGATGATCAAATCAAAAGAGAAATACTAGAAGCATTTGGCACCATCAAATTATAATATATACTCCTCCTGGTCAATTTAAAGCAAACCATAAAAGGCAACAGAATCTAAAGAGGAAGTATTACTACTAAGTGGTTCAACCAATTTACAGATGTAGGAAAAGGTGCTTTCAAGATGCAACTTTAAAAGATGGAAGGTATTACTGCAAAATCTAACACAAACAGACTGGATTTTGTCCCTAGAGAGACTGAAGTTGAAGAAAGTCACAGTGTAAACCACAAATGAAGAATGTGGAAAATTGTCACCATCAATTTCAGTGGCTTTGGAAGGCATTTTGGCAGCCTGTGCAGGAAGACCAAGTAATACCAAATGATAGATTTAGCCCTGTTGTCAACTGCTGAGCTGATGGATACAAATCACTTCCTTTAAACTCCAAGTTGTGGAAATAGGATGCATTGAGCTGTAAGGGGATCAAATGGATGAAAGTCGGATACAAACAGATCAGAAGTAGTCTGATCCAATGTAGTCTGGATCAATTTTCTTAAATTGGATACAGTAAGAAAATTAATGTTCTCACTGAATTCTAAGAACTGGATTCTCTTACCCAGCAGTTTTATAATAATGCTGGAAGGGAAGGTGATGTGGTTCATGTTTCAGGTGGGGGACATTCCTAGCATCACTTCCAATCACACCAGGTGGGCGGACCTATTTCAACTCTGCATAAACCTCTGAGTGAGAACAGAGTGTGAGACATGGAAGCTGGGACCATTCACCAGTCATGTGACCCTGAGACAGCCACTTCATCTCTCTGAAGCTTGTTTTCTTTATAAGGGATGTGAAGATTAAAAAAAAAAAATTCTACTTCACAACATTGTCTGAGGGTTAAACGAATTAATTCTGTGGAAATGCACTGAAGTACACTTTTAAGGAGAGCTACTAAAGGACAATCAACTAAACTTTTCCATCCCAAAATTGATTTGAAATGTCCAAAATGAAAACAAAAATTTTATTTAAAAATTTTATCAGACCTAGAAAAGGGGAAATTTGTCATTAAGATAAAAATTTTAAAGGATTTCTTTAAGGTAGAGTAAAGGTAATCAGATTATGAAAAGCAATAAACAGCTGGCAAATCAATAGAAGTGAACTACGTGATGAAGGGACCCACGTGGGTAATAAGTGTACAGGACTTTCCAACAGAGCCCTGGAAAGTACTACTCTAAAACCAGCATAAGCCAATAGAGAAGGAACACCCCTAGGGACATGTGGAAAACTAGAAAATTGAACAAATGGAAGCACTTCAGAAACTACCTCAGCACACAGATATATACAACAGGCTGTGGCACTCATTGCCACTCCTCCAACTAGGGGCCAGCCCACAAGGTAAGTCATGAGATTTAATACTGCAGGCTCATAAAACACACAACCAGGTCAGTTAAGGAGTGTTGAAATGACACCTCCTTGAATGGAGGGCAACTAAGGCAAAATAACAGCCTCTCTGATGGCTCTTTCCATTCTTCCCTTGAACTTAAGAATTTTTGATGAATCTTAGGCATCCCAACTTTCCATCTGGGGGTAGTGAGCGAGGATAGACCATAGGTCAGTTGGCAGAAAGAAAATTACTTGAACAAAGTTGGGAACTGCAAGCATAAATACGGATACATACATAAAAACTTTGTAACAAAGTAAATTTTCTTGCCAAAAAAGTGCCTTCTCCAATATCCTATTTCCCACTCTCTAGCACTAAGGATAATATAGGGGAAAAAAATAGACATAAATCCTCACCTTCATATGCTCGCATTCTAAAATCAGATATTTTCTTTTCTACTTGAAACCTGCTCCCCCATTTTTATATTACCAGGGAAAGAAGGGCTGCATCTAAAAAATAAAATTATTGAATCTATCAAAAAGAAAAACCAAAGATGAGGAAAAAATTCTTTTCAGATGGAAAAAAAGACAATTTAATTAAAAATTGAGTTGAGGTAGTAAAGAACTGATTGGATACTGCAGCAAACCAAGTATTTGATTTAGACACAGGGATTATCAAATTTTGTCTATAAGAATAAGATAATAAATATTTTAGACTGTGTATTCAACATACAGTCTCTGTTTCTCCATCTTCATACTATTATTATTATTTCTTAGTAACACTTTAAAAGTGTAAAAACCATTTTTATCTCATGGGCCCTACAAAAACAGTTCATGGGCCATGAATCTGCCAATCCCTGATTTAGAAGATCTGCTTATTTCTTTAATGACATGTCAGAAAAAATACTAAGATTAAGGTAATTTAGTGAAGAACAGATGCAGGAAATTTCCCAAAAGTGACAGAGCAAACAGAAGGAAGGTTTTACCATAATTAGATAAATATCA
Organism: Eschrichtius robustus; assembly: GCF_028021215.1. Lineage (NCBI taxonomy): Eukaryota > Metazoa > Chordata > Mammalia > Artiodactyla > Eschrichtiidae > Eschrichtius > Eschrichtius robustus. The sequence goes on from NC_090838.1 coordinate 29,096,244, forward strand.
AAGGAGTATTTTTCTGAAATGAAGGCTTAAATCTTCAGATTAAAGGAGCACAGAATGATAGATGAAAAATGAATGTAGAGAAAATTATTCATATATGTATTTTAGTACAGATTTTGAATTCCAAGAAAAAATATTTTTAATCCTTCAAATGTTCAAGCAGAGGAAGAAAAAGTTTACATACAAAATCAGAATAAAAATTATGTTCACATCAGAGTTCTTTTCTGTTTATTAATCATCAGAGGATAGTGGAGCAATGTCTACAGTTGCCAAGTTATGACATTCAGGTGCCAGAGCAACAGAAAGGGTTTCCAATGTCCAGTGACTCAATAGTATACCAGCTATTTATCCTTCCTGCATAAAGATATCTGAAAATGTACTCAGTATGATAGAGAAATACATTCTTTAAAAAGTAGTTCAAGAAGAAAAGTAAGGCTAAAATATGGTGACAAAACTTCTGAGAAGACACTGAGAGGTGTAAGTTTAGGGGGAAAAATGATATTCTTTGAAATAGAAAAATGATTAGAAATAAACAGAGAATAAAATAGAAATAAATGGAAAAATTAAAAGGCTAGAGTTACAAAGGTAAAAAATTAGGAAATACTTCAGGTTCACATTCTGGCTCAAATACAAAACAACTTTTGTCAAATTTAAAGAGAATACTGGATCTCCAGTTTCTAAGTACAGCAGAGGATTGGCTCAAGCCACTTCCTCTGCATCTCTTGACACACCAGACTGGGACTTCTATAGCTATTTTTTAGTGCATCTGTAGTTACCATATTTCTGTGGGAAATATCCCAGAAATATTCCCCAGCTCGTAGGGACCAGCTTCAGCAGGGGCACACACTACCCGACTTCATCCACTTACTCACATAAGATATATAGTGTGCCAGGCACTTTCTAGTGCTAGGGAGAAACAGGGAACAAAACAGACACAAATTCCTGCCCTCATGGTGCCTATATTCTAAAATAAGCTTACTGTCTTTTTTATCTGAAATCGCTCCCCATCTTATATTGCCAGGAAAAGAAAGGCTGAATGAAAAACTATTGCACGAACCAGCTTTAATGTTTTTACCTTTTGTCTTTTTTTTCTAGTTTTTCTTTTCTTCTCCTTTCTTTTCTTTTTTACACTCTTCTTTTATTTTCTTTATTTCTAATTTTGTTTCTTAAAATGTGATGTGAGATCTGTAAGCAACCCTGCTTTGCTGCTGAGGATCAGAAGTGATTGTGGAAAGAGGCACTCTATCAACTAAGGATGAGAAGTGTGGAGTCAGGACACCTGGCTTTGAACTCTGGCTTCATCACTTAGAGCTACTAGTCATGAGAGCTCAGACAAATTCCTAACTTCTTGGTGCTTCAGTTTTTTTGTCTATGTAATAAAGTCAACAATAAGATTTACCTTGGGAAGTTGTAGTAAGGATTAAATAATATAGTGATGAAAAGGTTGTTAAGTGTCAGGCTTAAACTGTAAAATGTGCCCGACAATCCCTACACTCACATTTAATCCTTATAGCCAATCCTGAATAAATGATGTACCCTTTAAGGTATAGCAGTACTAATACTGGTAATGATAATAATGGCTGTTCACTAAATCTTTATTTCCTTTTTTTAAATGGAAATAGTAAAAGTAACCCCCACACACAAAGTTGTGAAGATATAAACATGAAAAGAACACATATAAAGTATTACAAGTCAATCCATAGCTCGAACTCAGTAATTCTGACTTCAACACTTCCGTTCTGCTTGTGTCACTTCCTTAGAAAAAGTATCTGAATCTCTATTCATCCAAATAACCCAATCCAATGTAATCCCCTTGCAACAATACAAAGGCTTTCAGCACATTGAGCTGAGTGTCACTTTGCCACTCTTCTTATGACAAAAGGCTTTTTTTAAAAATTTGTTTATTTTATTTATTTTTGGCTGCACTGGGTCTTTGTTGCTGCACGCGGGCTTTCTCTAGTTGTGGCGAGCAGAGGCTACTCTTCATTGTGGTGCGTGGGCTTCTCATTGTGTTGGCTTCTCTTGTTGCTGAGCACGGGCTCTAGGTGCGCAAGCTTCAGTAGTGGCAGCGCACAGGCTCACTAGTTGTGGCTCACGCACAGGCTCACTAGTTGTGGCTCACGGGCTCTAGAGCACAGGCTCAGCAGTTGTGGCGCACGGGCATGTGGGATCTTCCCAGACCAGGGCTCAAATCCATGTCCCCTGAATTGGCAGGCAGATTCTTAACCACTGCACCACCAGGGAAGCCCAACAACAGGCTTTTATAAAAAGAAAAGTGCAGCTTAGAAAATGGCATTATGACATTATTGGATATAAAAATAAAGTAGAATGAGCCCTTTGAGGAGAACCCACTGACCTCAGAGACAAGCTTCATATGCTGCTCTCAGAGAAAAGCAATCCTCATGAAAAGGGTAAGATGGATCATCTAAGAGGAACCTCACACTTGACAGATGTTGAGCTACCAGCTCAGGAGCAGAGAGAGAGAGAGAGAGCACAAGTTTACGAACAGGGTCATGAAGATGAGCGATACCATCAGAAGGATAACTGGCCTGAAAACACCCTCTGCTGTTTCAATGCTAATTGTAGCAAGAGTAAGCATTTGTAAAATGCTCACTCTGTGAGGGGTACTGTGCTGATTGCTTTACATGCTTTGTCACATTCAGTTCTCACATTAGTAAGGTTGGTTCTATTGTTACTCTGATTCACTAGATGAGGATAGTAAAATTCAGGGAGTTCAGGAAATTTGTCCAAGATTATGAAACTAATAAGTAGAATTTCTAAGACCTGGAAAATAAATTCTTAAGAAACAAGTTACTAAATTGAATTAAACAAAATTAACCATTTTCTTATTTAATTAAAATGATCATTCTTCAAGGAAGAAAGTATATTCTGCCACTGATTTTAACACAGATAACTTATCAATTTAATTATTTGCTTATAATTATGCATGGATGCATTTACCCAATGTTTTCAAGAGGCCTATTAAGTACAAATCACTTTGCTTGGCATTGTAGGAAGTTGGGTTTTATAATACTCAAAAAGTATAAGTTTACAATAGAAGATGCTCCTAATAATCCCAGAAGCTGCATTATGTACACCAAGAGTCAGTACTGGCCACCATGATGGGATCTAGAAGCACTTGGTATAGCCTGGTTAACCCTGCCTCAATGTCCCCCCACAAGATAAAACAGCCTCATGCTCTCTCTTTGCTTTTACTGAGTCATATTAGGATATCAGTTTTCTAATTCTGTGCCATGATATTTGAAAAAATGCTCAGAAGTTTCAGAAAATGTTGTTACCTACTAAAGGGTGATTTTGCAGGATGTAAAGATTAAGGGAGGGAAAGAAAACTGGATTAGGATTGAGCAGAGGGAAAGTGGAGCTGAAATGCCATCCCAACAAAATCTCAGCCAACACCATGGTAAGCTCCAGTGCTGGGATGGTCTACCTCCATGGATGCAGGTTGCTCTTGGAAGGACCTTGGGTGAAATTTGTCTTTCTCACCCAGTCCTCCAAAGGAAATTCTTGAAGAGGGATGATAACTAACAGCCATCTTTTGAGTCCTCAGGAGCTGGTGGAATAACTTCTTAGTTCATAAACGGGATTCAAGGCAATACACCGTAACGACCACAGCAATTCACACCTTGTGCCCCCTTGGATACATTTTTAAAAATATGTTATGGGCTTCTCTTCCTGGGGCAACTGTAGAAGGGGAAAATTAGTGGGATGAACTGCAGCCTCTGTCACTATTGGTCCTGGGGCTACAGCTAATATCATTACTTCTCTTTTCCATCTAGATTCCCCTCACCCTCATCTCACACTAAGGCTGATCTCATTGAGTTATCTGGCAGTGTGACCTGGACCCACATCCCTATGGGTCCAAGTCCTGGTTCATTATTCTTTCCTCAGGACAGGTTTGTTGCAGTTGTTCTTTTACTATCAGAATTAGTCCAAGTAGTATACCAAGAGATCCCAACTGATCACTTGGGTGATAAAGGTAATCCTCCCTGAAGCCATTCAGTAACAGCGGCCTTATCTCCCCATGACAATTAGGGTCAGTTACTCCAGCATGGTGACTCTAGTCTTGCCTGCTGCTCCCTTAACAGTAGAAACCCAATGTGCCAAGGCAGCAACCATAGCTTACGGCTGAATTGAACTCTTGCTGTGTCCCCTGGCAGAACTCTTTCCCTTTCTGGGAACCTTCACTTAAATACTCTCGCAGCCTAGAATTTCAGGATGGGAAGTATAAATTCCTTAACTGGGTCACTGGGAGTGATGGTAACTGATAGCTGTGAATCTATGTATTCTGCCTATCATTCTATCTAAAAGTCTTTTAAAATACTTAGGAATAAATTTAACCAAGGAGAGAAAAGATCTCTATACTGAAAATTGTAAGACAATGGCAAAAGAAATTGAAGAAGACACAAATAAATGAAAACATATTCTGCATTCATGAATCAGAAGAATTAATATTGTTAAAGTGTCCATACTACCCAAAGCCACATATAGATTCAGTGCAATTTCTATCAAAATTCCAATGGCATTTTTCACAGAAATAGATAAAACAATCCTAAAATTTGGATGGAATGACAAAAGAACGTAATAGCTAATGCAATCTTGAGAAAGAAAAAAAAAAGCTGGAGGCACCACACTTCCTGATTTCAAACTATATTATGTAACTATAGTAATCAAAACAGTATAGTACTAGCATAAAAATAGACACATAGACGAATGGGACAAAATTGAGAGCCCAGAAATAAACCCGCACATATGTAAATTCAAGTGATCTTTGACAAGGATGCCAATAATACACAATGGAGAAAGAACAGTCTCTTCAATAAATGCTGTTACAAAAACTGGATATTCACATGCAAAAGAATGAAACTGGACACCTAATTTACACCACTGACAAAAATTAACTTGAAATGGATTAAATACTTAAGTGTAAGATCCAAAACTATAAAACTCCTTGAAGAAAGCATAGGGGAAAACTTGTTTTACCTTAGTCTTGGTGACTTTTCTTTGGATATAAACCAAAAGCAAAAATGTTTAAACAAGTGGGACTACATCAAACTAAGAAGTTTCTGCACAGTAAATGAAAAAATGAACAAAATGAAAAGGTACCCTACTTAATGGGAGAAAATATTTGCAAACTATATATCTGATAAGGGATTAATACCCAAAATATACAAGGAACAAGTAATATGATTAAGAAATAGGAGGAGAACATGAATAGACACCTTCCAAAGAATACATACGAATGGACAACAGGTACACGAAAAGATGCCTAACGTCACTAATCATTAGGGAAATGAAGATCAAAAACACTGAGATAGAATTTCAAACTTGTTAGGATGGCTATTACCAAAAAGACAAGGGACAACAAGTGCTGGCAAGGATGTGGAGAAAAAATAACACTGGTGCACGGTTGTTGAGAATGTTAAATGGTGCACCTATCATGGAAAACAGTATGGAAGTTCCTCAAAAAATTGAAAACAGAACTACCATATGATCTAGCAATCCCACTTCCAGGTATGTATCCAAAGGAAATGAAATCAATATCTCAAAAAGATATCTGTACCACCATGTTCACTGCAGCATTATTCACAATACAATACAAGACATTGAAACAACCAAAGTGACCATCAACAGATAAATGGATAAAGAAAATGCAGAAAAAATGTTATATATATATATATATATATATATATATATATAAATATTATTCAGCCATAAATATTAAGGAAATCTGCCATTTGCAACAACACAGATGGACCTTGAGGGCATTATGCTAAGTGAAATAAGTCAGACAGTGAAAGACAAATACTGTATGATCTCACTTATATGTGGAATCTAAAAAGGCCAATCTCATAGAAACAGATAATAGAATAGTGGTTGCCAGGGGCCAGGGGGTGGGGGAAATGGAGAGATGGTGGTCAAAAGGTACTCTCTGTTGTATATTAACATGTGATATGATGATCTTCAAACCCTGTACCCACTCCTAGGTGTCCATTCACATGCCTCTAACCCAGACTTTCTTGTCCTCAATCTTCTAATATTTCTTCTTACAGGATCTTGATCATGGTAATCATTGCATTATATTCTAACCTTGGACAATTTTCTTTCCACACAAAGCTAACGACCAGATGCATCAACAAAAGCTCTGCTCATTTGAGGATTTCTCCTCACCACTCTCATTTGAGTTTACACCTGAGAGAGGCTTTAGTGAGCCCTACCGAACATTTTTGGTTTGCACTCCCGAACTAGCCCATTTGTGAACCATGCTCAGACTTTTCTCTGCCTCTGTGAGACTGAGGTCAAGGATCATTCATATGGCACTAGGAGCTGAGGGTGAGACACTGGCGGAACTGTGGTGAGTAACATGGAGCTCTGGATATCTGCTCATGCAACTTGCTTCTTTGTACTCATACTTGATCCCTGCCCACTCAACACTATGACTTAGTGGGTCTAAGAATACCAAGTTTATGATAAATTATGACTGCATGGTTACTTGGTATCCCATGATCAGTTGCTCTGTCTCTATTGGGAAGCAGGAACATACCAGGGCTGTTTTTCAAAAGGTATAAAACATCACACAGTATATGATATGGTCTTGCTCCAAAACCCTAGGGGTCTGTGTAGTGGTTTGCCCACTGAGGCAAGCCATAAACTCCACATGGCATCTTTTCCCCAAAATGATCCAACTGATTCCCTCTATTTGTTTAGATGTCTATTCATCTCCACTTCTATTAGTGATCCCAGTTCTATTCAATATAATGGCATTCCCTACTTCCAGCCCTGACCCAGAGAACAACCTAACGATGATGCTGCCCCTCTCACCAGCACATTCCTGTTACTCTGGTAAACGGAACAGTCTCACGTACCTCATATGGACCATTTGGTGGATTTCCTTGGCATAATTATTACAGGCATTCTATAACACCCATTTATCTGAGCCTTTTGATTCTTCATTATATTATCCTCTATGGAATATCTGACACTTCTGCCTCACTTAGTGTAGGTCAATGCATTTTCCATGTATTTAGGAGCCATACCAGCAACTTGTTCACCCGGTTGTCTTATATCTTCATATCCTTTTGTGAAAGCCCCCAAACTGTGAGACTGATAACAAAAGTAATCATGATTGATCAGAAACTTTACCTACAATCCAGGATGGAAGGAGTAAATGGAGATAAAAAACAATGAGGTTATTATGTGACAACTATTATAAAAGATACATTAACACAAGGGGAAAAAGCTTTCATTAGTTCACATAATTGGTTTGCCAAATTTCTATTATAACATTTTCGTCTGGTTTTTCCCTCATTGAAGACAACACATTTAACAACTTTAACTTACTCTTAGAAATTATTCACAAGTTTTCAATAACATAGTTAATGCCCATTGAGACCCTGTCTAACTTAGTTTATTGTCAACATGGACAATTACTCATTGTCACTTTCCTAAAAATAAAATGGTCTCTATGGGTGTGAGAATATGTCTTAGGGATAATCTATCACTCTAGCAGGTTAAATTTTGCTCTGCTATTTTTCTTTCAAATTTTATGCTCACCAAGAAAGAATAATTCCAGTTTACCTGTTAAAGATCAAGGTGTATGTTCCATCTCCTTTGTAAGCAAATATCAATGTCCTATGTGGCATTATTTTCACTAATTCTGATTTATTCTAAGAATAAAAAGCCATTGTTTCTTTTTATGTTTGCTTATTTATTACCATCAGAATAGTTTAATTATTATGTAATTATTCTGGTGTGGTAAGTAAGCAAAACAAAGAAAAAAAAATACACAGAGGTTTCAATGAAAACAAAGATTTGCTTTATAAATGAATATATACATATATAATTTTAACCTAAAGAAAACTTCCATGAGTCAATGCATGACTACAACTTAGTTTATGGCATGGTTAGGGTTAACACTAATATATACATGCTGTGGATTTGTAGATTTCCAGTATTCACTGTTTGCAGTATGAAAGGGTAGTTCTTCGTGGGAATATAAATTGGTGCAGCCACTATGAAGAACAGTATGGAGGTTCCTTAAAAAACTAAAAATAGAGCTACCATATGATCCAGTAATCCCACTCCTGTGCATATACCCAGAAAAGACAAAAACTCCAATTCAAAAAGATGCATATAATTGCAATCATTGTTGCTTTTGTTGTGGTCATCCATGTACAATGCTTGGTGTCAGTCTATTTATCTCTTGTAAAAATAAAATACAGTGTGTGTGTGTGTGTGTGAAAAAAAAAAAAAAAAGATGCATATGCCTCAATGTTCACAGCAGCACTGTTTACAATAGCCAAGACATGCAAGCAACCTAAATGTCCATCAACGGATGAACGGATAAAGAAGATGTGGTATATCTATATGTGTGTGTGTGTATATAAAATAATATATATTATGTATTATTATATATATATAATGGAATATTACTAAGTCATAAAAAAGAATGAAATTATGCCATTTGCAGCAACATGGATAGACCTAGAGATTATCATATTAAGTGAAGTGAGTCAGACAGAGAAAGACAAATATCATGATATCACTTCTAGGTGGAATCAAAAAAAAAAAGGATACAAACGAACTTATTTACAAAACAGAAACAGACTCACAGACATAGAAAACAAACTAATGGTTTCAAAAGGGGAAAGGGGGGGAGGGATAAATTAGGAGTTTGGAATTAACAGATACACATTACTATATACAATAGATAAACAACAAGGACCTACTGTATACACAGGGAACTATATTCAGTATCTTGTAATAACCTATAATGGAAAAGAATCTGAAAAAAATGTATCTGAATCACTTTGCTGTATACCTGAAACTAACACAACATTGTAAATCAACTATACTTCAATTAATTAATTTATTTATACTGTAATTCAGAGGATTTAAAATCAAACCAATTTTTAAAAGGAACACTGTTGGAGGACTTGTACCATATGATTTCTATACTTAAGATAAACTACAGCTACAGTGTGGTATTCATATAATGCCAGGAAAACAAATTGATAGAACAGAATAGAGAGCCCGGAGATAGACCAACAGATATGGTCATTTGATTTTTAATGAAACTGGCAAATCAGTTGAATGTGGAAAGGAAAGTCTTTTCAACAAATTGTGCTGGAACAACTGAATATCAATATGAAAAAAAAGTGAACCAAGACCCCTCTCTCACTCCATATGCAGAAAGAACAACTTGAGATAGATCATAGACCTAAATTTAAAACTCAGAACCATAAAGCCTCCCAAAGGAAACATAGAAAACTACCTTTGTAACCTCAAAGTAGGCAAAGATTTCTTGAACAGGCCACAATAAACACAAACCATAATACTTTTAAAAAAAAGATAAATTGCACAGTATCAAAATTTAACATTTTGGCTCCATTAAGAATATGAATAGAGAAGCCATTGTCTGGGGAAAATAAATTATAGCACATATATCTAACAAGGAACTTGTATCCAGAATACATGTACACGGAAACACAGATACACACAGACATACACACACAAAAACATAAACAAAAATTCAACTCAATATAAAAATAGGCAAGATATATAAATGGTAAATAAATGCTTGAAAAATGGACAACCTCATTAGTTATCAGAGAAATTCAAATTAATATCACAACGAGATACCACTTTTACGTACTACAATGATTAAAAGTTTTTTTAAATACTGACAAAAAAGCGTAGTTCTTATTCTGCTTTGAATAAAGATATCAAATTCTTATTAAAATCTTTGACTCTATAGACCATAAATGTTCTTAATTTTGAAACTGAAGTAAACTGACTTTTTCAAACACAAGACTCCATTGTTGCGGGGTTTTGTTTTGTTTTGGTTTTGGTTTTGTTTAGTTTTATTCTCAAGGCTTTTAAAAACCCGTTGCAGGAAGTTAAGTGGTTAGCTACTGTTTGCTTCCAGAACCCATCACCCTGTTAGAAATGGTAACCATCCACCCAAACCACCCCTTCTCCATTCCTTTTTCCCTCAGATCCCTTGTGATTTTCTCCATGAATAGGCTCTGATAGATTTAAATAAATCACAGGAACCAGTCACCTTGGCCAAAATGATCTGTTCAAGAATGGGTAGGCAACCCAATGAGGGCTAATTAGATACACAGGTATGTTTGCTCAGGCTTCCAGAAATCTTATTTTTTTTTTCCTCCTCTACAACTGGGATTTGTAAGAGGTAAAACTCAGCCCAACTGCATCCATCTCACAATGTCAAATGGAACTGACCTAAAAATGCCAGCAACTCACTGAGGAAAGCAGAGAAAACAGACTCAGAGAATCTGATCCTAATAACTTTATTTAAGCATCTGAATTAAGCCATGTTGGAAGGAAGTTCGTCTTAATCCTAGACTGTCAGTTACATGACCCAATAAATTCCCCTTTCTGTTTAGGCTGGCTCCGTTAAATTTCTTTGGCCAGGAGCCAACTGAATACTAACTAGAACCTGAGAGAAATCTGTCATTGATCCAATGAACAATTGTTGTAGAATTAGATCTTCATTACAAATAGACAAATGGGAAATTCCAAACACCATGTTATTCTTTCTATCTTTTCTGGAATGTTTATGTATCACCAGTACCTCTTCACCAGGAATGAAGTGAATAAAAATATGTACAAAGCAAGTTAATTGGGGAATCATTAGGGAAAATACATTTAGTCTTCAAAAGTGAAATTACCTTGTTAAATTCACCAAAATCGAGGTTCTAGTTCTCATTCTTGGATATCTAGAAAATGAAATAAAATGTATCAGTATATCCCAAAATAATCAGTCTTTCAGTGAGCATCAACATCAAACAAATTCACACAAGGCTAATATATGAAATCTAATACCAATTTTGTAATGAATAACTCCATTCATCTAATTTCCAGATGGTCAAGTTCTCTGCTCAGGGCATCTCTTTCCCAATATTAACACAACTGTAATGACAAAATAGTACTTTTTTTTTTTTTTTTTTTTTTTTGAGAGCATGGAATGAAGCTAAGGGATGGCATAATCTTCAAAGGTTCTCAACCAAAGACAGTAATTCCTCCTGAAAGTATTTAAACTGAACAGTGACTGGCAGTGTTCGTGGGGTATTACTGGGGCTTAGTGACCAGGACTTAGCATGCTGTTCATTGAGAAACACTTAGGTCTGTCCTGAATGAAATACAAATAAATATTTAGTCAGTAGTGAGGCCTGTCAGAATGCACAAATCCCAAGATCAGTGTCCTTTTTTCCTTATAATGCTGGCCCGAGAGGCAATGACCATCTACAAAGAATGAAGACCCCTAGCACACAGCTTGTGGTCTGTGAATATCATTTTATATTAACAGAAACTAGAGGTCCTAAGAGAAATGGCTGATTTCATATCTGGTGCAGGAAATGAACAAGATTAATCTTGACTATCTTGTCCCAGAGAGCAAGAAAACTATCAAAGACTAATGAACCCATGCCAAAGGTACAGAGGAGCCAAACTAAAGGGGCTTCCACTGGCCTAGGATAGAGTAAATGAATGACAAAAAAAAAAAAAAGGAAAAAGTAACTACAATGGATTGCAACACATCAAATATATAAGAACCTATAAATTCATGATGATTTTTTTTAATAGAGTTTTTTATTTATTTATTTATTTATGGCTGTGTTGGGTCTTCGTGTCTGTGAGAGGGCTTTCTCTAGTTGTGGCAAGCGGGGGCCACTCTTCATCACGGTGCGTGGGCCTCTCACTATTGCGACCTCTCTTGTTGTTGAGCACAGGCTCCAGACGCGCAAGCTCAGTAACTGTGGCTCACAGATCCAGCTGCTCCGCGGCACGTGGGATCTTCCCAGACCAGGGCTCGAACCCGTGTCCCCTGCATTGGCAGGCAGATTCTCAACCACTGCGCCACCAGGGAAGCCCCATGATGATTTTTAAAAGTAAACGTTATTGTTTACTATAATGGACCAACTCAATATTCTGCAAATTAAAAAGTAAAAGAAAAATATCAAATATTTATCCTGATTTTCCTCTAAAACTTTATTTCAGGGTTACCAAATATTTGATAAGGGTAAGTTCTTTTCCACTGAATGCCTGACAAAAGTAGAGGAGAAGTGATAAAATTTTAAAAATCACCATTTTGCAATTCCAATTTTATTAATAATGGATCTAAGCAATATTCATCAGAGGATTCAAAAACCTAATGGTGCAGTAGAAAATAAGCAGCACCACCTATGTATATTTTGAACTAAAATACTGAAGTTAAATCAAATCAAGTCTTAAGAAAAAATTCATTTATAAAAAAATAGGAAGGTAGATAGCGATTTTTAAAAGTCCTCTCAGGAAAAGATAATCAGCCAAATTCATAATGTGGGGCATTCTACAGTACAAATGACCTGGTTTCGGTAAAAAACAGATAAATAAGAAGTCAGAAACAGAGAGAGAAAAGGAAAAAGACTATTACTGAATAAAAGAGAATTAAAAGGCTTAACAATCAAATGTGATGTGAGGCTCTTGTTTGCATCTTGTTTTGAACAAACCCATTGTTAGATAATTTTCAGACAGGGAAACTTGAAAATGGCTTGTGTATTAATATTAAGAAATAGTTGCTAACTTTTTCAGGAATAATAATGTCATGATGAGTACATAAAAATTCATTGTCAATTAGTGAAGCATACTGAATGATTTAGGAGGGAACTAACTGTTGGGTCACAACTTGGGGAGTTTCCTGTGTGAAATATAAAACTGGACCTGGACAGGAAGAGACAAAAGAAAGAGGCCACTCCAGATTGGTAGGTGGTGATTTTAATAAGCAAGGGAACGTACATACGAGGCTTGTCTTGGGCGACCTCAAGATGAGTAGATCTACACACCCACCTGCCAGAATCTTAAGTTTATATAGAAGCCTTAACTGGTTTAGTCATGTATTTAGTCCTCCTAGTGTAGGCGTGGTGGGCAGAACATACACTCCAAGGTCAAGGCAGGGCATGAGGAGGCTCCAATTGAGCCTCCTGCTCGCCAGTCAATGCGTGGTCACGTCTTCTCAATGACCTCCTCCAACAATATCATGATGGCTAGCATGCTCTAAAATACTCCAGAAAAATTAGAGATGTGTAAATGGGGAATAGAAGGATCAGAACTGGCAAAATGTTGATCATTATTGACATCAGTTTATTATCTTACTTTCTATACTTTTGTGTATGTCATTCTTCATAAAATGTTTTTTAAAAGAAGAAACTACTAGAGACACATAGTCACAGTTGTTTCTCTGAGTTCTATTTCAATAAATAATTTCGTTAGGTAGGTTTATACTGATTAAGCTCTTCATGGCAGTGTAATTCTTTCAGCTGCTCAGGACAAGAACCTAGAGATCGTCCTTGACTCCGTTTATTCTTTCATGCCCCACATCAACTCCATCCACAAATCTTGGCTCTACTCCTCCTCCCACGCACTGCATCTGTCTTTGTCACCAGCAAAGCCCATTAACAATTCCCAGGAAATAAAAATAGAATCTGGGTAATAAAGTAAAGTCTAACCTTTTTTTTTCCCTTTGTGCTTATTCTTGTTTCACTTGCCCACAGCGTGCTGCGTGCAGAGGCCTGGCCCCCATTACTTCAGACCAGAGCTCCTAGTGAGAAATGGCTGCCCCAGCCCTTCAGCTCCACGGGCGGTGTGCAGAAGCGCTGCACACGACACCTTAGTTCAAGACGGCAGCCATGGGGCATGTGCACAAGTGCCACCCACGCAAGACACCTCACTTCTTCATGGCAGCAGCGGGCTGTGCGCAGAGACACTGTACCCAGTACTGCAATCCGCAGCCTGAGCAGTGCGGCTGCGCGGGACTCTAAGAAACCGCCCCTTTCCGGCTGCAGAGATCCCCGTAAAGCAGCCCCACCCATGGCCCTTGGGGAGAGTAGGTACTGTAGAGCCAGAGCTTGTACCTCTCCATTCTTTTTTTTTTTTTTTTTTTTTTAATTTATTTATTTATTTTTGGCTGTGTTGGGTCTTCGTTTCTGTGCGAGGGCTTTCTCTAGTTGCGGCAAGTGGGGGCCACTCCTCATCGCAGTGCGCGAGCCTCTCACTATCGCGGCCTCTCCTGTTGGGAGCACAGTCTCCATACGCGCAGGCTCAGTAGTTGTGGCTCACGGGCCCAGTTGCTCCGCGGCATGTGGGATCTTCCCAGACCAGGGCCCGAACCCGTGTCCCCTGCATTGGCAGGCAGATTCTCAACCACTGCACCACCAGGGAAGCCCCCCTCTCCATTCTTTGATCAAAGAATAAAACTTTCCTTTGCTTCTGAACCGAACTCAGTCTCACTTGATTGCCTTGAAGGGCATCAGGCAGAAGGACACTTGCTGCGGCCCAACTGGAAAGGGTTGGTAACATCTTTTTCCAAGTTACACTATCCTCTCCTCTAATTATTACAAAAACTTCCTAACTGGCATAGCTGCTTCTATCTTTCTGCTCTTTTGGTTTATTCTCAACAGAGCAGCCTGAAGGGTTCTATTAAACCTCCGTCAGGTCATTCCTTTGCTTATCACCTCTGCCACTGCCGTGGCACAAACCTACAGCCAATAATCTCATCTCACTCAGATTAAAAGGAAATGTCCTTAATAGGCCTACAGGGTTCTACGTGATCTGGACCACCACTGTCTCCTGTTACTCTCCTCTTCACTCACTTGATTCCAGCCAGACTGTCTTCATTATTTCTCAAACCTAACAGTACATTCCAGTCTCAGGGTCTTTGCATTTGCTGTTCCCTCTACCAGGCATACACTTCTCCCACATATCTGTAGGGCTTGTTCCCTCACTTCTTTTAGGACTTTGTTCAAATGTCACTTTCCCATAATTCCCTTTTTAAAATTAAATTCTCTATTCCTCTTCAATTTTCTCACAATCATGCAACGTATATATATTGAACTTATTTATATTATATATTTCTGTGTCCTTTATTTTCCATGAGAGATTTATGACTCTTTAAGTTCACTACTAGATCCCCAGCACTCAGAAGAGTGTCTGGCACATAGTAAGAATTCAAAAATTATTTGCTGACTAAATAAATTAAGCTACTATTCCAATAGCATTACTGGCCTTAGAGGTTCATTATCCTCCCAAGTGTGTTACCTTGACTAGTTTAAACCGTCGGGGGAAAACTCACTTCTTTCATTATTCACTCAGTCTTTCAAGATACATTTACTGAGTTCCTTCTATGAATTAGGAACTGAAAATACAATAATTAATAAGATAAATGTTATCCACTCTCCTATAATCATCTCCCAGCTCTTAGGGAAGGAGGGATACTTCACTGTCATCCTATGTTTAGTCTATATAGATATTCAATCAGTTATTCCAGACTCTAGGGCAAATCTTCATAAAACAGAGTTATAGGGTACTATGTGATATGGATCCCCTCTGGATTTGGGCAGGCTTTGAGGGAAGTGTGGGGCTGGTTGGGGTCCCAAAGCCAATTGCCTCCGGTCATTAGACTGCTCTTCTGGGCTCTTCCAAGAGCAGCCCAAGAGGAGTGGGGTATGACAGTATTCCACATGGTCTTCTCAGGTGGTGAGCACTCCCAGCACTTACTGTTGTGCCCTAATGCTCTTGTGTGGAGCCCAGGAGTAACTCTGCAACCTGGACAAAAGGGAGGTATTACTGCTAGAGGCACTTAAAGAGAACCACAAACAACAGCAACCCAACCTACAGCCAACTGGGGGAACTCCTCGTGAGTACAGGTCCATGCAGTGGCTAATAGCTGAAGTCTTCATAAAATCCAGGTATTTCTGACTGTTTGTGCCTTTCTAGTGATGTCCAGGCTCACATAGGCCGCTCTAACAATGTATGCAAATTCTGCAAGTGAGAGCTCCATCATTATTTTTAAATATTTAGATTTGAGTTCATTTTTCATTATCACAAAAATTTCAGCATTGCATTTTTCAATGAAAGAAAAGAAATACTGGTTCTATACTGTAAATCTAATTTTAACTGTTATAAATTTTTGAATTGCTGTAACAATGGTTTAAAATTTATTACATATTTGTGGGAAGAAATTTTCTTGTTGATAATGACTATCAAAACTTTGAAGACATCATCATTTAAAGTCTTAATCACAAATTGTTGGTGGTCATTTCAAGTATAAAATCCTAATAAAAATTATAGTTATGTTCACTGAAACAAGATCAAGTTTCTCATTTGAAATTTCAAGATTTTACATGAATGTTTTCTTCCAATTAAAGATCTAGTATTTTTTCTAACATTTTGCTTTATAAAAAGATGTAATCGGGACTTCCCTGGCGGGCCAGTGGTTGAGACTTCACCTTCCAATGCAGGGGGTGTGGGTTCAATCTCTGGTCAGGGTGCTAAGATCCCACATGTCTCGCAGCCAAAAAACCAACAAATAAAACAGAAGCAGAGGACCTTCAGGATGGCAGAGGAGTAAGACGTGGAGATCACCTTCCTCCCCACAAATACATCAGAAATACATCCACATGTGGAACAACTCTTACAGAATACCTACTGAACGTTGGCAGAAGACCTCAGACTTCCCAAAAGTTGTGTGGCTGACAGGGTCTTGGTTCTCCAGCCAGCTGTCACTCCTGAGCCTCTGAGGTGGGAGAACCGAGTTCAGGACATTGGACCACCAGAGACCTCCCAGCCCCACGTAATATCAATTGGCCAGAGCTCTCCAGGAGATCTCCGTCTCAATGCTAAGATCCAGCTCCACTAAACGACCAGCAAGCTCCAGTGCTGGACACCCTACGCCAAACAACTAGCAAGACAGGAACACAACCCCACCCATTAGCAGAGAGGCTGCCTAAAATCATTATAAGGTCACAGACACCCCAAAACACACCACCAGATGCAGTCCTGCCCACCAAAAAGACAAGATCTAGCCTCATCCACCAGAACATAGGCACCAGTCCCCGCCACCAGGAAGCCTACACAACACACTGAACCAACCTTACCCACTGAGGGCAGACACAAAAAACAACGGGAACTACAAACCTACAGCCTGTGAAAAGGAGACCCCAAACACAGTAAATTAAGCAAAACGAGAAGACAAAGAAATATGCAGCAGATGAAGGAGCAAAGTAAAAACCCACCAGATCAAACAAATGAAAAGGAAATAGACAGTCTACCTGAAAAAGAATTGAGATTAACGATAGTAAAGATGATCCAAAATCTTGGAAATAGAATGGACAAAATAAAAGAAACGATTAATAAGGACCTAGAAGAACTAAAGAGCAAACAAACAATGATGAACAACACAATAAATAAAATTAAAAATTCTCTAGAAGGAATCAATAGCAGAATAACTGAGGCAGAAGAACAGGTAAGTGACCTGGAAGGTAAAATAGTGGAAATAACTACTGCAGTGCAGAATAAAGAAAAAAGAATGAAAAGAACTGAGGACAGTCTCAGAGACTCCTGGGACAATATTAAACACAACAACATTCGAATTATAGGGGTCCCAGAAGAGGAAGAGAAAAAGAAAGGGACTGAAAAAGTACTTGAAGAGATTAGAGTTGAAAACTTCCCTAATATGGGAAAGGAAATAGTCAACCAAGTCCAGGAAGCACAGAGAGTCCCATACAGGATAAATCCAAGGAGAAACATGCCAAGACACATATTAATCAATCTATCAAAAATTGAATACAATGAAAAAATATTAAAAGCAACAAAGGAAAAGCAACAAATAACATACAAGGGAATCCCCAAATAAATATTATTTGGTGTAAATATTTATGCACCAAACATAGGAGCACCTCAATACATAAGGCAAATGCTAACAGCCGTAAAAGGGGAAATCAACAGTAACACAATAATAGCAGGGGATTTAACACCCCACTTTCATCAATGGGCATATCAACCAAAATGAAAATAAATAAGGAAACACAAGCTTTAAACGATACATTAAACAAGATGGATTTAATTGATATGTATAGGACATTCCATCCAAAAACAACAGAATACACTTTCTTCTCAAGTGCTCATGGAACATTCTCCAGGATAGACCATATCTTGGAGCACAAATCAAGCCTTGGTAAATTAAATAAAATTTAAATCATATCAAGTATCTTTTCTGACCACAACACTATGAGACTAGATATCAATTACAGGAATAAAACTGTACAAAACTACAAACACATGGAGGCTAAACAATACACTACTAAATAACCAAGAGATCACAGAAGAAATCAAAGAGGAAGTCAAAAAATACCTAGAAACAAATGACAATGAAAACACAATGACCCAAAACCTATGGGATGCAGCAAAGACAGTTCTAAGAGGGAAGTTTATAGCAATACAATCCTACCTCAAGAAACAAGAAACATCTCAAATAAACAACCTAACCTTACATCTAAAGCAATTAGAGAAAGAAGAACAAAAAAACCCAAAGTTAGCCGAAGGAAAGAAATCATAACGATAAGATCAGAAATAAATAAAAAAGAAATGAAGGAAATGATAGCAAAGATCAATAAAACTAAAAGCTGGTTCTTTGAGAAGATGAACAAAATTAAAAACCATTAGCCAGACTTATCAAGAAAAGAAGGGAGAAGACTCAAATCAACAGAATTAGAAATGAAAAAGGAAAAGTAACAACTGACACTGCAGAAATACAGAGAACCATGAGAGATTACCACAAGCAGCTATATGCCAATAAAATGGACAACCTGAAAGAAATGGACAGATTCTTAGAAAAGCACAACTTTCTGACACTGAACCAGGAAGAAACAGAAAATATAAACAGACCAATCACAAGCACTGAAATTGAAACTGTGATTAAAAATCTTCCAACAAACAAAAGCCCAGGACCAGATGGCTTCACAGGCAAATTCTATCAAACATTTACAGAAGAGCTAACACCTATCCTTCTCAAACTCCTCCAAAATATAGCAGAGGGAGGAACCCTCCCAAACTCATTCTATGAGGCCACCATCACCCTGATAACAAAACCAGACAAAGATGTCACAGAGAAAGAAAACTACAGGCCAATATCACTGATGCACATAGATGCAAAAATCCTCAACAAAATACTAGCAAACAGAATCCAACAGCACATTAAAAGGATCATACACCATGATCAAGTGGGGTTTATCCCAGGGATACAAGGATTCTTCAATATATGCAAATCAATCAATGTGATACACCATATTAACAAATTGAAGGATAAAAACCATATGATCATCTCGAGATGCAGAAAAAGCTTTCCACAAAATTCAACACCCATTTATGATAAAAAAAAACTCTCCAGAAAGTAGGCATAGAGGGAACTTACCTCAACATAATAAAGGCCATATATGACAAACCCACAGCCAACATCATTCTGAATGGTGAAAAACTGAAACCATTTCTTCTAAGATCAGGAACAAGACAAGGTTGCCCCCTCTCACCACCATTATTCAACATAGTTTTGGAAGTTTTAGCCACAGCAATCAGAGAAGAAAAGAAATAAAAGGAATCCAAATCAGAAAAGAAGTAAAACTGTCACTGTTTGCAAATGACATGATACTATACATAGAGAATCCTAAAGATGCTACCAGAAAACTCCTAGAGCTAATCAATGAATTTGGTAAAGTAGCAGGATACAAATAATGCACAGAAACCTCTTGCATTCCTATACACTAATGAGGAAAAATCTGAAAGAGAAATCAAGGAAACACTCCCATTTTCCCATTTACCACTGCAACAAAAAGAATAAAATACCTAGGAATAAACCTACCTAAGGAGACAAAAGACTTGTATGCAGAAAACTATAAGACACTGATGGAAGAAATTAAAGATGATACCAACAGATGGAGAGATATACCATGTTCTTGAATTGGAAGAATCAACATTGTGAAAATGACTATACTATCCAAAGCAATCTACAGATTCAATGCAATGCAATCCCTATCAAACTACCAATGGCATTTTTCACAGAACTAAAACAAAAAATTTCACAATTTGTATGGAAACACAAAAGACCCTGAATAGCCAAAGCAATCCTGAAAAGAAAAACGGAGGTGGAAGAATCAGGCACCCTGACTTCAGACTATATTACAAAGCTACAGTAATCAAGAGAGTATGGTACTGGCACAGAAACAGAAATGTAGATCAATGGAACAGGACAGAAAGCCCAGAGATAAACCCTCGCACATATGGTCACCTTATCTTTGATAAAGGAGGCAAGAATATACAATGGAGAAAAGATAGCCTCTTCAGTAAGTGGTGCTGGGAAAACTGGACAGCTACATGTAAAAGAAGGAAATTAGAACACTCCCTAACACCATACACACAAATAAACTCAAAATGGATTCAAGACCTAAATGTAAGTCCAGACACTATAAAACTCTTAGAGGAAAACATAGGCAGAACACTCTATGACATAAATCACAGCAAGACCCTTTTTGACCTACCTCCTAGAAAAATGGAAATAAAAACAAAAATAAACAAATGGGACCTAATGAAACTTCAAAGCTTTTGCACAGCAAAGGAAAACATAAACCAGACGAAAAGACAACCCTCAGAATGGGAGAAAATATTTGCAAATGAAGCAACTGACAAAGGATTAATCTCCAAAATTTACAAGCAGCTCATGCAGCTCAATATCAAAAAAACAAACAACCCAATCTAAAAATGGGCAGAAGACCTAAAAAGACATTCTTCAAAGAAGATATACAGATTGCCAACAAACACATGAAAGGATGCTCAACATCACTAATCATTAGAGAAATGCAAATCAAAACTACAATGAGGTATCACCTCACACCAGTCAGAATGGCCATCATCAAAAAATCTACAAACAATAAATACTGGAAAGGGTATGGAGAAAAGGAAACCCTCCTACACTGTTGGTGGGAATGTAAATTGATACAGCCACTATGGAGAACAGTATGGAGGTTCCTTAAAAAACTAAAAATAGAACTACCATACGACCCAGCAATCCCACTACTGGGCATATACCCTGAGAAAACCATAACTCAAAAAGAGTCCTGTACCCCAGTGTTCACTGCAGTACTATTTACAATACCCAGGACATGGAAGCAACCTAAGTGTCCACCGACAGATGAATGGATAAAGAAGATGTGACCCATATATACAATGGAATATTACTCAGCCATAAAAAGAAACGAAATTGAGTTATTTCGTTCCGTATTTGAGGTGGATGGACCTAGAGTCTGTCATACAGAGTGAAGTAAGTCAGAAAGAGAAAAAAAAATAACATATGCTAACACATATATATGGAATGTAAAAAAAAAAAAAAAATGGTTCTGAAGAACCTAGTGGCAGGACAGGAATAAAGACGCAGACATAGAGAATGGACTTCAGGACACAGGGTGGGCAAAGAGTAAGCTGGGATGATGTGAGAGAGTGGCATGGACATATATACACTACCAAATGTAAAACAGCTAGTGGGAAGCAGCCACATAGCACAGGGAGATCAGCTAGGTGCTTTGTGACCACCTAGAGGGGTAGGATAGGAAGGGTGGGAGGGAGACGCAAGAGGGAGGGCATATGGGGATATAAGTATACATATAGCTGATTCACTTTGTTATACAGCAGAAACTAACACAATGATGTAAAGCAATTATACTCCAATAAATATGTGAAAAACAAAAAACAGAAGCAATATTGTAACAGTTTCAATAAAAGACTTTAAAAATTGTCCACATCAAAAAAAATCTTTAAAAAAAAATAAAGATGTAATTATTTTCATCACCATGCCTTATATAGTTACTCCCAAATTTTTTCTGATTTACCCCCAGGAAATATTATCATTTTCTACATGTGGTTTGACATAAAAAAAAAAAAAAGGTTGATAAGTACTCCACCTTGGAAACTTGTATGCCATGGGTGAATCAGTTGTCCTCTTATATACAAACCTTTTCAGACAGCCAAGATTTCCGAATGGCATTTCAAACCTCATTCTCTCATGGTTGATTCCTGTGCAGATAGACACAAGCACTGGTGACAGGAATAGCCTCCCTGCCCTATCACTCAATTCCTCAGTTCCTCAGAATGAGATCAATAAGGCTTCATTCTTTTGAAGGAAAAATTATACCATTGTCTTGGAATGTCATTAAAGACAGTATGTGAGTTCACTAAGAGGATGTGTTGATGGTGTAGATTTCCAGTCCAAGTTAGAATGACTGCTTCAGGGTCGAAGAAGTGAGCTAAAATTATCCCAATTTATACCAGAATGACATTTGCCACAATTATTATAGTATATAAGCTTAAGCCATTGGAAGAGAGTATGCTTAAAATCACCATTGCCATCTTTGATATGTTGAATATCTTTTAGGCTCATTTACCATTCTTTCTAAAGAACTTAGAACTTTAGCCCCTAAGGGTTACCTTTATTAATAATGGGTTTGACTGCGTAATTATCAAAACAGTGTATAATCAAAGCTGTCGCCTCAGCATGATCAGACAGCTATGCAATTTACTGCCTATGTGATAGCAGCTGTTTTCCCATTTGTGTGTGTTTCTTTTCTATTCAGCAATGGAAGGGCCTAGTGTAACCATAAGTGAGGCTTTATCTGCTGCATATCCATCATCACTCTGGCTTATTCCAAGAAGAGATCTATGCATGGCATAAAAGGATATTTTTCTAAGTATTAAGACAAATGTTAACACTTGGAAAATAATAATTATATTTAGAAAAATTAAAATCATGCAAATGCTGATGATAATGGGTGTAGAAAGTGGAGGCCAGGACTCTGTTTCCATTGCCTTCATAGCCCCCCCTGATATAAGGTTAGGCTTTATCCCTAGAAAAAAATCTCTTAACTGTTTATTGGTTTGAGTGAATAAAAGATATAAAATGTCTTTAATATCATAGCATTCATCACTGGTACATTAAGAAGAGCACAAGGCTTTATTGATATTGAATCTTTGGTCAGGCATGAGGAACAGGTGTGAACAGTAAGTATGCTATAACTCTATGATCTGATGAAACCTTAGCTAAAAGCCTGTTCTCCCAGACCTATGGTTTCCATGCAAAGCTATATGCTGTGGTTTCATTTTTTAAAATTATTTCCTGCTGCAGAAATCCATTGCGAAGTTGAGTTTATAGGGAGAATATGTAGCAAACTGTTGAGTGCTTCAGTCTGGAAGCATCATAGGTTGTAAACACTATGTTTATAATGATGCTGACGCTAGCTCTGTTGTGTCTGGATAGAGGAAGGCACTCTGTTACTCTGTCAAATGCCTCACACACATTCTCATTTAATCCTCGGAATGCTTTTACTATTGTAACCCAATCTTACTAATGAGGAAAATAAGGCTTAGCATCTGAACCAAGTATGTCTGACTCTAAATGCCATGCTCTAACCCCTTGGCTCACTGCTTCTTAACAAACACACATTAATGTCCCTACATTTTACACATCAGATCTAGAAAAGATTTCTCACTCATTTCTGTGATAATGAAAAATGATCTCAAATCTAAATTTCAAACTTTTTGGGAAAAAAAGTATCACTTTTGTTGCTTTATAGGCTTGAATTAATTATTTGTTAAATTATAAAATCATTTTTTTCCCTTTGGAAACCTGCATACTAATATTTAGAGCCAATTTGAAGACAGTGAAGATTTGGGTATTCTAATATATATTTGAAGAATTATTAAACACTGATCACTGTGATTGTAACCACTATGAGAAAAGAGGATACCCACAGCCAGACAGGTCAAGAATGAGTTTTCCAGGTCATTGGCTCGGCCCAGAACTGCCTTGGTGAATCATGTTTCACACAGCCTCTCAATGCTGAGCTAGCATCTATGTACATCAAAGCTGTGGTCAGAATGGCTAATTCATGTGCTAAGCCCAAATGTCAAGATTTGTTAAACACATATTCCTTTAGAAAACTACCTAACCGAACCCACTGGAAGAAAAGTGATAGAACAAATTATTTGTCTACGTTCGCATTTAGGTGTTTTAATTTATTGCTGTGAGTAGTAGCCAAACTTTTATTGTTTGCCTATGGCAGAGTAATAGCCTACCTGAGGAAAGGATGAAGGTCTATTCCTGAAAGTCTTCAAGAACAGGCATGTAAGGAAATGAGTGAGATTGCTAAAGTTTATAGTAGTATACGATACAGAGGCTAATAAGGGAGCCCTCCAGTATTCCCTAACCATATTGAATAGGAATGCATTATGAATGAGTAAATCAGCAGCTTAATGATATAAAGGCTTTCAATGTATCAATACTGCTGTTCATTATTAATCTCTCTGCTCCTTTTCCCCACCCTTCTTTTTCCTTCTCTTCACTCTAATGAGGAATGTCTCATGACGACAAGTGTAATAATCCCCGCCACTACCACCAGAACATACACACCTTCTTTTTTCCTTAGAGTGGAATAAGGAGACTTATAGATCCAAAGGCAAAAATCTGCCTCTCACTCTCGTCGTCTCTTTTCTTCACCCAGTTCCACTCAACCAACAACAAGAGAGCACGTGCTGGACTGCTCACAGTGACGTGCATTTGCTGAACCAATAACGTCATTCTTCACACTTTTTATAGTCCCATAAAAATTAGTAGTGTTTGGACAGTCATAACATGACAACGTGGGAATCCTGCTACCATCTCTCCCAGATTTTACTCATATAAGGAAAGGGAAAAAAAATTACAAACATTAACTAAAAGGATGCTTATAATATGATAGAGTGTCACTTATATGTACCACAACATATTACTGGGGTTAACGTGAGACTCTCATATAAAGTTTATGCAGCTGTCATCTTTGCCTTCCACATCCTTTCCACAGTCAGTGGCTTCTATGTACTCTGGATAGATAACCCCCAACATAATTATATTTGAAATGTTCAGAGACACAGAAACTGATATTTGGCTACAATCCTTGATTTTCCTGAGACCTAGAAGCTCAGTGAGAAAAACTCAAATCCTATACCCTTCAGTTAAGCTAAAGCCTTATACAGACATGTCTGATGGAACAAGATAGGCATGCAAGGTCATGGCAGAAAAGAACATAAGGCCCCAAGATAAAATCATTACAATTTGTAAGTGAGTTGGAAAGACAGGACTTCTCAAGAGTGCTTGGACATTGGAAAGAACTAGTTAAGTGTTCGCATTTTTTCATAGAACTCTTTCTAAAATAGATTTACATAAAGCTGCTTTTGAAACAATGAATTCACTGATTTTTGAATGGGGTTTTAGTTACTTTGACGTGTTTTTGTTCTGAGAACACCTCCAGGCCTCTACTGAACTTTGGAGCCCATGGATGTTTTTCCCTTTACTTAGTGCTAATACATGGGCATTTATTGGTTAATTAATTAATTGATTTCTACTTTTTATAGGTGTTGGATAAGGAGTTATTTAACTGACCAATCTCTTACTTTATTGAGGAATCCATCTCTCTAATTCTGATCACTCACAGGCTCTCTCAGCCCATATTTAAAGAGGAAAAAATGAAATGACCTGTGTAGTTACATTTGAAACTGTTCTTTCTAGGGGTATGATTTGAAGACATGTGATACAAAGCAAGTAAAGTATTGAGGACATTGTAAGCACATGGAAGTAGGGTATAAAAACACTGGTTGGATTATTATAATATTAGCCTAGCTTTGAGTCAGTTTCCTAAGTTCCCGTTGGATCTTGACAGAGTTTCTCCAGGCATGTAAACTATTCCCTGGGTACAAATTAAATACTCCCAAGGCTACATTCACTTTCTCAGTCTTCTGTGGAAGGAATTCATTAAATTGGACTTCTCCACTAGACTGAGAGACTGAATGTAGTTTCCTTAAATGCTCTTTAAGTAAAGGAAAGATGACTTTTAAAAAGTGTATTGATTCAGCAACCAAAATCAAAACCATTTCTGAATCTGTTTACAGAAAGAATAAGCAGAGGGCCCTTTGTCTGCTGAATATCTCATTCTGGCTCCAGATTTCTAACCTACAGTCATATAGCTCTGGAGAAGGCAAGCCTGAGTAAAGAATTTTAAGAAGAATTTGATGGCATGGAGCATGATGATGTTTACCTTTCCCTATTTTCCTATGTAACACATCCACAATGGAATGGTGCCTGGATAGGGCAGAAAGAAGTTGAAAAATAAGGACACAGAGCAGTTATGAGGAAGTCAGTAAAATACATGGAAACAAGACTATTATGGGTTTCCAAGTTAGTTGCAAATCCCTCAATGAATAGGCAGGTCTAGCAAAATATTAAACCCAGGTTAGGAGAGTAGCCATCCTCTAATTACAAATATACCTCTTCTGCAAACAGACTTTAAAAAGAGAAAGAAAAGGGTCATCCAAGGTCTTGAAAAGAAGGCAAAGACGGTAATAAAAAAAGATGGTAAGCAGAGCTTCACTGTATCTGAAGAAAGGCACTTAGAGGCCACTGGGTGTTGAAATAGGGCTGTGACCTTCCAACATGAACATGGAAGTAAATTGATAGGGGGAAAAAAGGGAAATGTGAACACTATTGAAGGGAGACTTGCTAAGAAATCTGAGGACTTTCAGGACCAATAGTAATTACACATAAAAACTACTAAGGTTCTGGCCTTGCACCCAACTTCCTTTCAAAGTAACCTTTGAAGACCTGCACATGGGGAATGATGCAGGCAGTACTAGCAACTTAGAGTAAGATTAGGCTTGGGACAAATTTTAGGAAAATTTGCTGTAAACTTTAGTAGAAATATAAACAGGCAAAGAAAAGGGAAGGAAAGGAAAGGAAAAAGGAAAGGACTGAAAGTTAACACAGGATTGTCTCCTGAGTTAAAGTTCTATGCCTCGGAAATAAGTGGGGCTTTGTCAAGATAATGCTCGAAATCTAACCAATAAAAGCATCTTACAGTATAAGCATCTACTTTGACCCAGGACGTCTACTTACAGGATTAGTGACTAAGGACACATTTTAAAATGTAGAAAATATTTTATACACACATATATTTACCAGAGGATTATCTACAATTGTGAAACCCAAACATCCAACCATAGGCAGATAGTTAAATGAATGAGATTTTCTGAAGACTCGAAAATGAGATTTAAACATCCAGGCAATAACATGAAACAATGTTGTTACAATTAAAATGCAGGTTGTAATATATAGATATATATTTTTTAGTCAGTATTGTGAAAAATCCTAAGCATAAAAAAAAAACTATTTAAAGAAAAGTCACAAATAGTCAAAATTCTTGCATTTGGGTGTGTAGGATGATGCCAACATCATTCTCCTCTTTCCCTTCCTCTTCTGATTCCTCATCTTCTACTTCATCAATATAATCTCCAAGTTTTATTTAATAAGCTTATATTATTCTTTAAATGATTAAAAACAGTAGGGTACAGGTAAAAGCCCATCTGAGGTTTTTCCTACATGAAATAGTTTAAGATGGTGATTCTCAACTTAAGCATGTGTCAGAATTACCTAATGTCCATGATTCTGTAGTTCTGGGGCAGGAGTGAAAATTTCGCATTTTTCACATGTTCCCAGATGATACTGATGCTGCTAACATAGGGATGACACTTTGAGAACTACTGCTCTTATAGAAATGTTAACATTCATTCATTGTGAATCTCAAGATTTTACCCATCTATCCAATCATTCCACCAGAAGGCTCTACTCATGTGATACAGTATAGCAAAATTGACTCTACAATAATATGACTTAACATTTTGCCCTTGACTTTTATCCAAGGTCAAATTAAATATGACACTTTTCTTTTTCTTGGAGAGGGCAACTGAGGCCATTATTTTATGTGTTCCAAGTTGACTTTTTTTAAAAGGCTCATGTTGAGACAGCCTCATCCACCAGAGGGCAGACAGCAGAAGCAAGAGAACTACAATCCTGCAGCTTGTGGAACAAAAACCACATTCACAGAAAGACAGACAAGATGAAAAGGCAGAGGGCTATGTACCAGATGAAGGAACAAGATAAAACCCCAGAAAAACAACTAAATGAAGTGGAGATAGGCAACCTTCCAGAAAAAGAATACAGAATAATGATAGTGAAGACGATCCAAGACCTTGGAAAAAGAATGGAGGCAAAGACCGAGAAGATGCAAGAAATGTTGAACAAAGACCTAGAAGAATTAAAGAACAAACAAACAGAGATGAACAATACAATAATTGAAATGAAAAATACACTAGAAAGAATCAATAGCAGAATAACTGAGGCACAAGAACAGATAAGTGACCTGGAAGACAGAACGGTGGAATTCACTGCTCCTGAACAGAATAAAGCAAAAAGAATGAAAAGAAATGAAGACAGCCTAAGAGACCTCTGGGACAACATTAAACGCAACAACATTCACATTATAGGGGATCCAGAAGGAGAAGAGAGAGAGAAAGGACCCGAGAAAATATTTGAAGAGATTATAGTCAAAAGCTTCCCTAACATGGGAAAGGAAATAGCCACCCAAGTCCAGGAAGTGCAGAGAGTCCCATACAGGATAAACCCAAGGAGAAACAAGCCGAGACACATAATAATCAAATTGGCAAAAATTAAAGACAAAGAAAAATTATTGAAAGCAGCAAGGGAAAAATGACAAATAACATACAAGGGAACTCCCATAAGGTTAACAGCTGACTTCTCAGCAGAAACCCTACAAGCCAGAAGGGAGTGGCATGATATACTTAAAGTGATGTAAGAGAAGAACCTACAACCAAGATTACTCTACCCGGCAAGGATCTCATTCAGATTCGATAGAGAAACCAAAAGCTTTACAGACAAGCAAAAGCTAAGAGGATTCAGCACCACCAAACCAGCTCTACAACAAATGCTAAAGGAACTTCTCTAAATAGGAAACAAAAGACAAGAAAAGGACCTACAAAAACAAACCCAAAACAATTAAGAAAATGGTCATAGGAATATACATATCGATAATTACCTTAAATGTCAATGGATTAAATGCTCCAACCAAAAGACACAGGCTTGCTGAATGGATACAAAAACAAGACCCATCTATATGCTGTCTACAAGAGACCCACTTCAGACCTAGGGACACATACAGACTGAAAGTGAGGGGATGGAAAAAGATATTCCATGCAAATGGAAATCAAAAGAAAGCGAGAGTAGCAATACTCATATCAGATAAAATAGACTTTAAAATACAGAATGTTACAAGAGACAAGGAAGGACACTACATAATGATCAAGGGATCAATCCAAGAGGAAGTTATAACAATTATAAATATATATGCACCCAACATAGGAGCACCTCAATACATAAGGCAACTGCTAACAGCTATAAAAGAGGAAATTGAGAGTAACACAAAAAATAGTGGGGGACTTTTAACACCTCACTTACACCAATGGACAAATCATCCAAAATGAAAACAAATAAGGAAAGACAAGCTTTAAATGGCACAACAGACCAGATAGATTTAATTGATATTTATAGGACATTCCATCCAAAAACAGCAGATTACACGTTCTTCTCAAGTGTGCACAGAACATTCTCCAGGATAGATCACATCTTGGGTCACAAATCAAGCCTCAGTAAATTTAAGAAAATTGAAATCATATGAAGCATCTTTTCTGACCACAATGCTATGAGATTAGAAATCAATTACAGGCAAAAAAAACGTAAAAAACACAAACACATGGAGGCTAAACAATACATTACTAAAAAACAGAGAGATCACTGAAGAAATCAAAGAGGCAATCAAAAAATACCTAGAGACAAATGACAACGAAAACACGATGATCCAAAACCTATGGGATGCAGCAAAAGCAGTTCTAAGAGGGAAGTTTATAGCGATACAATCCTACTTCCAGAAACAAGAAAAATGTCAAATAAAGAATCTAACCTTACACCTAAAGGAACCAGAGACAGAAGAACAAACAAAACCCAAAGTTAGTAGAAGGAAAGAGGTCAAAAGATCACAGGACAAATAAATGAAATAGAAACAAAGAAAACAGTAGCAAAGATCAATAAAACTAAAAGCTGGTTCTTTGAGAAGATAAACAAAATTGGTAAACCATTAGCCAGACTCATCAAGAAAAAGAGGGAGAGGACTCAAATCAATAAAATTAGAAATGAAAAAGGAGAAGTTACAATGGACACTGCAGAAATACAAAGCATCCTAAGAGACTACTACAAGCAACTCTATGCTAAGAAAATGGACAACCTGGAAGAAATGGACAAATTCTTAGAAAGGTATAACCTTCTAAGACTGAACCAGGAAGAAATAGAAAATATGAACAGACAAATCACAAGTAATGAATTTGAAACTGTGATTTAAAATCTTCCAACAAACAAAAGTCCAGGACCAGATGGCTTCACAGGTGAATTCTATCAAACATTTAGACAAGCGCTAACACCCATCCTTCTCAAACTCTTCCAAAAAATTGCAGAGGAAGGAACACTCCCAAACTCATTCTATGAGGCCATCCATCATCACCCTGAAACCCAAACCAGACAAAGATACTACAAAAAAAGAAAATTACAGACGAATATCACTAATGAATATAGATGCAAAAATCCTCAACAAAATACTAGCAAGCAGAATCCAACAACACATTAAAAGGATCATACACCATGATCAAGTGGGATTTATCCCACGGATGCAAGGATTCTTCAAGATACACAAATCAATCAATGTGAAAAACCATATTAACAAATTGAAGAAGAAAAACCATATGATCATCTCAATAGATGCAGAAAAAGCTTTTGAGAAAATTCAACATGCATTTATGACAAAAACTCTCCAGAAAGTGGGCATAGAGGGAACCTACCTCAACATAATAAAGGACATATATGACAAACCCTCAGTACGCATCACCCTCAATGGTGAAAAACTGAAAGCACTTCCTCTAAGATCAGGAACAAGACAAGGATGTCCACTCTTGCCACTATTATTCAACATAGTTTTGGAAGTCCTAGCCGCGGCAATCAGAGAAGAAAAAGAAATAAAAGGAATACAAATTGGAAAAGAAGAAGTAAAACTGTCACTGTTTGCAGATGACATGATATTATACATAGGGAATCCTAAAAATGCCACCAGAAAACTACTAGAGCTAATCAGTGAATTTGGTAAAGTTGCAGGATACAAAATTAATGCACAGAAATCTCTGGCATTCCTATACACTAATGATGAAAAATCTGAAAGAGAAATTATGGAAACACTCCCATTTACCATTGCAACAAAAAGAATAAAATACCTAGGAATAAACCTACCTAGGGAGACAAAAGACATGTATGCAGAAAACTATAAGACACTGATGAAAGAAATCAAAGGTGATACAAACAGGTGGAGAGATATACCATGTTCTTGGATTGGAAGAATCAACATTGTGAAAATGACTATACTACCCAAAGCAATCTACAGATTCAATGCAATCCCTATCAAATTACCAATGGCATTTTTTATGGAGCTAGAACAAATCATCTTAAAATTTGTATGGAGACACAAAAGACCCCAAATAGCCAAAGCAGTCTTGAGGGAAAAAAACGGAGCTGGAGGAATCAGACTCCCTGACTTCAGCCTATACTACAAAGCTACAGTAATCAAGACAATATGGTACTGGCACAAAAACAGAAACATAGATCAATGGAACAAGATAGAAAGCCCAGAGATAAACCCACGCACCTATGGTCAACTAATCTATGACAAAGGAGACAAGGATATACAATGGAGAAAAGACAGCCTCTTCAATAAGTGGTGCTGGGAAAACTGGACAGCTACATGTAAAAGGATGAAATTAGAACACTCCCTAACACCATACACAAAAATAAACTCAAAATGGATTAGAGACCTAAATGTAAGACCGGACACTATAAAACTCTTAGAGGAAAACATAGGAAGAACACTCTTTGACATAAATCACAGCAAGATCTTTTTTGATCCACCTCCTAGAGTAATGGAAATAAAAACAAAAATAAACAAATGGGACCTAATGAAACTTCAGAGCTTTTGTACAGCAAAGGAAACCATAAACAAGATGAAAAGACAACCCTCAGAATGGGAGAAAATATTTGCAAATGAATCAACGGACAAAGGATTAATCTCCAAAATATATAAACAGCTCATTCAGCTCAATATTAAAGAAACAAACACCCCAATCCAAAAATGGGCAGAAGACCTAAACAGACATTTCTCCAAAGAAGATATACAGATGGCCAACAAGCACATGAAAAAATGTTCAACATCACTAATTATTAGAGAAATGCAAATCAAAACTACAATGAGGTATCACCTCACACCAGTTAGAATGGGCATCATCAGAAAATCTACAAACAACAAATGCTGGAGAGGGTGTGGAGAAAAGGGAACCCTCTTGCACTGTTGGTGGGAATGTAAATTGATACAGCCACTATAGAGAACAGTATGGAGGTTCCTTAAAAAGCTAAAAATAGAATTACCATATGATCCAGCAATCCCACTACTGGGCATATACCCAGAGAAAACCATAATTCAAAAAGACACATGCACCCCAATGTTCATTGCAGCACTATTTACAATAGCCAGGTTATGGAAGCAACCTAAATGCCCATCGACAGATGAATGGATAAAGAAGAAGTGGTACATATATACAATGGAATATTACTCAGCCATAAAAAGGAACGAAATTGGGGCATTTGTTGAGACGTGGATGGATCTAGAGACTGTCATACAGAGCTAAGTAAGTCAGAAAGAGAAAAAC
The DNA here is from genome assembly GCF_028021215.1 of Eschrichtius robustus. Lineage (NCBI taxonomy): Eukaryota > Metazoa > Chordata > Mammalia > Artiodactyla > Eschrichtiidae > Eschrichtius > Eschrichtius robustus. The sequence continues at coordinate 29,128,812 of NC_090838.1, forward strand.
AAATATCGTATATTAATGCATATATGTGGAATCTAGAAAAATGGTACAGATGAACCGGTTTGCAGAGCAGAAATTGAGACACAGATGTAGAGAACAAACGTATGGACACCAAGGGGGGAAAGCAGCGGGGGGTGGGGGTGGGGGTGGGATGAATTGGGAGATTGGGATTGACATATATACAGTGATGTGTATAAAATTGATGACTAGTAAGAACCTGCTGTATAAAAAAATAAATAAAATAAAATTTTTTAAAAAAAGGCTCGTGTTGAAAAAGCTTTCCCATAACAAATAGGAAAGAATTTAATCTTACTTTGTTACTTTTAATAGACAATAGGAACTGATTTTTAACTCTACATTTATATCTCTGCTTTAGTTTTGAATTTAAGATGGTTTCCAAAAAATATAAGACATGAGACAGAAAAAAGCTGCAAATAAATAGGTGAGGAAATCAGGACAAACCACCTGCATAACCCGGATGGCGTAACCCTATCCTCCTTACCTTGGGAAGGTGTGCATTTACCATTGCACTAGCTTCCCTCAGGCTTGGTTTTCTGTATTTTTTTCTGTATTAATTTCCTACTCCTTCAGTAGCAACTTTGAGACCTTTCTTGAAGATACATCTTCCTTTCTACCCCAAGTCCCCAAACAGCTACATCAAATTGTAGGAAGATATTGACATTCCTACTCCTCACATAATTAATCTTTGACTAAATATCAACAAATACAAATATTAATTTCACAGCTGAAATTAATATTTAAGGACAATAATATTTAAGTGTACTGTCTCAAATATAGTTTTAAGTATTTGTTTCAATATCTCAACAAAGCCTTGAGAAACAAAAGCTTCGAGAATATGAAAACCTCTCCGATTCGAGATCAAATAAAAGTGCTATAGGCATTGTAATGAACTTCACTCAACATCTCACATTTAACCAGCTGAAAATGTTTGTTTTTCCTTTGTAAGCAGCATTCTATTCATCTTTTAGAAATGAGGATCCTGTCTTACAATGGAAAACCAGTGTATTGTCCTATAGATGGAACAAAATGTCCTCGGCTCACTTATCCTCTGGGAGAACACTGCTTTTTGGTACCAGCTACTTAGCATATATTAAAGGAGCAGATTCCAGTAATTTCACTTCAGGGCTTAAAAGTCCAGAGGCTTCCTTTTGTTCAGCGTAAAGGAAAATGTTGCTCCTATTTCCGATGTACTGGCTTCTGCTTAACTAAACTCTGGCAATACTAGTTTCCTGCTCCAAAAGATATCCAAAGAGCACAAGAGAAAGAAGCAACTTTAAAATAAGTGGTTGAAGTAATTAACCAAATTAGAAAAGGAGAACATTGTGATCCGAGAGCAAGTAGGTCAGCAGCAAGTTTAAGTGAGACTCAATGTACTGCAGATACCTGCCTGCTCTTGCTGATTTGGGGAATATGTGATGATAACCCAAATGACACACGAAAATTGCAAACTGGCAAAAATCAGAGAAATAATAGAAGCTTCTATTTAAGGGAGAAGTTTTTTCCCTTTGTTTTTTAAACAGCAAACCACATGATTGGCATTTGCTTACCTAATAAGGCTGTCAGGGATAACATTTTCAGGGTTGACACATAATCAATTCAAATTGGTAGTTCAAGATCCAGATGAAACTTGTCAGTGATATTGATATGGTTCAGAGTTGTTTGGAATCAAAGTAAGCTCAGAATGATGGGTTGATGGAAATTATTTTTAAGAAGTACTTATTAGGTTCCTCCTGGGTACAGAGTCTTGAATAAGACTCTGGAGAGACAGATAAATTATAAACATCTCTGAGAAATATTGTATACAAGGATAAACTGACGGAACTGCAACATGGAAAGAATTCAGTGTGTTTGTATTCCATTTTTTAAGGGAAATGTTATGACATAATTGGTTCAGAGTTTGCCCACTAGGGAGTACTGAGCACTCACCAGGGGTCAGATGCTTCACATAAACATTACCTCATTTAATACTCACGACAGTCTAGGGAAGCAGGAACAATTGCACCATTTTACAAAGGAGGGGAAAATGAAGCTCAAAGTGCTTAAGCAACTGCCTCAAAATAGCATTGTTTGTGGGAATCAGAATCAAAGCTTGAAGCCAGGACTGGCTGACTTTTTAAAAACCTCTGTTTCCTACAACACACCAGGCTGCCATACAGCAGTCTCTTCCATGTTCTGGAGATGCCTTCATCTGGTTCCACAGCAACTTCTCATTTCTAAATCAAAGATCACTCTATTCTTAGGAAACACCACAAATCATATTTCCCTGAAACGTTAAATGTACCTCAGGCAGATTTCAGATCAAGAGGCACTTCTTACAGGTACTTGGACACCCTCAGGAAGCCATCAATTAGAAATTAAAACCTACTCACATATTCCCTACAAACAAAAGCAAAAAAGTATGAAATAATACTGGAGAGATACATAAAACCAGCTTAATCTTAAATATCTCAGTAAAACTATTTCACAAGACCACACAGTATACTGAAAAACTCTTTTGAAAGATCGTTGTTTATGTCTGAACAAGCTGAATTTTGGCATGATGGCATAATAGAACACATGTGTGTACTTATTCAACAAACATTCATTGCATACTCACCTTGTGTGAGTACTCATCCACTCATACCTTACACAGCCAAATGCATTCTGAATCATTCCATTTGCCACTAGCCATTGTGCATATTTGCATCTCCCTGGGCAATGTCACCACCTCACTTTAGCATCCCTACCTATTTTAGACCTACTCATTTTTCAAGATTCAATTCAAGCAGTACTTTTTCCATTGAAGCCTTTCCTTTTATCCTCAATCATGTATAATCTTCCTTCCTCTGTTATTGTTCTCAATAGCACTTTGTTTATAGTTCTATATAGTAATGCATTATATTTAGTTATGCATATTTATTGATTCAACAAACATTTATTTAATGCCTTCTAAGCGTTACTCTATCTAAATCGCTGCCTAATGCTAGCCTACAGAAATTAGAATTACGCGAAGACGCCCCAGCTTGAGTTCACAGCCTGGTAGAAGATGCTCACTTCACGTCTTGTACAAGACTGAAAGTTCTTTGATGTTTCAACTTAGGTCTTGTTCACTTCTGAAAATATAAACTAACATAAGACATAAACACATAGACTATGTGTTGCATAAACCAACACATGGTCTTTCCCACAGCTGCTTTCAAACATGGTTGTTTATTTTAATTAGATTAAAATAACATGCAATACTTGCAGTGAAAAATAATCAATTACGTATAGGAAGAATAAAGCATTTGTATCACTATCTTGTTATTTCAGGGTACAGGAAAGTAAGAATTTTTCTTCTCCAGAGTATCAAACTAGGAACTAAATAGATGGAGTTCCATGTTTATACTTATATGCCAGGACTCACTAGACTCTTAAGTGAACATAATCTGACATTAAATGGATTTTAAATGTATTACTAGTCAAATTAAATCCCAAGAAACACTAAATAAATTACATAATGAAAATGCCTGAGGCAGCATGCTCACAAGGGGAATACCCACATACAACAATCAACAGAAAGCACACAAAATTGATGTCCATTTCTTTCTCTCACTATTACAAATGTGCTCTCCCATATTTTCCTTCAAATGAAAAATGATGGAAGAGTGAAGCTTATTCCAATGTTGATTTAAATTTTTTGTAGATAAGTTGCTTCCATACTTTAGCCAGCCTAAGTCCCATCGTGTTAAAGTTCCTAAGTAGATGATTCCATTTTTTTCCAATTCTTTTCCTATCATTTTTAGTGTTACTTCTTATAGCTGATTTCTAGATCCAAATGACTTGTATCTTTATCATCTTCTTCCACTAGTCACTTAAGAAGGTATGTGTCTATTAATCCTTGAACAAGTTTTGTCCCATTAGCAAAACTTGGGGCAGCGTAGAAGGTCTAGAAGAAGGAATTTATGTTTTATTTTTTAAAAGCCTTTTCTAGTGAAGGGTAGTTATCCTCTACAATTCAAGTGGACGAGCAGTTTCCTATGTTGATACTTCATAGAACACTGGAGTCTCACATTTTGTATCCCACTTACTCCTGATATTTCTCTAATAAAGAGAGTAAGTGCAAGTGATTAATTTAAGCTTGGTTAGCCTCCCACTAAAACTTGGGGAAAAATCAGCCAAATAGTGCTGGTGGCATAGTCTGATGTAAGTACTAAATGGTAAAAACCTAAAAAATAATGAGAATTCTACTGCCTGATAAGAGATTTTTTTAAGGAATTTCCTGCAATCTTGGAGGCAGAGCCAGAGTAAGAAGTGAAAAAGAAGGAAATGGAAACAGATGGGGTTACGGAGCTAAAGTTATTTATTTATTTATTTGTTTGTTTGTTTAGACATGGAGATAATCCGTTTATTTAGATTTCTTTCATTGTACTTGTGCTCACTGTGTGTGTGTTTAGTCCAGTGGGAATTTGTCATGTGTGCCACATGGGTAGGTTTGCATATCCACCGCCACAGCCAAAAAATTTTGGATGAAAGAAAAGTTAACCCTCTAATTTGGAATAGTTGATAACAAATTATATACGAAGTGGTCAAAGCGGAGCTGAATTTAAAAAGAGCAATGAAGTGGGATGGAGAAAGGAAGCTAGTGCTATTCACCCAAGAGACGCCGTGAGAAAGCCTCCTCTTCAAAGTGGCGTGTGAGTCCTTACTCAGGTTCTAATATTAGAATGAATGAGAGCATAAGTTTCTCTAGCTTTCTAAACTCCAACTGAAGGTAAGCAAGAAGGGGTGGAAAGGTCGTGATGCATTTACTAGTGGTCAGGCTAAAGTCATTTCTTTGATATCCTGGGAACCCTCTTCACAGCACAAGGGAATGTATTTGAAAGCTTCTAATCACCCCTCCTGCTGAGCAATTCTGAATTGGATAAGTTCAACAGGTGTGTCAGTCAACAGTTTGGGCCAATACATCTCGTCAAATGTCTTCCTCATTACATCTGCCTCTGGCTATATATATATTTTTTTTAATTTTAATTTTATTGGAGTATAGTTGATTTACAATGTTGTGTTAGTTTCAGGTGTACAGCAAGGTGATTCAGTTATACGTATGCATATATTCATTCTTTCTTGGATTCTTTTCCCATATAGGTTATCACAGAACATTGAGTAGAGTTCCCTGTGCTATACAGTAGATCCTTCCTGGTTATCTATCTTATATATAGTAGTGTGTGTATAGTAGTGTGTGTGTGTGTGTGTGTGTGTGTGTGTGTGTGTTCATTCCAAGTTTCTGATTTATCCCTCCCATCCACGTTTCTCCTTTGGTAAACATAAGTTTGTTTTTGATATCTGTAAGTCTGTTTCTGTTTTGTAAATAAGTTCACTTGTATCTCTTTTTTTAAATTAGATTCCACACATGAGTGATATCGTATGATATTTACTTACTTCACTTAGTATGAAAATCTCTAGGTCCATCCACGCTGCTGCAAATGGCACTAGTTCATATATTTTTATTCCCAGATTCATTTTTTGAAGTTTTTCAAACTGACAGAAAGGTTAAAAATCTAATACAATCAACACCTGACTACCCTTCACCTATATTCACCATTCCTCTCTCCCCCTCCTTCTCCCTGTCTCCACTGTCTCTTCCTCTCTCTCTCTTCATATCTCTCTCTCTCTCTGTTAAGCAATTTTTTATGTATCGATATACCTCTACTGGAGTAGTAAGTTTTTTGCTATTATTATTTTTTAAAGACTATTTTTAGGTTTACAATAATAATACTTTATCCATATTCTAGGGTAAATGAAAAGAACAAATAAAATAATACATACCGTGCCTTTTGAAAGATACAAACTGCTATAAAAACTCAGGGCATTGCAAATATTATTACTCATATATTTTAATAATTTATCAGACATTTTGGTGTTAGAAACATGTCCTAGAAATGTTCTTAGTTTGTCTCTATTGCTAGACGTTTATGCTCTTTTGCTCTCAGTTAAAAATAGTTGAGAATTTAACAGTGTAGTAGGTTCAGTCCTGCATGCTTCTTATAAAGTTAGAAAGTCAAAGTTTTGGAAGCCTCTAGTAGCCTAAGGAATAGTCTGGCATTGACATATTTGGAATATAAAGGTTTTCCCTTTAATGCTGGCCCTCACTCCAATCAGCAAAGTAAATTCTTTATCACATTTCTTACTCCCAGTGAATTCCAATGTGGCAGGGTACTCTCAAAAGGCATTTAATCATACTACAAGTCATAAGACAGGTTATTAATAAGTGATTACTTCTCATAACAAAGAAGCTTGTTATAATCAAAGCTACTGTTTATACTTAAAAGAAATGTTCTGCTTAAAATGAAGTTTGTTCCCGTTTTTAACAGAGTTTGAGTTAAGTGTGGATAATCAGAATGTAAAACCAGATTAAGTGACAAAAGCAGCACATCTCTGCAATTCTGGCTGATGTTTCAGACATGGAAGGAATATTCTCCAGATATTTCATGTAAATAACCTAATACAGAGGTTGACTGCTGCCACCAAGACTACCAGTCTCTAGACACTCTGCTGCCTACAAAATTATCCTTATCCTATTGTGCTTAGGTGCTTGGACAAGGGTGATGCCATTCCCAGATCCTAGAAACAAAAGCGTAACAGTGATGTGGTCCCTTGAGGTTGGCTTTCTCAGCAAACACTTTCTTGCTCTTGAGAAAATGTGGACATGTTGAACTCCTAGGAAAAGTCAGTAAGAACTGAGTCTCCCTTTCCTTTTAGGATTATTAGGAGTCCCCAGAGCAGGAAAAAAAAAAAAAAAGAGTACTTTTGCATAATAAGAACACAAAAAAATCTAATAAATATTTTAGAAATATATATTTTTAAATTTTTATTGAAGTGTAGTTGATTTACAATGTTGTGTTAGTTTTTGTGTTTGTGTTGTGTTAGTTTACAGCAAAGTGATTCACTTATATTTTTTTTTCAGATTCTTTTCCATTATAGTTTATTACAAGATATTGAATATAGTTCCCTGTGCTATACAGTAGGACCTTTTTGTTTATCTATCTTATATACAGTAGTTTGTATCTTCTAATCCCAAACTCTTAATTTATCCCTTCCCCCGCCTTTCCCCTTTGGTAACCATAAATCTGTTTTTTATGTCTGCGAATCTGTTTCCACTTTATAAATAAGTTCATTTGTATCATTTTTTTTATATAAATTTATTTTAGTTATTTATTTTTGGCTGTGTTGGGTCTTCGTTGCTGCATGTGGACTTTCTCTAGTTGTGGTGAGCGGGGGTTACTCTTCGTTGCGGTGTGCGGGCTTCTCATTGCGGTGGCTTCTCTTGTTGTGGAACACGGGCTCTATACACTCAGGCTTCAGTAGTTGCGGCACGCAGGCTCAGTAGTTGTGGCTCATGGGCTCTAGAGTGCAGGCTCAGTAGTTGTGGCACACGGGCTTAGTTGCTCTGTGGCATGTGGGATCTTCCCGGACCAGGGATCGAACCCGTGTCCCCTGCATTGGCAGGTGGATTCTCAACCACTGCACCACCAGGGAAGCTCCCATTTGTATCATTTTTAAAGATTCTACATCTAGGTGATATCATATGATATTTTTCTTTCTCTGTCTGACTTACTTCACTTAGTATGATAATCTCTAGGCCCATCCATGTTGCTGCAAATGGCATTATTTCACTACAAGGAATATCAATTTATTATACACCACATCACTTGACCTGACTACATAAAGAACTCAGATATCAAAGTTGTTAAGTCCTTGGTACAAATTTGTGCCAAAATGTCACATTCCACGGTTTTTATAAAAGTGTTCTGTGAGGGCTCTATTAAAGGGCAAAGCACCATAAATGACTGCTTTCAACCAAGAGAGCTAGGAGCGATAGATAAAAAAAAATGCCAACTGAAACAAAATGTTGGGCCAGCTGGGTTTAGTTTAACTTATAAGGTGTCACAGGTGGTTGTTAAATGATCAGTTTGATTTTCTTTTTATAATCAGCTACCAAGAATATTAGCATAATGACAATTGTATGTATGGTTCAAGCGGGAAATGAGACAGAGAAGGAAGAAACCCCAGGGAAATGAGGAGGCCCCTCAAATTAAGCCTAGGGTTGAACCCTGAAAAGTATATGGAAAGAACAAAGACTGAGGCAAAAGGAACCAGAAAGCCAGACAACAGAGACTTTCTGCCAACAAGGAGCGTTTTTCTTTGCAGGAAGAACTTATACCTTTAGGAAATTCACCAACAGGTTTAACTTTTTAAGTGACTATCTAAAAAATAAATAAAACATGGGAAATAGTCATACCCTTCAAAAATATGTCCCTTGGAATCCAAAGGAGGTTGTCATAAAATTTAGAACTTAATGCAACTGTCAACAAAAGTTCTTCATTTTTACTGCTCCCCCTTCACCCACACTCCATGAATAACCTGTTTTCAGCAGTTTTCATTTCTGTTCATACAGAAGGTATTAGTTCACTTACCTTTCCCTTGGACTCTGGCTTTGAGAGGGACTCTAAGTAGATAGTAATTCAGGAAAGAGAGCAATACAGGGAAACCCTTCAGTCTTTCCAGTTCCCCCATAGACGTCACACAGCTCACCCACCAACTCTTCATTCAAGAAACCTGGTGCAGAAACCAGAGGATCATGGGTAGCGTCATGAGCCAAGAGGTTTGGCTAAATTCTAAACTATTCCTGGCACATAATGATAACCACCTTCTCAGAGTGGCACTAGAGAAAAGTAAGCTGTCTCCAAGAGACTTCTTGACAGTATGGAATAGAAGTCGAGGAGACCCTCTGCACCATGGTTGCACATTAGAATCACCTGGGGGAGCTTTAAAACAATACTAGTGCTCAGGTTCACCTCAAACTAATTAAATCAGAACCTCTGACCCATGGGGGTTGGCCTGGGTGTTATTAAATCCTCTCGGGTAATTGTAATATGCAGCCAAGGGTGAGAATGTGTGTTCTAGAAGATCCAAGGAACAGATAATTAATATAATCTAGTTGCTTATTAAGGGCGATTTTCTAACAAAACATTTAATTAGTGGCTAAACAAGGCAACTGAAATGGAGAATTAACCCCAGGCTTTGTCTTACTGTATTTTTCGAGATCACAGCTGAGTGCTAATTTATAAAGGGACAGATTGCAGAGGCTGAGAAGAATGGAACAGAATGAGGGGTGTAAGGAGGTGGGTGGGAGTCAGGAAGAGGGAAGTACCCCAACTCCTGAGAGCAGGTACCGTGTCTTATTCATCTTTGAATTCCCCTCACTTAACAGAGCGAGAGTCTGCATCGAGTGGGTTCACAATAACTACCACATGGGACTGAATTGTCAGGATAAACTTCTTTTTGTCTGGGCTTGTCTGATGCATCTAGATTCTAGAAGGTTTTCCTCCTGAAAACCAGTATCCTTTAAGTAAGCAGCTCCAGACAAGGCTGGAGGACATGGGCACATGGGACTGGGTAATAATTTGTTGCCGCTTAAAATAGACACTTTTATGGGGGCTGGCCACTTTAAATGTGGGCTGGACATTGTTTAGAGGAGAGGTCAAAGGCTCTGCTGGGGAAAGGACAGGACAGAGAAGAGCCAGTGGTAGTAATCTAGCTTTTTTCCAGTATATGAACAAATCAGTTCTGGACTCAATTTTGCATATGACATTTTGCAAAATAAAAGCCCTTCAGTTAGCCAGTCCGCCCTTCTCAAAGTAGTTTTAGTGGTAATCTGTCATCATTTAAGCTTGTTGCTGGCAATGTCACCTGAACCATTCCTAAGTACTTTATTAATATTCCTACTAATTGCATTTGTATTTTCCCTCAAAGGGACTATGGGAGATAAAACTGGATCCCTATTTTACCTTTCCATAGTTCCCCAGGGATTTACATGTGCCCTGCATAGATTGGTACCCTGTGGCTGGCACATCTCTGAATCCACCTTATTTTCCTGATTAATTGTCAGTATCATCACACTGTATGGCAGTATCTCAGACATTTCCTAGTTCCTACTGGAAATCTCAATTTTATTGCCAATCCTTCTGTTCACCTTCAAGTTTTCCAACCTGAGGCTTTACTCAGATTCTTCTCACCGATTCCAGAAAAATCCCCCACTGTTCTTCTTTGAAAACCCTATGCCTCTTTCATACTGTGGTATTTGACTATACAGAAAGTCAGCCCACTATATGCCATCCATGAACACTTTATTATGCTGGCTCTTATCTTCCACCTCTGCTACAAAATTATAACTAAGAAGTTTGCTTCAAATGCCATCATTTAATAAAAGTTTTTCAGAACCAATTATGACTCTTTTCTGAGCCTCTATGATATTTGGCAGTTCTTTTGTAACACTCATGCTATTTTACTCCAAGTACCTGTGAGTCTGTATCAGTTGGGATCTTTCAGTTACACGTAACATTGAACTCAAACTGGCTAAGAGAACAAAATATTTAACTGAGAAGTCATGAAGTAGGACAGACTTCCAGCATGGTTAAAGAAGAACTTGAGTTCCAAATATCTGTGACTCTTTAGTTTTTTGACTCTGCTCTCCTCCATGTGTTGGTTTCATCCTCAGAGCTGGCTTCCTTCATGGTGGTAAGGTGGCAGCTGGCAGCCACCATAACTTTCTCCTTCACACATGGCAGACACAGGAATACAATATCCCATAACAACTGAGAAGAGAAATCTTGTGTTTCCTGCTGACTGACCCCATTTCTCAAGAATCCCTTTAACTAAGGAAATATGCATTGATTGCCTGATGCCTGAATCAATAGTAATAGCACTGGAGCTTGGTTTAGACCAGGGGTAGGCACTGCCACAAACTGTAGCACAGAGGGCAAACTGGGCCCACAGCCTGTTTTTGTAAACAAAGTTTTATAGGACAAATGTCTATTTAGGTCTTCGGCTCATTTTTGGATTGGTTTGTTTGTTTTTCTGATATTGAGCTGCATGAGCTGCTTGTAAATTTTGGAGATTAATCCTTTGTCAGTTGCTTCATTTGCAAATATTTTCTCCTATTTTGAGGGTTGTCTTTTCGTCTTGTTTATGGTTTCATTTGCTGTTCAAAAAGCTTTTAAGTTTCATTAGGTCCCATTTGTTTATTTTTGTTTTTATTTCCATTTCTCTAGGACATGGGTCAAAAAGGATCTTGCTGTGATTTATGTCAAAGAGTGTTCTGCCTATGTTTTCCTCTAAGAGTTTTATAGTGTCTGGCCTTACATTTAGGCCTTTAATCCATTTTGAGTTTATTTTTGTGTATGGCATTAGGGAGTGTTCTAATTTCATTCTTTTACATGTAGCTGTCCAGTTTTCCCAGCACCACTTACTGAAGAGGCTGTCTTTTCTCCATTGTATATTCTTGCCTCCTTTATCAAAAATAAGGTGACCATATGTGCGTGGGTTTAGGAATCTTAAAAAAAAAAAAAAATGGTTCTGAAGAACCTAGCGGCAGGACAGGAATAAAGATGCAGACGTAGAGAATGAACTTGAGGACACGGGGAGGGGGAAGGGTAAGCTGGGACGAAGTGAGAGAGTGGCATGGACATATATACACTACCAAATATAAAATAGATAGCTAGTGGGAAGCAGCCGCATAGCACAGGGAGATCAGCTCGGTGCTTTGTGACCACCTAGAGGGGTGGGATAGTGAGGGTGGGAGGGAGACGCAAGAGGGAGGAGATATGGGGATATATGTATATGTATAGCTGATTCACTTTGTTATACAGCAGGAACTAACACACCATTGTAAAGCAATTATACTCCAATAAAGAAGTTAAAAAAAAAGTTTTATAGGAACACAGACACACCCATTTGCTTACTCTTTCCCTGTGGCTGGTACAAGGGCAGAGGTGAGTGGTTGTGACAGAGGCCGTATGGTTCCACAAAGCCTAAAATATTTACATCATGGCCCTTTACAGGAAAACTTTGGTAATCCCTGATGTAGATCATTTTAGACCAATCCTTGAAATTGGTTTTAGGGTCAATACCAAACCATATGGTTGCTACATTATGAAAGAGGGGAGTGTCCCAAAAGGAAAACTATATCATATTAGGGAGAAAAAAGAGAGGATTCCTTGAGGGCACTGACTAAACTTACTCATTTTCATTCGTGCACATGCTTTGAATTGAAGGCAGCTCAATAATTATATGTAGAACTGCTGAGTTGAATTGAATTGCTGCATTCTCTCCTTTTAACTTCCTCTTCCCTTTCCTCCGGGAATGTAGACATTGAATACACCAGAAATTCTCTTGGGTGTAACGCATAGTTTCTCCAGCTTTCTTCCTCCATTATTTTGCTAAAGGAAATTATGGGATGTGACATTGGATTTATAATCACCACCTCTGTTTATGTGCCCAAGTCATCCATAAACCCTAAAAATACTGCAGAAACTCCAGTAAGGGAGAAGGACATCATGTTGTATTTTCTAGAGGGAAATAAGCCTGAAAATTCTGTAATTACATTCAGTAAGATTTTCTCATTTTTTTTCATAAAAATTTTACAAATATGGGTCAAGGTTTAAAAGTGTATTCTTCCTTTTTTGTAGTACTACAGTAAATCCATATTTTCATGGCATGACCAAATTGTGTCTGTAAATTTTAGTTTGGAAGATTTCTTGGGTTGCTAGTGATATAATTATCATTATTTAAAATAATAGAGCAAAAAGTACTTGTAATGGTTTAATATTCATAGCTCTACCATGAATAAATCATACATCTGACTGGAATATTTTTAATATAAATTAGGTAGGTATTCCCAGTTATTTAACTTATTAAAATGCCAATTGTATTATGAAATCAGTTTGTCAAATATCATCCTGTTTGGTTATTAGCAGGTATATTTTAGCTTACTGATCTATCTTTCTCATAAAATACTGATTTTGAAAGGGAAGAGGTTGGAATAAGGACAGAAGATGTAGAGCTGCAAAAATTGCCTACTAATTGCAATGAAAAACAGTATAAATAGTATACAACAGTATTAAAAATATATATGTTATCCTAGGACCCCAAATATTCAATACTGTTTGTGAATATCAAGTTGAAAAATGCAAAGGAAAATACTCTAATTTTCAAAACAAACTGCATAATTTCATGCTGAAAGCAGAAATTGAATAGATGGGAAGTTAATGCCATGACTTACTCTTGAGTTCAGAATCCTGAAATTGTTAAGGATTAAAATACAAGGGATTCAAAGCTGTGCAATTCTGTTTGACATTTGGATTGTCATTTACTATTCCTTTCCCTTTTTCATCCCTCTAAGGAAACAATATTCTCCAACTGCAAATTGGTGAAGGCTACTCTCTCATCTCAATACATGTCTCAAAGGAAATGTCCTGCCTTATAACACTTAATTTCTTGCCTTCTTGTTTGGATTATGCATTGCCCATAATGGATTTCAAAACAACTTTGAAATATTGTGATATTAGAATCTCATTACCTGATATTTACCACTGATTTCCTTCCACCCAAAATATAATTTTATGTCCTTAATTTCTTAGCATAAACAAACCACTTCCAATACTCACATCTACTTGCACACTGTGGAATTGGTTATAACTCAGATTCAATTGTTCTGATTCAATATGGCTCTTTAAGGCTGCCCCCAGAGAGGCAAATATTCTATTTCTTCCTTGCAAAGAGTAGCCCACTGTTGCCTGAAGGCTCTGACTAATTTGTCTGACTTTACGGAGATATGCAGCCTGTAGCACTATAGATTTTATTGGAATATAGAAATTTTTCTTTGGTTTACACATTCAATTTCCTCGGAAAACACCTTTAGACTTCTAAAACCTTTCACCTCCCAGTAATTTTCATGGTTCTAATCCACATTTGTCTGTAGTTTCCAACTTCCCACACATCCACTCAATTTCCCACTCTTTATTATTGAGAATAAAGGTACCAGACAACAGAACTGGGGCTGTTTCACTTATTATATAAAATATCAAAAGCTAGGATACAAATTGTCACTTTTTTTCTTCCTCTGCTGCTTTTTGTTCCCATTCTACCTCACCTGATCTGGTCTTCAAGTAGTCATTCATGGACTAATTTGAAAGGTCCTTCTAAGTTCATCTAGAATTTCCTCATCAAGACTTGCTACCTTCTCACTCCCCTCCACTGTTTACCTCAGTATACACATTTATTTTGTCCTCAGAATGAATAATCAGAATAGATGTGTGTTAATACCACTTTGCAATTTGGATGTCTCTTTGTAGTAATGTTCTGTTCTATCACAGATAAAATAATAGAGTGTATGTATTTTTTAATAATCCCCTTCTCAGATGGATTATTTTAAGACCAAGGCTGTGGTGCATTGTTGTTTAAAACTTCACCCACACAAACCAGGAAAAAGAGAGAGCAATGTCATGGGACTTTCATAATTGAAGTTACACTGAGATGCAGATGAGGGTTTGGATTCTGTGTATGTGTGTGCCTGTCTGTCTGACTATGTGTCTATGTGTCAGTGTGGGCACATCTAAGTGGATTCAAGTGACAAAGAAAGTAGAGGATAAAGGATATATCAATAAAGGATGTATCAATTAAGCATGGAAAGGAGAGGACATATACAATTTAGCCCCACATATATGTTGAATGAGTAATGAATGAAGGAATCAACCAAATAAGATGAAGTGGAATTTATTGCTTACTGCAGTAAAGGCCTGATAATTCTACTAAGAGTCTTGAAAAGAGAGGAGCAAAGTCTGATTTACTAAGATTTTCAAGTCTGTTTTAAAGGCAGGTCTTTCAGTGGGTGTGTGGATGGGGGCAGAGGGGATTGATTAGGATTGAGTAAAGATCTTGGTATAATAGTCTAGGAGTGGTAGAAAGACCAAGGTGAGGATTTTGAGATGAGGGTTCAAAGAGAGTTAGGGAGTTAGTAGTTCACTGATACTTTCTATTGAAGAGTTAATGAATCTTTCAAGAAATTCCTGAATGAGTAATAAAGTTATTTGCAACTTTTATATCTCTGGGAAAGAATCTTCTGGAATAGTAAAGTCATATTGATATAGACAGTAAGAATACTAGATCCTACATTTACAATTTCTGTAATCTGGCAACTTACTTACACTCTTGATTCATTTGCTCTCTGTGTCTCATTTTCCCCATCTGTAAAATGGGAATACTATTTACCTTTCAGTTTGTTTGTGATGACTATATGAGATATTTGTTAAGGTACTAACATAGTACCTGACATAAAACAAGTCTTCAACAAATACTAATTTTCCTTCCTCTTCCCTAGCTTCTCTACTCTGGTTCCAAGAATTCAACCAGTTTTATTTACTTTTTGTATTTTATTTCTTATAAAACTGTAAGCTTGTACCCTTTGGCCACCTTCACTTATTTCCCCCTTCACCACGCCTGGCCCTGGCAACCATCATTCGACTCTCTGTTTCTATGAGTTCAGTTTTTTAGATTCCACATGTAGATGAGATTGTTCAGCATTTGTCTTTCTCTGTCTGACTTATTTTATTTAGCATAATTCCCTCAAGTTTCATCCATGTTGTCATAAGTAGCAGGATTTCCTTCTTTTGGGGCTGAATAATATTCCATTGTGTACATATATATATATATATATACCACATTTCTTTATCTCTCCATCTATTGATAGACACTCAGGTTGTTTCCATGTCTTGTCTATTTAAATAATGCTGCATTGAACATGGAGGTGCAGATATCTCTTCACAATAGTGATTTCATTTCCTTCAAATGTATACCCAGAAGTAGAATTGCTGAACCATATGGTAGTTCTATTTTTAATTTTTTGAGGAACCTCCATACTGTTTTTCATAGTCACTGCACCAATTTACATTCCCACCAACAGTGAATAAGGGTTCCCTTTTGTACCCTTTTGGTTCAGTCAGCTTTTAAATCTAACCCAAGAGTTCCTCTATCCACTTCCCTGCTTCCCAACTAACATTGGGAAGAGCTAACATTAGTTAGGTCTGCTGTAACTAATGACACAACCTTCCCAACTGCTCTTTTACTGGATGTTGGGGGAAATAAGTACATGAGATCTTTTCATTTTAAACTCTTAGTTCTAATCACCTTGGGGGAAATAGACATGAGGAAGTTGTACAAGTTCCAGATAGCTCAGGAAATTCGTGTCATAGTTATTCCCAGATTTATTGAAACACTCAGCTTAGGCCTTCCTTTTATTTATCCTGGCCAGCTCATTTCTCGAAAGTGTTCCAAGGAGATTTTATTCACATATTTTTTTAAAGTTACTGATAACAGCTTAATATGTTACCAGTAGCAGGGGAACGTGCATACCAGCTGAGAGATTGAATATACAAATAAACAGTGACCAGACCATATATGACAATAGAAATCTGACCTACAACCTCTACAGCAACCAGTTCAGGAAGCCAAATTACAAATTCTCTAATAATTCTCTGCCCCAAATTATTAGAATTCTCTAATAATTCTCTGCCCCAACTAATCAGGACTTAGTTAATGACTGCCAGTTTACCTAATTTTTGCCTTTCCCCAAATCAGAACCAATCAAATTACAGCAACCAGTTCAGGAAGCCAAACAACAAATTCTCTAATAATTCTCTGCCCCAAATTATTAGAATTCTCTAATAATTCTCTGCCCCAACTAATCAGGACTTAGTTAATGACTGCCAGTTTACCTAATTTTTGCCTTTCCCCAAATCAGAACCAAAGAAAGCCAAATATGATCCCTAAACCAATCATATGGATGCCACGCTTCTAATTTACCCACGTCCCATGCCAAAAACCTCCCATCAGAGCACACCTAAAGTCCCCCCACCTTTTTTTTAACTATAATGGCTTTCCCAGTCCCCAGCCTGTCTTTGAGTTTCTGCCAGACAAAGTGACTCCCTTGATATAGCAAGCTCTGAATAAATAGCCTCTGCTTGTTCTCATTTAGGGGGTCTTCATTTATTCCTATACAATAAGCCTTCTATAAAATCCAGAGCCCCCAGTTACTTACAAAGAGCCACTGACTAAACAGATCACTCAAGTGTGAACCCCTAGTTCTCTCTTGTCCTTCCATCTTTCATTGACCTGACTGCACTCAACAGGGACAAGCTATATTCCTCCCCACTGGATCTCACCTGAAGTGAGTGATTAACATGCAAGGCTTTCTTCATCATCCCAATCAGCAAAGTTCATGTTGAAGTCCCACTGATGGATGCCCTTGAGATCAAAAACATATCTCCAAGGAGCCGGCCTCAGGCATCAGAGCACAAGTAGGTGGAAATTTAGCTGATGAAATAGAACAGTCCATCCCCTGCTTCTAAAAGTCAGGCCCTAAGTTTTATGACAACACACCTGATTTATGTCCCCATTTTAGTTGGCCAGAGGAACACCCAAGCGCCTTCTTAGGCTTGAATAGATATTTTTATTAGATTAATTCTCAAAGAAATCTTATGACATCAATAGATGAGAAAACTGAAATTTTCAAATACATGAGTGTATCCACAGCCAACTAAAACTTATCTGGATGATTACTAAAGACAAAAACCAGGGGTTCAAGTCCAAATTGTCTGATTCTAAGTCTAATGCTTTTTCTGTTATACCCTAACAAAGTACATAATGTGTTTCCCAAAGAACAATTTCACATGAGAAGCCAAGGTCAAGCTCATAGAAATGTGGACATATTAAGGTAAAGCAGAAGACATACAGATGGCCAACAAACACATGAGAAGATGCTCAACATCACTAATTATTAGAGAAATGCAGATCAAAATTACAATGAGGTATCACCTCACATGGTCAGAATGGCCATCATCAAAAAATCTACAAACAATAAATGCTGGAGAGGGTGCGGAGAAAAGGGAACCCTCATGCATTGTTGGTAGGAATGTAAATTGATAGCGCCACTATGGAGAACATCATGGAGATTCCTTAAAAAACTAAAAATAGAACTACCATATGGACTTCCCTGGTGGCACAGTGGTTAAGAATCTACCTGCCAATGCAGGGGACACAGGTTCAAGCCCTGGTCCAGGAAGATCCCACATGCCACTGAGCAACTAAGCCTGCGAGCCACAACTACTGAGCACACGTGCCACAACTATTGAAGCCTGGGCACCTAGAGCCCGTGCTCCACAACAAAAGAAGCCACCGCAATGAGAAGCCCACACACCACAGTGAAGAGTAGCCCCCGCTCACCACAACTAGAGAAAGCCCACATGCAGCAACAAAGACCTAAAGCAGCCATAAATAAATAAATAAAAATTTTCAAAAAACAAACAAAAAAGAACTACCATATGATCCAGCAATCCCACTACTGGGCATATACCCAGAGAAAGCCATAATTCAAAAAGACACATGCACCCCAATGTTCATTGCAGCACTACTTAAAATAGCCAGGACATGGAAGCAACCTAAATGTCCATCAACAGAGGAATGGATAAAGAAGATGTGGTACATATATACAATGGAATATTACTCAGCCATAAAAAGGAATGAAATTGGGTCATTTTTAGAGACATGGATGGACCTAGAGACTGTCATACAGACTGAAGTAAGTCAGAAAGAGAAAAACAAATATCGTGTATTAACGCATATATGTGGAATCTAAAAAAATTGGTATAGATGATCTTATTTACAAAGCAGAAATAGAGACACAGACATAGAGAACAAATGTATGGATACCAAGGGGGAAAGAGGTGATGGTGGGATGAATTGGGAGGTTGGGATTAACATATATACACTATTGATACTATGTATAAAATAGATAACTAATGAGAAGCTACTGTATAGCACAGGGAACTCTACTCAGTGCTCTGTGGTGACCTAAATGAGAAGGAAATCCAAAAAAGAGGGGATATATGTATACATGTAGCTGATTCACTTTGCTGTACAGTATAAACTAACACAATATTGTAAAGCAACTGTACTCCAAAAAATATATATATGTGAATTTAATTAGTTCTTCCACAGTACTAGATAGAGCAAAGGATCTGTATGATGTTTTACTGCCATCACAGCCCTTACCATATTGTTCTGTAATCACCAGACACTTTTCAGTGTCTCCTTGACGTTAGAGACTATGACATTTTTGGTTTTGTGTCTCAAATTTTAACACAGTTTGTAACACATCACAGATATGTGATGTTTGCTGAATAAATTTAGAATTTTTTGAGTAAGTCTAGAGATTTGAGACCAAGAGCTATATCTGCACTAACTAGCTGTGGAAATTGGTCAGGTCAGTTAACCTACCCAGGACTTGCATTGGATCAGTGTTTTTCAGCCTTTTTTTCATTATTATTTCCCTAAGGAGCTATTTTAGCATATTTTTTTAAAAGCTTTTTTTTAAATATAAATTTATTTTATTTATTTATTTTTGGCTGCATTGGGTCTTCGTTGCCGCACGTGGGCTTTCTCTAGTTGCAGCGAGTGGGGGCTACTCTTCATTGTGGTGCGTGGGCTTCTCACTGTGGTGGCTTCTCTTGTTGCAGAGCACGGGCTCTCGGCACACGGGCTTCAGTAGTTGCAGCACGCAGGCTCAGTAGTTGTGGTTTGTGGGCTCTAGAGCACAGGCTCAGTAGTTGTGGTGCACGGGCTTAGTTGCTCTGCGGCATGTGGGATCTTCCCGGACCAGGGATTGAACCCGTGTCCCCTGCATTGGCAGGCGGATTCTCGACCACTGCTCCACGAGGGAAACCCTTTTGCATATTTTTTAATAGTCACTCTCCCAAGAAATTTTACCACATTTTGAATGTATATTTGTTGATCTAATATATATATATGTATATATACATATATATATCTGTATTTTATACATAAAAAGATTACGATTTTTTTTCCCCTCCAAGAATCAACATCACTCAAAGTAATACATTCCATGGTTGATGTTTATTCCAGCTACAAAATATTGTAATTACATAATTTCCTAAGTTTTACAAATTAGTGCAAATGATGCTTTAGTCTCCAGGGAAGTGCAGAGCTGTGTGAGGCTCATAAGAGGTGACTGATAGTGAAAATTATAGCATCAGGGCAAAGACGAAACTTAGTCTGACTACATATAATCAGACTCCTTCTAGTCTAAACCTGGACACTGCCTTTTGACCAGGGATCAGGGTGCAGGTAGAAATCTTCTTACTGTGTTGCTTTCCATTTTGTGCCATCTGTCTCCCAGAGGCCCATGTGCTTCTAACCTTCACTCAGAAATGATTCACATTAAAGGAGAAACTTCCAATCATGAATCAGGTCCTGGAGTGAGCAAGCCAAAATCTTTAAATGTGAACTTCTCAGCAGGGATTCTAACATGGCATCTTTAATCTGAACATGATGATTTTTTCCCTAAGTATTTATGCACATCTTGGGTAGTAAATTGGCTCAAAATCAAGGAACAAGCATATTCCTGACAATGGACTTAATTGTGCCTGGATTTAAATTGCATTACAAATGAACAAGGATTAAAAGAACAACTTGTCCCCCTCAACAAAACATGCTATTTTGAAGTTATATAGGCTCGTTTTTATATTCTTATGCAATATTACAGTTTTCTGTATCACTTTCTCTCCCTCTGTCTCTTTCTCTCTCTCCCTCTTTTCCCACTCCTCACCCTCAGAATTCTCCGGTATGACTGATGCAAAAATGAAGTCTACAACAAATCCTAACTGTATCATAATAGGTCACAGTGGAACATTAGAGTGATACTGGCTTCAAAAATATTGCCATGGTAACTAGCAAAATCTGGATTTGAATGCAGTGAAAGAAAATGGCTGTCTCTCAACAAACAAAAGAAAATATGTCAGTCCAGAATATACGTAGAGTGATTTTGCCTTAGTAACCTGATTAACAAAGCTCTCTGTAAGGAGTATCATTCAGTGGTAATATCGTCCTTCATTTCTTCTGCATTGAAATGAATGAACAGTGGGACAAAGAAAACAAACTATAGCTGGGTAATAAGCCAATAAATACTCTGGAAAGAAAATGTAGTGTTTGGTGCTGTTTTGCCAGTGCACTGTACTTTGAATGAGTAGATTTCAGTAGGGGTTTAACGTTAAAGATGTACTATTTAAAAACAGAGAAATGTCAAAACCCAGGTTTAGTCCATCTCTGTTAAATCTAGATCACGAAGGTCACAGGTCTCTGCTAAGCATAATTTCAAAGCCTAGCTCTTTTCACCAGGCTTTCCTAAATATTTCAAGTCAAACTGATTCCCAGAAGTTTTCTGCAGAGAATCACTTCATCTCCCACTCAATCAGATGGGCTTTCCACACATTTTGCCCTTTTTTTTTCAAATGTTCAGGTTTTCAGACTTGGTTGTACAGATCATTAAAATACGCTTACCATTAAAAGATCTATGTGCTGTTGCATATTCGATGATATTGTTTTGAAGTTGGAACCATCCTGTTTGAAAACAGCAGTTTCCATAGGAACAGGTTTTCTAACTAGATCTTACAAGGAGAAGTATGTCATAAATAATTGGCAATGCCCTGAGGGAGCTGTTAAACACCCGAAGAAAGGCAAGCAAAGGAAAAGAAGAGAGATGCCAGAGGACAGCCACACAGAGACATTCCACAGGGGAAAAGCAAATGCTGTCTAAATACCCTAGATTCCGATTAAGGCAATAAATTAAACTTTCAGATTCCAAATCAGTACCTGAAACGCAGTGCTGAGTTCATTCTAGTGCAAAGTTAAAAGAAAAGTGGTCATAAATAAAAGACCAGAATCGCATTCGGTATTAATAACTCTCCTATCCAGGACTGAATTAATGGCACTCAGTTCCCCATTACATAAAAGTAATAACATAACTCAAAAAAAAGCATATATTATTGTTCAAAGACTCTCTCTCAAATGCAAAGATTTCTCTGCAGGAAGACCAGCTCAGCTGTAAAGCACGTGGCAGCTGGGATGCAGGAATTAGCCTGGTGGTATGATGGAGAAGTGGAGGGAACAGAGATTTAGGCCCTTTGCTCCAGGCTCTTTCCTTTTTTGCCTAGGATGTTGGTTTTTAACCTTATCTCTTCCTCTCATTTTCCCTCCAAGCCCTCTCCTCCCACTTTAACCTCTAGCTCTAGGTCTGGTTATACCCCTGCTATTTTGTATAGGGAAAGTTGTCTCTTGGGATTTAAATTTAGTTGGAGGGGAACAGTAAGAAAGAACTAAGGCCTGTCTCTGGGAGTCCTATAAAATCAAAAATGTATATTGGAGACCTGGAGCTCCTATGGAAAATGGAAAGCTATTTTCAGACATATTTATTTAATACATGGCCCTGGGACTTCCCTGGTGGCCCAGTGGGTAAGACTCCATGCTCCCAATGCAGGGGGCCTGGGTTTGATCCCTGGTCAGGGAACTAGATCCCGCATGCATGCCACAACTAAAGATCCCTCATGCTGCAACGAGGATCCCACGTGCTGCAACTAAGATCTGGCACAGCCAAAATAAATAATAAATGAATAAATAAATAAATATTTTAAGACATGGCCCTGTAAGGACTCTCTTTACATGGACCATGCCCTGCCTTTAGTTGAAAACTGAAAAGCAAACCAGACCCTGACTCTGCATATAGAGTTTCTCCTTCTCATTCGGGCTCTCACTGGTTCCACAGCCTCTCCAGGGGTAGGCTGCTCACTGGATAAGACAATGGAGCCAACTCACACAAAGTCCCTTTCCTTGGCTCCCCTTGCCACAACTGTGACAGGCTGGCTTTTTGTCACACATAACTCTACCATATATTAGGGGAATTCAACAAGAAAATTATTCAGGAAAATGCAGACCACACATTTACAGACAAGTTTCCAGTCCCTGATTTTAAGAATACCCTGGCATCCCAAATTTGTCAGAAGGTACGTACCCTAGCTTCATGTGGTGGATGTAGCTTCTACCAGAGCCAAGATGCAAAACTCTGAGTCTTAATCCAAGAACTATGCTTACTGTACTGCACGGAAAGGATTAATAAGCCCAAAGATATTGGCAGCAATAGGGCAACTTTTTTCATTTTCTGGCCAGAGAAAGAGCAGGCAAGAATAGTCCTTTGAAATAAACTGCATTGCTTTAATTACAAAGAGGAAGAAGAAAAAAGGTGGAGTAGGAAGAAGAGGAAGGGAAGGAGAACAAATGTGGCAAACTTTTGGTAAAGTGTTTTGTAGAAAGACAGAACTTCCTTAAATTCTCCATAATAAAGTCCAGGATATATAGTGATAAGGATTCTCTTTCAAGGTCTAGATGCTCTCTGACTGCAGACCATGTGGCTGAGAATTCCCCTAATGTACCAGTGTGGATGTGTTCAAAAAAGCAAACAGATAAAACATACACTCATCTCAGAAAGAAGAAACCAGGACAAATCAGGACCAAGATACTGCTTTCAGCCACCTATGATTAAGGATTTCATGAATTCCCAGAAAGAAAAGATTTGAAAATACAATATATGTTAATAAAGAAGATATGATATATATTATTAAAATAATTTTAAATAATAGTGTTAAACTGTATATAGTTTTTATTCTGTTTCATCTGTTTCTTTTGCTGGGCCCAGCCTGGAGCCTGAGGGCCATGGGATCCTCCTAGGGCCTGGAGCCAGCAGGCTGCCAGGGTGAGCCCTGGGCCTGGGTTTGTGGGAGCCTACTGGCAGCCCAATGATGGGAAGCCACCTGGAGCTGTAGGAGCTGCCTGAGGTCACTGGAGCTGACAGACACCAGGTGAGCTAGGGGTCTGGGTTTGTGGGAGCCTGTAGGGAGCTGCCTTAGGCCATGGAAATTCAGCCTGGTGCTGGGGTGGGCTGGCTCTAAGGTCTGTGGTGAAGTTGAGGCTCACTTCACTCTCCTCCTTCACCAGGGGGGTATGTGTCTCTGCAGGGTACTCATGTTTAGAGGATGGATAATGGAGGTATGTGGATCTATTATTCCTACCTTCCTCAATATATCTTTCTTATTTCTGTGCTTCATCCAGGTGCTGTAATACCTCACCTGAATCTTTGGTTCTTATGAAGGTGTTTTTGTGCATATATAGTTGTTCAAATGATTGTTTCTGATGGAGGACAAGCATTAGAAATTCCTATGCCATCATTTTGCTAACATCACTCCTCCTAATTTCAAGACTTTTCAACAGAAATGAAAAATGTGAGGTTTAAAGGCAGAGTACAAAAATGTATCCCTGAAAGTTTATGACTTAATGTAATTTTTAGGTGCAGAGTGGGTAGATACATTTGTGTTTCTTTCAATGTTATTAAAATGGCTTTCCACAATAAATAACATTTTGAAGGAAGTTCTAGTACCAAGTAACTACAAAATCCCTAAGTTTGAAATTCAACAGAAATCAATTAAATACCTAAGAACAGCTATCAGGGACTGTTATAATGACTTCCATTCATAACATAGAAAAAGAAGTTATGAAGAACATGAGTAAAAGTGTAAAAATTAAAATGTGTGCAGAAATTGGAGAAGCACATACAGGTGACATCTATCTTCTCTGCTTAAATACTCTGTGGTCTTTTTACAAAATATATCAGATAATGATGACCTAACTGGTATGTCAGTGGAATGAGACATTTTGAAAAAAAAAAAATGTAATGTGATATAGTTATTAAAAGATGATAGAATCTAAGTTGATTTCAAGGGTTTTTGAAGCTACACTATTGGCAAAAATGATAATTCCATTAATAGACAAGGGAGAATGGAAAGGAAAATTTGCTTGGGGCAACAGAATGATTAAGTCAACCTTAGAAATGTTCCTTCTGAGGTGACAAGAGACTAGAAGTGTGCATTTGGGAGTACCACAGCACAAAAAGAGGACAGAGCTAGAGGCATAACTTTTGAAGTCATCATTAATATAGCTAAGGGTAGGTAAAGATGATTTACACTTTAAGGCAGCATCTTGAAAGCAGAGACTGTACAACAGAATAAATAAAACTGTTTGAGTTTTTAGTTTAAACAAATATTTCTCTTGTAGACAACATAGAGAGAGTTGTGGGTTTTACCCAGTCTGACAATCTGTTATCTTTAAATTGTGTCTTCAATTTTAGTCCATTTTCATTTAATGTTATTATTGATATGATTGGATTTTGATCTATCATTTTGTTTTTGCTTTCTTTGTGTCCAGTTTGGCTTTTGTTCCTCCATTTCTCTTTTCCTGCCTCCTCTGTGGTTAACCAAATATTATTAGTATTTAGTTTTGATTCCTCTATTAGCTTTTTAGCTTTACTTTGTATTTTCTTTCTTTTCCTTTTTTTATGATTGTTCTAGGATTTACAATATTTATCATTTAGTTATCATAATTTGCTTTAATATTGTTTTACTGCATATAAAACATGATACATTTTCAACAGTATGGTTCCATTTACTCCCTGCCTTTATGCTTTTGTCTTATGCTTTACATATATATCTGTAGATTCTACAAATCCCACAACATGGTATAATTTTTGCTCAAAACTGTCATGTGTCTTTTAAGAAATTAAGAAAATAAAGGCAAACATATAGTATTATATATTTATTCACATGATTACCACATATGATACTCTTCATTACTTGCTGTAGTTTGAAGTTTCCACTTGATGTCATTTTCCTTAAGTGTAAAGAACTTATCTTAGCATTTCTTGTAGTGCAGGTCAGCTGGAAATGAATTCTTTATGTTTTACTTACCTGAAAATTTCTTTGGTTGCCTTTATTCTTGAAGAATATTTTTGATGGATATAGCATTTCAGTTGACAGTTTTTCTTTTTTTCTTTCAACACTTTAAAGATATCATCCCACTGAGTCTGACCTTTACTGTTTCTGATGAGAAGTTTGCCATCATTTTGTAAGTAATGGATAATTTTCTCTCTGGCTGCTTTCAAGCTCTTCTCTTCATCTTAGGTTTCTGTTAGTTTACATATTATATTTCTAGGCGTGGTTTTCTTTGTTTTACTTTGATTGGGGTTTGCTGAGCTTCTTGAGTGTCTAATTTTATGCCTTTCACCCTATTGAGGAAAATTTTGGCCATTGTTTCTTTAAATTTTTTCTGCTCCATTATTTATTTCCTCTCTTTCTTGTCCAACTACACATATATTTGACTAATGAATATATCCTATGGGTCACTGAGGATCTGTTTATTATTTTAATCATCTTTCTCTCTCTTCTTCAGATTGGATAAATTCTAGTGATCAATCCTGAAGCTCACTGATGCTTTTCTGTGCAATATAAATTTTTCTTCTCAGATACTGTATTTTAGTTCTAAATTTTTCTCTTTTTTTTTGGAGTTTTTATTCTCTTTTGACATCCCTTAGCTGTACATTCATTATAACCATATTTTCCTTTCGGTCCTTGAATATATATATAATAGTACTTTAAAATCTTTGTAAATTCTTGGATTTAGTTTTGATTGACTATTTTTCTTGACTATGGGTGATATATTCCTATTTCTTCTCAGGTCTAGTAATTTTTATTGTATGCATTAGATTGTGGATAATGGGCTGTAGGTGTCTAAATTATGACTTCATCCTTTAAAGTATGTTGACTTTTGTTCTGGCAAGCAGTCAAATTACTGAAGGGTTATTTTGGTTCTATCAGACTCTATTCTACTATTTGTTGTGGAAGATTTCTTTTGGTTTTGAATTTAGAACTGTGGTGTGTCCTTTACTGTAAGTTGTGACAATTTTCATAAAGTGTAGGCATTCTAAGTTCTGTATCATTGCAAGCTACAGCTGTTTACCATGGTTTCTCCACTCTGACTGGGCTGCAACTCCAATGTCTTCCAGAACCGCATGACCTCTAATATCAGCTGACCTCTTTCACCTCTCAGCTTTCAGCAGTCATATAGGCAGCTCAGTGCTTGGCCAACTATACGTGAGAAACTCCCACACAGACTTCTGGGTTCCCTCTCTGTTCAACTGCCTCTTGTTAGGTATGCTGCCCCACAAATTTCAACTGTTTCAGCAGCTTGGAACCTTGATCTTCTACTTCCTCAGCCCAGAAGTTCAACCCACGCTTTTGCTTGGGCTCCATCTCCCTGCTCTACAATAGCAAAGTATCCTAGGTAGAAATCCAGGGATATCTTTGTTAATCACTGGGCTCATGTGTGCTTACCTTATCCAAAGGATCATAGTCCTACACTGTCTTTTGCTCAATGATTAAAAACAGTTACTTCATATGTTTTGTTCAATTTTATAGTTATTTACTGAAAAGGCAGCAACTTTGTTATTTTTTCTCGTAATAGCTGTCAGCCCTTGACATATCATATATCTGTTAATTTATTTGCTCCTTATGAGTCTTTCCCCATGCCATCTTTTTTTTAATTTCATGCACATATAATTGAGAAAGCTGAAATTTATAAATATCTTTTATGAATCACTAAGAAAAGGCAATCAAATAAACAAATGAGTAAATGTTATGAATAGTCAATTCACAGGGGAAGAAATTCAAATTGCCAATGACCGTGTAGAAAGATGTTCAAATTCATTAGCAACCAGGAAGGAACAAATAAAAAAAAAAAAGACATCATTTCTCTCCTACTAGTTTGATAAGAATTTAAAACTGACAGCATCTAATGTTGAAGCAATTGGATTTCACATACACTGCTCATAGGATCGTCATTATTAACCTCTGCAGAGCAATTTACCAATAATTCTCTATCAAAATACATACTCTGGTAATATTCGTCCACATTTTCACAAAGAGGCCCATACTAGACTATTTATTCAGCACTTTTTAGAAAGAAAAATTGGAAACAATCTAAATGGTAATCAATAGGAAATGGATAACTATATTTTGCATGTTCACAAAGGAATATTATATGGTAATCAATATTCATGAAATAAGATTATTGATATCATCAAGAAAAAGATCTTGAAAAAACGTGGAGAGAAAAAACGTGCATAAATATCTGTACAGTATAATACTATTTACTTAAAGTTTTAAAATAATCCAAACATCCCCATGCCATCTTGATTGAAAGCACTAAGAGCGCTAAGATTTTGATTATTGTTTGATACTCTGAACACTGCATGTAGAGTAGTAACTAACATATATGAGGTTCTCAAAAAAATCATTCATTATTCACAGAATGAGTGAACAAATTCTATAATCTCACTTTATATATTCTTAGCAAAATACTTGCTCAGTAAAATGCCGAGTAGTAGCAGTATCCTTGTAGAGTCTCTTTATGTCATCCATTGTTTGCCACATCCCAAGCTGATCTGTTTATTATAAAATATATCATACTTATGAATATGGATGCATGTATACTAGTGCATACAGTATTTTGTATAGTTACAAAAATAATAATAAAACCAAACCTATTAACCTGCTACCCAAATTATGAAACTACACATTACCATTAACTTTGAGGACCCATGTGTGCCCTTCCCGATTTCATCACCTTTCCCCTCCCCTAAGTAGATTTAACAACAATTCTAATTTTTTGTGTTAATTATTCTTTTGTTTTTCTTCCTAGTTTTGTGCATTATACAAAAATAGTTATATGTATTTTTTTCTGATTTTGAACTGAAATATTTACTGTATGTGGTCTGGGATTTTCTTTTTCTACTAAGTACTATTTTTGAGCTGATCCACGTATCTATGATTTCATTTTCTATAATACACCAACATTTGAATACACTAGAATATAATTACCTATATTACTGCTGATGAACATTTGGGCTGCTCACATTTTTTGCTCTTACAAGACTGCTCAGGATGATCTTACACATGTCTTCAGGTGTATACATGTATAAGTCTTAAAAGGTAGAAGTAGAATTTTTCTAGAAGTAGAATTTTTGAGGTCTTTGGATGGAAATGTTAAAATCTAAAAGATAATTTCAAATAGTTTTCCAAAGAGTCTGTTCCAATATACACTCCAAAATGCAGACTGTGAGAGTTACCATTGCTTGATATACTTATCAATATTTAGTACTGCCAGACTTATAAATTATAGTCATTCTGGTGGGTGAAATGTTATTTCATTATGCTTAATTTGCCTTTTCCTGATTACAAATGAAGTTGAGCATATTTTCATGTTTGTGAGCCACACGTATTCCCCCTGCTGCAAAATGTCTCTATATACCTATTCGTCATTTTTTTCTGTTATCTTGCCTTCCTCTTGTTGATTTGTAGGAACTTTTATATAGTATGGATACTAATAATCTCTTATGATGCTTATCAAATAGCTTCTCCCACTTTGTGACTTTTCTTTTTCTCTTCTTAATGGTTGCTTTTGAAGAATGGAAGTTGTTAAACTGAATGTAATCAAATTTCTCAGTCTTTACTCAGCTCTTTTGCGATGAGAGCTACTGGTGTCTTGCTTTAAAATCCTTCTAAATCCCAAGAGTGTAAGTTCCTTCTTTCATATTTCTGTCTAAAATTTTTATAATTTTACCTTTTGCATTTAAGTCCTTGTTCCAACTGGATTTGGTTTTTCTATATGATAGGAGGTAGAGATCCATTTTCACTTTTCCATATGGATAAACAGTTTTCCCAGCACCATTTATTGAGTAGTCCTTTATTTTCTTCTCTGTTTTGCAACAACACCAACTTCTTTGATTATCAGAGTTCCACATATGAGCATGAGTCCATTTTTAAGCCCAATATTCTGTTCCATTGTTCTATTTGAGCTAATGGATCACCTTTTTAGGGTGCTGCTACAAGCATAGTCCCACTTCTAAAAAAGAAGTCTCTTCTTTTAGTGTCTTCGGCTTTTTTAGATTTTTAGATTTTCTGGCTTTAAACCCAGTTTTATATTCATAAGAAAGAGAATCTAATGGGCCCAAATCAATCAGATACCTACTCTAAGTTCCATCATCTGTGGTAGGATCAGGGTCTATACATAGCATGAATATGGCCACTAGGGGTCTACCTCTACCTCCAGAGAAGGTAAAACTTGTGAGAAAGGGAGCTGGCCCAGTGCTTACTGCTCTAGGAATAGTCAGAAGCATGATACTATAGCCATATGCAAGTATAAAAGAGTTTGACTAAATTCTTTTCAGAAACAGCTCACCAAAGAGCCCCCAAATAATTACGGCAATGAAATATTCTTTGCTTATCAACAAGACAAAGATTTGTTCAAATGATAATTGATAATATTCCAGAGGATGTACTGGAAGGAGCATGCATGTATTCATTGACGGTTGGAACTTAATTCTATACAAATTTTCTAGATGGCAATTTAACAGTATCTGTCAACACTTTAAAAAGTTATATACTGTATAATTGAAAATTTCTAAGACATTATCATATGAGAATAAGCATAGATTTATGAAAAGATATCTTAGGTCAAGTTCTTCATAAGTAGATAACAAAACAAGGATTTATTGCAAGTGATTTATTAAGTAAGTGCACCCAAGGGAAAGTGGTCAGCAAGTGAAAGAAGCAGGAGCAGGAAAAGAGAGGAAGCAAAGCAAGGGTGCAATTGCAGGTAAAGCTTCAGGCAAGCTGCAGCTAATCCCTCAGGGAAACTCTGGAGTTGACGTCACATCTCAGAGTTGTCCCACTAAAATTCCTGTGCAGTCATATCCAGACACCTGCCAGTTCAAGCACTGAATTTTTCAGGCACTTATGATGTTGTTACAACAAGTTATTATTATTATTATTCAGAGTTAATTATAATAGCAAAACAAAATTAAACCTAAACAACTTATTTCACAGTAAAAAGTGATAAAATGATAAAAATAACACATGATCATTAAATACTTAATTCTTAAAGATTATTTAATAAAATGTCAAATGCTTATAATACATTTTTAGACATCATAATATAAAACTAGATATATTTAGTTTGAGACAAATTATATTATAGATAGATAGACAGATAGATTTAGTAAGATTAAAAGATAGGAATAGATATGTACAAATAGGTATATTTTCTACCCTATACTCTGTATTTTCATAATTATTTACTGTTATAAGTACATATTACATTTTTGGAGAAAGAAGAGATGGAGTGAAAGCAAGTGAGAAAGCAAGAGAAGGAGGGAAAGATAGATCTACATTAACATGAATGAATGAATGTAAATATGTAAATTGTATCAAGCTCAGTGCCAAGTCCCTCTTAGGCTACTGTCAACTGGAAACTATTTGGGAAGTGCTTCTCCCACCTCACCCCCATTTTGTCCAGCCAGCCTCTAGGTACTTGTTCCCTGTATCACGGGACAATGCTTATACTGTAGCCTTTGACTTAGGTGCCCTGATGATTCCTAATGCTGTGGCCATGAGTGTGTGTGTGTTTAAGTCTACATGCCTTCATTTCCACAGGATAACTCAACCAAATTTTTTTGTGTGGTACAATGGAAATTGTGAGTGAGAACTGTTGCCATAGGTGATGCTGGAGAAAACTGGACAAAAGTTAGAAAGCCCTGAGTGAGCTACAGGGAGAAGAACTGAGCTGCTTCAGGGAACTGTTGGCCATAGGAAGGGCATTTAAGTTGCCATCGCACATGGATGGGTGTTTCACAGCTGCTGGTGCACATCTCCCAAGGAGAAACACTGGGGAGGCCACTGGGACAGCACCACGCATGAGCCAGTGCCCACCCCTATGGTCAGGACATGGTTTTCAAAAGGCCATATATTTGCCCCTTCCAATCCAAATTATTTCAAGTAAAAGCATTTCCAAACCCATTCTGAACAATCAAAATCCTAAAATTAATCTGTTTCAAAAACTTCCTCTAACTGAAAAATACCCTGTCACATTTGGATGTCTCAGAATCGGCCAAATGAATTTTTGTGTAACTTCACAATATGTGGCTGAAATTGAGATGAAGCATGAGAATTCAGCGAATGGGAGTTTAAAAAAATATATGACGAAGGGAAAATAGGAGTTTTAAATGGAAATGCCTTTTTCAACCTTAAATATAGGATTGGCACTTTCACATTACTGTACAATCCATTTAACATCCGTGGGTAACATAAAAGAACTTTATTATCTGTGGCTTATATCTATTTCAAACTGCAGTTTTCTGATCTCTTTTTGAAAAATGAATTCTAGATTGTACCAGAATATGTAATAACATATACATATATACAAGACCACATCACATCACTTACATTAGGATGTATTTTACTATATTAATAGTCCTTCAGGAAAGCAGCATCTTAAAGTTCATGTGAAATTATAAGTTAGCATGAAATATCACATTTTTATTTTATTGACTACCAAAAATTAATATTATTTATTTTAAAGTTATTTAAGGATTATTATCCTAACAATGTGTAGTGAGAGCATTATCCTAGCTATTGGTTAGAGATTTGATTTGAAAGATTAATTTCTACTCTTTATCAGTTATCAGTTTTCTAGGACTGCCACAATAAAATACCACAGACCGGGAGGCATAAACAACAGAAATGTATTTCACAATTCTGGAGGCTAGAAGTCTGAGATCAAGGTGTCATCAGGGTTGATTTTTTCTAAGGCCTCTCTCCCTGGCTTGAAGATGGCTGTCTTCTCCCTGTGTCTTCACATGGTCTTCCCTCTATACTTGTCTGTATCCGAATTTCCTCTTCCTATAAGGATACTAGTCATATTGGATTAGGGTTCCCTCTAATGACATCATTTTAATTACCTATTTAAAGACTCTGTTTTCAAATACAGTGAACATTCTGGAGTACTGGGATTAGGACCTCAACATACAATTTGGGGAGGGAAAAGACACAATTCAATTCAGTCTATACAATCACCTACTAGCACATGACATTTCTCAAGGAAAAGTAAGTAGATCCTGTTCCTGACTTGCAGTAGTTGACAACAGAAGGTTTAAACCATAGGGCCCTACTTGATTAACAGGACAGAACCAGAGAGATGCTTCTGTAAAGTCATAAGAAAACCAAACACTCCACCCATCTATCTGCCTATGTCTTTCAACCAGCATCCAGTACCCCACCTCTGAAGAAGGGCACACCTTTGCAATAGAGCAGGCGGAGTATGTGGGAGGCATGGTTTTGGCCCATGGAACTAATACAGACTGCACAGAGATCGAAATGAAGACACTGGTTTCATCAGCTGCCCCTAACCACCACTAGTAACCAAGTTAAGTAATAGTTACTAGGGGGAAAATTTTACAAATAAATGTTACCTTGTCTCTCTAAGGCAGTTGAAACCCCAAGCAAGGTTAAAGTTTCTGCAAGTTTACTGCGTTTTTATCCAAAAAAATATCTGTTTTAAATTTTTTTGCTTTTAATTTTTATACAATATTCTCCTTCTGTGAAATAGATTTTATTCTTCTTTCATGTTCTCAAATTCTACTTATCTTCTAAGACCTAACTCCAATCCCATCTCTGGCGAAATTTCTTCAAATATTTTAGCTTGGATTTCTCTCTCTTCAGCTCTTCACTTACAGGCAGTGCTACATAATTTATTCCTGAATGGTTTTTGTTTAATTAATACCTTAGTAGTTGTCTTGCTCCCAACCAGACAATAAAATTAAAGAGGGAAAAGGTTAGAGTTTCTAGTCCTCTATCTACAGAAACCATTACAGTGGAGAGAATATTGCAGTTTGAATATATACACATTGAATAGGAGACAGGAATGTATCCATCACTACCACTGTACACAGGATACTATCTTATTTGGTTTCTATTCTATAAACAATAATTTATAGTCTGGTGGGATAAAGAGCCAATGAAATGAGCAATTACGATGTGTTTGATAATACTTTTAGGGTGAAGCATGGACATTATCACAGAGAAAATATGGAACGACTGATGGGTTTTATCCATGAGACAGATGTAATTAGGTCACATATTTAAAAACCACTGTGGGCATTGGTGGAGATGGAGAAGCTACAGCAATAGGCCACGCTAGAATTTTTGGTGGCCTGGACTTGGCTAACGGCCGTGGGAATGGAAAGAGGCAAAGAAATTAGATAAACATTCAAGATGTATAATCAACAGGCACAGCCCTGGACATAAGAACAGGAATCTTAAACAGCATGCAGTTTTTAAGCTTGAACAGCTGAGTGGAGGAACATAACATTTATGAAAAAACAAAAAGAATAGATATGGGGAGGAAGATGATGACTTCATGACCTCATGATCCTGTTGAGCCTGAACTATTGAATGTCCAAGTAGAAATGCTGAGAAAAAAGACAATCCAAATCTCAAGAGGGAAATTTTGGATGGAGATAAAGATTTGGAAATACCTGCATACAGATATTAACTGTAACTAAAATCATGGAAGTGAATAGACTTGCCCCAATAGAGAGGACATAGTGAAAAGAGAAAAAACCTAGAAACCCAAGAAGATCAAAATTAAAAATTTGAATAGAATAGGGTTTCTCAAAGTCGACTGAAATGAGCGACCATAGACACAAGGAAAATCAGTGAAGTAGGGCATTTGGGAAGACGTAAGAGAGAGTTTAAAGAAGTAGATAGTGGCATATAACGTTAAACGCTCCCAAATGACCAAACAAGAACAGAGCTGAAATATATGTGTTTAATTTATAAATAAAGGTCATTGGTGACTCTCTTAGTCAGTTTAGGCTATCATAACAAACTATCAAAGGCAGACACAACAAACATTTATTTCTCACAGTTCTGGAGTCTGGGAAGGTTGGATTCTGGTGTGGGCCCTCTTCCCGGTTTGCAGATGGCCATCTTCTTACTTCTTCATATGGAGAACAGCAGAGAGAGGGAAGCAAACTCTCTTGTGCCTTTTCTTACAAGGGTACTAATCCCATTCATGAGGGCTCCACTCTCATGACCTAAATACCTCCCAGCGGTCCTACCTCCTAATGCCATAACATTGAGGGTTAGGATTTCAATATATGAAGTTGGGGGGAACCACAAGAATTCAGTCTATAACAGTGACCTAAACGACTGTGATGATGTAGGGAAAGCAGAGCTAAACCACACTGGAGGAGTGAAGGTAAGAAAGCAGACACTCAAGTGGAGATGATTTTCAACTGATGTATCCATACCTTTTCTAGAGTCTATGTTGTAGACTCTAATCCAGAGTTAGTTGTTTCTCTAAGACAGCATAAACCCCAATCTAAGGTTAAAATTCATGCAGATCTACTATTATTTTTATTTAGCAAAAAGTGGTTACAAACATACTTTAAAAATCTTTAGAATGGATTACAAAAACCTCTTTGATTTGTCCCTTATGAGGCTGAATTCCTTCATGTTCAATTATTCTCCCCAGTATCTCATCGTATTTCCATTCATTTGCCCGAAAGTACCAGAGTCTTTCATGCTTCCATGTTTTTATACACAGTGCTTTCTTCTGTATATACTTCATTGCCCTTCATACCTTCTCCACTTGGCAAACTCCTCCACATCCTTTTATGATCTATTCAGGTCACCTTCTCTGCAAAGCCTCCCTTGACATTGTTCTCCTCCAGTGTAGGAGAGATGCCTCTAATATTCACACTATGCTTTATATCTGTCTCTTTTATGGCAACCATAGAGTCCAAATCTGAATACCCTGAGGATTTTCTTAAATGACCTCACTACATTGTCTTTCAATGGAGACAAATTTCTCAGAAAATCATAGTTAGTTAGCAAAGCCTTATTTCATTATAATTCTCATAGTATCTATGTGAGATAAAAACCACTGGGATCCTACATTTTCCACCAAAGAGTGGTCTCAAAAAGGCATTTTATATTACAATATCTAAAAACAATTTTTAGGTTATTGCTGATATTAAGCAGAGAAGACTTATAATGCCATCAGTATTTGAAATGAACTGTAGAACTCACTTCCTTAAGAGAAATAGTTCTCTATGTCAGTTTAATCAACTGCTTTGATTTTTTCCCCATGTCTCAAAAATGCTATCAGCTTTCTGCAAGTAGTGAGTGTGTTAGCCCCAGATGAATTTTAGAAGCATTATGAGCTAGCATGTTGGAAATGGAGTTCAGGGAAAAGAAGCCCTATAGGAAAGAAGGATTTGGAACACAATAAAGAATGATTTCTCTGTTATTCAAAGAAAGAAACAACTCTAATGGTGATGCTGTAATGTTGCAAGAGATTAAAAATAATAATCATCTCCCAAACTATCAGCTTTCGTTGAATGGATAATAAAAGTAAAAATAAATAAGATAAATTATACAATCTCCAAATTCTGTGAAATGAAGTACTGAAGAACTAAAATGAGAGGGTATAAGATAAAAAAATATTGTTAATAAATATGCATAAAAGTGAAACTGTCCGGAATAAATTACAGATACTAGTCAGATATCAGAATTACAGAGAGAATTATGTAAAATATAACAGCTCTGGAGGAGAACAATATTATCAAGTTTGTTAAAAACCTATTCAAACCTATTTTGCAGCTCGTTATGGAGTTGAAAAAAACAATTAAACATGTAAAACTGTCTCAAATTCAGTGTTCAAAGCATTAAGCCTAGGAGTACTTATATTCCTTTTTTTAAAAAATAAATCAAACACAGAACTGTAGATTCAGAGAGTAAGAAGCCGAATAGAATAAATAATTCATCAGATTTAGCTAATAATTTTTCTATTTTATCTCTGAACTGAATCCCTGCTCAGGCCTGGATGCATATTGCTTCAGAGATTATGAGAAAGGAAATCTAGTTAGTAATATGGAATTGGACCAAACGTAGACTATGATGTCAAAAGGAGTTTTTCTTCAGAATCAATAGGTGATGAAAGACATAAAAATCATCCAGAGATTTATTTGATTGAAACCACATGCTTCCTTACCAAGGCAGGTTTACAGTAAAACTAGTCAAATTTTATACGGTCAGTGCTCAGAGCATGCCTTTTTCACCACAGAAGTAATTACCTTTCAGTTTCCAAAACATAGCATGTTTATACTATTTCTTAAAATTATGAATTGGTGATACATTCACATTGTTCACTATGAAAACTATATTAGTGAAAATTCTTCCTACCATGGCTGTCTCTCACCAAGGTACAACTTTTATGAGTATCCTGTATATCCTCTCAGAGTTTCAAATAAAAGTATCCTTTCAGAGTTATCAGATATACTACCAAATGTAAAATAGATAGTTAGTGGGAGGCAGCCGCATAGCACAGGGAGATCAGCTCAGTGCTTTGTGACCACCTAGAGGGTGGGATAGGGAGGGTGGGAGGGAGACACAAGAGGGAGGAGATATGGGGATATATGTATATGTGTAGCTGATTCACTCTGTTATAAAGCAGAAACTAACACACCATTGTAAAGCAATTATACTCCATTAAGATGTTAAATTTTAATTAATTAAATTAAATGCTATTCCATAAAATGTAAAAAAAAAAAGTGAATATGAATATACAGTCTTGTTTTTTCTGCCTTTTACAAACCAAAAATTATAACTTTTTCAGTTCTTCACCTTGCTTTCATCAATAAACACATATCGTGATAATCTTTTCATACCAACAGCATTTACATATATATGTGAATAAGTCTGGGGAAAAAATTAGTCTCTTATGAGTCTTCTAATTTCCACTGTTCCTCAGAATACTTCTCCTTTATTTCCTGTGTTTTATATTTGTGCTTTTTCTTATTCTTGATAAAGTTAGATTGTGGTTTATCTGTTTTATGATTTATTGAAATAACACCAATAAGCATACATGTTGTATATACGTATGTATACATACATACATATATGTATATACATATGTCTGTAAGGGTGTGTGTTGTGTGTATACATGATTTTGATGGGAATTAAACTATAAATTAATTTGGAAAACTGACTTCTTTATAATTTCAATCTTCTCATCCAAGAACAAAGACCTGATCCTTAATTTGCCAAATCTTCTGTTTTGTCACTTAGTAAAGTTTTTATTTTTTTTTATATTTGTTCCTCACTTTTCTTATTTAAAATTTTAAGTTTTTTTGGAGACTTTGACTAGAAGTCTAAAAGTTGAATGAATTTTTTAATATTTAGAATGACTCAAAACATCATTTCTTTTTCTTTTCCTTTCTTTGTTTTTGCAAAACTCAGCTGTTAAGTGAAAATGTTTTGGAGTCTACCAGGTTGTCTTTAGAGCCATATTTCACCATTTCCTAGCTGTATCCCTTGGGGCAAGTTATTTAACCTCTGTGGGCTTCATTTTCCTCATCTGTAACATAAGAATGCTTATAATAATAGTACCTATATCATACTTAACTGAGTAATAGATATAATGGGCTAGTAATATTACCTGGTATAATATGCACATGAAAATGCTGCTGCTACTGTTGATGCATTAGAACAGTAAGTTGACTTGATAACCCTGGCAAGGGATAGGCAAGGGAGGTGAGTGTATGTTTGCGTGTGTTTCAATAAACAACTGCTTAAGCAAATTTTATTTACTTCCTTTTAATTGTCTTAAATCTTGCTTATTATGATCAGTTATCCTGTTGCTCAGGCCAAAGATGAAGAATGCATCCCTGATTTATCTTTCTCACATACCTCACAACTCACCAGCAAGTCCTGTGGTTCCTCCTTTAAAATGTAACCCAATTCAGACCTCTGTGCACCATCCCCACTGCTAACGCCATGTTCCAAACCATCATCTCTGCCATGGTCTGTTTCAACAAGTCTTCCTGCTTCATCTCTTGCCCTTTTAGAATCTGTTCATATAGCAGTCAAATGGTCTCCTTAAACTTAAATTAGATATCATCATTCCTCACCGAAAACTTTCTAATGGCTTTCCATCAAGTGAAACCCATATTATTTACCATGGCTTAAAGTACCCCTATGATCTGACTTCTGCCTCTATCTCCAACACAGCCAGCCATTCACTTCCTCCTCAATCCTACTCAGCCACATTGGCTTTCCTGCTGTTTCTTGAACAGTCTTGCTAATTCCTGCTACAAAACTTTGAACTTGCTGCTTCTTTTATCTTGAAATCTATCCCTTTGGATACAATATATAGACAGTTTCCTCACTATTTTCAGATTTTGGCTTAAATGTAAGGTTGCAGATTAGAAAATAAAACTGCAAGATTCCCAGTTAAATTTGAGTTTCAGATAAACAATGAATTTTATACTCTAATTATGTCCCAAGTATTGCATGGGACATACTTATACTAAAATATTATTTGCCATTTATCTGAAGTTCAAATGTAATTGGTCATCCTGTATTTGATCTGCCAACCTTACTATTAGCTCTTCAGAGAGGCCCTCCTGGTACTCTCTGTCAAATAGACCCTTTTCTTCTTCCGTTGCTCTCTAATTTCCTACCCTACCTTGTTTTTCTTCATAACACTTATCACTCCCTGAAATATTACTTAATTGTAATATGTTTAGTTGTAATGTTTATGGAAAAATCTTTCTATCTAAAAATGTAGAATTTCATAAGGACAAAATATTTCTCTTTTATTAAACCCTATTCCCAATGCCCAGCATTTAATTGATGCTAAAATATATGTATTGAATGGTTGAATGAAAGGCACACAGTTATGTTTTAAAATGAACATAACCTGTTTCTTCCTTACATTTTTTTAACTTTATTTTTTGGTCACACCGCATGTGGGATCTTAGTTCTCCGACCAGGGATCGAACCCGTGCCCCTGCATTGGAAGCTCGGAGTCTTAACCACTGGACTGCCAGGGAAGTCCCTGTTTCTT
The DNA here is from genome assembly GCF_028021215.1 of Eschrichtius robustus. Taxonomy (NCBI): domain Eukaryota; kingdom Metazoa; phylum Chordata; class Mammalia; order Artiodactyla; family Eschrichtiidae; genus Eschrichtius; species Eschrichtius robustus. The sequence goes on from NC_090838.1 coordinate 29,168,163, forward strand.
ACATTTTTTAAAAATACAGAATATCCTAGAGGACTACAAAGCTACTTCCATCATACTGTCTCAGACAATTTAAAAATAGATGAGACTCTTCTGTTTCTCAAGATACCTTCTCAAACAGATCACAACAAGAGGTTATTTTTTCCACTATATGTTATCCTTATGCAACATTCAGGCTCAGTCAAGACTCTTAGATGATTAAAAAAATTAAAATTTAAATCAGAACATTAATTTATGGCTATAAAAATTAGAGCTCAACATACTAATCTTACACATAGAAAAACTGAGTCTCAGAAATATAAAATAATTTTCCCAAAGCCATGAAATTAACGTAAGTTAACATATTTGTTTGTATAGTTTACTACCTATTTTCTCCCCACTAGGTTATAAGCTTCCTGAAAACAGAAACTTTATTTGGTTGACTGATTGCTTACATTCCTTGAAGAGTGCTTGACATATAGTAGGTACTCAATTAATATTGGTGGTTGTATGATGAGTCAATGAACTAAAATCTAGCTCTTGTGACTAGATCAGCCAAGTGATCTCCCCATAAGATATGGCAAACTGTTTTATTTAACCAGATGGACATTGACTGAATTACATCAATTCTTCCATTTTAAAAAACTAAAGAAAAATTCATTTACCATATTATAAAGAAACACCAAATTGTCAACATTTAATTAAGTTATAATATCCATGTATAAAAAGAGAACCCTGCCTTTAGAAAGTGTTAATTGACTCAAACTTCACAGAATGATACATGAGAAACTTAAAGCTTTAAATTTTCTTTAATTTGTCCAAGAGTACATTTACAAGATAGAACACTCTAAATTATCCCTACTAATGAGAGTCGTTGGAATATATCAAATAATAACTGTCTTTCATGGATTTCAATGGTTGTAAAACTTGTTCTCACTGTTCTGTTAAAAGAACAACTACATTCCAAAAGGATTTGGTGATAGAAGAGGATTTAATGAAAGAAAAACAGAAACAATATTATTACCTTCAAAGATAAGCCCTGTGTCCAGAAGTATAAGTCAGAGGATTTCTGAGTGGACTGTAGTCTTATGAGTCACAGAGGGAGAATGTGGTATACCTAAATGCTTATAGGACCTGAAGGATAAATGAATAAAACAAGATAGCATTAGAATACATGTCCTATCTGTAATGTGCAACGTCTACTCACCAGGAAAAAATCATGGCCCCAGTATTGCCAGATCTTTCAATTTTTCAAAAGAAGCCAAAATTACTGATTTTTTAATAATGTGAAATATGTTGTTTTATAAATATCATACAAGCCAAACAAAATTGAGGGTCAGACTCAATATGTATGTCAGAGATAAAATAAACCAACAGAAGAAAGAAGTTGGAAGTCATGAATAATATAAAAAGGAAAATAATCACTTTAAAAATCTAATTAACATAAGTGGAAAGATAAGTATTACGTCCATAAAAAAGAACAAGATGCTATTAAAAACTTTTTAAACATGAAAGAGCTTTTGAAATGAAAAATATTCAAAAAAATGCAAAATTAATCATATGGGAAAAATTAAATGAATGGAGGATAAGGTCAAAATAATCTTTCAGACATTATAATAAAAAGGCAATAGGAAAAAAGATAAAAGAATTAGAAGATTATTCAAAGATGTCTTTCTTCCATATTACTAGAGTTTCAGAAAAAGACAAAAGTGAAAATGGAACAGAAGATATTATCAAATAAATAATACAGGATAATTTCCCAAAAGTGTTGGAAATGGGTTTCCAGTTTGAAAGGACCATCAAATGCCCAAGAGAATAAATTCTAAAAGATCTACATATCAATGTAAAATTTTAGAAGACAAGGAATAAAGAGAAGATCCTTAGATCTTCAAAAGAACTTCAGTCGCCCTTCATAGAATTACAGGGCATAAACAGTGAAACAGATATCAGAATGATATCAGGTTTTTCAACTATAATCCTAGATCCTAAAATGCCTTCAATGCCTTCAAAATTCTGAGGAAAACTGATTTTCAGCCTATAATTCTAAACCAAGTCAAAATATCATGGTGGTAAAATAGTCATTTTCACACAAGCAAAGATTTAAAAATTCACTTTCCATGCTATTTTAAGAAAGAAGAATATATGTGATCCAAGAAACAGGAGATCCAACAAGAAGAAAGCAAGTAGAAATTCCAAGACAACAAGTGTCCTGGAGAGCAAATCAGTTCAGACTGGAGCAGAAGAAGAAAGGTTATGGGAGAAGGAGGTCTGAGGTACAGATGTGAGGAATGAAAAGAGTTTAGGTTTTACTAGAGTAGGGGTTTTGTTTTGCTAGACAACTAAGTTATCAAGAGAGAGACAGAGACAGAGAAGAGTTGAGGTTCGGGGGTTATTTATAAGGAAGTTTTGATAATTATGAATCATAGAATCTTCAAAGGCAGAATAGAAGTGAAGACCAGAAGTTGTCATACAAAGAAAATTTTTAAATTTTGTATCTAGAATCCTCAACAACTCTCATAAATTCCAGATTGATTCTCTATTACCCTATTAGCATCTCTACGTGGGTACCCTGTGGGTACCTTAGGCAACACTTCCAAGAAAGGAAATATGTTTACAGTCCAGAATCCTGGAAGTTATGATTCTTATCCTCCAACCAAAACATACTAAATATTTCCAAAGTATATTATTTCTCCCTTATCTTCCCAGATATTGCCATAGTTGAGGTTTTCATCAATTCTCTACTGAACTCTTATAATAGCCTCCCACCTTTTCCCCCTGCTCCTAATTTCTCAATCCTTCACTATAGCGCTACATTGATTTTATTATTCTCCAACAAAAATCCTTTAATAGTTTTTTTGTTCCCATAGAATAATGTTCATCATATCTGGCAAAGTATTTAAACAGAATTTCAATCTATTTTTGAAGCTTCATTTCCAGTTGTTCTAATCACCCTAAAAGGTTTGACATTACCTAATATACTCTTTCTCAGCTCCATATCTAACTAAAATACCCCAAATGTGAAAAGGATTGAGAAAATGATTTGGAAAATTATTTATTCATTCTTAGCTAAAAAGAGCCTATTCTTATAATTCACGTATTAAATAATTGAAATAATGGTTATTTGACCAGTGTCAGCACACGTATTCCTCACAGCAACTATGGATTTTGGCATTATTACTGTCATTTTACAGACAAAGAAAATTATTCTCATGAAAGTTAATCGGTTTGATCAAGACAGTAAAGCAATTAATGATACAGAACCCATGTTATCCAAAACTCCACGTGAATTAAAAGCCCATGTTTCACAGGTGTCATAATCTTGTATATGGAAAATACTAAGGAATTCACTAACAAATGAATTCAGGAAAGTTGCAGGATAAATCAAAATACAAAAATCAATTGTATTTCTATACACTCATAATAAACAATCCAAAAATGAAATTCAGAAAACACTTCTATTTTCAACAACATCAAAAAGAATAAAATATTCAGGAATAAATTTAACAGAAAGAGTGCCAAATTTATTCACTGGATATAAAAAACATTATTGAAATTGATTAAAGAAGATCTAGATGAATGGAAAAGCTTGTCCATGTTCATGAAAAGACAGTAATATTAAGAGGACAATACTCCTCAAATTTATCTACAGATTCAGTGCAATCCCTACCAAAATCCTGACTGCCTTTTTTGCAGAAATTGAAAAGATGATACTAAAATTCATATGGAAAAGCAAATGACTCAGAATAGCCAAAACAATTTTGAAAAAAAAAAACACCTCACTCTTCAAGTTTTCAAAACTTACTATAAAGTAATATCAGGACAGTATAATACCAGTATAAGTTTAGACACAGATCAATAGAATGGAATTGAGTATTCAGATAAATCCTCCTTTATTTATGACCAATTGATTTTCAGTAAGGATGCCAAGACAATTCAATCAGGAAATAATAGTGTTCTGAATAAATGGTGCTGGTACACTGCCACATGCAAAAGAATGAATAACTCTTACCTCATACATGTACAAAAATTAACTCAAAATTGATCAAAGACCTAAGTGTAAGAGCTAAAACTATAAAACACTTAGAAGAAAACATAAGCAAAATCATCATGGCCTTGGATTAGACAATGGTTTCTTAGATATGACACCAAAGGCACAAGCAACAAAACAAAAATAAATTAGACTTTATCAAACTTTAAAAATTTTGTGAGTTGAAAGACACTATTGAAAAAGTAAAAAGACAATCCACAGAATCAGAGAGAATATTTGCAAATCATATATCTGCTTAGCAATGTGTATTCAAAATATACAAAAAACTCTTACAACTCAATAATAAAAAAAACATTTTATAACCCAATTTAAAATTTAGCAAAGAATTTGAATATTTTCCAAAGAATATTTACAAATGGCCAATAAATACATGAAAAGATGCTCAATATGATTAGTCATTTAAAAAATGCAACTCAAAACCACAATGAGATATCACTTCACATCTGCTAGGATGGCTGTAAAAAAAAAAAAAAAAAGAAATAATAAGTGTCCATAGGATGTGGAGAAATTGGAACCCTCATACATTTCTGGTGGGAATGTAAAATGATAGGGCTACTTGGAAAAACAGTTTGGCAATTCCTCAGAAAGTTAAACATAGCGTTACCATATGGCCCAGCATTTCCATTCCTAGGTGTATACCCAAGAGAATCAAAAACATATATCTTCACAAAAACTTGTACACAATGTTCATAACAACATTATTCATAATGGTCAAAGGCAGAAATAACCCAAATGTCTATCAATAGGAGAATGGATACACAAAATGTGGTATATCCACATACTTGAATATTATTTGCCAATTGAAGCAAATGAAATACTGATAATCCTACAACATGGATGACTCTTGAAAACATTATGCTAAGTGAAAGAGGCCATACAAAAAAAGGCCACATATTGTACAATTCCATTTATATGAACTGTCCGAATAGCAAATCCATGGAGACAAAAAGTAGATTAGTGGTTGTCAGAGGTTTTCAAGGTGGGGATGAGGAATGGGGAGTGATTTGCAATATATTAATATATTAATATAAAATATATAAAATATAATACATTAATATAAATGGTTCTTTTGGGGATGATAAAAATGATAAATGATAAAAACCTTACCATTATCTGGAAATTAGATAATGGTAATGGTTTTACAAATTTGAGAATATACTAAAAACAAGTAAATTTTACACTTTAATAAAGTGAATTATATGGTGTATGAATTATATCTCAGTCGGAAAGGAAATGATTCACTTGGTTCAGGGGATGAAAATCATCTTTGCTTTACCAGATGAGCCCAAAATTTAAAACTGCAAACTTTGTTGAGCCCAAAAACTGCAACTTTGTTGGAGATTACTAAAGGGGTATGAATCTGGGAAAGAAAATATTTTTTAACATCTGACTTCAACCAAAACAAAAAAAAATTGGCCTCTATTCAAAGTTCAGAGGTGCACAAAGCACATCCATGAGAGAATGGAGCACTCGGAAACAAGGCAGGTGTTTTGCATGGTTGGAGTATAGGATACAAATGTGTTGGGGGGGGGGGGCAATACTTGAGGAAAGACATGGAAGTGAGTGAATGGTCTTTCATGAAAGGACAAGGAATTTAGTTGTTTTTTTTAACATAGACCAAGTAGTTCCAAAAACTAGCATTACTTAAGAATCACAGGAGAATTATGGTTTTCTCCGGGTATATGCCTAGGAGTGGGATTGCTGGGTCATATGGTAGCTCTATTTTTAGTTTCCTAAGTAACCTCCATACTGTTCTCCATAGTGGCTGTACCAATTTACATTCCCACCAACAGTGTAGGAGGGTTCCATTTTCTCCTCATCCTCTCCAGCACTTATTGTTTGTAAATTTTTTAATGATGGCCATTATAACTTGTGTGAGGTGATACCTCATTGTAGTTTTGATTTGCACTTCTCTAATAATTAGTGATGCTGAGCATATTTCATGAGCTTTTTGGCCATCTGTATGTCTTCTTTAGAGAAATGTCTATTTAGATCTTCTGCCCATTTTTTGATTGGGTCGTTTGTTTTTTGATATTGAGCTGCATGAGCAGTTTGTATATTCTGGAGATTAATCCCTTGTCCATTGTTTCATTTGCAAATATTCTCTCCCATTCTGAGGGTTGTCTTTTTGTTTTGTTTACAGTTTCCTTTGCTGTGCAAAAGCTTTTAAGTTTAATTAGATCCCATTTGTTTTTTTGTTTTTATTTTCATTACTCTAGGAGGTGGATCAAGAAAGACCTTGCTGCGATTTATGCCAAAGAGTGTTCGAAAAGATACATACACCCCAATGTTCATTGCAGCACTATTTACAATAGCCAGGATATGGAAGCAACCTAAATGTCCATAACAGAGGAATGGATAAAGAAGATGTGGTACATATATACAATGGAGTATTACTCAGCCATAAAAGAGAACAAAATAATGCCATCTGCTGCAACATGGATGGACCTAGAGATTGTCATACTGAGTGAAGTAAGTCAGACAGAGAAAGACAAATATCATATGATGTTGCTTATATGTGGAATCTAAAAAAATGGTACAAATGAACTTATTTATAAAACAGAAGTAGAGTCACAGATGTAGAAAACAAACTTATGGTTACCAGCGGAAGTGGGGGAGAGATAAATTGGGAGATTGGGATTGACATATACACACTACTATATACAAAACAGATAACTAATAAGGACCTACTATATAGCACAGGGAACTCTACTCAATATTCTGTAATGGCCTATATGAGAAAAGAATCTAAAAAAGAGTGGATATATGTATATGTATACTGATTCACTTTGCTGTACAATTGAAACTAACACAACATTGTAAATCAACTATACTCCAATTTAAAAATTTTTAAAAAAAAGAATCATATGAGAAACTTTTGAACGTAGTCCACTTTCCTCAATACTATCACTTCAGAGCTGCTAATCCTATATACCTCATAGAGGCCAGGAATCCATAGTTAAAATCTCCCCAGGTGATTCTAATGTATAGGCAGGTTTCAGAAATGCTTTTAGGCAATGGCTGCTTTGAGAAGATAGGTGATGAAGAAGTCCTGAATTAAAGCTGTGGCAATGAAGGTGTAAAGGAAGGGAAAGATTAGAGGAACTTTTAGAGACCTAGTAAAATTCATTCCACAAATTCATTTATTTCAACAATTTTTATAAAGTATGTACTCTGTATGAAACGCAGTGCCTAAAATGTTAAAATCAATCCTCTTCGAGCCTTTATTCTATTTAACAAAATACAGCACGTATGGAAGCATAAGAATTTAAGTGATAACACTAAGCGAGATAAGTGGTTGATGTTGACATCATTTGTTGAGAGAGGGAATTAAATAATAGCATCAGCAAACCTTTATGTGCCAGGTAAAGACTTTACACATATTAATTCATTTACTTTTCACAGTAACCACATCTGTGTCATCACCCTCATTTTAGAAATGTGGAACCGTGCCACGGTGAAAGGAGGGAAGCCCACTTCCTCAAGTGTGACAGCTGAGGAATGGGGAAGGAGGCAAGATTTGAACCAAGCAGTCTGGCTCCAGAGAGAGGCTAGAGTGAAGTCAATGCTTTATTCAACCAAAGCCTGATTTTTATTGAATTACCTATCCGTCCTTGACTTCCATCTCCAGGTCCTGCCATATTTATTCTAGAGCAGACATTCTTTGCTTGGGGTCTACAGATGAGTTTCCAGAGGTCCACGAATCCTTGGCATGGTATGGAAATTTTTCATGTGTATGCCTAGTTACATTCTTCTTGGAGAGAGAATCTGTAACTTCAGTAAAATGATATATGTCAAAAAAAAAAAAAAAAGATTAAAAATCTCAGGGGCATTCCCTGGTGATCCAGTGGTTAGGACTCGGCACTTTCACTGCAAGGGTCCAGGGTTTGATCCCTGGTCAGGGAAATAAGATCCCGCAAGCCATGCAGCTCAGCCAAAAAAAAAGACAAAACAAAACAAAAAAAATCTCTCTTCTGACACTCATTTAACTCATGTCATCACATGTATGATGAAGTCTGTAGTAGAAAGCTTTCTGTGCAAACACATATGGTCATGATGCTTTAGAGTAGAATTCTCTCCTTCCCCACTCTCAGACACACACTGCTGGGTACCAATCAGCTAGAAGTCTCCTTGCACACTGTTTCCAACCTCAGTGCTACAACTGGGTCCGCCTTAATACAGGAGGGGAAAGCTTGGATCTGTTCCTTTATCATGTACTAAAGTTTTGCTTGTCTCTAAACAAATTATTATAAAATTTCATTAATTAATTTATTGGATGTGTCTGAATGTGACTTTTCTGATCCCCTCTGGTCACACCTCCCACACTCACATTGCTCTCTGGCACAGTTCCAACTGACTTCAAAGAGGGCTCTCCCCCTGAATGAGCACCAGGCTTAAGGAAGCAGCATTAGTTGGTCCTTGAGTATTTCAGTGGTGTCGGCTTTTCCCAGGAGAGACATGTTCCTTCCGATAATAGCCCAGTCTTCCAAGGCAAATCTCTAATTTCAGAACATGACCAGTTAAGTTTAATTTTTAAAGAGAATTTCTCAGCAGTTATTCAAAAGTGGCATCTATTATTTGCTGCATGTCTTGGGAGTTCGGAAAAAGAAAGGAAGAGAAAGACATTACGACAGCAGTCCTGGTACTTAGAGCATGTTTTTTAAAATGTAGTTCCTGGACCTCCTGCATTAGAATAGCTCAGGATGCTTGTTGAAAACTGCTGATTCCTGGGCCTCATACAAGTGCTCTGAACCAGACTGTTCCAGGAATCTGTACTGTTAACAGGCACTCCAGGTGATTCTTACGCAATCTTAAGGTGACTAAGATGGCTGGGAATGTCTGAAGCTAGTGCTTCACAGTGAAGTACGAAAAACATGGGACTCCATATCACATTGCTAGAGATTATTCAGCCAGACTGCTAGTTCCCCTTAGCTCCAATACAACCTTGGGGGCAGAGGGAATGATGCAGACAGGAGGCATGCGCTGAGGTGTCCCCTGTTGCCACATGCCTTTCAGAGTCACTGACTAAATCCTGCTTTGAAGCAAAGGCTGGAGAGCACCAGCTTACACTTCTTCACACTCCTGCCTTCCTTGCAGTAGGTTTGGCAGTAGAAGCTATTCAAACCAAGAGACTCCATTGGATCAACATTATTTCAAGAGCTTATGGAGAAAAAAAGGTTTCAGGGCATAGAGATGAAAGAAAGAACTGTTTGTAAATCCTCTTCCTTGCACCACTTCACTCCCTGTTATTTACCTTGGACTGAACACAAAAATGAAAGTGAACAGGAGAGATGCAGACAATTTGGACAGTTAAGTAACATGGAAATATCCTCTCCTATTTTCCCCAATTGCCAAATATTATTTTGATCTCCTTAGTTTTCAGTCAATTTCTCAGAAACTCTTCTAAAGCAATCTTTTCGGTCATCCGACTCTCAGAGACTTAACTTCCTGCTTACCTCCAGAGGCCCCCATATCTTGCTCAACTCCAGAACCACCCACAATCCCCATTTTAATAACCCATCCCAATGTGCCCAATTTCCCACAGTGTCAGCCTTTAGTCTCTCTTCATCCCCAATGAACAGCTGTCTCTGAGTCTTCCTTTGTTCTTGAATCTTCTGCAGCAATTAAAGAGGGAACTAAAGAGCCATTTTGTGTATGGAATAGTACTGATCAGGGGCAGGCAAGCCAGAAGAGAGTGCTTACTTTTCTCTAACTTGCTTTGATAGAGCTGCCATAGAGCTGCATATGTTAGTCACAGCCTCTTAATAATAACCAAAATAAACTCTAATTAAAAAATAGCTAACTTCGGCTGTGTGTTCACCATGTGGCCAGCATTCTGTTAACGCCCTTAAATGCAGTGTGCCATTTAATCCTCTCAAGAATCCAGTGAGCTGGACTCTATTATCATCTTCATTTTAGAGATGAGAAAGCTGAGACTCAAAAAGGTAAAGTATGATCTCTAAAGGCCATACAAATATTTATTGATAAAGCTATTATTCAAATTCAGGACTGCTTGATTCCATGGTGAACACACATTAACAGGATTGGGTCACTTTTGTATCAGATAGTATAGTTTTGCCTTCAAATAACAAAAAAGCCTTAGATGAGATGGGTTAACTATTTCAAATAACAAGAAGACTGGACTTAACATGTTTCCAGGGTTAGTTAAATCATGAGCTCTCCAATGACAGGGCTCTGGGTTATATTATCTGAGATGTTTTGGCTTTTCTCCTCATGATCATAAGATGGCTGCCATGGTGCCAAATATCATCTCTTCATATGACAACATCCAAAGACAGAAAAGAAATGGGGAGGGTGCTCTTCCTACCTGTGTCTATTTTTATCAGGAAGAAAAACGTTCCCCAGAATACCCCAGCAAACACCCTTTTCTAAGTCATGAGTCAGAACCGGGTCACATGCCCCATCTCCACCCCAATCAATCACCGGCAAAGGACTACTCTGCCTTGTTTAGTCTAACCATAATTCAGCCCATGGAGCCTGAGAAGGAACCCACCTACCCTGAGGACATTGCCACACACCTGAATTCTGGAACAAAATCAGAATCAGTTAATAGGGAAGAGCACGGTATAGGCTGTTGTGTAGACAACCAACAGTGTCTCCTACACATTATCATTGAACTTTGTGCTTCACCTCTCCTCGATTTTCCAGGATTTCCTTCACCTACCCAGACTGCTGACTCTCCAGTGCCAGTATGAAAATACATCATATATTCTGTACTATTGTAACCAATGAGGAGAAAAAAATTTAAGTATGAAAATTTTAGTGTATTTTAATCAGGTAGAAAATGTGAGTCAAATGATAAATATATTTATCATCCATATTTTTAGGTTAAGGGGAATATTAGAAGTGACCTTGCCAATCTCTTCCATTTTGTACACTAGGAAACTTGGTCCTGGATGGAATGAGGCTGCTTGTTCATGGTCATGCATCTCCTTAATGCTTCAAGAGGGTTTCTGCCCCACCAAACCAGATAAGAGTGGGGATAGGAGGAGGGTGTAAGAGAAACGGGTGGGGGCAGCAGTGAAGGAGGAGAGTAACAATCTGGAGTGTCTGGGAGTCCCAGGAGGGGAGTGGGGAGAGAACTTCCATCTGGGGGCCAATGAAACTGGGTTGCGTGGACTCAGTGTTTACTTCCCCTTGAGTGTAGACCTTCCTCTCACCAACCTGTGGATAATTTGCCAGCAAATAGCACTCAACACTTTGAACCTCCACCATTCCCAATTTAGTGTTGCTAGCTAATTTATTACTAAATCCTGCAGGGTAAGCAATTTTGTTTTCTGCCAAACTCATCTCAAGAAAAATAAAGCTATGTTGGAGATTCCATTAGTTGAGTCTCCTTTGGTTGCAAGTGAGTAAAACTCATATTTCAATCGCATGTTCAGCAATCAGGCTCAGGTAACCAAAAATATCGGCAGGATTCTCACTCACCATCATTTATCTCTTCTCTGTATACCAGCCTCCTTATCTCATACTGCTGATGAACTTGGTAAGAACCTCACAGCTTCATCAGCAGAGGGAGACTACCTTCTCTAGGTCCAACTTCAAAACTCTCCAGGCCTAGTGAGAATCATGGGCACACTCATCCACCAGGAAAAAAAAAAAAAAAAATACAAGAAGTTGGAGAGGACCTAGGTTGTGCAAGACCTCAGCGGCTTCCATTCCACTCCTGGGGACCTTCTTAGTAAGGATAGTAGGTGGGGTGCTGAGCAAATAAAGTAGGGCTGAAAAAAAAGTCAAACTACTTTTCAACTTACAGCATTAAAAGTATTAATTGTCCACTACAGGCTTGCATTTGGGAGAAAATGAGGAGAGGGTTCCATTCAGTAACTATTTCTTTAATTTCATGGGACTATGACAGTTTTTCAGGGCTTCAAAATATATAAGTATATATAAATAGATATCAGATTACATTAACCAAACAATTGACAACAAATCTGATATAGAGAACCAAATATAACAAATATAAAATTAGAAAATAAAATCTTATGAGTCTTTTCATTTCAGCATAGACATGTCACATTTTAAAGTTGTGACATTCACTACAAGATGAACTTTGAATTCCTATAGGATGTCAACAGTAACTTAAATAAATATAAGTAGTTGTATTTATATAAGTTGCATTTAGATGAGTTGCATTTGACATAATCTTCCAGGATTTTGAATATGGATATACACTTAACAATTTATCATTATAAATTTTAAAATTTGTTTTTGTAATTATTAGAAATCCTGACTCAAAATAACAAACCAAAAGAAAGTGTTTATCATAAATAGCCATGAGTCCTAGAGGTAGTGGCAGCTCTAGCCTTGAGTGGTTTAAATTTTTCCTGACTGGTTTGGACTTTGACTGAAATAGAAATAAATTTCCCTTCCTCTTCTACTTCATGCTACCTGTATAACAGCTTAATCTCTATATTTCCCATCTGTTTACTATTTACATGGGTATATCTAAATTTTTACATATCTTTATACTGAAAATGAAACAGAAAGGGCTATTTCTTTTTACAGTCATAGATCATACATTATTGGCTAAGGTTCTTAGTAACTGAAAATGGTATCAAATATAGCTTGTTTAAGCAAAAAGGGATTTATTAGGGAGCATTAAATACTGTACAGAATTTCTGGCAAAGCCACAGAGACAGATTTGTATTATATGCAGCCCAAAATAAAGGGAGCCAGGAGAAAGGCTCGTCTACACTGCAGACTATTCTAGCAGAAAGTCTACAGCTGAGACTACACAACTGGGCAGCCAGAACACTGGGACTTGATACTTGAACCTATACCAGAGCTGCCCCAAAAGAGCCAAATGTCTCCAACATCATGCATTAGAGAAGAGCTGACCTTCCCACATACCTGAGCCTGTGTCTCACCTTGCTCTTCCTTATCTCATTATGTCAGCCCAGGAGAACCTTGCCACATCTGGAACTTAAGCTTCACGGGAGCTTGGAAAGTACAGTTTCTGCCTTCCCAGTCTCAGAAGTGCACAGAGGCATGCCAAAAGAAAGTCAGAATCGAACTTAAACAAGCCAACCCAAAGTACTTGCCTCACATTTTGTACAATTTGTTGGCAATTTTCTCTTTCTGCTTAACAACATGACGTTTTTCTAAGTCAGTACACATAGATCTATGTGATGGTTAATTTTATATGTCAACTTAGCTAGGCTAGAGTACCCAGTTGTTTAATCAAACACCACTAATCAAGATGTTGCTGTGAAAGTATTTTGCAGATGTATTAACAACTACAATCAGTTGACTTTAAGTAAAGGCTATTACTCTTGATATTGTGGGTGGGACTCATCCAATCAGTTAAAGATTTTAAAGCAAAAATGACAAGTATCTATTATAACAAATAAACTCCAAAATCTCAGGTGCATAACCCAATAAATTATTTCTTGATGGTGTAAATGCGACCCGGATCAGGCAGCTCTCCTCCATGTTGTAACTAGGCCATCTGGGACACATGGCCTCCAAGGCCCACTCAGCAGAGGGAGAGAAGGATGGGAGGAGTCACACCTCTCCTAGCTGCCTCTATGGACTGTCCTTTTGCATACATCCATTGGCCAGAGGTAGCCATGTGGTCCCAAGCTAATGCAAGGGAGTTTAGGAAATGTAGAAGAGAATATGGGTATTTGAAAGCACTAACAGTTTCTACCAAACAACCTTTCATTGCTAAAGGACATTTAACTAAACCATGTTAAACGCATGTTTCTTTTTTAAAAATTGTTAACAGGAAGGAAGTAAGGGAGGAAGGGAGGGTCGGAGGAAGGAAGGAAAGAAGAGATATCCTTCCCAGTTTAATTATTTTATTCCTATAGGATATATTTCTAAGTGGAATTATGGGACAAACTATATTCACATTTTAAACTTAATAGATACTTGAAAAGTAATTTCTGAAAATATGTAGTTTTACTCCTACCAACAGTAAGTAGAGAAGCACTTGTTTTTGCACACCCTCATCATCACTAGATGTTACTAATATTTTTAAAGTTTTCCATTCTGATGATGATACTTTCAAGGTCTAAATTTTTCTATTATTTAGTTTTAACATGTCTTCATATACTTATTATTTATATTTCCCCTTCTCAAATTGCCTATACATACAAGTTGCCCATTTCTGTTTGATGATATGACTTTTTCTTATTTTTAGGGAATAGCTTTATTTTATAGGAATTAATCCTCTGTGTATTATTTTGTTGCAGATACATTCTTGCTGTCCTGTGTCTTTGTTTTGTTTGTTAATTCTTGCAATCCAAACTTTATTTTTATCTGCTCAAATCCAGTACATTTTTTCTTTATGACATGTCCTGTCTTATTTAGGAAATACAATCGAAACCAAAGTTATAGAAAAATAGTCCATTATAGTTTCTTCAGATCCATTATATTTTATTTTTCTAGTTTTTTCATTAGTCTGTAATTTATCTTTGTATCATATGAGTTGAATATCAACTTTATTTTCTTCCAAATCAATGGTTAAAAAATAGTTTAAAACTTTTATCAAATAAGTCATTCTTTCCTCTACATAATGGAATAGAATCTCTAATATATATTCAGTTCCCATACATACTCAAGCTTATTTTGGGCTCTCTGTTCAACTTTGTTACTTTGCTTGCTTTTTGCTTTTCTCAGTCAGTGCATTTATTGAAAATTTTAAGATCTGGGATAGGACAAGTCCTCTTTTATTACATGCAGTTTTCAATATTTTCTTAGCAAAGTTATACATGATTCTTTAATATAGTCCTGGACATCTGTACTTGCCTCTCCAGATTCACTTGCCTCTTTATCTTGGGAGACTGGCGTCTGTGGATTGCCTCACCCTGAATCTCTTGCCTCTTGTTTCCATTTGAGTTTGGCTATGAGAGGCACCAACGGATATGACATTCATTCACTCAGCTCCTTCCCAGCAGGGCTATGGTTCACGATCCTCCGTCCTCAGTGAGCCATAGTTCTCACTGGGTGGTCCTCTCCTACAGCTAGAGTTGGAACTCTCTGTTCTCCACTCCCTTCCCTTTCCATTTGTTTAGGACTCAGGATGGTGATATGAGTCCCGGGGGCCTTCACCATCTCCTGTAGTTTTTCAGTTCACCCTACCAAAACCTCTGTAAATCATCTCTTCATTAAACTTTCCTCAATTACTCCATTTGAATGTGCCATCTGCTTTCTGCCAGAAAGCTAATGATACACAAAGGAACTGTGGAATTGAACACAGGAGATAGCATTGGGACTATTATTAGAAACATGTTAACTGCAAATACTAATTTAGGAAGGATTTATACGTCTTTTAGTAAATCTTCCCCTCAGGAACATCATCACTCTTTATTTGTCCTTCAATGAATGTTTTTATTTAAACAATTTTTTAACATTCTAGTTTGTTAGTTTATTCCTAACGAGTTTATGATTAACGCTGCTATTGAGATTAGCATATTTTTAAAATTTCCATTCTAACAGGTTTCTGTTACTAGAAAGGAAAGTCATTAAATTGTATCTTTATCATGTATCCAGGTAACTTACTGTATCCTCTTATTATTGATAACAGTCTTTTTTCTGACTTTTCTGAATTTTCTAGGTATGCAAATTATATGAAAATCATGGTAATTTTATTTCTTGTTTTGAAATACTGATACCACTTACTTTATTCCCATGTTATGTTACATGAACTAGAAACACAAGGTAAAATTGAAAATAGTGATTATAGGAAGCATCCTTCCCTTGTATTTTATTTTAACATCAATGACTTTACTATTTTATCATTCATTAGAATGTTTTCTTTTTTTTTTTTTTTTTTTTTGGAAAACAGTACCTCCCATTTTTATTCCCAATTTATTTTTCCCAATTTATTTTTACTTTAAATCAGTTATTTCAATTAAATTATTTCACAGAATCTATTGATAATGAGAGCATTTTCTCCTCTAATATTACAAATTGTATAGCTAGATCTTAATTTTGAAACATTCTTGCATTCCTGGAATAAACTATTTGGCCCACAGCATATTATTATTATTATTTTAAAACACTGCTGCAATTCTATTTATAGTTGGGATATTTATGTCTATATTCACAGGTGACCTAGACTAAATTTTGTACTATCCTTTCAAGTTTTTGTGTGAGGGATTATGTTCCCTTCATAAAATAAATTTTTAAAGCTGTTTTTTCCCATGCTCTAGAAAAGTCTGAATACATAGAAAAATGCCTGTTTTTTTGAAGGTTAATTAGAACTTAACTATAAAACCAGCCAAACCTTATATATTTTCATGTTAGATTGTTAATAATCTTTTACACACACAACACAACAACGGGTCTGTTCAAATACTTTATCTCTTCCTGCATAAATTTTTTTATTTTATAGATTGCTAAAATCACTTATTTCTCCATTTGCTTTTGCTTTTATTTAGTGTTTCATTCTAGTTTTTAGTTATTATTTTGTTTTTAATCCTCTATTTTAGATTAACTTTATAAATTTTATTATTTTATTGGGTTTTCTTTATTTTTCCTTAGGTTGAACACTTAAATATATATGTTGCCTCTCTTTTGCTAAAAATAAAAGCTTTTAGGTTATACATTTTTATATTTATGCTATATCCTATCAATTCTGATAATGTGTTATTTCTACCAACTTCTAGATTATAATTTCACTTTTGTTTTTCTAATTGACCCAGATATTTTAAAACTTTCTTAATTTCAACTGAAATTGTTTTAAGACTTGGTTAAACTTTATTTTAGTTACCTCATTTTTGTGGTGTTGTTTTTGTTTATTTTTGTTTCTATCCAAATAATGAGACCTTTAAATAGCCACATTTTGGAATTTTTAAGATTTATTTTTGTTGTCAAGTACATGATAATTTTGTTGTAATTTTTACATTTTTGTCTGAAATCTTTTTAATTGTATCATATTTAATGTATCAAACTCTGAAAGAGGGATACTAAAATCCCATTCTTTCAACTCTTTTTAATCGAGTTCTCCTTGAATACTCTGCCATTATCAAGTTATTGTCTCTCAGCTCTAAATCTACCCTTCATTAGCCTATTTGTGATGCTGGAGCTTGAACAAGTTGTTTTTGTGCTCTATTTATTTTGTTTTGCATTTCAATTGCCCCCTACCAATAGTTTGGAAATAGTAATATGTTTCTCTATTTGCTTGAATAGTTCATCAGCCTGTATTTTCAACAGTCATATTAAAACCCATATTTCTCTGCTGTTTTATTAAAATTAGTAGTACTTTTACCATTCTCCACAATGGCAGAACCTTAAGAATATTTTACTGTCTCACTCATTCATACCATTTCCATATCCTAGATTTTTCTGAACTCTGTACTTCAGAAATGTAATTCCGTATTATTTTTCACTTTTTTCCTTGGAGTATGCCTCTTCTCAGTGTACTTATTCATCAGTGATATTACAATTTGCAATCACTTTGTCCTCATCCACTTAGGGTTACCTACATATTTTACTAGATTCATTGCTCACTACTATTTATTATATTTTTTATTTTCTGTTTGCTTTAGATCTCTATTAACATTTACTATCATTTATGCTGGAGTACATCCTTGAGTAATTTTGAATGAGAACATGAGTAGAATACTTTGAGTTCCTACATACCCAAAAAAGTCACAGACGTAGAGAATGGACTTGAGGACACGGGGAGGGGGAAGAGTAAGCTGGGACAAAGTGAGAGAGTGGCATGGACATATATACACTACCAAATATAAAACAGATAGCTATTGGGAAGCAGCCACATGGCACAGGGAGATCAGCTCGGTGCTTTGTGACCACCTAGAGGGGTGGAATAGGGAGGGTGGGAGGGAGATGCAAGAGGGAGGAGATATGGGGAAATATGTATATGTATAGCTGATTCACTCTGTTATACAGCAGAAGCTAACACACCATTGTAAAGCAATTATACTCCAATAAAGATGTTAAAAAAAAAAGTCCTTTTTTGTCATCATATGAATAACTTTTCCAAGAGTAGGATTTTTATACAACAGTGCTTTCTCTCTCAAAACTGTATAACCATTATTGCACTAGCTTCTGGTGTGGCCTATAAGAAGTCAAAGTCAAACACTCCTTTTCCATTATATTTGAACTTTTTTTAATCTGTTTGAAAAATGTATATATTTTTTCTCTTTCCACAGACACCAGAAATTTCACGAAGATATGTCTAGATGTATGCCTGTTTCATCACTCCTGCCTGACATTTGGTAAGCCCTTTTGATCTTTCTTCAGATCAGGGCGCTGAAGATTATTGCTTTGATCATTGATTCTACCTCCATCTGCTCCTGGAATGCTGGTTATTTGCATATTATTTCCCCTGGGACTGTCCTCCATGTCTCATACATTTTCAGTCAGGATTTCCATTTCTTAGTGTTTCTCCTTTGTGTTGAAAGGTTGTTCTTCCATTTTAAACTTCTGATCACAAACTCCCTTTTCAGCAGTATTAATTCTGTGTTTCACTTTTAATGGTGCAACCTCTCCATCAGAGCCTCCAGTTTCCATTTTTCAGCTTTGTCTCCTTCTTGAGCTTTCTTTGCCTGCTCCCATCAGAAAGTGAGTCTCCTCAGCGTGTGCTTTCACCTCAGCAATTCAGCATTAGCGCATGGTCAGGCAGTGAAACATATGATGATTTTTCTCCACCAGCAGATAGGAGGTGACAGGGCTAAATCAAGTCCTCTCCACTGAGGCTTAGCCAAGAGGTTTCTTCAGTATAGAGAAGTATCCTCTCCCAGCTAAATGGAAAAGTGGTAATCCTACTCTACCTGGATGTTTCTCTCAGACAACTAGTGTCAGCAGGAAAAGTATTTCTTCCACGGATGCATGAAGCAAGACGACAGGTCATTCTTCTCCCTGTGTTAACTTAGGTGTTCCATCTTAGCCATGAGTCAGATTCTCACCATGGGCTTTTCCAAAGAGGCAGAGCCACATTGTAATGACTGGGTCCTTGGTCATCTCAGCATTGACAATAGTGGTGTCCTGACCATGCGTCTTCTCATCAATAAATCTGAGGCCTCTTATGTAACATTTGGGATCTCCTCTGTGTTTTCCAGTTCTATGCTAGGCTTCACCTAGTAGTTCAGTGCCCCAGTAGGAGGAAGGTCATGATGAATATGCTCAGGCCATTCCCCATGTTAATGCTAATCTTTGTTGTGTTTGGAAGGATCTATTTCTTACTACAAAGAAATTATTTTTGTAAGAAATTCAAACATTTGAGAAATATACAATGTACTAGGGGAATATTGCTATAATCCCACATCCCCATTCCACTCCATGCCACCCCAGCCCCAAATCACAATTAACAATTTGGTATGATCTTTCTTCAGGTTCTCTTTCTGTGTATATACTGATATAATAAGTATAAAATTTATAGTCAAAATTCTAAACAAATTTCCTTCATTTTTATAATCAATTTATACCTGTCTCTGAAATCCTAGCTACCTAATATGAACATTTTACTCCAATCAATTTCAGTATTTCCCTCAACCCAATACAATGATTTCTTTTTTTTTTTTTTTTTTTTAATATGGTTACTGGTTTCTCAGGAAGCCCAAGGAACTTTTTTATTTTTTATAAATTTATTTATTTATTTTTGGCTGTGTTGGGTCTTCGTTGCTGTGCGTGGGCTTTCTTTAGTTGCGGTGAGCGGGGGCTACTCTTCATTGCGGTGCACAGGCGTTTCATTGCGGCGGCTTCTCTTGTTTTGGAGCACCGGTTCTAGGCACGCAGGATTCAGTAGTTGTGGCACACGGGCTCAGTAGTTGTGGCTCACGGGCTCTAGAGCGCAGGCTCAATAGTTGTGGCACATGGGCTTAGTTGTTCCGTGGCATGTGGGATCTTCCAGGACCAGGGATCGAACCCGTGTCCTCTGCATTGGCAGGCGGATTCTTAACCACTGCGCCACCAGGGAAGTCCCTACAATGATTTCTTAACAGATTTAGGTTTGTGATACAGTCACATCCTAGCTTAACATTAATCCCCAGGTTTTTCTTTATATCCACTCGCTCTCTGACATATCTGTATTCTTATGGGCTTGCTAGCCTACTTCCCAATAGGGTTAGTAAGTGCATTAGTCAGGCTTCTCCAGAGGGACAGAACAAAGAGTCTATATATATATATATATATATATATATATATGAATAGTTATTATAGTAATTGGCTCAAGCAGTCATGGAGGCTGAGAAATCCCAGATCTGCTGTCTGCAAGCTGGAGAATTAGGAAAGCTGGTGGTATGATTCAGTCTAAGTCTGAAGGCCTAAGAACTGGGCAGGGGGCAGGGACAGGGGTGATTATGTTGGTCTTGATCTGAATCTAAAAGTCCAAGAACCACGAAGGCTGATGTTTGAGATAGGAGAAGATGGATGTCTCAGCTCGAGCAGAGAAACTGAATTCAACTTTCCTTCATCTTTTTGTTCTATTCGGGCCCTCAACAGATTGGATGATGCCTATTCACATTGGGGAGAACTATCTGCTTTACCAGTTCAAATACTAATCTCTTCCAGAAATACCTTCACAGACTCACTCAGAAATAATGTTTTACCAGCTATCTGGGTATCATTTAGCCCAGTCAAATGGACACATAAAATTAACCATCTCAGTAAGAAAAAAAGAGATCATTTTTTGACTTGGGTCCTTGTTAAACAACTTGGGCCATTGTTAGGTCATTGTTGGGACACTACGGATACGCCCTTCCCATCTGTTCCCATGTCCTAGAGCTTCCTCAGCTTTCAGCTCAGCTGGTGTTCCCTGGAGGAAGGCTTCTTAGAGATTTCCACCACAAATTCTGACTATCTATGACTTGGGCTATCTACTCCTCACCACTGCTATGGGACTGTGATTTTCCCCTCACCTTATGTTTCTTCAAATACTTGGCAGGCATCCTGGCCCTGCCTCTCCACTACTTCTATACCCCACTCAAGCAGTCTGGCTCTCTCCACTCCTTTCAGAATCCAGAGAAAATGCTCCCTTATCTCCCCCTTCTCTTACCTCCACAGGCCATACAGCCATTTCTTCTGTTCTTTCATAACTTTGGTCTGTGAGAACTTCAACTAGCTTCCCACTTGAAGAATTACACAGATTCTCCTATGCTTAGATATTTAAGTCTTCTCAAATAACAAAGGAAAATCTGGTTTCCTTCTCTCCCTTATCCCATTGTGTGTGTGTGTGTGTGTGTGTGTGTGTGTGTGTGTGTGTGTGTGTGTGTGTGTGTGTGTGTTGGGGGAATGGAAGACAGGAAAAAGCAACCCACTAAACACTCCATTTTATCTCAGTTCCTCTTTATTTTGCCAAATTCAGCCATCCTTTTTTCAAGTGTTACAAATGCACCTTTCCTTTCATACTAGGAAAGAAGAGCAAAACTAGGAATTGTCATAAAAAATTATTGCTATCAAAGTATTAGTCTACCACAAATTAAAAGCTCACATGGCGGGGCTTCCCTGGTGGCGCAGTGGTTGAGAATCTGCCTGCCAATGCAGGGAACACGGGTTCGAGCCCTGGTCTGGGAAGATCCCACATGCCGCGGAGCGACTAGGCCCGTGAGCCACAATTGCTGAGCCTGCGCGTCTGGAGCCTGTGCTCCGCAACAAGAGAGGCCGCGATAGTGGGAGGCCCGCGCACCGCGATGAAGAGTGGCCCCCACTTGCCGCAACTAGAGAAAGCCCTCGCACAGAAACGAAGACCCAACACAGCCATAAATAAATAAATAAATAAATAAATAAATAAATATTTTAAAAACCTCACATGGCAATAAAGTATATCAACATTTTATTGTTGAACACCCAGATGCACTGGTCTCCTGTGGATATTAGCATTTTCCTTCATTCACCTTAAACCAAATATTGCATGGGACATACTCATACTGAAAACTTGTTCATCATTTATCTGAAATTCAGATTTACCTGAGCATCCTGTATTTTATATGGCATCTCTCCACCAATCCCTTTGAAAAGGGCTCGTCAGCCTCTTGACCCGTCTACCTTCTCAATAATCAGTACATTACCCCACAGGATAAAACATCCCCAAATGCCAGATGTTCTTTCCCTACGTTTCTGTCCTCCTCAGGTTTCTGGTTTGGTAATTCATCATTAGATTGTACCTTTGTTTGTTTTCAGTACCTTTAAGCACATTTTTTAAATATATATATATTTTATCTGTTATCTAGTTGAGTTCAGTGAGAGAGCTGACATGAACTGCCCACCATATCTGGAAACAAAAGTCCCCTTATTTATTTTTGACCCTGTCCTGTACTGTGGTCCACAAGGTGCTGAACGGTTGCTGCCCAGGTGAAAGCAGGTGGTTTAGTTTTGACCAAAATCACCATCCTGGAAGCAAAGTAAGGTGTCCACAGGACTGGCTATGGAAGTCTTCTAACTGGGGGAGGTAACTCCCAGGACCCACTATGGAAGGACTGGCTATGGAAGTCTTCTAACTGGGGGAGGTAACTCCCAGGACCCACTTGGTGTGCCTGTCAATCTCAAAGGGGTGATCACCTCTGGACTACTTTTCAGCAACTCAAGTGAGCTCTGAAGCTTCAAAGACCAAACCCATTACACCGTTTTGATGCCCAGAATAATCAGTAATGCTTCACACTCTCTCTCTCTCTGTCCTTCTCTCACAGTGTTTCATTAATAGTGAGAATTTGAGGACTCCTTCATTTTCTGGGAAAGCACAAATTTTTCCAATAAAGCTCTGACCTGCTCTAACCAGACCTAAATCTCCAAGTCACAACCATATACTTAGACAAATGACTCCATACAGAGTCCTACTGATATATGATATAGTTAAGGTGGGCAGTCTCCCACTTTATCATATATACTTGAAGAAAGGATAGGCATTCAGCCTCAGAAACAAAGGAATACGATGTTATGAAGCCATGTCTAACTTCCAAAGTTGCAGCCTGTAGAATTCTAACTAATGCCCATGGACTGGTAACACTCCAGGGGTATGTTTTAACCACAACTTATTTACAAAAGAGAGAACTTATTGCACGTACTATGTTGCAATTGCATTTAATATCACTATGAAATCCTCCTATGTAAGAACATATAGTCCTCCCTATCTTATTCCTTTTTAATATGTACAGTGTTCAATTGCATTGATATGTCATGGTTTATTTGATATTATTTTAAAATTCAAAATTAACAAAGATTTTCTTACGGTCTTGTAGAAAAAGAGTCTTATTATATATATTTAATTTAATAGAGTGGTATGAATGAGAAAATGGCACTTTGTTAGCCTCCAAAATTAATATCTGGGCATAGTTCAGAATTGGTAGCTCAGAGGCAGCTTTATCAGCATTCATCCTGAAATAACATATTGGCCATATTGCAAACCTGCAGAGGCTACATGGGTCTGGGGGCTTGAGAATTACTTATTATCGCTTACCTTGTCCCTAGTCAGCCCCCTCCACATTCCCTGTAGCAGCTGTTCTAAGATGTTATGATCCCTTTTAAGCTTGCTTTCCCAGCTCTTCACCATAAGTCATAATATTGCCTCGTGTTCCACAGAGAAAATTGAAATATTTGAGTGGAATTCTTCTCACCTTTCTATACTACAACCTCTGACTGACCTAAAACATTCTCATCCTGCCTTCTAGCATCTTGCCTCACGCAAAGATATTTCTCTTCTCCACCTGGACTCCACGAGATGGTCAGATGCCTTGTGAGTACCCAAATAGCAATGCATTCAGCATTTAGGGGGTTAAACCACATGATCGTGTAACATGTGTGCCTGACCTAAGAGGTATGAAATAGAAGAAAACTGAACATTGAAAGGAGAAAGGAGATAAAATGTGCAATATATTAAAGCTTGGTATTAAATATGAAGCTTCATGATATTGTAGATTAAAATAAAGTTACAGAACAGTACATTGGGTAAAAATTCAAGCATAGCACTCTCAATGCCTATTAATACTTAGCATAACATTCCTGACAAAGTTGTATGACATTGGCAGTAATCTTACAAAACTGAGACAACTGGAGTTGTCAGCAAGAAAATCCCAAATTTCAAATTCTCATTAAGCCTGAATCAGATTAATAAGCATATAAATTTTATATTATTTGGGATTAAAATAATTTTTGTAGGATTGAAAATAAATGGGTCCTAGAGAGAAGGGAAAATGTAGCAACATAAACTTGGAAAGAATCATTATTTTCAAATACATCAAAAAACATTTTTAAAAAATTTTGCCAATGTGTGTCACTCCTTTTTATTATAAATCAATTTTATGGTCTCATAATAATTGTTTCATGTTCCCTTTTGGCCATTAGCTACTCCCTAATGACTGTCAATGGTCATTATTATGCTATTGCAGGAAAAAGTATCTCCTTTTTATAACTACTTGTTTCAATTTATTAAAGAGTATTTCTCCTTTTAAATTGATGTGGAATATTTTTAAATGACATTGATTATCCAAATAAGGCACAGGTAAACATTTTGTAAATTTTAGCCAAACATATGATTACAAAATCATGTGTATTTTTGAATATACAGACTATATATTACAATCTTTATATATGAAAAGACTGGATTTCATGAAAGCATCAAGTATTTAATAACTAGAAAGTTCCATCAAACAGGTAAAATTACGAATTATAAAAAAATTGAGCAAAGGGTATTAAAATAAATAAAGTTTTAACTTTATTCAGTGACTGTCTAGGCAAAATGTAGTTGTGTACTTAGGAACTTGAACAGTTTCTAAGAAATCTCTTTGGGAACTTCCCTGGCGGTCCAGTGGCTAAGACTCCACACTTCCACTGCAGGGGGCACAGGTTCGATCCCTGGTTGGGGAAATAAGATCCCATGCCACTCTGCGGGGCCAAAAAATAACAACAAAAACAAACAAACAAACAAACAAAAGAAATCTCTTTGTAGATTCTTAGGGAACCTTTGTGAGGAGTCATTTGAGCTTAGTGTTCAAGAAACAGAACTTTGTAGTTAGTCCAACCTGGATTCTAATCCAAGTTAGAGCACTATATAATCTTCTGTGGATTACCTGAATCACTTAATTTACTTCTGCAAGCCTCAGTTTTCTCATACATAAACAGGGATGAGAATACCGATATCATAGCATTGGCGCTGATAAAATGAAAGAAACACATATATGCCACATAGCTTCACATATAATTCCTTCAATAAAGAGTAGTTATTATGATTAGTATTATAAATTATCATTTAAAACTAACGTTATTCCTATATACTTCATTTACATGTGTTCCAACATATTTAAAAATTTGTTTAAATTAAAGGAAGCTCTTGAAATATTAAACATGCTCATACTTGCTTCATTTGCTAAATGTAAAATGTATATTTTAGCCCTATCCCACCTGGATGATGAAAATTTATAAATGTATTCATTTATTTTTATTTTGGATTTTTATGTAAAAATCCTGCACTGTAGATGCAGAGAGCTCTGGAAGCCCCAGAAGTTAGCAACAGAAGGTAAGAGGAGCTAGAGGAAGAATAGGAGCACCCTAGAATAGCACAAGCCATGCCAAGGCTGAAGGAACATTCATTTGGAGGCAATTATGTTTCCTCTCATTTTGTTTTACTTTTTCATGCTGCCATCCCTGGAAGTATAAAGAGCTAATAAGGCTTTCTAAATGGCTGGTGCTGGTAAGTAGTCAAATATTTAGAAGCCAAGGGTCTTTAATCACCTAAGTGCTTTACAATGAATACTGATGTGACACCGGTTCATATTTAATTGATTCCAAAGTGACTTTACGCTAAGTAATGGTTCACTAAAGAACTTGAAAACGTAGCTACTTTCAATTAAAAAGTATACATCCTTTTTGTCAGAGTTGTTACCAGATGTGGCAGAGCAAGTCACCAGGTCACAGAGACTCTGTGGACAGAAATAGTAAATAGCAGCATGTGTGTGTGCACTTGTGCACCTGTGGGAGGAAAGACGGAGGAGGAGGGACTTGCAATAATTTTAAATTTGTCTTATAAATATAAGTGAATTTCCCTTAAAGAGCTCTAAAGACACAGCTAGTAGACCTGATCAAAATACAGCATTTTGAGAAGGAATACAAGAACACCAGAGCAAGCTAAGTTTACCAATTGCCAGTACTGGAAATACATGTTTTGTTGCAGCTAAATATATCTCAACAAGGCTTGTGTAGATCTCTAATTTTGCTAGAAAGCACATCTATATGTCAAATATTCATAAATATTTCTTCAACTATTAGAACTTTTTTTATCATTTTAAGAGCTAATGTAAATCTAAGAAGCTCGATGAGCATTAATGTATAAAATTACCACCTGCTCACATGGACTTATCACTGCAATCATTATTCTAACTAGAAGCATGCTAGAATAGTTTGAAAGCCAGAAGCGGGTAATCAGTGATTTAAATCACTGGTCTTATTACCTATTAACAGAAATCACCAAGAGAAGTTGATTTTTAGGAGAATCAGAACAGCTGGAAAGAAAGATAAGGGGAAGGGAACTTGCAGTGAAAGCCTATTTTCACTGAGCCCTTCTGTGAAGTTTAATGAGAAGAATGATGTATTTATTCTGTAAAGACATTTTAATTCTGCTTTCATAAAGGAAGAGAGCATTTACAATGACATCCCTTTAACAAACACTGTTTATTTATGATAAATATTAAGTTCAGCCAGTGTTGCCAAGAAATCATCCACATGGGTGATGCATTACTATTGCACTAAGCAAAGTTAAGAGATTTAATTTTCTTGGATAATAATGGATTTAAATTATCTTGAATCACATACCTGTTGTATGTTTCTCATCTAAGTATTGCTTTGATAATTACAGTAAGGAAATTTCTCCTCTCACCTCCCCACACACATATAAACCAAACACAGACAGAAGAACGTGTATGTACACCCCAGAAGCACACTACCATAGCTACAAAGTTTGGTTTGCTGTTTACATATGAATAGAGTAGTTTTTGAAATGCATTATTCTAAAAAAGACAATGCATGATACCAAGATGGCAATCATATATTTTGAGGACCAACTGCATAAAAAAAAAAGTGCTCACTTTCTTTAGTCTTATTACATTTTCTAACTATACAGAAAAAAAATAAATAGGTATGAGACAGCTGGAACTGATAAAGTCAGTTTCTCTGTTAAGAAAAATGTTTTTATTTCATTCAGTCCAATATATGAGTTTCATGCACTTAAAATGTACTTGACAATACAGTAGTCTCCCTTTACCTGTGGGGTCTGTGTTCCGAGACCCCCAGTGGATGCCTGAAACCAAGGATAGTACTGAACCCTATAGATGCTATGTTTTTTCCTATACATACATAATTATGACAAAGTTGATTTTATGCATTATGCACAGTAAGAGATTCACAAAAATAGGTAATAATAAAATAGAACAATTATAACAATATACTGTAATAAAAGTTATACCAATGTAGTTTCTCTCTCTCTTATTGCACAAATTTAACTCCTGTTCTGTCTTAACTAAGCACATGTCACACACTGTGGCGGTAACTTTTGAAGTGTGACAGCAAAACTAGCATGAATTTCTTTTTCCTTCTTCACAATTTCACAAATGGAAGATTCGTTCGTACCGCAGATCTTAGCAACCTCACCACACAATTTTTTTTCCTTATTATTTCGAGAACTTGAAACTTTTAACTTAAAGGAAGCACTTTACAGCTTCTTTGGCATATCCAAATTGCCAGCATCACTATTCTTGTGTTCTGAGGCCATTATTAAAGTAAAATAAGAGTGACTTGAACACAAGAACTGCTATAACACGGCAATAATCTGATAACTCAGATGGCCATTGAGTGACTAATGGGCTGGAAATGCTGGACAAAGGGATGATTTATGTCCCAGGTGGGACTGAGTGGGACAGTGAGAGATTTCATCACTCTACTCAGAATGGCCACAATTTAAAGCTTACAAATTGTTTATTTCCGGAATTTCTATGTCATATTTTTCAGACCACAGCTGACCATGGGTAACTGAAACCACGGATAAGGAGGGACTGCTGTTTTCTCACTGGTGCACAGGGTACTAAAGACCTCAGCCTTTAAGAGCCCCATTAAAAAAATGTAATAATTGAAGCACAATAGAAAACACAGTATTCAGGCACCAAAATAATCCCAAATGCCTTACAATTAGAAATAAGAAAGGTTACCATGAAAACTGAGTATGTTAGAACTCTTTAAGGAAAGGGCTGGCTTCAAACAGTGCCGTGAAGAAGATTTAGGATTAAAAAGTCAGAAAGAAAAGATGACATACTTCCTTCCCTTAAAATTACTCTTTGTAAGATATTTTCCATTTCTCATCAAACTTATATTCACAATATCAGTATCAACTAGAAATAATATACCCTTGACATCTGAAAGAGATACACCAGAGAAGTTTCTAATTCTCAATTCACAAATGCTGCACTATCATAAAAATTTTCCCATGAAATAAAACTGATTAAACATTTTAAGTTGCCCCTTCTGACCCTTAATAAGATTTACTATATACGAGAAAACTCTGGGAGATACTTCTGGGGGCAAGAAGAGTACCTAGACTCTCTTCTTAGAACGCAGAGAATGGAACATAGTGACACCAGTGAGATGACAAATAGCTGGCCTTTGGGGGTGATGGACAGTTCAGGAAAATCTCTACTTCCTGAGGGTTTACTACATAACTCAAGGTGAGGAAACTTTTGTGCACCCCTGAATCACATCTAGAGCTTTTTGAAAATACAAATGCTGTGACTCTCTCCTGTATATTTTAAGGAACACCAAGACATCTGCAGTTTTTGTTTCCTTTAGGATTCTGATGTACACCTCCTACTGGAACCACCTACTAGAAAACTTACCAGCCCAAAATGTCTCATTAAGTCATATTAAAAATCTGTAATTAACTCCACTCCCAACATGTCAGAATTTCCTTCTGTAAATATTTCTGAAACATAGAGAAATAAAGTTTAATGTTTACATTGAAATAGTAACTTGATTATCAAAATAAGGACAATAAAAAAAGCAAATGCTAACCAGAGAAGATGAGTATATATAAAACGCCAGAAACCTCAGAGTTATGACGTCTTGGTGAAAAACATGATTTCAGTCTTTAAGAATTATTTTGGGTATACTCTGACGCAGTGTTGGAGAAAAATGTTGTATTTTAGAAAGATAATGCAGCTTTATATTTCCATTTATTCATCATCTGTAATCATACAGTGAACAAAACCTGCTTACAGAAGAACCTTCCAAAAGAATAATTTGGGGAAAACTGTAAGTTTATTTCTTTAACCTAATCTCTTTTAAGGAACCAAATTGTTGCTCCTTACATAATGTTATACAAATTGACCTGTTAAATGCCCAGCTCCTGCCAATCTTAATGACACTCATTTTCCCTCTATGTTTACCCTCCAGAAAATTTCTTTATAAAAAATATACTGCTGGGCTTCCCTGGTGGCGCAGTGGTTGAGAATCTGCCTGCCAATGCAGGGGACACGGGTTCGAGCCCTTGTCCGGGAGGATCCCACATGCCGCGGAGCGACTGGGCCCGTGAGCCACAACTGCTGAGCCTGCGCATCTGGAGCCTGTGCTCCCAACAAGAGAGGCCGCGATAGTGAGAGTCCCGCGCACCGCGATGAAGAGTGGCCCCCGCTCGCCGCAACTAGAGAAAGCCCTCGCACAGAAACGAAGACCCAACACACCCAAATATAAAATAAATAAATTTATTTAAAAAAAAAATATATATATATATACTGCTGATTCTCTGAAAAACAAAAATCTTTTTCATTGGAAATATCAGTGCAAGACACTTCCCCAAAAGCCATATATTTTACTGAAAAATAAAAGATATATTTTCTTGGAAGGGAATATTGAATATTTAAATATGTCAATTATTCAAATATTAATGGATGACATTAATAAAAATTCACAAACATCTCAAGCATTTTTTATTAAATTGATATATTAGTTTCCTGTGGTTGCTGTAATAAGTTACCACTTGATGGTTTAAAAGAACACACATTTATTCTCATACAATTCTGGAGGTAGAAGTCCACAATAAGTTTCACTGCACTGAAATCAAGGTGTAGGAAAGGCCATGCTCCCTTGGGAAGGCCTAGGGGAGAATCCTCTTCCTTGCATTTCCAGCTTCTAGACCTGCATTCTTTGTCTTCCTTGGTTCATGGCCTCTTGCTCCATCTTCAAGGCCAGCAGATAGAATCTTCAAATCTCTCTTTGCTCCGTCTTCACATGGCTTTCTTCTCTGTAGTTAAATTCCCCTCTGTCTCCCACTTTTAAAGACTCTCATGATTACATCTAAGACTTGTCTAGATAATTCAGGAAATTTTTCTCATCTCAAGGGCCTTAATTTAATTATATCTGTAAGGACTCCTTTTCCATGCAAGGTAACATTCACTGGTTATAGGGATTAGGACCTTGATACCTTTGAGGGCCATTATTCAACCTACCATAACTGACAATATGGTTATTTATTCATTGGAAGTATAATATAAACAAGTAATAGAAGGTGAAAAAAATTTTGGAAAAGGAGAGTAAGGAGGGGAAAATTTTCTTACTAGATACTAAATTACAATTTAAACCTACAGTAATTACAGAAAAAAACGGCACCAGTGTAGGTATCCAGCTAGCCTTCTTGTATACATGAGAACAGAATATGTGATAAAACATCATCAGCCAATGAAGAGGAAACTGATTATTCAGAAAATACGGTTATTTTTCTTTTAAAAAAAGGACAAATTAGAATATATCATGTGACATCACACCCCAGGATAGAAGGCCTAAAGAGCTAAAATCATAAATGAAAAAAATTAAAATATATTTTGAGAAAATAATAGATATTTAACTGATCTTGTCATAGGTAAGGACCTTCTAAATATGAAGAGTGAAAAAAGAACATAAAGGTAAAGTTCAGTCAACTTGAGTGTGTAAAAATTTTTAAAGCATATCTATCAAAAATATAAACAAAATTAAAAATCAAGCAAGAAATTGGAAAAATATTTGCAATAATAATGTAGACAACTGGTTAATATTCTTAATATAAAATTGGCTGTATTAATAAGAAAAACATAAAGCTAAAATGGAAGAATGAATAAAAAGCCCATTTCTAGAGAAGAAATACAAATGTCTAATAAACATGAAAACCTGATTACTCCTGAGTAATCAAATAAATACACGTTAAAATAAGGAAATGCTATTTCTTGCCTGTAAAATTGCATTATTTATGAAGATTAACATTCAGTGCTGCTCACAGTATGTAAAACAGGTGTTCTCAAACACTGTCACAGGATATAAATCATTATAATCTCTACAGAAAGAAACTTAGCACAAAGGTTTAAATAGAGACTTAAGTACAAACATAGCAATGTTTCTTAAAATAGTTTTTAAAAAGTGAAAAGAACATGTACAATAAAACAAAAGTGAACAAATAGGCCAGTGTTATCCATGTGACCAAATAAAACACAAACATTAAAAACTTATGTTATAAGCATATTTTAATCACCGGAAATTATCCACAGCAAAATGCTAAGTTATTAAAGCAGAATGCAAAATTAGATATACATATATTCAAACACAAACCTACACTATATACAGTTCTCAGAATATTGCTGGGAAAATCTTATGTGGACAAGTGAATCAAATCAGTCAGTAATAAAAATGTAATAAACTGCGATATTGGCTATGAAGAAGCAGAGACTAGTAATAGGAGATAATTGGAGGATAAGGGGGGTGGTCTCCTTAGATGGGGTAGGCATGAAAGGCCTCTGTGAGATGGTGACATTTAACCTGAGACCAGAAAGGAGGAAAGAAGGATGGAAGGAAGGAAGGAAGGACCCAGCAAAGAGCCTGTTAGACAGCATTCTGGACTGAGGGACCAGCCTCTGCAAAGGCTCTGTGGAAGGGAAAGAGCTTAGCAGTTTCAAAGCTCTGAAAAAAGAGGCTAATAGGGTTGGGAGGTAGAGGGTAACAGGCAGAGAGGCTTGGGCTGTGGTTGGTGGAGAATATTAAGTGCTCAGATGGTAGTCACAGTGGTGCTTATACCTAATGTTTATGTCCCCAGTTATTTATTTATTTAATATGCCATACTTGTAAATATCTGTATTCTTCAATTACAATTATGACTAATAGTTTCATCCTAATGTAAAAAAAAAAATCTCATTTAATTATTATTATTTCCCCTTTTAAAAGTGAGGAAACTGAGGCTTTGAGAGTACCTTGGCCAAAATCATACAGTTAGTGAGAGGCAGAGTGGGATTTGAACTGGGGCCACTGCACTCAGAGCCTGCACTGTTAGCCATTCTTTTATACTGCTTTTCTGGAATATTATTAATTAGCACATAATTTACAAATTGGGAATTCATGATAAAAAGGGATAAGTACTTGTCTTGGCACAGCTGTTTACTAATTATGTAATCTCTAACATTTTTCTAGGCCTCACTTTTTTCATCTCTAATATAGGGCCAATTACACAATCCTTCCTACTTTATAAGAAAATAATAATAGACAAATCTATTTAATTCTTCTTTGTAAGCTGTGTGTAGGACCTATGATATTCCTCTAAATGAAACCAGATCTATTCAGTGTCCAGTCACTATATGAAAAAGCTCACAGATGAAACAACATGCATGGATGACATAAAAATTCAAGAAATAAGTTAGTAATAATAACTCTAAAACTTGCTTCAAATTACAGAGCTCCATTAAATCAATTGTAACATTTCTGTTATTACCACATTATATGACTATAATGAAGATAATAAATACCTGGCATTTACAGGGTTCCTCTCATCTAAATATTCCCATTGAGCTCAATCAACATTATGTGCAAATTGATTATGAGCTCTATACAGGTGAGAGAGAGCAGGCAGTGTAAATCGCACTAACACTGCGGCTCTCTCTTCTTTCCACCAACTCTTTTACCCAAGCTTACTAACTGGTGCAAGAACAAGAGCCAAATGCTTTTAAGGATAACGAAAATGGAAGATAATTCCAAGAAGCCTCTTATGAATGGTCCACAGTCTAGCAAAAGGACTTAGAAAATAGGGGGAATAATTTGATAATATAGGTCTCATCACTTGCATTTAAATGCTTAAGGTGGGGCTATACTTTTAGAAGAGTGGTCAGCTTTATAAATCATCTGAATATGAGAGAAAAACACAGAAACTTTCTTTGTGACAGATTATGGCTATGCTGTTATAGGTATGTCTCCTGGCACTTTCCCAAACAACAAGAATCAGATGCTCCACTCTCATGCCTTCATGGTGTTATTTCCCAAAGGGCAGAGTCCAATTCTCACTTCTTAATCTCAATAAAATACTACATAAATTCCCAATAATGGTCAGTAACCACTTAATAACATTAGCAATTACTCAATGTGCTGGGCCGTGCTGCCCGATGCAGCAGCCACTGGCCACAAGTGGCTACTGGGAACTTGAACATAGCTACGAGACTGAGAAACTAAATTTTTAATTTTATTTCATTTTAATGAATATAAATTTAAACTTTAGAACTTCTAAAATTTTAATTATGTTTGGAACAACCCGGATATGTGAATCTACTTTTTCAGCAGTGAATTATATGAAATCTAAGTACACGGCAAGTATTTCTAATGAAAATTTAGCATACAGATTGAGATGTGCCGAAAACAAATAATACACACAAGATTTGAAAGACTTAGAAAAAAAGAATATAAAATATCTGAATAATAATTTTTATATTGATTATGAGTTGAAATGATAATGTTTTAGATATGTTGGGGTAAATAAAATGTTCTTTACACATGCTTCAATTTATTTTTATTGTGACCATTAGAAAAATTTTAAAGTATCTATGAAATCTACATTATGTTTCTATTGGACAGCTGTTCTGGGAATTTGAATATCTATTTGCACCTCTCTGCATTTCCCCTTAATGGCAGGAGTCACTGAGATAATTCAAAGAGCTGAATGAAAAAGCACAAAATATTTCTAATGTTGACTTCAATAGTGGAATGAAGTCCTAGACTTTCATTATTTTCCCACTCTTTAAGCACAATTAAGTCCATCCCTTCAGCTTCTGGACCTTGACCTTCTCCATCTCTTGGCCCTTTCCCAGCCTCCATCAACTTCCTCAGCTACCCTCACTAGCATTTCACATTCCTAGCTCTTTGCTCACATTCCTAGCTCTAGGAATTTCACATTCCTAGCTCTTTGCTCATGAGTCCTGATAACCCACTTATAAGCACACCATTGAATGTCCCACAGAAACTGTTGAAAACATTTTTCAGTTCTTTCCAAGTTCCCAAACCCTTACCCACATCAACAGTTTGAGAGAAATTCAAAGCCAATGGTTCCCTTAGCTCCCGCTCCCTTCCTTTCAACCTCAAAAATTTCCTAAATCATCCCTTTGTATCTTCTTTCCACTTGTTCTGCTTCATTCCAAATCCAATAGCTTTCTCTTTACCCATATTTTTGACTGAACCTTCTAAGTAGCCTGGCTTAATCAGCCATCTCCCTTCGGCCTCTCATAACTTCCACTTCTCCCCAACTGTTGATTACCTCTCCTCCATCCCCTTCAGATGGATAAGCCCCAACCCTCCTGGACTCTGAGTCAGAGCAGGGAGAGTGCCCTAAGCAGGCTTTTGTGGCTTCTCTGAGCCAGATCCCCTGTCCAGGCTGCCTGGAGAGTCCCATGTCCCCATCCTTTGGTTCAAGGTTTACTCCAGTCAGTAATGCTGATGAGTAAAACAGTGAGTAACCTGGTTCACAATTATATAATGTCTAATTTAATACTGATTTAGACTAAAATCGGAGAGTGAGGTGACAGGCCTGCAATACCAGATCATCTCAGAATACCAGCTTGGATTTATGTACTTTGGCAAAATTCCAGACCATTCCCTCCTTTGTTCTCTCTTTACTCCATCTAGGCTCCTACCCAGGACTTCCTCCAAGTTCCTGCGATGGAGCAAAATCAGGCCACACTTCCTGTCATTATCATGTCATCACAG
This sequence comes from Eschrichtius robustus, assembly GCF_028021215.1. Taxonomy (NCBI): domain Eukaryota; kingdom Metazoa; phylum Chordata; class Mammalia; order Artiodactyla; family Eschrichtiidae; genus Eschrichtius; species Eschrichtius robustus. The sequence goes on from NC_090838.1 coordinate 29,203,132, forward strand.
TCTGGGGAGTGGCTGGTGCCCAGGCTCCCTTGTTCATCCCCCCTTAGTTCTTCCTTGGAGATAATCCTATTGTTAGTTGGTTCCCCTCCAAATGTGTGCACACCATATGTGACCAAAATCACTATGATCAAAACTGCTCAAGAGGGGCTTCCCTGGTGGTGCAGTGGTTGAGAATCTGCTTGCCAGTGCAGGGGACACGGGTTCGAGCCCTGGTCTGGGAAGATCCCACATGCCGCGGAGCAACGAGGCTCGTGAGCAACAATTACTGAGCCTGCGCGTCTGGAGCCTGTGCTCCACAACAAGAGAGGCCGCGATAGTGAGAGGCCCGCGCACTGCGATGAAGAGTGGCCCCCGCTTGCCGCAACTAGAGAAAGCCCTCGCACAGAAACGAAGACCCAACACAGCCATAAATAAATAAATAAAACAAATACTTAAAAAAAAAAACAACTGGGCTTCCCTGGTGGCGCAGTGGTTGAGAATCTGCCTGCCAATGCAGGGGACACGGGTTCGAGCCCTGGTCTGGGAGGATCCCGCATGCCGCGGAGCGGCTGGGCCCGTGAGCCACAGTTGCTGAGCCTGCGCGTCTGGAGCCTGTGCTCCGCAACAGGAGAGGCCGCGATGGTGAGAGGCCCGCGCACCGCGATGAAGAGTGGTCCCCACTTGCCGCAACTAGAGAAGGCCCTCGCACAGAAACGAAGACTCAACACAGTCATAAATAAATAAATAAAAGAACGTGAATTTCTTTAAAAAAAAAAAAAAAAAAAACTGCTTAAGAGCCAAATATCCTTTTCCTGCAGAGCTCTCTGATAACCCCTGGTATTAAATTGACCTATTTTCCACTGTTCTTATCCTTTGGTCTGTTTTCTGGCAGAGGCCTACTTTCATTTGCTTCTATCTACGTATTTCTACAACATGATTAGAATTAACTTTAAGTGTAGCTTATTCCCTGTGATGATTCTTTCATTCCTTCTCCTTCACCTACAAACACATTCAAAGCATATTCCAAGAATCAGCCCTCTTCCTTTTCCTCCTCAAGCTCCCATTCCATCTCTTCCCTTCTATGAACTCCTCAAAGTCTTGCAGTCTGAGTTCCACCCCTCCCTGTTTCCTCTAGGGAAATTACGTTTTTAGATCATTCATATCTGCCTGATTAGCAAATTCAAATCTTCACATTCTTCATCTACTCATTCTGTCTGCTTTTCATAACTCCGTCTCCTGGCTTCCCTGGTAGGGTATTTTCCTGGTTTCATGATTGGGCTTAGTCAGCATCTTTTCTTCAGCCAGAGTCTCCACGGGTATTTGTAAGGATCTGAGGCTCTTTGCCTTCCACTCTCCATGACTTATGTAGTAATGATTCCCAAATAAGCTCTCCATTCCTGATTCAGATTATGCATCTTTAATCACCTGTGGGAACCCCTTTCATGGAAAACCTACAGGCATTTGAAATTTAATATATGCACCACTAAAGGTACCATCTTTCCCCACTAGTTCTTCCTCTCTACCCCCAAGTTTCCTTTATCCGTTATATTCTTTATCTCAATAAATAGAATCACTATCTCCCCAGTATTTTAAGCTCAAGACTTCGTAGACATCTTCGATCGAGTACTTTATCCTTCTATTTAAATATTTTCTTTCTCTATCCCATCCAAGGGGTATCAAATCCTGTCAGTTGGTTCTTGAGGTATCTCTCACCCTCAGTCCTTCAACCTGGTCTCCTTGACATTGCCTGAGGTCTAGTCATCATTAAAGCTTGTCAGGAGCATTCCAACAGTTTTCTAAGTGTTTTTTCCTCTTGTTACCAAAATTAACTCCAAACCCAAGCCTTATCATATCATATCATTCCCCTTCTCAAAACATTCAGTGGCCCCCAGCTGCACATAAAATCAAATCAAGTATCCTGTATGAAACTGGTTGTAGCAAATTTTCCATGTTACATCTTATATGCCACCCCCGTTGTAACTGGTGCTGTGGTCACACATGCAATTCACTGCATCACAAACATTTCCTACAATTTCCTGATTCTGTGCCTTTCCCATGATGTCCCCTGAGCCTTCAATACTCTGACCTCATTTCCCCCTATTGAATTTCTGCACAGTCTTTAGGCAGTGCTTCCTCTATCAGGTCTGCTAGGGATCCCTTCAGACAAAACCAACCTCTCCCCCCTCTATTTGCTATTACACTTTCTACCTCGACTCTAATTCTTACCATAGGCTGCAGTGTTTCTTCTCCTTGTGATGGTCTCTTCACTAAAATGTGAGTTACTAGAAGCAGAAATCATGCCTCATTCTACTTCATTTCCCTTATACTTTTCAGAGTAGGCAGATGCACAGTAAATGTTTACTCAGTTGTTGGAACAGAAGATACTAGATTATAACAAAAGGCAACCTTTCCTTAGAAATTATAAAATTCTAAGAAGAGCTCTAATATTTGCCATACTAGTCAGGTGTCTTTATTTAAGGCTAAACAGACACTCAGGAGTCCTGAGTGTGGCATAACTCTTAGAGATTACAATTGCTTTCCATTGAAGGAAACTACAGTTGGCCCTCCATATCTGCAGGGTCTGCAACTGTGGATTCAAACAACTACAGATCAAAAATATTTTTTTTTAATTCCAGAAAGTTACAAAAAGCAAAACTTGAACTTGCTGCGCAATGGTAATTACTTACATAGCATTTACAATGTATTCAAAACTATTTGCATAGCATTTGCACTGTATTAGGTATTATAAGTAATCTAGAGATGATTTAAAGTATAAAGTATAGAGGAGGATGTGCACAGGTTATATGCAAATACTATGCCACCTTATATAAGGGACTTGAGCATCTCAGATTTTGATATCTGTGGGGGGTCCCAGAACCAATTCCCAGGGATACTGAGGGATGAATGTATTTAGCTTTTCCCTTTCCAATTCTTTCTATTCTTTCATGAAATGAAATTGTATAAAATCTCCAAAAATAAGATTGAAAAATGAGAATCTGTATGCTTCCTATAGCTGAACTCACAGGGGTTTTCCTTCAGATAACTTCTCAGTTTCTTTCATATTTTGTCCTTTTACATACTCATTCAGTCAACAAATATCTACTAAGGATACTACATGAAATGAGTTATGCGCAACATTTTAATTAAAAGAAAACAATTATAGACTCAGGTGAGAGTTACTAAGGAAGCTTCCATGGAACTGAACCTTGGAGGAGGGATCTTCTATGAGCAGATACATGGTAGATAGGGAAACTGTATAGCACTTTCCAAGTTGGAAGAAGGAAAGAGAAACAGTGAGCCAAGGCACACAAACAATTGCGACATATATTACTGAGGAGTGAAAAAAATAAGGTGAGCAGTCTAACTAGAAGAGATGGTTTAACCTATAATCAAAATTTTCAAGATGTATTAGTCACTAACTCCTTCCAATGAAATCAGATGAAGGGGCATAATATGTAAAATAAACAAAACTACTACAGTAAAAAGTGGAGGGGAGTGAAAGAAGGGAGCCCTGCCTGCTGAGTTGCCTCTTGACAACACCCTCCCCACAGTCCCAGAGTTCCCTCCCCGGAGTTCCTCCCAGTAAATGTGGAAAATTACTAGCCAAGTGAAAAACAGAAAATAAGATCAAATAGAATGGAGACCAAGTTATGGAGCACGACGTTACCTGATCTCAACGCACACTTATTAATTGAGGCTTCTTTCTCACAGTGTATAGCCCACTGCATATGTAGGTCCTTTATAATTTGGAAGCTAAATAAATCATTTTTTATGTCCACATGCTAGTTCCACGCTTGGCACATAACTGGTGTCGAAAAATATTTTAGAAATTTTGAAATGAACTGACAAATTGATGGCTAAGTGAGTGTCAGCCTCCGCTGAAATAAACAATGTCTTCCCAAAGGCTTTGTCAGTAGTTCTCTGCAACCCAGTTTATCCCCACCCACTTCCAGAAGAGAATTAAGTTTTGAACATAAATGCACAGCCTCAGGCTAAACCAGCCTTAACCGGAAGACTTCGTTGTGACTCCATCTATATCAGAGCTTAAGATTGCATATCCAAAGCCTTCATGATGATTCTTAAAAGAAAAGAAACATCCCAAAGCAGACTTCTTTCTCATTGCCTTAATTAATAATTCACAGACTTCCTTAAGGTGCAGAGGCCTGTGCCAGCTATTTTGCAGATCTCAGAGGAAATGCAGATCCTTTATTTAGAGTGAGTAATACTAAAAGGCACAATGTGGTCCAAGGTTTAGCCAAAATCTTATCACATGCAAATAACCTTAGTGCATGGAAAAGACATCTGGGAATGGGCTTGAAAGGATGACAATGGGCTGTTTTCTATTATGTTCTTGTAACCTGTTGGCCCATAGACATACAAACACTTGTGTTCTTTTAACGTGGGGATAATACAAGTAGAGAAACATCACGATTAAGAAAGCATTAATGCATATGGACAGGGCCAATTAAAAACAACAGATTCTGTATTTCATCCAAATAGAAAAACTGAAAAACCTCTTGGGTTTATAGGATAGGGGGAAGTAAAAGCAGTAGTTTGATTATTTTTAATTGAAGATATTTTTTTAATTGCCATTATTTTTAAGATCCCTGAATCTTCCCCTAAGCAGCTGTTACCTCCCTATATGTTCCTTAAGTGTGAGAAGAAAAAGAAAACACTATGCGTCTAAAATGACAGCTTTCTCTTTCTTCCCTCATTTTATCTTTTGCCTTATATCTAATTGCCAGTTAGAGTTCTCTGACTATGTATCTCATAAGCCCCTAACTTTTGATTTCTGACTAATAAATCTCATTATTCTCTAGGACAAAGAATTTATTCAACACTTTTTTATGAGGCATCTAGTTGGTTCCAGACAGTGTGTTAGCTGCTGAGGATGTACTGATTTAAAATAAATGAATACAGAAATAAATGAACAAACATGCAAACCCCTCCTCAAACTTAGAACCTAGTGTGGGAAACAGACATCAATCAAATAATCATAAAAACAAATGTAACATTACAACTTTCACATAAGATATATGGTATCATGCCAGGATAACAGGAGAACCCACCTGTTTGGTGAGCTCAGGGGAATCTTCCCTAATGTATATCTTTTGTGCTTACAGTGGAAGGATGCATGGGAACAAACTAGGCAAAGGAAGTGGGGTGAAGTGGAGCTTGGTGGGGATGAAGATCAGAATTAGCAGAAGAAATGGAACGTCATAAGAAGTGTTTTCAAGATTCTCAATAGGACCAGTGGGGTTAGTGCAGAGAGTACAGAGGCATGATTCCAGATGAGCCTGAAGAAGTAAGTAGGGGACAGCCATACAGAATATTGTAGGTCATGACAAAAATATCTGGTTTTATCTAAACACAATGCGAAACTATTGGGAAGTTTCCACCAAGTTTTGGGGATGATTTGACGTGATCAGATTTGTTTTTTGAAAAGATAGCTGTGGTTGCATTATTTAGGAGGCAAGAGAGCTTTGAGGGAATCTAGAGGTAATAGATTGGACTAGGGTAGCAGCTATGAAGATGGGAGTGGATAAAGTGGAAAGATATGTAAAAGGAAAATCTGCAAACGAGATTGCTGATAAGAGCTAAGGGAGAGAAAGGTGTCAAAGAGGGCTAAAGATTCTGCTTTGTAAAAGTAGATGGATGGGGGGGTGGAGTCAAGACGGGCATACTAGGAGGACAGGGGATTTGCATCTCCACACAACTAGGGCACCTACGAGGCACCGGTGGGGGACCACAGACACCTAAGGGGATGGGAGGAACCCCCAGCTAGAGGGTAGGATGTGAGGCTTGGGGGGGGTGAGGGGGGAGGAGAAGTGGAGGCGGGATGGGACTGGTGCCCCTGAGGGGTGGCTGGGGGAGGGGAAGAGATCCCACGCCCAAAGGGGGAAATTGGAGAACCACTGGGAGGGCAGAGGATCAAAAGGGAGCATGGCCAACTTTCTCCTGCCCACTTGGACCCCCAGAAACCTGTTGAGATCTCAGGCCTGATACTCTGCCCACCTAGGTCCCCTGAAGCCACACGGGTCCTGAGGAAGTGGGAGGGAGGGAAGGGGGAGCAAAAGTAAAGGTGGGACCTATGGGACCGGCACCCCTGAGGGGTGGCTGGGGGAGGGGAGTTCCTACACCCAGAGGGACCCACCCATGGTTAGGGGTCCAGCGGTGACAGGGGAGACCCTGGAGGAGACCCTGGGAAGGGTCCCGAAGGAATGGAAGGGAACATGGCCAGTGCTTTCCCTGTCCACTTAGGTACCAGGGAGACTATTGGGCTCCTGGGTCTAATCCTCTGCCCTCGGAAACTCCCTCCTGCCATGCAGGCCCAAGCCCTGCCCCTACACCCCCACCCAGGGCCCCACCTCTACACTCGGAGACCCCCCCAACAATGCACTGGGCTTAAAGCCCATCCACACACCCTCACTCAGGGCCCTACTTCCAAACTTCGGAACCGCACACTACAGACACCCTTCTTTCCACCTGCTGCCTCTCCCCTTCCCCGCAGGTCCTAAGCAGAGGCCCCGCCCCACACTTGAACGTCGCCCCGCCTAGGCCCCGCCCCCAGGGCCTTTTCTGGCTACATGGGTCCTAAGCCTAGGCCCCACCCCATGCTCAAACATCACCCACCCACCTGCCTAGCTCCCACCCCACCCAACCCGCCCCCAGCCTAAGTACCACCCCCTGCCTAAACTCCGCCCCCATAGCCAAGGCTTTTTTTTTTCCCCCTTTTCTTTTTCCCTCTTTTAGACTGGGGTTCTGTTTTACCGTGTTGATTCATTGTTGTTGATTCTTTTATATTTTTGTTTTTCCTAATAAATCTCTTATTTTTCTAATTTTATTTTATTCTTTATACTTCGTCAGTGATCTCTCCTTCTGGCTTGTTCCTTCCCCATCCCCCTTTTTTTTCTTTTTTCTGTCTTGCTTTTATTTTACCTGGTTGCAGTTTTTCCTAATATACTTTTTACCTTTTATTTTGTTTATTCTTTGATATTGTACTGCTCCTTTTTTTCTTTCTTTCTTCCCTCTTTTTTTTTCTTTTTAATCGTGCCACGAAGCTTGTGGGATCTGGGTTTCCAGGCCAGAGGTCAGGCCCAAGATCCTGTGGTGGGAGCTCCGAGTCCAAACCACTGGACTAAGAGAAAACCTCAAACCCCAGGGAATATCAAATGGAGTGAGGCCTCCTGGAGGTCCTCATCTCAGCACCAAGACCAGGCTCTATCCAACTGCCTGCAAACTCCAGTGCTGGACGTCTCAGGTCAAACAACCCCTAAGACAGGAATACAGCACCACCCATCAAAAAATAAAATGAAACGACGAAAGCATTTCTTACAGATGAAGGAGCAAGGTAAAAACGTACAAGACCAAATAAATGAGGACGAATAGGCAACCTACTTGAAAAAGAATTCAGAGTAAGGATAGTAAAGATGATCCAAAATCTCGGAAACAGAATGAGGAAAATACAAGAAACATTTAACAAGGATCTAAAAGAACTAAAGAGCAAACAAACAGTGATTAACAAAACAATGACTGAAATTAAAATACTCTAGAAGAAATCAATAACAGAATAACTGAGGCAGAAGAATGGATAAGTGAGCTGGAACGTAAAATGGTGGAAATAACTGCCAGGGGGCAGAGCAAAGAAAAAAGAATGAAAAGAATTGAGGAGAGTCTCACAGACCTCTGGGACAACATTAAATGCACCAACATCACAATTACAGGGGTCCCAGAAGAAGAAGAGAAAAAGAAAGAGTCTGAGAAAATACTTTAAGAGATTATAGTCAAAAACTTGCCTAACATGGGAAATGAAATGGTCAGTCAAGTCCAGGAAGCACAGAGAGTACCATACAGGATAAACCCAAAGAGAAACACACCAAGACACATATTAATCAAACTATCCAAAATTAAATAAAAAGAAAAAATATTAAAGGCAGAAACGGAAAAGCAGCAAATAACATACAAGGGACTCCCCATAAGGTTAACAGCTGATCTATCAACAGAAACACTGCAAGCCAGAAAGGAGTGGCAGGACATATTTAAAGTAATGAAAGGGAAAAACCTACAACCAAAATGACTCTACCCACCAAGGATATCATTCAGATTCAATGGAGAAATTAAAACCTTTACAAACAAGCAAAAGCTAAGAGAATACAGCACCACAAAACCAGCTTTACAACAAATGCTAAAGGAACTTCTCCAGGCAGGAAACACAAGAGAAGGAAAACATCTACAATAACAAACCCAAAACAATTAAGAAAATGGTAATAGGAACATACATATCGCTACTTACCTTAAATGCAAATGGATTAAATGCTCCAACCAAAAGACACAGAGTGGCTGAATGGATACAAAAACAAGACCCGTACATATGCTGTCTACAAGAGACCCACTTCAGACCTAGAGATACATACAGACTGAAAGTGAGGGGATGGAGAAAAATATTCCATGCAAATGGAAATGAAAAGAAAGCTGCAGTAGCAATTCTCATATCAGACAAAAGAGACTTTAAAATAAAGACTATTACAAGAGACAAAGAAGGACACTACATAATGATCAAAGGATCAATCCAAGAAGAAGATATAACAATTGTAAATATTTATGCACCCAACATAGGAGCACCTCAATACATATGGCAAATGTTAACAGCCATAAAAGGGGAAATGGACAGTAACACAATCATAGTAGGGGACTGTAACACCTCAGTTTCACCAATGGACAGATCATCCAAAATGAAAATAAATAAGGAAACACAAGCTTTAAATGACACATTAAACAAGATGGACTTAATTGATAATTGTAGGACATTCCATCCAAAAACAACAGAATACACTTTCTTCCCAAGTGCTCATAGAACATTCTCCAGAATAGACCATAACTTGGGACACAAATCAAGCCTTGGTAAATTTAAGAAAATTGAAATCGTATCAAGTATCTTTTCCAACCACAATGCTAAGACACTAGATATCAATTACAGGAAAAAATCTGTAAAAAATACAAACACGTGGAGGCTAAACAATACGCTACTAAAAACCAAGAGATCACTGAAGAAATCAAAGAGGTAATCAAAAAATACCTAGAAACAAATGACAATGAAAACACGACGACCCAAAACCTTTGGGATGCAACAAAAGCTGTTCTAAGAGGGAAGTTTATAGCAATACAATCCTACCTTAAGAAACAAGAAACATCTCAAATAAACAACCTAACTTTACACCTAAAGTAATTAGAGAAAGGAGAACAAAAAACCCAAAGTTTGCAGAAGGAAAGAAATCTTAAAGATCAGATCAGAAATACATGAAAAAGAAATGAAGGAAACGATAGCAGAGATCAATAAAACTAAAAACTGGTTCTTTGAGAAGATAAACAAAATTGATAAACCATTAGCCAGACTCATCAGAAAAAAAGGGAGAAGACTCAGGCCAACAGAATTAGAAATGTAAAAGAAGAAGCAACAACTGTCACTGCAGAAATACAAAGGATCATGAGAGATCACTACAAGAAACTATATGCCAATAAAATGGACAACCTGGAAGAAATGGACAAATTCTTAGAAAAGCAGAGCCTTCCGAGATTGAACCAGGAAGAAACAGAAAATATGAACAGACGAATCACAAGTAATGAAATTGAAACTGTGATTAAAAATCTTCCAACAAACAAAAGCCCAGGACCAGATGGCTTCACAGGTGAATTCTACCAAACATTTACAGAAACGCTAACACCTATCCTTCTCAAACTCTTCCAAAATATAGCAGAGGAAGGAACACTCCCAAGCTCATTCTACAAGGCCACCATCACCTTGATACCAAAACGAGACAAAGATGCCACAAAGAAAGAAAACTACAGGCCAATATCTCTGATGAATACAGATGCAAAAATCCTCAGCAAAATACTAGCAAACAGAAACCAACAGCACATTAAAAGGATCATACACCATGATCAAGTGGGGTTTATCCCAGGAATGCAAGGATTCTTCAATATACGCAATCAATCAATGTGATACACCATATTAATAAATTGAAGGACAAAAATCATACAATAATCCCAAAAGATGCAGAAAAAGCTTTTGACAAGATTCAACAGCCATTTATGATAAAAACTCTCCAGAAAGTAGGCATTGAGGGAACCTACCTCAACATAATAAAGGCCATATATGACAAACCTAGAGCCAACATCATTCTCAATGGTGAAAAACTGAAACCATTTCCACTAAGATCAGGAACAAGACAAGGTTGCCCACTCTCACCACTATAATTCAGCATAGTTTTGGAAGTTTTAGCCACAGCAATCAGAGAAGAAAAAGAGATAAAAGGAATCCAAATCAGAAAAGAAGAAGTAAAACTGTCACTGTTTGCAGATGACATGATACTATACATAGAGAATCCTAAAGATGCCACCAGAAAACTACGAGAGCTAATCAATGAATCTGTTAGAGTAGCAGGATATAAAATTAATGCACAGAAATCTCTTGCATTCCTATACACTAATGATGAAAAATCTGAAAGAGAAATTAAGGAAACATTCCCATTTACCATTGCAACAAAAAGAATAAAATACCTAGGAATAAACCTACCTAAGGAGACAAAAGACCTGTATGCAGAAAACTACAAGACACTGATGAAAGAAATTAAAGGTGATACAAACAGATGGAGAGATATACCATGTTCTTGGATTGGAAGAATCAATGTTGTGAAAATGACTCTACTACCCAAAGCAATTTACAGACTCAATGCAATCCCTATCAAACTACCAATGGCATTTTTCACAGAACTAGAACAAAAAATTTCACAATTTGTATGGAAACACAAAAGACCCTGAATAGCCAAAGCAATCTTGAGAAAGAAAAACGGAGCTGGAGGAATCAGGCTCCCTGACTTAAGACTATACTACAAAGCTACAGTAATCAATTAAGACAGTATGGTACTGACACAAAAACAGAAATATAGATCAATGGAACAGGATAGAAAGCCCAGAGATAAACCCATGCAAATACGGTCACCTTATCTTTGATAAAGGAGGCAAGAATATACAGTGGAGAAAAGACAGCCTCTTCAATAAGTGGTGCTGAGAAAACTGTAAACATTTTACAGCTACATGTAAAAGAATGAAGTTAGAACACTTCCTAACACCATACACAAAAAAAAAACTCAAAATGAATTAAAGACCTAAATGTAAGGCCAGACACTATAAAACTCTTAGAGGAAAACACAGGCATAACACTCTATCACATAAATCACAGCAAGATCCTTTTTGACCCACCTCCTAGAGAAATGGAAATAAAAACAAAAATAAACAAATGGGACCTAAGGAAACTTAAAAGCTTTTGCACAGCAAAGGAAACCATAAACAAGGCGAAAAGACAACCTTCAGAATGCAAGAAAATACTTGCAAAGGAAGCAACTGATAAAGGATTAATCTCCAAAATATACAAGCACCTCCTGCAGCTCAATATCAAAAAAACAAACAACCCAATCAAAAAATGGGCAGAAGACCTAAATAGACATTTGTCCAAAGAAGATATACAGATTGCCAACAAACACATGAAAAGATGCTCAACATCACTAATCATTAGAGGTATGCAAATCAAAACTACAATGAGATACAGAGTGAAGTAAGTCAGAAAGAGAAAAACAAATATCGTATATTAACGCATGTATGTGGAACCTAGAAAAATGGTACAGATGAACTGGTTTGCAGGGCAGAAGTTGAGACACAGATGTAGAGAACAAACATATGGACACCAAGGGGGGAAAGCCTCGGGGGGGTAGGGATGTTGGTGTGCTGAATTGGGCAATTGGGATTGACATGTATACACTGATGTGTATAAAATTGATGACTAATAAGAACCTGCTGTATAAAAAAATAAATTAAAGTCAAAAATTTAAAAAAAAACTACAATGAGGTATCAGCTTACACCAGTCAGAATGGCCATCATCAAAAAATCTACAAACAATAAATGCTGGAGAGGGTGTGGAGAAAAGGGAACCCTCCTGCACTGTTGGTGGGAATGTAAACTGGTACAACCACTAAGGAGAACATTATGGAGGTTCCTTACAAAACTAAACATAGAACTACCATATCTTCCAGCAATCCCACTACTGCGCATATACCCTGAGAAAACCATAATTCAAAAAGAGTCATGTACCACCATGTTCATTGCAGCACTCTTTATAATAGCCAGGACATGGAAGCAACCTAAGTGTCCATCGACAGATGAATGGATAAAGAAGATGTGGCACATATATACAATGGAATATTTCTCAGCCATAAAAAGAAACAAAATTGAATTATTTGCAGTGAGGTGGATGGACCAAGAGTCTGTCATACAGAGTGAAGTAAGTCAGAAAGAGAAATACAAATACCATATGCTAACACATACATATGGCATCTAAAAAAAAAAAAATGATTCTGACGAACCTAGGGGCAGGACAGGAATAAAGACACAGACGTCAAGAATGGACTTGAGGACACGGGGAGGGGGAAGGGAAAGCTGGGAGGAAGTGAGAGAGTGGCATTGACATATATACACTACCAAATATAAAATAGATAGCTAGTGGGAAGCAGCTGCATGGCACACAGAGATCAGCTTGGTCCTTTGCTACCACCTAGAGGGGTGGGATAGGGAGGGTGGGAGGGAGATGCAAGAGGGAGGGGATATGTGGATATACGTATGCATATAGCTGATTCACCTTATTATACAGCAGAAACTAACACAACACTGTCAAGCAATTATACTCCAATAAAGATGTTAAAAAAAAGAAAAAAACGTAGATGGATGTCAACAGTGAGATTACCACTGCACACCTACTAGAATGGCTAAAATTCAATACATGGCAACACCAAAAGCTAGAAAGAATGTGGAGCAACAGGAACTCTCATTTATTGCTGATAGGAATGCAAATGACACAGCCACTTTGGCAGACAGTTTGGCAGTTTCTAGCAAAGCTAAACCTAGTCTTAACACTAGATCTAGCAACTGCGTTCCTAGGTATTTATCCAAATGAGTTGAACAATTATGTCCACATAGAAACCTGCACACTAATATTTATAATTTTATAAGCTTTATTTATAATTACCAAAACTAGAAGCAACCAAGCTGTCCTTCAATAGGTGAATGGCTAAACAAACTGTGGTACTTCCATACAACAGAATATTATTTTAACAATAAAAAGAAATGATCTATCAAGCTACAAAAAAGACATGAGGGAACCTTAAATGCATATTGCTGAGTGAAGGAAGCCAATCCAAAAAAGCAACATACTTTTCATATCTTTCATCCCCATTATATGACATTCTGGAAAACGTTAAGACTATGGAGACAGTAAAAAGATTAAATCAGTGTTTGCGGGAGGTGGGAAGGAGGAAACGGGATGGAGGGATACATAAGCAGAGCATAGGGAATTTTCAGGGCAGTGTAAGTATTCTGTATGATACCGCAATGGCGGATACATGGTATCATACATTTAGCAAAACCCATGGATTTATACAATACAAAGAGTCAACCCTAATGTAAACTATGAAGTTTAGTTAATAATAATGTATCGATATTAGTTCATCAGCTGTAACAAATGTAACACATCATTGCAATATATTAGTAACAGGATAAACTGAGGGCAGGAGAAAAGGGAATATGTGGGAACTCTGTATTTTTCTGTTCAGTTTTTCCTTAAATCAAACACTGCTCTAAGAAATAAAGTCTACTAATATTTTTAAAACTTCAAATACATTTTTAAAAAGGGAATGGGCAATAACGATATTTATTTAAACACGAATGACTGGAAAAGAGTGAGGTTTGGGAAAAGATTATTTTGGTTTTAGATATGTAGAGTTTAAAGTACCTGTGGAATACCTAAAGGATATGCCAAGGAATAGGTGAAGATACAGGTCTTTAGTTCAGAGGAGAAATCTAACCTGGATATACAAATGTTAATCTTTTGCAAAATAGGCAGTAATTTATGTTAAAAGCAGCAGTGGACTCTCCCAGATGAGATTATACTAAAGCATTGGATGCTTCAGCTTCTATCCATGCTTTGGTGCTGGCTACTAAAAACATTCAGACAAGAAAGGAAATAAATGAGAATGGTTGCGTTTTGTATTAGGGTTTTTTGTTTGTTTGCTTGCTTGCTTGCTTTGTTTCTTGTTTGATTTTGTAATATGTGGATGCTGGAGAAGTTTTGGGAGTAAGGGTCTCAGAGAACTGGCCAAAAAATAAAGAGCAGATGATAGTGGGGACCAGAAATGTCTTTCTTGGGTTAAGTAAAAGTCATAGAGGAGAGAGAAACAAGGTGGTAAAGGCCAGTAAGAGAAATAGTTGCCCTCTCTTCTGATAAAATTAAATAGAATGTTGGTGATTTATTTAAAACCAGAGTGGGCAAGCAGTGACTCCTGTGTTATCTGTGAATTCTTAGAATGAAAAAAAAAAAAAATTGAGAGTTCTATAAGCCAGTGGGGAGTTAGACTCAGTGATAGTAGAAAGGAGAGCAAGAAGGTTAACTGGTATAGATTTCAGTGGATATTCCTACGCTAAGATTTATTACATATATGAAGGCTAGCCCTGAAATAGTTGTGCTATATGTTCCTTTGAGGATGTATTCAGTTGGACTTCTGAGGGGAACAGAAGTCAGTGCACATAAACGGATCTTTGGAAATTTGGGAAGATGGGCAGCCTGGAAACATAAACACGTTGCACCTCCTAGTTTGACACACCAGCTTAAGAGGGCTTACATAATCACTTCAAGGTGAGGTGAGTTAAGCTTAAAGTCTCTGATTTCCAGGAATTCTCAAGTATCCACATGCAGACTATAGCACTTATATCTCATATCTAGGTTTTTAATATGAGAATAAAATATTAATATAACTCTTGGTAAGAGTATGCCTAGTATTTCACATATTCCTAGGTATACTAATAAAGGGACTATGACACTCCGGGAAAGCCCATAAAATAAATTATCTGGGCAAAAAAATTATATATACATAATCATTGAGACAGCCACCTCTGGTAATAGCATACTAAGTAATTCAAACCAACTTTCCGACTTGGAATAGTTGAAAAAAGTAGACATCAGAGGGGTAATGAAATAGTGAACCATGAGAACTTGACATGGGAGAATACAGATACCCAGGAAAGTGAATCCAGCTTTTAAAGCTCCTTTTCTTTGGTAACACTTGGCAACTTCAGAGAACATGGCTGAGAAGGTGAGAAGTGTTTAGATCATCCTTGGGGGCTAAAGGGATAGAGATCAGAAACTGTAACCTACTAATGGAAGCCCTGGTCATTCTTCCTTCCTTTGGATTGGAACCACAAAAGGGTTACAACTAGGAGTAAGAGTGAACTAGAAGGAGAAAGCAGACAGGTCTTCACAGGGACTACAGCTCAGTTTCAAATCATTTTAATCTCTAACGCTGGATTAAAATGTTCCTAAATTGGCAGTACCCTCAGGTATTCAGCAGCAGCAAACTATAAATCCTTCTCTGGAAGGAGATAACATTATCTTAGGTCACACATTGTTTCTACAAACAATTTTGCAAATATAATGTCTGGTATATAATCATAAATGACAAGCCATCTGAGGATGAAGAGATAGGACACCATGAACAAAAACAACAAAAAAAGACCCACAAGAGCTCAATATACTCAAATCATCATAGACAGACTTAAAAAACTACACTTACTGTGTTCAAGAAATAAAAGACTAGATTTAAAATTTTAGTGTAAAATTTAAAACTACTGAAAGAGCACCAAATGTAAATTTTAGAACTGAAAAATAAAATAACCAAAATAAGGAATCAATGGATGGGTTTAATAGCCAGATTAAACATAGCCGAAGAGATAATTGGTTAACTAGGACATAGATCAGGAAAAAAAAATACTTCAAAGGAAATATAAAGAGAACAGAGCACTTAAAAAATAAAAAAAGAAATAGACATATAGCATATAATTATAAGGTCTAATGTACATATATTTGGAGTGGCAGAGAAGAGAGGGTGAGACAGAAGAAGCAGTGAAGAGATTATAGCTGAAATTTTTCCAAAAATAATGAAAAACATAAAGTCACAGAATCAAGAAACACTAAGAACTTCAAGCAAGATAAAAAAATAAATTAATAAAATAAAAATATAGACAATCATATCAGAATTACTGAATACCAAAAAGTAAATCTTAAAAACAGCTTAAAAGAGATGAAAGAACAAGAAAGAGAGACAGACAGAGACACAAAGAGATTATCTTGTAAGGAGCAACAATCAGAGTACCCACTGACTCCTCAACAAAAACTATAAAATTCAGAAGACACAGAATATCTTCAAAATGCTGGGCAGGGAGAACTTAGATAATGTAAAATTCTAGTCCAAGTGAAAATATTAAGGTTACCATAAATAGAATTTAGACAAACAAATATGAATTTATCTTCATCAAACCCACACTATAATAAATACTAAAGATATTTTATAGGCAGAAAAATAATGATCCCAGATGGAAGATCAGAGATGGAAAAAAGGAAAAAGAAATATTAAAATAACAAGTTTTCAGGAAAATATAAATTCATACTGACTGACTAAATCAGTATTAATAATGCCTTGAGATTAAAATATAAAATGAAATAAAACACAAGAAAACGATAACATATAAGTTGGAAGAGGATAGAGAAAATTGAAGTGTTCCAGTGCATTTTCTGGGTAAAGGTGCCAAATAACATGCCATTGATAAATTAAGGATGCATACTATACTCTCTATGTAACCACTGAGAGGATGGTAAAAGAATGTATATCTTATAAGCACACAGAAGAAAAATAATACAATATATAAATAGATAAGAAAAGGAAAATAACATAGAACACTAAGATTGCGAATTGAGACCAAAATACATCAGTGATTACCTTGTGAATGAACTAATGTTCCAATTCAAAGACATATATTGCCAGATTGCATTTTAAAATAACTTTATACGTTGTTCATAAATCAAAAAGGATATATATAGTCAACTTGAAAAGCAAAGAATAGAAGATCTTGAAAACACGAACTGAAAGAAAGCAGGGGTCACTACATTAATATCAAAGCAAATTTTAAAGAAAAAAAGCATTCCTGGCGAGAAGGAAGTACATATCATAAAGATAAAATATTAGATTTACCAGGAAGATATAAACATTTTATACTTTTGCCCTTAATAAAGTAGCTGCAAACCTTTAAAGCAAAATCTTCACAGGAGTAAAAGAAGAAATAAACAACCACAATCACATTGGAAGTCTTTTAAAACACATCTCTCTCAGTAATTGTTATAAGAAGCAGACAAAAATTCAGTAAGAATATAAAATATCTCAATAGCACAATTAATTTTACGTATTGAATATATAGAGAACAATTTACCCAACAATTGCAGAGTAAACATCCTTCAAAACACACAGAACATTTGTAAAATTTAACCATATTCTGGGTAATAAGCAAGCATCAACAAATTTCAATAAATTAAAATTGTGTAGTATATGGTCTCTGACAACAATGCCATTTAGCTAGAAATTAATAACAAGAAGATAACTAGAAAATCATCATAGCCTGAAATTTAAAAATATAGTTCCAAATAACCCATGGTGATAAAACTATCATTATTTTCATTAGAAAAATATTTTGAAATGAATGGTAATGACAAATACACTATATATCAAAACCTGCATAATATAACTAATTGTTAGTGTAGAGAATAATTTAGAGCTTTGAAGGTATATATTAAATGGAGGAAAAGATATGAATATATCTCACACAAAATATATATTGAAAAATCCTAAACAAGATATATGCATATTAAATTCAGTAATATTTTAAAAAGAAAGTAACATACCAAACCAAACTGCTTTATTTTAGGAACTCAACAGAACTTAACATTCAAACTGCTATTAGTGTAACTCAAACATCTACAGAATCAAAGAGAGAAATCACATGATGGTCTCAATCACTGCAGAAAATGGTTTGATAACATTCAGTATCCATTCATGATAAAAATGTATATAGCAAATTAGGAATAGAAGGGAGCATCCTTAATCTGATAAATCATATCCGTTAAAAAAAAAAAAAAACCCTCAGCAAGCATCATATTTAATCATGAAATGTTAAGAATCTTTTCACTAAGACTGCTAATACCATGTCTATTAAACATTCTACAGGGGTTTTGTGTCATTCAGATTCCTGACAGGAAACAGAGCAAATGCAAGCAGTTTAACTGAACAGAGGTGAATAAAGAGGTGCCAGCAGGGAGAGGGGAACCAAAAAGGAATGGTGAAGGCTCAGATATGGAAACAGTGGCGCCCCATCACCATCCTGAGCCAGAATAACAAAGGGAGCAAACAGTGATGGGGGCATTGAATGGGGGGGAGGGGCGGTCACAAGTTTCCTTTCTGGAATTCTGTCAATGTTCTACTTCTTGCACTGTGTGGGGTTCCATGGATGGCTGCTTTGTGACAAATTCATTGACGCATACGTTTTTGCTCTTCACACAATAAGAAGGTTAAATAATTAAAATAAAATTGCTGATGCAGATGTTGCATCTACATGCCAGTGAAAGCCAGTGGATGTGACAAGCAGAGAAAAATGATTAGAATGAAGATAATTATATATTCACAAACAAGTTAATTCAAGCAATTATAAGGTGAGCCATGGAAGCAATTTCCTAGGACTTCTTAAGGAACCCAAAAAAATTTAAAAAGAAAAAAAATGTCACTAAAGTGAAAACAAAAAAGTTTTGATTTATCCCTTAAGATCTTATTCACAGTTTTAATTCTTCCCTCTCCCTCAGGAGTGTTTAAGTGTACTCCCCTGAAGCCCATGGATTTTGCAGCAGAATTTCAAAGGCTGAGACAGGATTTAAGAGAAAGACTCAGTGGCAGGGTTTGGGGATGACCTTCTGCCTAATTTTAAGCAGAGTAGATCTGCTTTCATCGGTCCAAATATATGAGGTTTCTCTATAAGATTAGATTCAAAGAAATTATTCTTTAAAAAAAAAAAAGCACCAATTTTGTGAATAAGTACACCAAGCCCCAAGGATGGAGTAACTAACTAACCCAAGGTTATTATAAAGAAATATTAGCAGAGTCATTTATAACTAAACCAGGTCTTTTGAATCCCAGCACATGCTAGTTCTATTGATCTAACAGAAAAACTTGAACGAAGTTTTTGGTCAACCCAATAGAACCAGCATGTGCTGAGATTCAAGAGACCGATACTACAAGACAGATCACTCATAATGTTCTCTCAGGGTATGAAAGTCATCCTAAAATAAAATAAACCAACAAAGGAAACAAAAAACCATTCTGTTAATTACCATGACTTGTGCCTATTTTAGTATGCTACACTTTTTGTCAGGAAGATCTCCAAAGTTTCACCTCATCAAGTCTATAGCGAGAGCCTGTGTTCCCAGAACTTGATCCCTAATCTCCCTAAACCTGTTGGACCTCCAGGAAGCCCAACTAGCCAGCTGAAATTTGCTGATCATTCCTCTCCGACTCAGAAACTAAAGAAACGAAATACTATCCTATTCTACGGACGTTTGGAAAGATCAACCACATAATCAAATAGCTGAATACCATATACAGACGGTTCCTGACTTACCATGGTTCAATTTATGATTTTTCAACTTTATGATGGTGCAAAAGTGATATGTGTTCAGTAAAAACCATCCTTTGAATTTTGATCTTTTCCCTTGGCTAGCGGTGTGCAGTAGGATGCTGTCTGGTGATGCTGGGCAGTGGCAGGAAGGCACAGCTCCCAGTCAGCCTCGTGATCATGGGGGTGAACAACGGATTCTCTGTGGTGCACTGTGTTTGAGCACGTTTAAGGTAGGCTAGACTATGCTATGACGATGTAGGTTAAGTGTATCAAATGCATGTTCAACTTATATTTTCAACTTACGATAGGTTTATTTGGACATAACCCCATTAAGTCCAGGAGCATCTGTAATTAAATCGTTAAAAAAGCATGTGGAGGCATTTACAATTTAAAAGGTAAGAAACATCTATGAACTAAATAACAACTTGTGAAAGTGTACATTGTAACAGAATAACTAAATATATTGCACCTCTATAGTTTTCTGGTAGCAAATAGTTTGCTTAAAAACACTATCATATATGTAATGGACCAAAGAGGCCAGCCTAATATACATTTCCACTTTGTTGAAAAGGAAGGTCAATGGATTGATATTTTAACGCCAACTGCTGAAGGATGAGAGCTTGTTGCCTAAAGCATGGCTAGATAACAAAATCAAACTCATAGAAATCAATATTTTAAACACAGTTGCTAACACAACCCATCCACCTATTCTTTCTGGCAGATCTGTACACAGACATATTTGTTGCCATTTACATTCTAAGATTTACCAATGGGAATGTTAGGGAGATGGCATTTTAAGAATATATAAACACAACAGCTCATGTTTACCATCAGATAGTTAAAGCACCCTTTACGCAAATTCCACGGAAGCTAACTCATGTTAGGACCTGTCACAGACACTCTTAGCTCATAAATCAGTATCTATTTCCCTCTTCTTTCTTAAGACCCTTTTGTTCAGGGCAGGAATGTGACTGGGTCCTTGTGAGAGCCGGCTTTCCCAGCCTCCTTAAGAGACCGGGTTGACTATTCTAAAAGGGGACATGAGCAAAGATATACTGGTGTGGCCTCTGGGAAGGCACAGACACCCCTGATAAAGGGGATATATACTCTTAGCAAGGTTCTTTCCCCTTCTTATTGCGTTTAAAAACAAGAAATTGCTAGAATTGGAGTAGTTTACAACTACAAGGCAACAAGCATTAGGAGACCAAGGGAAGGAATTCCATAGCTGCCTACCTCCAGACCATTTGTTATATAAGAAAAACAGATTCATAAGTTTAAGCTTGTGTAAGTTGAACATGCCATTACTTATAGCTGATATCATTGCTAACTAAAAGGCTTTTATAATTTTATTTTTATCTGATAGAAATATTTCTAAACTATGACATTTCCTCCCTTATTAAAAACAATAGGTTAGATTTTTTTACATTTGTTCCTTAATGACTCAGCATCACATTAAGATGTGAGGTTAAGTTTTTTCTAAATTATACCAGCCAGAAAATAACATTTCTACTGTCACATCCTGTGCTGGGACTAGGGTAAGGCAAATGAGGTACTCACCTTGGCTGCAAAATTTAAGGAAGGATCAAAAAACTCAGTAATCCAGATAAATAATATTTTAATAAAATATCTTTAAAAATCAAAGTTAATGAATAAAATCCATGATGAACAAAATATCAAATTTTTTCTAAAAAATCAGAAGCAATATTACTAATTTTTCCTTTTTTCTCAGCCTCCAACATGGCTCAGCACAGCACTGTTCTCCCACTACTACCATTTATTTCTTAATAGAACAAATATCTTTTCTTCCCTTGAACCAAAAGAATTGAAGATTAAGAGAGAAACTAAAGACCAAGTTCTTTAAGTCAGTGATTTTAACACCTTGTACCTCTCCTGTGATGTGCACAGTCTTAGTGACAGCTTTTTTCCCTTTCTGCTGTTATTTAGAAGTCTTTGTTCATTTACATAAGGAATTCTGGTTGTGCTTCCAGATGGATTTAGTCACCAGAATTCTGTACTCCATGGAATAATTTATTAATTCACTGGTGTCCTAATCAGACTCCCCCAAATTCATGAAGTTATCTAAATATAAATATGCCTTTAAAACCCACAAATATTTACAAATATTTTTGGAATGACAATCGCTTAAGATTTTGCTTTGGTTCAGTAAATACTTATTGAGCACTTACAGTCATCAGGTGCTGCAGGCTTTGAGGATGCAAAAATTGAGGGGAAAAAAGATCCTTATGTTGTTTACAATATTTTAAACACTCATTTCTCAATTGCCTCTGGGACTGAAATGTAAAACTGTCTTATGATTAAATATCAGGTGAACTGACGATGGAATAGCTAATATATCCAAACCAAAGAGAACTTTTGCAGTAAATGTGGAGTTTACACCACGGTTCGTTAAGTCTTCTAACAGTCCAATGGAATAGCAACTGAGAGCAGGTGCAAATGTGGAACAAATGTCTGGAAGGATAATGATGGAGCATGGTGTCTGGGTATTCTCCAATCCATCAGTAATAAAATTGACTGGATTAAAGCTTTTGTAGGAAGGAGGTTCAGAGAACAAAGCCATTTTCCTTTCTGTCCCTGAGCAAGCCCATCCAGCTCAGAAAGGGCAGAGTCAAGCTCTATGTATCAGATGTAGGCCTTTTCATGACACCAATCAGTGAGATAAGAGGCTCTTTATGTTCCCTGTAGGATATCAATGGAATTAGTGATGAGAGGCAACATGCATCAGGAAAACTCATTATGACTCTTCCGCTTTTCAATTATCTAAGAGTCTCCCTCTGTGATAAAGGAATCATCAAAGACTGAGGACTTGAGTGATTTTAAATGTTTTTTTTTTTTTAAGTCATAAAGAATGGTAGGTTCCATAAAGTTGAATCTCATTGAAGATGAGTCGCTTGTCTGTATCGCTGACAAGCCTGTTTTCCTGTCAGTGGAATCAGAGGATCACATTTCTCTGGCTCTAAAATGATAGACGCAGGCAGAGCAAAAATAATCACCACCTGGATTTCAAATGCGGGTAAACGCTGTATTGGAATCCCCAGAGAAGGCTCAGCTAATGTTCTGTAGATTCGAAAGAGCTGTACAATCATTAATTTAATTTAGAAGCAGCCTGATAATATGGAAAAGCATGGACTTTGGTGTCTGAAGACCTATTTTTTTGTTCTGTTTTGTTTTGGGATTTCTCCCCCACTGCCGTACTTCTTATCTTCCTGCCTACCTTCCTGCCCTTCACTATTTTTCCCAAAAGACCAAGGAATTTTTAAAGAGCTAGTTTACTTCATCCTAGAAGCCCTGTAGGGATTGTGTCCATGGTATCCAGACAATGCCTCTTTCATCTTCACCTATTATTTCAGATTTTTCCAATCCATCCATTATCAACACCCATTAAGAAGTTTACATATCTATTTTAATGGTGCCTCAATTCTCCAATTAACTATGATTCCCCAATTTTTATAGTCAATTAGGATTATATCAAGAACCTATTGTGCACACTGCAGTGATGAGAGCACCTAAGAAAGCTGCTGACCGTGGTCCTAAACCTGCATACAGACTTGTATGTGTTTGGCCTATACCATGTTTTACTAAAAATCAAATAACTTACCTTTTTTTTTTCAAGTCAGGAGATTAAACAAAATTTAAGCTTCTACCTTCTTGAGAAATTGGACAGTGTGGCAAGACTAGGACTGTATTCCTATATTCCTACATGGCAACACTGCCTGGGGCTGAGGAGGAGCTGCTGGCTTTAGAGGTGCAAGCTATTCAGTTTGCCACAGTTGCCCCCGTCACGTTGTATTCATTTATATTACAGCTGGACGACTTTAGAATTGGAGTTCATACCACTTAAGGTTGATAAATCATTGGAACTACTGTAAAAGGGCACTAGGAACTAATACATTTATAATCGCCAAACCACTAAGAGGGAATAATAACCAAAATGGTAATTATAATAAACAACTATGACAACACGATTACTAAATGTCTTACATAGGTTAACTCATTTAATCTTCACACAACTCTTCGAACAAAGTATTAATATGATCCCCATTTTTCAGATAAGGAAACTGGGGCACAGAGAGGTTGAGTGACTTGCCTGATTATGCAGCAAATAAGTGGCATTGCTGGAATAAAGTGAGATAACTGTGAAGCTGCTCTGAAAAAAATGGAATGCTATGCAAATTTAAAATGTATTATCATCGTTATTATTGATGTTATAACATATCTGTTCCATCAATTTATCCAGCAGGAAGACACAATTCTTGTTACAAGAAAAACTAAGATTGCCAGGTAGATGCCTACTATTAAATTTCTTCCTATGACTGAATAAAGGAAGATATACAAACAGAAAAAATGAGAATTATGGAAAAAGGAATAACTTTGGAAGGAAATAAAAATATAATTATGATAATAGATTAGAACTGTTAGATTGTTGATTTAACCTTAAAACTTAAAGTTATCACATTAATTGTAACTTTCACTTTACTCAGTTTTTGCTTTGTTTCTAAAATAAAGCTGAACATTTTCTGAAACCTGACAATAGTTCTTTCCAAGCTATTCTGATGTCGACATAATGGTTGATGGTAAATTAATACCAATACATCCAGCCCTTATGCTTAGCTCACTGCCTTTCCCTGGGTCTTAAAGTCTTTTTACTCCTGCTGCAGCATAAGGCCATTTTTCAACAACAACAAAAAAGTTAAAAAAGCAATATGTATGATTTCTTCAAGTAAAATCTCCTCCTTCCCCATTTGCATTCCTTGGTTACTGACTTATTTGATATCCCAAAAGCCATATAGTAAAAGCAGAATCTGGATGATAGTAACGGATGTAATACTTCAGTGTCTACATGTTACTAATGACTGACAGTATTTCACTTTACAGTTTGTGAATTTCTTTCACATTTTCTCTTTTAATCTTCACAATAGCCCTGTAAGATATTAATGCCCGAGTGATTGGTAACCTCTCAACAATATAAATGTGACTTATCTTGACATAGAGTATTATGGGCATATAAAAAAAAAGGGTATCAGCTGTGAATTTCTGAATTATTTAGATTGTTATTATGATTTCATTACTTGGATTCAGAAGGGACTTTATGGATCCTCTGGACCAACTACTTCATTTTCCAGCGAGGAAACCAATTCCCAGTGAGTTAGTGGCAGAGCCGGGGCAAGAAACACAGTGTCCTGATTCCCATTTCAGATTTCTTTACACTCTAACATACCTTACCTTCTGAAAATAAAAAGGTACAATAACATACCATTTCCTTCTGTTTGAAAAATAGGTCCTATTTACAGAGATAGGCTGTAAGGGAACAATTTTAAACAACAATGAAATATAATGAGGACACCAATATGGATGAAAAGCAAATTTTTTTTTCTTTGGTAGAAGAGATGGGGATTGGGAGGAGGTAATAACCCCCATTACACAGACTGTAGTTTTCAATAAAGGAATCTCACTCCTGAAAGGGCAAGTCACACTGAATATCCAGTTAGTAGGTTACCACACAGATTTTTAATTGTCACAGTTTATTAACATTGCTCATTCAGCTATTCAGTCATGTTCTCCTTGACAGCAGAAGGGCAATTCCACTGGATAGTCTCCATGTTCAATGTCATTAACCATTACTTACTGGAATTTACACAATGTTGAGTAGTATCTGGTACGTGCAGATCCAGAATAAATAGAGTGAAGTAAGTCAGAAAGAGAAAAACAAATATCGTATGCTAACACACATATATGGAATCTAAAAAAAAAAAAAAAAAAAAAAAAAAAGGTTCTGAAGAACCTAGGGGCAGGACAGGAATAAAGACGCAGACGGAGAGAATGGACTCGAGGACACGGGGAGGGGGAAGGGTAAGCTGGGACAAAGTGAGAGAGTGGCATGGACATATATACACTACCAAATATAAAATAGATAGCTAGTAGGAAGCAGCTGCATAGCACAGGGAGATCAGCTTGGTGCTTTGTGACCACCTAGAGGGGTGGGATAGGGAGGGTAGGAGGGAGACGCAAGAGGGAGAAGATATGGGGATATATGTATATGTATAGCTGATTCACTTTGTTATAAAGCAGAAACTAACACACCATTGTAAAGCAATTATACTCCAATAAAGATGTTAAAAATAAATAAATAAATAAATAAATATATGTTATATATATTCCAAAAACAACCAGAATAAACAGTGCCTCTGCCACCAATCAGCTAGCATTCTAGCCTCTTAACTTTAGAGTTGCAGCATGGATGGACTGCTTGTGCTCCCCAAAACAACCTCTCCACCTGTACCTGTATCTCATCTCCTCTCACTTATTTCTCAGCAATGCTCCAACGATTGTCCCTCTCTCTCCTGAATCATCAATTTCTTCTTCTCTGCTGGTTAGCTTCCAACAACCTACAAAGATGTTGCAAATTTTTCCACCTTAAACACTAAAAATTCATTTTGATCCCACATCTTTCCCCAACTGTCATTATATTTCCGCTCTGTTTGATAGAAAAACTAGGAAGGTATGTTGATATTCACCTTCTCCATTTCATTTCCTCCCTTCTCTATTAAACCATCGCCAGCCAGGCTGCTCTATCACAGCTGCTAATTACCTACCCATTGCTAAATCCAACGGCCAGTTCTCAATCTTCATTTTCTTTTAGTCCTCAGCAATATTTGACTCAATTGATAATTCCTCCATCTTGAAACACATGCTTCACATGGCATCACTCTTTTGGTTCTCCTCCTTTTCCTCTGGTCACTTTTTCTCAGTCTCTTTGCTGGATTTTTCTCATATCCTGATCTTTTAGTAGTGTCCCTGCATAGAGTCATCTGAGTATTTCATGTCTTTACTTATCCTCTTGTCCTTAATGATCCCATTCATTTTATGCATCATCTATATAATTCTCAAATTTATATATCTAGCCCAGGTTTCTGATTTCTCTATGAAATCCAGACTCTTACATTCAATCTTTACTTAATACTCGTTTCTCCTCTTGATGTTTGATGAGCATCTCAGAATTAACTGGTCAAAAGTCTAACTCCTTATTCTCAGACCCTAACAAAATTTGACACCTCTCACACACTCTTCTCCATCTCTGTAAATGATCACTCAATCTTTTTGGCCACACTGGTTCCTCACTTGTTCCTGACCACCCTTTATAGCAATTACACCCCTTCCCTGAAAATACCTATTCTCCTTCCCAGCTTAATTTTTCTCTTAGGTACTTATCACTGCCTGTCATATAGACACTAGAATGTAAACTTCTGAGGGAAGCAAGTTTGTCTGTTTTGCCCACTGCTATACCTGACAGCCTGGAACTCTGCCTATCTTATAGCAGGGACATAAATATCTGTAGAGTGAAAACTATCATTCAAAAATAAACATCCCTCAAGACACAGTTCTTGGAATCCACCATCACTTCTTAACTTCTCATATGATCCTGAGTCCTTCATTTCCTCTCTGCTTCATCCACTCCAGCCACTCAAACCAATGGCCACAACTTGAACCCTGTCATCACTCAGATATATAACACCTCAGAAACCTCTAGCATCCTGTCCTCTACTCATAATCTCCTCTTCCTGTAGAGATGTTGTGCCTTCATCCCCTTTACAGCTTCTCCCCAGACATGGACCTTCAGTTCCTTGGTCCTCCGAGTATTACCAGTCGGCCATCCTTCCTGGCCTCACTTCCTTTTTCAGCCTGCCTGCATGGCCATTCCCATGAACAGATCTTAAAACCCAAAAGAACAGTTCAATCCCCTTGCATTACTGAAATTTCTTGTTGTTTATGGCCTTTAACCAGAGAAGTTTCTGATTTAAAACAATACTCCTCCAAACCTAAGCAGCCCAGCATGAGCTCAAGTCTCTAGTTCAGACTGCCTGGGTTCAATTAATATTGGTTTTAACACAATGGGCAAATTTCTTAGCCTCAAAGCCTTTGTTTCCTCACTGAAATAGCAGTTATGTTTATTTCAGAGGCTACCTATGAAGACTAAATAAGCTAATCTAAGTAAAGTGCTTATCACAATAAAGTACTACTATTGTTATTATATCCAAAGTGTTGGGCACAGCAAAAGAATATCATAAAACCACCATACATATTAGGGCACCTACAAAGTGTGAGCCCTCCAGCCTTGCTCAGCAATGTATTTATTGATCCTTAGTTATCTGCCCCTCTCATTTTGTTAACCCTTTTTCCAAATCACCACCCTTCCCTCAAGCACTTGACCTCAAAAGTACCCACGTATTTACCCACATTTTCCTCCTCCTTCCGTCTCGAGGATGAAGAATCATCATTTTACTCCAGGACAACTTGTATGTCTTTGCTGTTGACCCACTCTGATCAATTACTCCTTCTCTCTCCTAATCTTCAGTCTCTTCTTCATTACTGATACTATTCCTCAGCTTATTAAAATAATCATGCATATCCTTCCTATAGGCTTTTTTTTAAATTCCCTTTACTCTGTGATTCCATTTACATACTGTCCTTGTGATCTCATTCTTTTCAGCCACGCTTCTTGAAAGAGTAGTGGCATATCACGTTATCAATTCTTGATTCCCTACTAAATTTTTAATTGTTTAAACTTATATTTTGAGTGTTTTCCATAAATAATATTCCGAACACATGATTTAAAGGTTACATAAAATTTTCCAAATTTCCATATTGTTTTGAAATTACTCACACAATAGAGATATTTTTTGGTGTAACAAACTACTAATTATTTCCCTTGATAAGGACAGTGGAGTCAGTGATTATAGTTTTTCTAGCCTCATTTTGGTGACTTCTTTTCACTGAAAATTTTTACTTTTATTTTCTACTTTAATTTCAATGAAATAAGGCCAGCTATTTTCTTTTGCATTTTTGTCACAGTATTATTTCTACCCACTTTAGCTATTTATTGAGTATTTGTTTAGTTTAACAAATTAGTTTATAAATAAATGTGGAATCTAGAAAAATGGTACAGATGAACCAATTTGCAAGGCAGGAATATTGACGCAGATGTAGAGAACGGACGTGTGGACACAGAGGGGGAAAGGGAGGGTGGGATGAATTGGGAGATTAGGTTTGTCATAAATACACTACCATGTGTAAAATAGATAGCTAGTGGAAAGCTGCGGTATAACACAGGGACCTCAGCTCAGTACTCTGTGATGACCTAGATGGGTGGGATGGGGCGTGGGGGAGGGAGGTCCAAGAGGGAGGGGATAAATGTACACACGTGGCTGATTCACTTTGTTGTACAGCAGAAACTAACACAACATTGTAAAGCAATTATACTCCAATAAAAAAAAAAAGAAATCCTAATTAGGAAGCCCTTATGAACAGATTCAAATAAAACTTGTGAAGATTTATACTACATTTGATTTTTGTTTATTGGCAATGCTGTTCTGTGGGACTGTATTTCATTAAACAAAAGAACTCCAAGACAGTCATCATGAAGATTCCTTTTTGGGCAGCTATGGAGTACTAAACCCATCAGTCAATTTAGCCAAGTCAAACTCATCAAGTAGTTATTTGGCACAATGAAAAAAGATTGATTGATTTCCCACCTTCTCAATAAGTTAATTTTTCTTTGCAAAATCACCTTTTAAAGAGTGCTTTCTGAAGCTTCAGACATTGGCTTCAGACTGTTCATCATTCAACAGTTTCTAAGTTAGAAGTGGAGGCTACAAGAGACTCTTTTGGCAGGAAGGGAAATTACTTGGAGGAGTGGAGTGTGCCAGTCAATTTGTCACATGCTTTCTCATTAAGGACTTTAGAGATAAGGGTCAGTCTTTGAGCTGGGAACAAATTCTAAATACACACGTTCCTATTAAATGGTTTCACAAAAAGCTATATTCCAAACCATTGGGAACTTTGAAGATAAGGATACACACATTGCCAAGTTCCTATCAACTGAGCTGCCATTGTTATTAATTACTGTAATAATGGCTCACACACAAGAGGCATTATCTGATATGCATTGACTCAGTGCATCATCCACCACAAAGGGAGAAACTACAATAATAACAGATGTTGGGAAAATGTAGAAGTCCCTTTCCATCAAATGACTTTTACAATGAATAATTAAAATTTTATTCAGTCCAATTCAGTCCAATTGATTTAGGTCTGAAGTTTTTTCCTTAACTAAAATGACTGTTCAACATGGTTAAAATTCATTAGATCAAACTTCTGTATATTTCTAAGAAGGAGTCCATGGGAAATGCAAAGATGCACAAATCAGGGCTCCATCCTCTAAGTATTTAATAGTCAATAGGGAAGCTACTTATAAATACCATGATACAATGTAGTATATGATTGACTTGAGAAGTAGAGAGCAACTTTGTGGATTAGAAGAAGATGGGATCTCTTTCAGCTGAGGAAACCAAGGAAAGCCAAAGATGTCTTACTGGATGGTTAGAACTTCAGGATAGATGGTTAGAACTGCAAGAGGAAAGTGCATTCAAGTGAGAACAACTTTGAGCATAAGGAAGGTCCTTTTTGTGCATATTTAGCAGGTGGTGAGTAGACCAATTTTCCTGGAGGACAGATTTGTTTAACTGAGTGGGAAATGAAAATGGAAAGGTAATTTTGGAATATATAAGGTAAAAGAAACTAGAACTAGTGAATTGGTGGTAAAAATCGAAATAAAACTCTATTTTCACACATGTGAAAGACAATTCTCAAACTTGTAGTATGTTCCCAAGCCAATGTAAAACCAAAGTGTTCATAGTGATTCCACAATTTTGTAGATTTTTCCATCTTGATATTTTTCTGTCTTCCTTTGCCTTTGAGTTAATACTATCACAATTACTTCCTAAACATTTTATGTCCTAGATTCAGGTTATACTCACATGCACACTTGTTTTTTGTTTCTTTGTTTTTAAAATAAGTGTTTCTTTTTAGGCTTGTTTTAGATTTACAGAAAAGTTTGCAAAGATAGTACAGAAAGTTCCCACATACACAGCAACCAGTTTACTCTAACGTTAAGATCTTATATTAGTGTGGTACGTTTGTCACAACAAATGCCACAACTAATACTAACTCATTATTACTAACTGAAGTCCATACATTTTTCAGATTTATTTAGTTTTAACCTAATATCATTTTTCTATTCTAGCATCCCATCCAGGACACCACATTATATTTAGCTGTCATGTCTACTTAGGCTCCTCTATGTTGTGACAGTTTCTCAGACTTTCCTTGTTTTCGATGACTTCAAGGAGTAGTAGTCAGACATTTTGTACAATAGAATGTCCCTCAATTTATGTCTGTCTGATAGTTTTCTCATGATTAGACTGGGGTTATGAGTTTTGGAAAGAAAGAGCACAGAAGTAAAGTGCCATTTTTATCACATCATATCAAAGGTACATACTATCCACTATTGACATTAAGCATGATCACATGGCTGAGGTAGTGTTTCTCACATTTCCGTACTGTAAAGTTCTTGTTCTTCACCTGTTTTCATACCACATACTTTGGAAGGAAGTCACTATGTTTAGATCACACTTAAGAGATCGTTGGGAGAGGGGACAGAGTTATGCTTTACCTTTTTAAGAGTAAAGTAGCTACACAAATTATTTGGAATTCTGCAGAGGAGATTTGTCTATTTCCCCTCAATTATTTATTCAATCAAATCTTTATATCAGAATAGACTCATGGCTACTCATTTTATATTTTGGATTATAATCCAATACTATTTATTTATTTTGTTGCTCAAATTGTTC
Source organism: Eschrichtius robustus (assembly GCF_028021215.1). Lineage (NCBI taxonomy): Eukaryota > Metazoa > Chordata > Mammalia > Artiodactyla > Eschrichtiidae > Eschrichtius > Eschrichtius robustus. The sequence continues at coordinate 29,234,407 of NC_090838.1, forward strand.
CAATTTTAGCCATTTGGGAGCTCTTTTGGTTGGTTCTTGCACCCCTTTGAAATACTCCCATCAGATTTTTTTATGAGCACTTTTTTACTTTTTGGCACTACAATGTGGTCCAAGCTCATCTTGTGTATTCACTGCACCTGCCCTAGACTTAGCCATTTCTCCAAGAAGCCCTGATTCCTTTTACTGGAGAATGTTATTAGAAATCAATATATGGACCCTGGGTGTGCTCATTGCTACTGGGGTGTCATTGCTTCCAGGCCCTCTCAGCAAACAGAGCTTAGAAATATATGTATATATACTAACCCATGTATACACACATATCTATAATTATTTCTATATTTAGCCACCTGTATTTATATTAAACTAAACATGAGTCCATATTGATGAATCCCCCTATAGTCCAATACTAAATGATTTATTCTAGCCTTCTCCTTCTGCATATCTATAACCTCCTACTCCATCAGTAGCTCCCACAATCCATACATTCATTTACGAGTTTGTTCAGTACTAGTATATATGCATAGTGACTGTTTTAATTTGCAGTTCCCTAACAACAAATGATGTTGGGCATTTTCTCATACACTTATTTTCCATCTATATAGCATCTTAGCTGAGGTGTCTATTCAGATCTTTCCCCATTTTTCCTTGGGTTGTTTGTTTTCTTTTTGTTCAGTTGCTAAAGTTTTTTTTGTGTGTGTTCTGGATATGTATGTTCTGGATATTCTGGATATTTATCAAATATATGATTTGCAAATATTTTCCCCCAGTCACTTGTCTTTTCTTCTCTTAACAGTGTTTTGCAGACTTCACTTGTTTTTAAAACTTTGAGCTTAATAACTCAACACCAGTGAATTCAGCCTTGTTGTTGTACTGGTCTAAGTGTAAAATTACTCTCTGTTCACATCTTTCAATCACCAAATTTTTAAAAGTCTGTTCAGATGGAGTTAGTGTCTTAACAATATCTTTAACTCAGATTGGTTCAAAATTCAGGGAAGTGAGGACTTCATTGTGGAAGACTACAATATTCTGTGATTCCCCAGCAATGTCCCCATTCCTTTCCTCCTACTGCTCATTTGGGAGTACATTAAAGCAGAAAACTTGCTTTTTCTGAGGATCATCTCCAACCACAATTCCATCAAAGAAAAACAAGAAGCCAGTGAAGTGAAAAAAAATAGATTCCAGGACGTCCCTGGTGGCGCAGTGGTTAAGAATCTGCCTGCCAGTGCAGGGAACACACGTTCGAGCCCTGGTCCGGGAAGATTCCACATGCTGCGGAGCAACTAAGCCCGTGTGCCACAACTACTGAGCCTGCGCTCTAGAGCCTGCAAGCCGCAAGGACTGAAACCCGCGCGCCTAGAGCCCGAGCTCCGCAACAAGAGAAGCCACCGCAATGAGAAGCCCGCGCACTGCAACGAAGAGTAGCCCCCGCTCACCGCAACTAGAGAAAAGCCCGCGCGCAGCAACAAAGACCCAATGCAGCCAAAAATAATTAATTAATAAATAAATAAATAAATAAATAGATTCCATACCATTTGAAATGATTCCACTAATTTTATGTCGTGGTAAACATCAATTTATTCAGCAGTAGATTTCAATTATGTTTCTAATTTGCAAATGTTGCCCTCCAGTAGATCTCAAATTAGAGGGCTAAGCACTAAGGAAAGGCAAGACAATGACATTACAATCAGAAATTCTTCTAAAATATTCAGTTAACTATTTGGAAAAGTAGTAAATGGTTCACCTTATTTATTGGTAAAAGGCATATATGAAATTTCATTTAGATTGGATTCATAACTGTGTTTCTTAGACTGGTTATGATCTATTTTTAATTTGGGGGATATCTGGTTATATCTGAATCTGCTCTGGGATGGTTGGGATTTGGATAAGTTTGAAGACTGCCATGGAAAAGTAACTGTTTGACTACTCTAAAAGATACTAGAGGAAAGTGCCTAATTTTTATTATAATGGGATTTGTTGTTTGCAATAGAACACTAGAAATAAGAAAGTCATTTCTATCATATTCCTAGCATTATGAGATGATACACAAAAGAGATCCTTGTCTAATCTTTTTTTTTCCAGATTCCCCTATCACCTTTTGTAACTTCCCTAATCCCAAAGAAATGTGAGAGTCAGACAGACCTGTGTTTACAGTCACAGTCTAATTTAGACAATGTGTAAATCTTTCCCTAAGCCTTCATTTCTACCACTGAAAAGAAGTATGTAAAATGCATGCCTTTTAGGGTTATTGCGAGAGCTAACTGAAATAATAAAGATGAAATTTGCACAGCCCTTAACACAAAGTTAGCTTCTCCTCTTTTGTATGTTGAATTTCTTTCCTTTGAAATATACTCAACATAAGCCTTCTTAGTCCATACAGGATGCCAGAGTCATGAACTTAGCATTCCTTTTCATATCTTTGTTAAGAATACCCTACGTCATGCACACAGAATGTCCAGCTGCTCCCTTGCCCACACTCTCCATGTGCCCACCCTTGAGGTTAGAGCTCTTTCACCAGGTGCTCCCACCCCCTCAACTGCCCTCTCTACAAGCCCCAGTGCACATGAAGGACAGAACACATTCTGGTCTCATTTGAATGTTCATTTGCATTATTGTTTCCACGAAGGCAGGGATTGTCTCCCATGTACCTCAGATTATCTAACAACTTCACAATAGGTTCTTGGAAAATGTTTAGGAATGAATGAAAGGCAGGAAAGGAGACAGGAAGAGAAAAGGGGAAGGAAGGGGGAAGGAAGGAAGGGAAGGTTGTAGCTAGAAGACAGACATGAAAAGCCTTTTCTCTCTTTTACAAGCACCTACCTGGAGAATAAAGCAGACTCATGTTTCTTGATTAAGTCAGCAGAGATTTTAAGAAATCTGGAGCACATTAGTGTAGTGTATAGTGTAGTGCACACAAGTCCTGTACTGCTGTCTCTGCTCTACATAAATGCTTCCTCCTCATTTGTCTTGTTATCTCCCTAAGTGAGATTTGAAGGCAAAACTTTGAAGGCTTCAGATTTTTTGAGCCCTCAAATTTCATCTACCATTCCTCGAATCCAAAGATCCTTAGGTTCTTTTACACCCTCCCTTATAAAACCTGTAAATGATCTCATAAGCATCACTTATGCATGTGGCTGCAATGAAACAATACAGCCTTCACTCCACCCAGGCAAGTTTGTTTTTGCCAGATCTTTAACTTTCATGAAGTCCTACTGAATAAAATTTAAATGCCAGAGAAAAGTTTTTCAAAATTGCAGATATTTGGGGACCTTGCTGGAAAACTCCCCCTTGAGCCTGAAATCTTATTTTTCCCAAGCCAATGCTGAAGTTCAGGCATTGTGGGGGTTGGTAGATTAGGTAAGATCCCAAAATTGATTTTACCATCAGAAAGCTCAGGGCTTAAAGAGGGCTCTTCGGGATGAAATGGGGCCAAAGGACCATCTATGTGCTGGAGCTACTGGGCATCACGTTTTCAAGAGGCATCTTGTTTCACACCATGAGGTTCTTGGACCTGAGCCACCTCACCAAAAAAACAAACCTCCTGGAACACCTTGCTTCCTGTATACTCCCTTCCCTTGACCTTCTTTCCCTGTTTGACCTCAGTTCCATTGCACCCTGTAATCTCCTTCCCAACTCTCTTTTGGCATGTGAAAGGAATTTGTTCTGAAACTTCCCCTAAGCAAGTAAAACATCATTAACACTTTGGAATGCATTTTATTCATTCAAAAAGTATTTATTGAATACACACCAAAGGCTAGCACTGTGGAACGTAAGAAGAGCTTAGATATAATTCCTGTTTTTGGAATACTTGTATTCATAAAAGATCTTGCAATTAAATGGAGATTTTTTTTCATTTAGTAGTTCATTACTTTTCTTGATAAAGGCATTTTCTATTTCCCATGTGTTATTTATGTGGGACAACAAAAAAGGATTTTCTCTTTCCTCTACCTTTTGTCAAGTGTTTGCTTTGTTCAAAGCTAGTACAATGCCATTTTAGTTAAATCACATTTGCTTCTATACAATATAACTGTCATGTCAAAGTTATTGTATTATTACAGAAGTTAGTAAACATAAACAAAATTTTGCTTTCAGACTAAAATGACATAAAACTCATTTCCATTTTATCTTTCTACTTTCCCTAAGAAAGTATGGATCTCCCAACAAAGCACTACATTTTGAGTGGGGGAACCCTTAATTTTTCTCGCCATATTGCCTGTCTCTCCCTTCCCTATACACAAGGACAGATACATGCCAAAGGCAGACACAGAGGCCTATCTGGAATCAAAGGCAATCCAGTTGTGGACACTTTCACAGGAAACCTCAAGGTTCAGGACCATGTATGTCTTCTGCTCCTTCTCCAGAGATAGTGAGTGATATGGGGATGACACACAGTGTGAAATCCCTAGAAATGGAGAAGCTGTGCATCGCTTAATCATCACACTCTAGATGCCATGGCTTCTTTTCAATGAACTTTTTTCTAGAACATGGAATTGCATGGTTGCATTGTGGGAGGGGTACAGTGCTAGGTGTTCACTAGGGTATGTATTATCCTGCTATTGATGGGCTCACACCAAGTACATGATGTGATATCCTCCCAATACCAACTTGACCCTTCATGCTAGAGTCTTCTCTAACCCAAAGCTTATATATTTCAGAAAGCAATTCATCTATGGGCATTTGCTATGTAAACATTAAAAAGTACTGAAAACAACTCCCCTTCCGCAGTCTGTAGATCTACATTGTGTTTGAAATAAAACCTAAAAATTTAGTTCAGCAGGATCTTTATTGGATTGGTCAGCATTGTCTAAAATAAATGTTTCTCTTATCAATTTTTCAGTGAACTTGTCAAAACCAAATAAAGGGATTTTCAGTGATCTTCATTCTGTGTGTAAACACAGTGTTATTTATTCACCAACGAAAACTGTTTCATGAAAACCAAATTATTACTGTGCCAACTCATTTTTTCAAAGCTCTCTTTGGGTCCATAAAAGTTTTTGCAGTGCATTTTGTTTTTAGAAAGATGACAATGATTCTTTCCTGCAGGTGATATGGACGTCACAGACTCTGATCTATGTGACTACCAGGAGACATAAAGCACAGTTTGACTGTTCCTGGCCACCTCTAACTCCCACCAATATTGCAACTATAACCAAACATAATCAAATCATTTGGAGTGTGAAGACCCAGAGGATTGTGAAGGGCTCTGTAGGGGGTATGAGGGCTCTTCTGATTCTCTCAGATTGACTGGGGAGCTGCCTCATCTTAATGCCTGTACTTTCAACTGAAACGGCTCCAAGAGGAGAGAAATGGGATATTAAGAGGCAGATGACCTTTGAATCTATTTACATCTCTGGGTAAACACAGCAGTGAGGCTGAGAGGAGCTGTGAAGGCTATTCTTTAATAGGAATCTTGTGTCACTTGCACCTGCTTAAAAGAGAGGAAGAGCCACAGGAAAGTTTTCACAAAGTTGGCCTTCTATCTTCCAGACCAACTCTGCCCCCAAACAGACAAACAAAAGATTGTTTCCTTGGCTCTGTTTTCTTCCATTTTTAAAGAATAAAATCTTCTTATCCTCTTGTTGTATTATTGTCTCCAGTAATTAGACCCAGTATCTGAGGCCTGTCGAGAGCACTGTGCTAGTTAGCCATCAAGTCACTTTGATTAAATTCAATAAATAAGGCAGTAAACATGGTTTATGGCTTATTAAAAGTACAATTGATTGCATACTAAAATATTCAGAGACCTCTGAATAAATCAACTAGTTAGCAAATTCAATATTTTCACACCGGGCAAATTTATCCTTTTAAGTACACTGCAAAATTAAAAACTCTCTCCTTGAAGTTTTAATATGTTCAGCCTTATAGAATAAGAGCCAAAGACTTAAAGAGGAATTCAGAGGCATTTCTCATTCATGTAAGACTAACTTATTCCAGTTTAAAATAGCTACATCTTTACTCTTAAAACTTTCTTACAATGAGAGATTCAAAAACCCCATTAACCTATTCCTATGTCTCTTAAAAACAATTAATATATTCTTCTTATTTAACTTGAATCCTTTCTCATGTAATTGTCTGTAACCTTTGAAAATGAAGGGAGTTTGAGTCAGGACAAATGAAAATGAAAATGCGGTGTATCGATTTAGCCTTCTATTTCTGCAGTGCCTGTTCTTTTACATAAAGCCCTCCACCTCTCCACTGGAATGACTCTTGCTAAGGTCACCCATGACCTGATTACTGTCATTCACCATAGCTGCTTTTAAAGCCTCATCTGATTTGATGTCACTGCAGAATTTAACCACTTCACCACACCTCCTTACCCAGCTTCCCCATGCCACTCTACATTTGCTTCTCTGATAGTTTCTTCTTATTTCCTACTGCCTCTACTGTCTTCTATTCCTACTGAACTCAGGTGTCAGTCCTGTCTTTTCTCTGATTTTCTTAGGTGATCTCACTACCTCCATTGGCTTCATCAGTCAAGTGACATTAACTCTTAGATCAGTACCTTGGACTTTAATTTCTCTTCTAAGATCCACACAGCCTTCCTGCTACCTACTGGAAGTATGAAAAGCCTAACAACTATCTCACACCTAACGAGTTCATTTTCCCCTCCAAACCCACTATGTCTTGATTAGTGGCATCACCTTCTGCCTAGGTGCCCAAGCCAAGGACCCAGAAGTCACTTTTGGCATCTTCTACTTCCTCACCCTCCACATTAACTGGTAACAGATTACACCAATTCTGCTTCTAAAATGCCTCTCAATATATCGACTCTTCTCTTTCCACTGCCAATGGTGTAGCACAGGCCTTTAGAGTCTCTCACTTGGTCTACTTTAATAGCTGATCATCCCATCATCATTCTTATGCTCATTCACACTCATTGCATTTCTACCTCAGAGATCAGTTAAAAGTAAAAATTCACTTTGCAGAACAAATACAGCACAGAGAAAATCTCTCTGATGGCTCGCTTTTGCCTACAGATACAAATTCAACCAACCTGTTGAGTACATCAGACCCGTTAGACATTCTAGTGGGTCTAAAGAGCATCACATTGGAAGTTAGGAAAATTAGGTTCTCATCCCATATATAGGTCCATAAAGTTTCTCTCAGGTCCTAAATTTCACCATCTGTAAATGTGAGTGTTGCATTATTAGATTATTTCTCAGGATCTTTCAATTTCTGGCAACTTTTTCAGGACAGTTAAATATAATAAGATAATGTCAAAAGACCAGTTAGGCTGCTTTGGGATATCATTACAGACATTACAGACAGCTTAATTCTTATTTTAGTTCTATTAATTAACAAGTGTCTATTTGAGGGGCGTCATCTTTTCTGTGTCAGGCAATTAGAGAGACAGATAGGAACAAGAATCAGTTCTGCTCCCTTAGGAATGTTCAATCTAGTTGTGAAAAAAAATAGTAGATTGGATAAAAGTGGAAAACACACATAAATCCATATTATTTAAGTAAATTACTGAATAAAGAAATAAATGAGGATAACAGATAATTCTCTCACGCAGGAGAATTTCAAATTCTTTCATACTTACCCTCAAGGAGGTAGGCATAGCTCTCCACCCCTTAAGTGTGACTTCCTTCCAAAGAGTACAGTATGAAAAGATGAGGCTGAAAAGAGTAACTTTACAGTAGAGAAACCTGACAAACACTATCTCAAACAGATTATCAGGGTCAACATCAAGTGATAAGTCATGTTGACACTGTGTTGTCATGATGTGATGAAAAATGGTACTTAACCTTTGTGGTCTTCCTCTCAGAAGCCCATAACCCTAGACTAACCACAAGTGAAAGAGAAGACAAACCAAAATTGAGGGTCATTCTACAAAATACCTGACAGGTACTCCTCAAAGCCCTCAAGGTCATAAAAAGCAAGGAAAGTCTGAGAAACCATCAGAGTCAAGAGGAGCCTAAGCAGACATGATGAGTGTATGTAATGTGGTATCTTGGGTGGGATTTTAGAACAGAAAAAGGACATTAGATAAAAACTAAAGACATCTGAATAAAGTATGGACTTTTACTAATAATTATCTATTGCTATCATTTCATTAAGTGTGACAAATGTAACATATTAATGTAAGATATCAATAATAGCAGAAACTGGGTGCTGGTATACGGTCTTTCTGAACTGTCTTCTCAATTTTTCTGTAAATCTAAAATGAAAAGCTTATTTTAAAAACAGACTATTCATTCATTCACTCATTCAACAGACATTTATTAAATGCTCACATTGTTCCAGCCACTATGCCAGGCATTGAGAACCCAAAGATGAATAATGCACATGGAAGACCCTACACAATTTAAACTGCTGACTGAGTGCAATGGTAATTCAGAGGAACCTGAAGTTTCTTCTGGCTGGCTGCTGCAGGAGAATGTTGGAGAGGAAGGAGTTGAAAGCAGGCTACATCTACTTTACAATATATGGCTGAGTTTTACTCATGCCTACAAGGCAGTGAAATTTCCCTGGGAGCAGAGAAGTAATAAAAATAGAATAATCACCAGAACAAAATCTGCACAGATCATGCAAGTGGGAAAACAATATCAAGCATCCCTATTGGAACTGCTCAGCAGCTGGGGTATGACTCAGCTGATGAATGATTTGGATCAGTCAGCTGCCTACCTGCAATGCCCAGCACGGAGTCCCTGTGCAAAAGTGGCTGGGTTGGTAAGTCAGTCAGCGGAAGTTGAGAGACAGTGTTCCTCATGTCCCCAGTGAAGGCCTTTCAACTCATAATATACCCATAGTATAGTATTGCCTGAATAGTACTACAGAACAAAATCATGTTTGTCACTCTCTCCAAACATGGTGAGGCAATTAGATAAGTATCATGTTTGCAGCTAATGAGAGCAGCTTTGCAAGTGAGGGCCCCACCCACTATATGCCCAGGGTTCCTTATTATTAAGTAGAAGACATGAGATAAGAACCTACTTTTCCTAGCTCCACTGTGATGCTCTCTAGATAAAATCACTTGTTGTATTTCTTCCCCTTTCTTATCAACACCAGCCTGTCCACAGCTGAGCTTATCCTAGACACTGAGGCAAGATCAGATGTGTGCACAAAAAAATATTGAAGAATTAGTAAAGCTAGGATTTGCCCTCCAGGTACACTGGGATGTCAGAGTTTGAAAATAGGAAGAAGGGCAGACCATGTATGATCAGCCTGAAGAGGTGAGTAAGACGGTCATCCACCAGCCCAACACACTTGGCTGAGTGTGGGTGAGCTTGGACTCCACAAAGTTTGGCATCAAAATCTAAGTCAATTCAATTTGATGCACAAAGTTCAAAGGCTCAAACATAGGTTCCAAGCAATTTTTGAAGACAGTTGGGATGAACGTATCATCATTCAGTGCAGGGCAGACAGGAGGTGGAGATCAATTCACTGAGCTCTGGATTAGGTGATGCTGAGGACAGAGGTCAGGCTCCTCACTGAGACAATCACTAGAGAAAGTAAGAGCTCCAGCTAAGCAAACTAGAGCTGAAGCAGGCTTCCAATCCCTGCAGGGGAACTGAGATACTAAACCAAAACCTGAGTCCAGACCAACAAGCCCGGGCTTAGGGTAAGGCTGAGACCCCATGAAGTTTTAGCTGTGAGCTTATATCGATCACACTGAACACCAGTCTGAATAAACATATCTAACTTAGACCCTACTCACTGCTGGAGAATGAGACTCCCCAGGTGAACTTTGGTGTGTTCAGCACCAGATCAGATGCTGGGGAGGGCTGAGCCTAAGCAAAGGAGCTGTCTCTGTCCACAGCTGGGCAGGGCTAGAGAGGTCAGGTTCTGCCAAGCAGGGTCCATAGCCACACAAGAGAAGGGTGGGTACAAAGCAGAAACAGCGAGTTAGATTAGAGAGTTTCTGTGGCCACCCCAACTATAATTATTCCTAAGTACCCACTCACATGGAAGAGATCTACATGAAATGAATATACAGTAAGATTTGGGCAAACAAAGATATAAGCTAGCTTTCCAAATAATGGGTCCTGGGTCTTTCTTGCTAAAGGACAGGATCATCTTCAAAACATTCATCTTGTAAGGAGGGAAGAGGGAAAATTGATCCTCTCATTATATAAAAGGAACTATAGAAAACTGGGATAGGATACATACTTGCACTCTAATTTTGCAAACCTAGCCTTGTTGTTTAGAACACTTGTTTAAAACAAAAATTGCCCTCAAGAAAGAAAGAGATTTTCCAACCATATATCTTATAGATTGTATCCTGTGTTAAAGTATCAAATAAATCCAAACAATCTGAGGGCTCATTCAGTCCTTTTAAAATCAAGCCAGTCAAATTATTTTTCAGGGTCTCAGAGTGATTTATCCAGGAGGAATATTCTCTTGAGTGAAAGTAAAATGTTCACCCCTGTGTCTAATTAGGTTTTCCAGGGCACCCAGCAGACAGTGGCAAGAGTCACGCTGTGAAAGTGACTCATTTTCTAGCAAGTGAAGTCACGCTGTGAAAGTCACATCATTTTCTAGCAAGTGAGGAGTGTAACTGGCCAACCCAGAGAGTGACCTTGTTCCCACAAGTTCTAAAATCTTCAGCAGACAATATCCATTTTATGCCCTAAAGGAAAATTCCCTGTTATGTATGACTGCGGTGGCTGTGTGATCAAAGGGATGGAGAGGCTGCTGGTAGTGCAAGACAAGGATGAGCAAGACATTCCTTCTTCATCAGTCCCCCTGGGTGAGGGGCAATGATGGCAGCTCCCAGCACATGTCCCTTCTACTGAAAGTGCCTGGGAGGTACAGGGGGGACACAGGTGACAGCAGCTTTCACCTCAAAACAGACCAGTTGTGAACTCTGTCCTAAGGTACCCTGGATGAGTCGCTTAGCATCTAAAGTTCTTTCTCCTCTTTTCTTTCACTGTGAAAGACATTTTTTTTTTAATTAATTCATCTCAAAGATCAAAGATTTGTGTGGTGCTAGTGGGGACACTGAGGACGGCAAATGCCCTACTGCTGATTCCCTCCATCCTACTCCCCAGTGTATAGTCATCAACTGTGTTCACATTTCCCAAAAGGAGTGCTTCCTGGAAAGGGGTTGGAGAGGAATGATTTCCTGAGAGCGGCTAAAATAATTCGAGGCACATGGATTTATCCCAGAAGAACATCTGCTTTACAGATCCTCAAAGTGGTACATAAGAATAGAAAGCTAGAGAGTCTTTGAAAGTAAGCATACAAACTCTCAATAGGATCAAGAAGATGATGAGACTCAAGCAGCCATAGCTTGGGTGTGGGTGGTTTTTCGTTTGTTTGTTTGGTTTGGTTTGGTTTTTTCTCAATGGATCTGGAGAGTAAATATGAAAGCTAATCTACTCTTCAACAAAGGAAACATTTACTGATTTACCTGCTGCTTAAAACATAGTTTTGTAGCTCTCCAGTTACGTGTGAATATTGCATGTTTACTTCTCTCCCCTCTGATCTTTAAGAACTAGAGCTCCTCTAAGGGAGAGATTAAGATGTTTCTGATTCTGAGGAATATATGCCAGCTCCCCAGCTAGGGACCCTGAAAGAACACACTAACCATTAGCTCAGTAACAGCATATCCCTCGCAATTGTTGTCCCCCAGAAATTAAAGACTTATATGCCCTCATGAACATACGAAGCTTTGGATTTTATTTCCTTGTACTAGGATTTTGGGACATGGGAAAAACTAACATTTATTTCAAAAGAATGTTTAATTCCAATGTTCACATAACAACTAATAAACATAATAATTTTGACATAAGCAAATATGATTTTTACTTTGAAAGAGGTCTTAAAAGCCACAGGAATGAATTAATGCAAGTTCTTAGAATATGTAATAGAGCTGTGGATAATATGCATTTTCATAAATTTGTATTACAACATGTCCTTTTTCTTTAACCTATTTATATTCTCATTTCCTCAGTAGTTCACTCTAGAGAGATCAGTTAGCAAATCTCATCTTCTAAAATTAAATTTCCGTTTCCATCTCTTTAAGGGAAGAAGATTGTGAATAATATAGATATTAATTTTCAAATTTGTTGATTTCTAGCAGAATGAAATGCAGAGAGGATCTTAATTTTCACATAATTGATTTTTAAACCACCCATTTCTACAAATAATTCTTCGAGAAAAGATTCATTGCAATTATATGGAAATAATACTGACTCATCAGCATAAAAATATGGTGTATACCATATTTTGCACTCTTACATAAGTGTTATTCTCTTCAAGATAAAAAATTTTAAAACTACAGGTTCGATACACAATTGTAGAGTCAAATAACTATGATCCAATGAACACAGACTCAGAGCTCTACATTGTGCTTTAGGAGGATGGGTTGTTGAGCATGGGGCTTTTTTTCCTAGCCAGAGTTCACATTAAGAAAGTAGCATGAGAAAGGAAGTGTATTCTATTATGAAGAATAATAGGATACCTCTTGAAATATCATATTTACTCTAAGACACTGGTTTTTGATTTGTGACAATGGAGATGAAAAGTGCTTTGGACGAGGATTCGGGAGAAGTAACTTCATGAAGTATAGGGAAGATCAAATTGGCAATATACGTTAGCCCCTTGCTGAATCCACTTTATGTTTGTACTGCATTTTTCAGCTTGTTAAGGAAAATAACTAAAGAGTGAATTTTATCATTAATCACATGTGCAAAACTATGGAATATCTGCTAAAATATTTCAAAAGAATGTACATCTAATCTTCTAAATGCTGATTTGGCAGGGTGGGGGGGGGGTGGAATTTTTGCCCAGTTGGTCTAGAAAAAGTAGTGTCCTTCTGCTACTCACTAACTATGTGAAAAAGGCGGGGGGAAGTTTTGGACCTGGAAGAGACAGGATCAGGAGAGGGGAGTCTTCCCTGGGTTGCTGTAGGACCAGTCTCCTTTTAAACTGAAAAACTAATGTTTCTCTTCAATGCATGTAGTGGCCTTTTTTGGACCATCCACATTTAAGCCTGCCCCTCCTCGGTAACCCTCCAAGCTTTAAAGTAATGTCTTTTTTCTGATTCTTTCTACCTGTAAGCACTGTTGTGGATTTCCAGTGTAACAGTAAAGGATCTGATGTATCTTCTTCCATTAAGAGCTACAAATTGGTTTCTTGGTTCATCAGTGGTAACTAGCTTTAAAAAAAAAAAAAAAAAAAAAAGGACTCCCTAAATCTAAAGAAATATCACTGGGATTCCAAGCACTATGGAGGTGAGATGTGTCTTCATGGAAGTGTTGATGGGGGATGAAGTTTCAGAGGAATATTAGGTTCCACTTTTGGTATTTCCCATCCACCCCAAGTAGATGGCAGCCTATTTTACTTACACTCAACACTGACCCTCAATGCCACCTTGCTATGACCCTGGAACAAGAATTTCCCCCAAAACAACTAGAATTTTCTTTTACCATTTGCTAACTACTTTTTAGGACTTCTGAGGCACACGTCCACAGTTAGCTATTTAAGTAACTATAGAGAACAGAATACTAATCTTTTCATAAGAAGAACCAAATTATTCCTATTACCAACTGCATGACCTTGGGGAGTTACTTAAATCCTTCTGAGTCACAGCATTTCCTCCTATAAAATCCTTAAAATAATACCTACCTCATAGGTAGGTATAGATGTACTGTAGCATCTGTGAGATGGGAGGTCACTAGGCATATACAATGACCTTGTCTAAAGCAAAGAAGGCAAATCGATTTCAACTTAAGTAACACATCCAGTTAAGCTATAGAGACTAACTGTAATGCTTAGAAGGAGTGTGGGACCATATCCAGGTTCAAACAGGAAAGAACGATCTGGTTGATTAGTGATGTCTATCATGAGAGCCAAGTGCAGCAGTGGAAGTAGGAACAACACATAAATGACTTCCCTGATATAAGGTATTATTTATTACTTAACTTTCAAGAGAACATCTTGGGTGTCATCACTTTCCTCCATGAAGCCTTGACTGATTGAACCTAACCAATCTGCTCCCTTAATTTGAAGGAGAAGTCAGTTCTGTAAATTTACCCACTCAATGAGAAGTTATTTGAATAAAAATATCAATCAAATAAGTGCAAACAGCACTATACATCATTATCCTTCTTATTCTTCAAAGGCAGATAGTCTACCATAAAACCACACAGATCAAAGACATCCAGCAAAACTCTTTTCTTAAAATGAGAAAAACATTTTAATACTTATATCTGTGGGGTTTTTTGTTATTTATGGGGAGAGGGCAACATCTGACACTCTTTTCCTTTTTTCATAATCAATGTGACTATTTGATTCAAAAGAAGGATTCAAGTGCAGTCATGATGCTATAGAAATAAAGAAGGAAGTTTCAAATTAAAGAAGAATGGAGTGGAAATTGTAAGGAAATGCAGATCAAAGTGATTGGGTTGAGGGGCGAAGAAGGGACAAAAGAAATGGCAGATAAGAGCAGAAAGACCAAAGACAGGGCGAAGAGCAGTTAGAAGGAAGGAAGTCAGAGGAAAGTATGTTTTCATTTATACTACTCCGGAAGGATATTTTAAAAGGAACATGATGTCACTTCCATGTCAGTAGAGCAAAGATATTTCATAAAACATAGCTGTACTCCTTTTACCATCAGGACCAGATTACTGCCCCCTACAGATTTAATTTTTCTTCTTTCTTTTTTCATTTTTTATTTTTTAGCATGAGTTTCACAGAGAAATGCTTAAGTGATTTTGTTTAAAAAGAATCATGGCTTACTTAGAACACCCTTAAGAAGATTCCCAAGATAAAAATAAACTAATCCAAACTTACTTTCATGATATGTGTCACATGAAGATATTTACTTCCAACTTAAGTTCAGTCTCTGAAATATATGCATCATATAGTGGGGAATCAGTGCCACTTCTGATCTCACACTTTTAAGCACCATAAATCTTTAATTTTTTTAATGAGCATCAAAGCAATGATGACATCCCTGACACAGAAGCAACGTCACTTTAACATATTGCTTTCCTTCATGAATTTGCAAATCTGAACATAACGCTTCTGGGTCTCATTAAAGATATAAAAGGAATTTCCATTTACTTTTATTTTTATCTTCATTTCCATTTCAATATTCCAGCCTTAAATTTATACAGTGATGTATGTCAATTATTTCTCAATAAAACTGGAAAAAATTTTGGAATTTTCTTGAATTATAAAATTTTACTTAGAAAAGTATAGATGTGTGTTTTCCATGCACCAAAGAACGGATCCCCACCATACTTTGTAAGATTACATCCCCCAAATGGATCTCCATAGAGGAAGCCTTCCAGACGCGATGCATATGCTTATGTTTGCACACACCCAGCCTAAGTCCTCGGTCTGCCTCCCAAAATGTGATCCAATACAGAGCACAGTTCCTTAGAGCATCTTGCAGCCAACTCTGGCCTCAACTAATAACAAGTTTTACTGGGTTAATTCATTTTCTCAGAGTGGGATCTGACATAACCCATGATATGGATTACGTAATGGGTCTAAAAACATTTATATGAACATATGACTTGTGAAACAATGCAAATGTTCATAGTAGGTGAATGCCTGAGGAAACATGTGTATCCATGAACTGGAATACTACGCAGCCATGACAGACTGTATTCAAAAGTGTTTTTAAAGATATAATCATAATAAATGAAAAAGTCAGAATTAAAAATTGCATATATATATATATATATATATATATATATATATATATATATATATATATATATATATATATATATATATATATATACACACACACACACACAGTGAGGAAAAATAAAATTAGGACCAAAAAGGACCAAAAAGATATAATACCAATAACTGAGACTGAGTGGCTTGATTACAGATGATTTTTTCTTCTATTTTTCTATTTATTTTCAACATCTGCTTTAATAAGATTATGCTATTTTAATAGAGTATGCTCGTATTTTAAAGTATTTAACAAGAAGGCTGATTTTACTTTTTTTCATCTTTTACTTTTTTTCAAATGAGAGAGGACAAAGGCAAAGCATAGCAGTGTTTAAAAAAAAAAAACAGGAAGCAGAGATTTGAGTTGGGGACCTGGGATTAGGTATGGAAACTACTGTAAAGAGGTAAGAAATCAACAAGGCACAGTTGTAGGTTTATTGTTAGAGGTCAAATTTACAAACTGGGACTGGTCCACTTAGAAAAGGAAAGAGGAACAGAAACCCAGATTTAAAGCCAGAAAAAAGGAGACAGGGATAGGCAGCAATACGCTGACATATCATGGGCCATCTCATGTGTAACTACTGGAGTTCCCCATACTCTCTGACTCTGGAGTGAACTAAGCACCACCCAAGACCTATAGCCACAGAGGGGGTTAGCACCATATCCTACCCTCACCTCCTTGAGGAAGGACATCTGGCAGCAGGGCCATGTTACAGTTATTACGGGATTCAAGTCATGGGACAGCCATACCTGAATCTCATCCCTCACTTTATCATGCAGTGGAAGCCTGACTGCTCTCAGCGCTCACTCAATCCAACTTAGATGTGAGGGTGCCTCCAGGTCAAAGTGGAAGGAATAGAGGAAAGGGCAATTGAACCAAAGTAACAATTACAAAGCACAACAGTTATTTTGACTGTATCTAGAAGCTAGATACAATCTGGGTATGAAGACCAGAAGGGAGTTAACTTTTCTGTAGTGAGTGGTATGGTGGTCCATAACATTAACCTATTCTATTAGCTCATTCCATCAATTTCTTATTCAATATAAATTCTTTGAGAGCCTACTTTGGGCAGAGCACCATCTCAGACACTGAGGATGCAGCAGTGAGTAAAAGAGGAAGTTCTCATACTTGTGCAGTTTACAGTCTCAACTGGGAAAGATGATTTTAATAATAATAATAAACTAGATAACTAGAGCATTTTGGGTGTTGATAAGGGTATGAAGACAATAAAATAGGATGGCATGACCAGGAAGTCTACTTCAGACAGTCAGAAAAGTACTCTTTGAAGAGGTTACATCTGAGCTGAGGCATAATGACACTAAAACCAGCAAAGGGAAGCTATACCTTTAGAGCACAATCTCACATAAAGCCAGAACCTGCAGAAAGCAACACCTTCATGAAAGGAGATAAACTAGGAAAGAAATCTCTGGTGAAGGAGACAGTGAAAACACTTGGCATCTCATCTTGTCTCTGGATGGAGGAGAGGGAGAGGTAGAACTGTCCACCTGGGAATTTATAATTATGAGCCTAAACTCACATGGTTACAGCCAGAATTTACACTACTCACATGGGGGAGGGATGTGGAGCCTAAAAATTAGTTTAGAATGAGTGTTTACTTCTCATAAGCAAATGAAAATCCTCTTTAGAGGAAAACATCTTAAAACTTGTCCTCAAAAGAATTTCCACAAATTATGCTCCATAAAATATGTGCTCATAATTTAAAAAAAGAAACAGACCCAGAAAGACTGCAAATATTAGAAGTATCAAACGTTTAGCCTAAAATAATTATGTTTAATATGGTTACAGAAATAACAGTATTTGTCTAAATATTAAAAAGAGACAGGAGACTGTGAAAATAATGAGATATACTTGGGTAAGAATTAAATAGAGTTCATAGGAAAAATTTTTTTAAAACTTTAATAATGAAATTAGAAAGTCAACTATTGGATTAAACAGCAGATGAGACACAATTGGGAAAAACACATGTAAAAGACTTTGCTGGACTAAATGCAAAGTACTTGATAAAGTTAGAGGTCTATAGATTATGCATATAAAGCCAGCTGCCCCTAATTACTGCCAATGGCGTGTTAGAGAAAAGAGAGGTGACCTTATCAAGCATTCTCTCAGGGCAGAAATTCTCCCTTCAGCCTTCTACTCAGAGACAAGTGTGAGCTCCAAGAAAGAAGGACCCAGTGTAACTTATTCACCAGCGGATCTACAGAATTTGAAATAATCCTTGGTAAGGGCTCAATACACATGTGTTAAATGACTTAATGAATGAATAATGGTGTATCTAATAATAGTTGGTAGAAATCCTGCAATGCTATTTGGAGGTGTTAGTTGAACTCTGGGTCTACACAACTCTAAAGAATCTGAAAAAATAAATACAAAATTCAGTTCATTAGAAAATATTTTGTGCCCAGTGCCAAATGCCCAGATGTTGCCATCTAAAGAGAGATTTGAGTTTCTGTACAACATTGGATGGTTGGCAATGGTTCTCTCTTAGCATCCTCTTATTTGGATGTTGTGCTGACAAAACCCAAGCAATACTCCCATCTCTACAATCTCTGTTCCATTCTCTATTCTCCCTGAACATTCTGAGATAGTGAATTTAAAACTTTAAAATGCCAGCCAATGAGGTGCTGATGTAGTCTTCAGAATTTCAAAACTCTTTATTAATCCTCGCAGATTATCCCAAGCTTATCTTTAATGCAGTATATCAATTGAGGAAGTGGCAGGGGAAAAACATAAGTAAATAATTTTCACTGCTGAATCTCTCTCAGCCTGTGCCACATTGCATATCACATGTGTATTCTCCCCTGTCCACAATGACTTTTTTCTGGCTCTCAGGCAGATGTGATTCCATCAATGAAAAAGTCAGCTGAAAAAGCAGCCATTTCATCTACAAGGCAATCTACAAATCCACAGATATTATGCCATCCTCACAGGATCAAATTCAACCTGGGCATTTCATCTACGAAGCCATCTACAAGTTGTGAAACGGACAAAATGGTGGCTCCACGCACACGTCTCACTGGGGTCTCTGTGCTGCTCCTTTTAAGCAGGGTCACTTCTGTTCGCAGGAGTGAAATAGATTTTCTAAAACGGATGGAAGCCTAGCAAAACAAGATAATGACTAGAATCTGCCAGTCAGCTATAATCTTTATACCCTGAAAGCCTAATTGAACTAGAAAACTCAGAGCAATAATCAGAAGTCACATGTGAATGACAAGCTTGTAACTAAATTACTAAAAGGTTAGTATTGCTATAAGCTTTCATCTCCAGTTATAAAAGCCTATGCAAGAAACCTACACAATGTCTCATCCTTTTCTAGATACTATAGGCAGGAGAATGTTCTCTTTCCTGCACAGCATGTTTTGGAAGAAAGAACAGATATTCTAGAATCCAAGTGATAGTCCTTCAAAGACCTCTGAGGTTGAAACCAGTTCCTGCAGAATGTTTACTAAATGCTAATCCCTCACTCATCTCCAGCCCAGTTGCCTCATGCAGTTTGCAATTTGATTGCGAGTGAAGCGAAGCCTCAGTACATTTGTATTTGGCTCACAGACACTTATTTTTAATAACAATTATAATCACAAACCCTGAGTGAACAAAAACCCTATGCCAACATGTGGCACTTTGTTATCAGAAAATGCCTACAGGCTTAAGGGTAAAATATCCCCTCTTGAAAGCGACAGATAAGGGCAGTGGGGAGATCTCTCAACCACCTTCCCAGTGTTAGATTACGAAGCAAATAAGAGACCTAGTTTGCAAGCACAAGTTTCCAAGCATCTCTCATAGCTCATCTCTCACAAAGTTCCATCATGTGGTATAAGAATGTGCCATTTGAAATATAAATGACTCCATAGGTGCATGCAAAGGTATATACATATTGGAGATAAGTTGACCAGATAAGCAGATGCATGCCTTATTTCTGATGGCACTTACACTTGTATTGCAGCAAGTTCTTGAGGCAAATGTATTCAAAGACTTGAAAATTGCTTAGACGCAATAGATACTGGGTCCTGATAACAAAGCGAACGGCTTATTACTAAACTCTACTGGGCCTAAAATTATGCTGGAAAGAGATACAAATATGTATGAGATTCATAAAGCTGTATTAAGAGAACTCTTGTGTAAATCTGAACAACAAGCATGACAAATGTTGAGTCCCAAGTTTGCCAGAAAATAAATTATTATAGACAGAGGACCATGTACAACATGGCAGAGATGCACAAAATTTTCTACAAATACCTTTAACCATGAAGGATTATCTCCATCCCTGACACCTCCTCAACCAGTGCAATATGGTCCACTGGAATTGATACAGTGTTCTAAAATTCCTTAAACCTGCCTCAGCACCCTCGAGGTTGGCATGGGTAAGATTCATTTTCTTAAGGTATATAGAGTACTTAGGGAAAGTGGAAAAGGGGACATGGCTTGGGATTTGGCAGCATGATACTAAAGTAATGGAAAAGGAGGAGCAAATTCTGTCAATCATCTATGTATTGGATATATTCTAGAAAACCCAAACCTCTAGACATTCAGACACTTTTTTTTCATTATGAAGGCAAAAGATCCAGTCTCTAGTCCTGAATGTGTTATTTTGGAGAGGCATAAACCCAGAGCTAAATTAAAGCCTGGAAATACATTTCAAAAACCATAGACGAAGAATTTGCAACTATTTTTCTCTACATTAAAAATCGTGGCTAGGTTCTAAGCTCATAGAAGTGAGTGACTTCACTCGGTATATTCTTCACCTCTGAAGAGAAAAAAAGTGACTATTTTAGCATCATCTATAGTTTCATGCTTGAGACATCACCTAAGGTATATTCATGAACCAGAAAAGGCCTTATTACTGTTATACAATTTCATTTTGGCATCTACTCAACCACGAAAGCAGTTTCATTTTTATGCGAAATATGCCAGATGGCATATGCATTGCATGGTTAAAACAAACATGCAGAACTCAATTCTGCTGCAGGCACTTTACTGGAGGGAACATTTGGTCATGTGGTTATATTATCAGCACGTGGTGCTTTAAAAGTAACCGAAGCCCTAAGTTAGGAGATGCCTTTGTTAGTGTTTTGTTTTTTTAAATTTGATTTGGCAAGGGAGGGGTGTAGCTGGGGGAGCTATTGAGAATCACTCTGCTGATAACTGAAACTGCCAATTGATGGTGATGTCTGAAGTCTGACCCAAGCAAAGTTTTTGAAGAACTCAGATTGCTATTAAAAAAATTCTATATCGGCTAATGCAGATAGAGCTGGAAAAGACACAGCAGATCATCTCAGGATGGAGAATGAAGTCTCTTGAGTATTCAATTAAATCACATAGGATTAAGTGCTGGGAGAGTTCTCTGAATACAGTTACTGAAACAAAAGGAGATGGAGATTCAAATAAAACTTCCTTAAAAGAAAAATAAATGTTAAAATAATGATATTGTGATCTTTACAAGCGGTACCAACATTAATAGTATACAACATGAGGGTCACATATGTATGTGAGAGAAACAGACCCTGCATGTGACAGAATTCAATTAAAGTGAGCAAATACTGACCACCTTCCTTGCATTATGTTGGGTGAAATGGGAGATACATGACCTCAATTATAATCTTAGTTGAAGGAATCAAATTTTAAATGCATATAACAGAGCTAAAATTGAACAGTGTATTGCCAAAATGTGAAATAATTGGGGTAATCTCAGCAACTCTATCCAAATAAGTTGCAACAAATCCTTATGGAGATTTGAGGCAAGGCTTGCCTCTCTCACTATCAGCCCCCTTTTGCCAAACCTTGGAATAGGGTCAGAGAGGATCTGGTCTTTGTCCTTAGATCAAAGGTTACCATTCTTTGGAGCTGAACTTTGAGCTTACCTGTCCTGGCTCATCTGTCCTAAATTCATGTCCAATATGCCCACATCTCTGCCTACTTATTAAGAACTCAAGTCTTGCTTGTGCCTTACCAGTTGCACATTCCCTGTAGAGGACTATTGTTTCAAATTGTCACTAGTCATTCCCACACTATAAAAACAGGATTCAGGTCCCACCCTATGGGTAAGGGAGCCCAAGAGCACCTGGAGCTTCAAAGAGCTGGGAAGATGGACCATAAATAAGAAAAAGGAGGACGCGATAAACAGGATAGGGCAACTGAAAACAAACATCACTCAGATCCTCGTTGCCCAGGGCAGTCTTCTACTCTGTCCCAACAACTAATCAAGAACCTACTGAGTAAATCACCAGTGAGGAAATATCTTAGCCCCAGAACCACCTGGCTGAAAAGAACATCAGAGATCATCTGGCTATTTTGATTTTTTATAGTCAAGAGAAACTCACTCAAAGATGTGAGCTTGAGTCCCAGGTGGTCTTCCTAATGTCACGTGATGCTTCCTGGGACAGATCTGTGCTGAAAGCTGGTGGGGGATGCCTTTCCTGATGGAGGAAAGAAAGAAAAAAGGTAAACTTGGCAGCTCTACTAATGAATCAGTTCTCTTTTTTTCTGGCTTTTTATTAATCCCACATTTGGTACAAATACAATACTGGCTAATTTTCTAATGGGACACATGTGAACATCTCCTAAACCAGCTTGTAGCCTTTAAACAGGGCCAGGACAAGGTGAGGTAGGAGAGACGCCTGACACAATCCTGAGAGTGTCTTCTTGCATTTTGCACCCTTACTGCCTCACTCATCTCACTTTAGACCCAGCCCTGCATTTCAACAACTCCAACAATTTTGACTGTGTTGCCTGATTTATTTATAATACAGGTCAAGATAGAGAATCAGGGAGCCTGTCATTCAGATAATGAGCCAAAAAAAATAGACAATTATAAAATGAATGGCTAACTGAATTCATGATCTTTTCCTGCATAATGATTACATTAGCAAAACAGAGATGGAGCACCTATAACTATGAAATACATATAGTTAATGTTAGTGTGTTAAAGGATTCCAAACCCAAAATAATCACAATATCTTCAGCAGACTGATTTTAGATGTGTCCAGACATCAATATCTCTCCTATGGGTTTTTTTTGTTTTTTGGTGTTTTTTTTTGGCTACGTTGGGTCTTCGCTGCTGCACGTGGGCTTTCTCTAGCTGCAGCGAGCAGGGGCTACTCTTTGTTTCTGTGCATGGACTTCTCATTGAGGTGGCTTCCCTTGTTGCGGACCACAGGCTCTAGGTGCACGGGCTTCAGTAGTTGTGTCATGCGGGCTCAGTAGCTGTGACTCGCGGGCTCAGTAGTTGTGGCTCGTGGGCTCTAGAGCGCAGGCTCAGTAGTTGTTGCGCATGGGCTTGGTTGCTCCGCGGCATGTGGGATCTTCCCAGACCAGGGCTCAAACCCATGTCCCCTGCATTGGCAGGTGGATTCTTAACCACTGCACCACCAGGGAAGTCCCCTCTCCTATGGGTTTTTAATTTAATTCGAAATACAATTTGCTCTCTGAGTTATAGAAGTTGTAATTGTCTTAAAAAAGAGAAAAGCTGCTCAGTGTTACTGCCACATGACAAATGGAGGAGTGTAATAAGTAAGTGGGAGAACTGGCATAAATGAGTAGGACACATGTCACATATGATCATTTGCTAGAACATGCAGTTTTTCAGCTTTTGAAATACAGACTAGATTAAAATGCACCTTCTCTTTTGGATAAATAATGGTGTTTATATTAGGGCAATTAACTCTGCCAGCACCAAGGGCTGATCAATGGTACCCATCTTATGTTACAATGAAATGATGCTCAGGCTGAGACTGTCGGGTCTATTGCTTGGCACAGTAAGTACGGCCCATCTGATGGACAATTCTGAGTCTCTCAAGAGCTTGCGTGACTATGAGAAGTCAGAGAGGACAGTAACGGTGAGAAGTCAGAACTTACTTTATTGCACTATTGGAAACCCAAGGCAAACCCAAACCAGCTTAAACGTCAAAGAGAAGCTGATTGGCTCAAGAAATCCAACTTACAGTTGAATCATCAAAAAAACAAAAGGTCAAGGATGTAAATGAGCCTCAGGAAGAACTAGGGCTAGGACCCAGGTGATGAATCTTTCTCTCTCTCTTTCTCTCTCGCTCTCTCTCTCTCCCTCCCTCCCTTTCTCTTTCTCCCTTTTCTTTGTGTTCTTCTCATTCTGGATTCCTTCTCTCCCCCACAGACCACCTTTCTCCAAATAGTAAGAAATTTAGCCATGAGGACAGAGTCAGGTGAGAAAATGACTGCCCCTGAAACAGCCATATGGAATCACATGGAGAAGAGAGTAGACAAGAGAGGGTGTTGTTCCATACACAAAAATAAACTCAAAATGGATTAGAGACCTATATGTAAGACCAGACACTATGAAACTCTTAGAGGAAAACATAGGAAGAACACTCTTTGACATAAATCACAGCAAGATCCTTTTTGATCCACCTCCTACAGTAATTGAAATAAAAACAAAAATAAACAAATGGGACCTAATGAAACTTAAAAGTTTTTGCAAAGCAAAGGAAACTACAAACAAGATGAAAAGACAACCCTCAGAATGGGAGAAAATATTTGCAAATGAATCAATGGACAAGGATTAATCTCCAAAATATATAAACAGCTCATGTAGCTCAATATTAAAAAAAACAAAGAACCCAATCAAAAAATGGGCAGAAGACCTAAATAGACATTTCTCCAAAGAAGACATACAGATGGCCAAGAAGTACATGAAAAGCTGCTCAACATCACTAATTATTAGAGAAATGCAAATCAAAACTACAATGAGATATCACCACTTTTAGGGACAACACAACACACCTGTGTTTATATGGCCTTTCTTTCTTGACTTGGTGAGCCTCACTTTATCTTGTCAGGAGGGCAAAGCAGGAACAGGGACAGGTTGGGTCACTGATCTCTGCTTGGCCACAATTCTGGAAAGACAGACTAGGAGAGAGAGTGTGGAGCCCCCTTGGTCACACCATCCAGAGAAGCATCATTCATGCTTCAACAACCAGCACAGGAATCAGCATTTGAGACAGTCTTGTGCTGTTGTTGTTGTTTCTGTTGTTTTGTTTTGAGAAGTGAAAGAGCAGAAGAGACCTATTGTGTGGATCTCAACGTAATGAAATTTCCTAGAACAGTGTTCAACAGATACTTCCTGCCCTCATTTGAAGAAGTTTCCTGACCTGCAGGAGTTTGTATCAGTCAGCAATTCTCTGAAAAGGTGGAAGAGAAAAGTTGACTCTATTTTCCTGATTGTAGTAATAATAGCAATAATAATAAAACAGCCATAGCAACATCAAAACAAGTATTATTACTTTTATATAAAAACAGCTTAACATTTGTTAAGAGTTTGCAATAGACAGGTACAGCTCTAGAAGTTTTATGTGCATACGGTCACTCCACTTTCATTATAAAATAATGATGAGAATCCAGTTTCCAAATGAGGTATGTATTCTTAAGACCCTTAAACTCCAGCAAGCCTCATTTACTAAAATTAAGTATGCCAATTAACCCAACAGTTGGACAGGTGATAGACGTTTAAAATCTGGTATTTAAACAAATGAGACTCCCTATACTAGATCACAACTCCTAGAAACTCTGTTACCAAATGCTGTCATTGGAAAGAAGGCAACTATTTCTTTGCTCTCTCAAAAACTTTAGGGATTTCTGGAGTGGTAGTGATAGTCGAGTGGTAGCAACTTATAGGAATAAATTCATCAATTTTGTCATGAGGTATTCTTGACAAATGCACCAGTCTGTAGCTAATATCACATAAAATGAAAAAAAAATGCTGACTTAATCCCATTCCCATAGAATCTATCAATACTTTTTGATAAAGAGAGTAAGTTCTCTTTGCATTCCTTTCCAATCTGGAAAATGAGTCTTGCCCTGTTGGGTCCTTTATGGATTTAAAAACGTAATTCAATAATACTTATTTTGCATCCATATGGATATATCCCCTTAATGACATGACCAAATAAATGCTTCATTTAAATTTGACTACACTTTGCCTGTAGCTGCTCTTAAGATTTTTTCCCCCTGAATTAATAAAACATACAAAATGCAGATGGTAGCATATGGTACCTTCCATGGGAACATTTCATTTAAATTATTGAGAATTCTGCAATCTGATTCCACTTTAATGAACACATGAAAAGTACCTCTTACATTATAAATGTGTAAATAGCCAGATTAAGTATTTTCATATGCTTTGCTGATTTTTCCAATACCTTCAGGAGTTATAATAAATATTTTATGTTTAATCAAAGGATATGATACATGCTATTTATCGTCTATTAAGCATCTGCTTAAATATTTCTAAAATATCAATGGGAGTGACAATCTACATCCAGCTATTGCAAACAGCCTGATCTGATGTTTAATACATTCCAGTGCCATTGCACATTCACAGAACTTATTAATCAAACAATCCATTAAGACATCATCCTCTAAATCTCAAGATTGACCTATACATAGGAAAGAGGGGAACGTAAATTATACAAACCTCCTGGGAGACAATTTGAAAATATTCATTAACATCCTTAAAATTGTTTACAACTTTTTGACCTAGAAATTCTGCTTCTGGGAATTCATCTTAAGGAAGCAAATAAATATGTGAAAGAATTTATGTTTATCACAGCGTGATTTATAACAGTATAGTTAGCATGCCCCAGCTTATGATTTTATAATAAGGTAAAATATTCACTAAATACTCAATGGCAATCATATGCCATTTTGTCCTCAGTTGCCTAAGCCAGAAATAAGCTGACCTCAGATTTTCATTCTATTATTTCTGAGGAAAAAAAAAAGTTTTATCTGGGAAAATATTCTTGTACACTTTAAAAAAGAAGGCAGGTTATAAAGTCCTATGTACGTACAGGATTATGCCATTCAGTGCATGGGGGGAAAAACTGTCTATATATATATATATATATATATATATATATATATATACCAAAATGTTGATAGTGGTTACCACTGGATGGTTAGATTGCAAATGATTTTTATTTTCTTTTTAACACTTATTCTGCAATTTCCAAATTTCCAACACAAGTGATTATTTTTATTTTCTAACCAATTGATACAGTACATATTATAAAAGCTATCAAGGTCCTAAGCATGGGTGCCGCTCAGCCTCCCACTGATGATGATCACCTCCTCCTCCAGAATATTCTCGCTCCTAAGGGCTCAGTTTTCTGCTTGCCTATGAAAGTTCCTGGGAAGCCTCTGACACCTGCTTCTTGTGCTGTGCAAAGCCCCTCAGTTGCAATATTGTGACATGCTCACAAATTCCACTCACATCCCTCCTACTCGTTCATTTTATGAATGAAAACACAGATGAGATTGCTGGCAAGGGTCACAAAGGCATATCATCTAAGGTGGAATTTGCACATGTGTCATTTAGTTACTGACCCTGTTCATTCAGGAGTCCAAATTTGCAGATTCCATTTCTCTCCATAGTGGAAAGCTCCACAAATCAAAAATGGAGGCTTTGAAAGGACTGGGGTCAGGACAAACCCATATATCTAGTATCCTATCCGCACATCTACCTGTATGTACAAGGAGCAGCTCAAACTAACTGTGTAGAAACTCTTCCAATAGCACCTTATTGCCTACTGAATCACGTTCAGACCCCTTACTCTGGCATTTCAGATCTTCTGTGCTCTGTCCTCAAAACTATTTCTGCCCATATTGCTTTCTATTTCCAGACATATAATTTCCTTTTTATCCAAACATTTTCATTCACAATAATTTAAATGTATAATGTGTTTTTCAATTTTTATGCATTTGTTTATGCTGTTCCCTGTTCCCTTTATACTTAAAATTCCCTGCTCTGTATGGATTATGCCTACCCATCAAATAGTGCATCTTAATTTTCCCTGCATCTATATCAGACCGACTAGCCTAATGTAATTTCTGGTTCTGCCCTAACCCAGACCGGGGAAAGCAATACATTGCCTAAATTCTTTTTAAACTTTTCAAGTTTTAAAATACGTTTCTTCATTTGCTAGAAAAGCAATGCTTGCATATTAATACTGACATTATACTAACACAAACAAACATTTGAGTGTAAACTGTGCTATAACATCAATAGATTCCAAGACAGAAAAGATAGGATTTGAGAAGGGAGAATGGGCAGGTAAATTCTCCTATCTACTTAATTACAGAACACTCACGTAAAATTTCCTTTGGCTGCCTCCATTAATATAGCAATGATTTACATGCCACTTTAACAGGGCAATTTCATCGACTTGGCAAAGCAAAAAGAAAAATAAAATATCATTAATCCCTTTGATTTGATTTCTCTCTGCTTTCATTTTTAGCTTATTAGATTTTATGCATTTCTAAGTGCTACCAAAATATAATGGTATAAAAATATAAATAAACCAATCAGAGGAAGGCAGGTTGTGGTCAGATGATGAGTGTCATGCTATGAAGTTCACAATGTATCCTACGGGCAAAGGGGATCCTCGTGAGTATTTCAGGCAGGAGACTAACGTTATCATATTTGTTTGTTAGAAAGTTACCTGGTCAATAAAGGAAGATGGATTAGTATTGAAAGAGGGGTGAGGTATAAGGAGCTATGGCAACAATCAGACAAATACTGAACTAAGATATTGAGATGTTGGGAACAAAGGGGTAAAGATGGAGACTAGAGGTCAGATTGTAAAGTGTTTTTGAAAGGCAGCATGTTGATTGCTTGAATTTAGGGAGTGATGCCCTGTGTATATTGTAAGAAATTAGATTTCAAGGAATCTTTTTGAAAGCAAACATTTATTAGAATTTTTCATGGTGTGTGTCTGTTACCGCATATGGAAAAGCAGTAGATACAAACCACAGCTAGATCATTCCTAATGCCAGGAGAGAAAGTGAGCCCTACAAATTGTTCCCTTGACTCTGAATCTGCCCGTCTGTGAGTTTGAAATAATGAAGAAGCAAAAACAAAGTCTCCTCCAGACAGAAAAAATTGGTAGAAATGTTTTCCTAATAGAAACAATATCAATACACAAAAAGAGGAAAATATAAAGCAGAGAGTTAGGGATGTAGTTAAATCCAAACGCCTAATGTTGAGTTGCTAAAATAGAGGAGAGTCACTGGAATTTATCCTGAAAGGAAGCTTTCGGAGTGTTTGTCAGTTCCTCCAATAGCAGTTTATCACAACATAGGCCGACAGATCACACCATATTTTTAACATTAACTTATCCACAGCTCCAGACTCAGGTGCTGCAAAGAGTCCAAAGTCCGTAGATGTGGTAAACAGGTTTAGCTGCCCAGGTTTTCTCAGCCTTGCAGATTATCTCCCAGGCCTTTGATTCATTCTCAGGACATGCAGAGGAGAGGAAAAGGAATTGCCAGAGCTGGTTTCTTGGTAAGCCCCTTTCTGTACAAATAAGATAGTAATTGTCAAAAAATTGAAAGCTGGGCACTTTAATTTTCTGCCATCTGTAATCGTATGCAAGCTGTGGCAAAGCCAGAAATGAAATCAAGGTACTAAGGCATCTAATATGTCATTTCTTATGTCATTTTTTTGGACTATGGATCCGGAGAAAATAAGCTGTTTGCAACAGGGTAATTTAGTTATATGATGCACTCATGCAAAATCCCATTTTAAGTGACAGGGCATCATTATGGAGTAACCACATGATATGGATAGGGGCCGGCACAGATTCCAGTGAACAGCCACACTCCTTTACTTGAGCTGTTACGTCATGAATCGGAATGGACCAAAATGAAGATGTACCCTCTTTAAGAGTAGAAACTCCATGCTGACATGAGAGCAGAGAGCTGCTCAGGCAAGCTGACAGTTTCTGCAGGACATGATGGGGCCATCAAGTTTCCACTAGATGGGAATTTCTGATGGAACAAAATATATCTAGAACAATAACTAAACAAATATTCCCCCCAATAATGCCTTTAAAACGTATGAAAGTTCTGTAGAATAATCATTAAGTCTAGAGACACAGGAAAAAAGAATGTTCAAGTTTTTGTGGGTTAGCAAAATTATGCAAGATATAGTGCAGTTTAAATGTTTATCTAATAATGAGTAAGCCTAGTGCATTGGGTCAAACATACATAAAAAAGACAGGTAGAACTACTCTAGGCTCAAACTGGACCTGGAAAATTACCTGTTCAATGTTATTAGTAACTCCAATTATTTAAGGAAGAATTTCTAAGCACGTAGTTTCTCAGGGAAGCAGCAAGAGGCAGCGGAATAAACACACGCTTAAGAGACAGATGCAAGTTCAAATCCTGCCTTTACCACTTAGCAGCAATGTGACTTCACTGATTGTAAATTTTGGGTAATACTACTGGCTTCATTGGCTACAGTAAAGGTAACAGGTGAGAAACACCTGACATAATTCATGCTAACTTATGTCTCCCTTCCTTCCCCTTTTCCCTCTGAAGTCAAGGCTCTTTCAGCCTCCAAAGGGATCAATTATGGCAGCAGTTAGTCCTGAGCACAGCTGTGTTATCAGGCATCCCGCACATTTCCTTGTTCATTTCATTCAAGCCACCTTCATTGCAGCTTCCTTCCATTTTCTGACTCTTAAGAGACGAATATATGTGTCTGCCTGGAATACAAATGGCTTGAGTCATGCTTGTGTCCTGGTCCTGACAACTAAGATAAAAGTTTCATGGAGAAGTGGGTTGTTCTCAAGCAACAGCACAGAAAATACAACTCCTTAAATTGGCTTAATTTTACCATTTTCAAAAATTGTTGAAAATACTTCCTCCTCTGTTTCATTTCTTAAAGGCTTGATAAAACAAAAACCTCTTGTTAGTCTCCTAATCCATACTTGCACAGAAGAAATCTAGATGGATTTCTTTAGGATATATTTTGGCTATTGAGCTCTACAATGATTTCATAAAAATATTAGGCATGAAAGAAATATCAATGGTGGACTCTCCCAGAGAGAAGCAAAGTTCTGCTCACCTCTGCAGTCTGCGCTCCAATATGATACTAAGGTTATGCCTGATTTGGGGGAATGAAAACAACCACACTCAGGCACAAGGCACAAAGGAAGGGTATCTCCCTCCCCAGTTCCTCCTCCCACAAATTCCTGATACCTGGGGGGCCCAGGAGATGGCAGACAGGTGATGAGGGAGCTCTTTGCTCAAGTGCTCATTGAGGCCGCTTCATCCTATAACTGAGATCTCCTCTTTTACTGGCACAGAGAGTGTTTATCTCAGCCTCAGCTAAAAAAAAAAAGAGCTTCATTTTATCTAGTTAACTCTTCTGGTCCCCTGATTCTGCAGGAGGGAAGCCAAAGGAAAATTTTCTCCCTTTCTTGGTCACAGATATTAACAATAAAAGAAACAATAAATTAATAGACTGTTAGATACGCTTCCTGAGATTAAGTGTGAACATGGTGAGTGTATTTGTTCTTTGCTCCAAGGTGGTTTCTTCCTCCTATATTTTGAATATTGGAACAGAATAATAGAGTATGCCCACAACTTGTGTTCATGGCTCTGATGAAGGTATGATATATCACAAAAGGAGGAAAATTTACTTCCACAGTTCAAAGTATAAGACAAAAGTGTCTGTACAGGGGGAGAAGCACAGGTGAAAGGAGAGGAAGAAAGGAAGTCATAGCATATGAAACATTGCAAATGCTCAACAAATATTAACTGATTCTGTCGTCATTGTCGTGGTCATTGTTGGACTGTCATCATTTCCAAGGGCAAATATTGGATAAACTGGATGGGTGGAAGTCAAAACGAAATGGATAGAGAAGATAAATAAACAAATGTAAGGAATGATTTTTAGAAAAATTTTAAAAGGTAGAGAAGGAATAAACAAGTAAGGGAACATAAAGAAATAGAAATTAGGAATGCTTTGGAACTTTATTAGATAGGTATATATAGATCACTGTCAGCCACAAAGCCTAAAGTGCTTTAGAAGAACGTGTACTGCATAAATAAGAGGTTTTTCTTTTTTTTTTTTTTTTTCCCTAAAAGGACCAAAAACACAGAAAATTCACAGGGTGCATGAAAATTCAGCCTATCATTCTAAATGGACCTCTCCCAGGACGCCTTTCTCATTTTTTTCTGAGCTGTACAAAACACATTTAAGTACAGGATTTCAAGTATGCTGACTTTTAAAGAAGAATGTTACTTCAAGAGTTCTTCAGGGACAAGAAACAGAACTTGGGTGCTTTCTATCTTCTTCTGAACACACTTCTTTCACTGTCACAAACATACGGTGACCATTTTTCAGACACTACAGTTTCATATCCATTGTAGCTGACATCTAGAAGAGAATCAAACACTTTAAGAGTCTTTTCTGAGGCTTTGGTTGACAGTCTAACTGTGAAACTTTCCAACAACATCTTAGGTTTCCCAGAATTTATTCATAATTGTCCATGCCTAATATTTTTAACTACAATCTTATTATAATAAAGTGTCAACAACTGTATGAAATTGAGCCTTTAGTTTCAATTGCCAGATCAGCCCTCCATTTTCTCTCACCACATGCCTCAGTCCCACTGTCATGTTAATAGCAGGCCTTGAGTTTGTAGGGACCATTTCAACACATATTTGAAATTCACCCAGTTATGGAATGCCAAGAGTGTCTTACTGTCCAAGGTGTACCCACCATTTCACTGAACCATTTTCAAACAACTTCAAGGTTATTGTCAGCTAGTGTGCTGCTTATTGTTCAGTAAATTAGTTCTTTCTTATACGTGAATCAATTCAACTCCCTAAACAGACGGGAAGGTCCATACTTGTTCATCTGCTGGCTTCTAGTGAGAAAACATGCACACAACATTGGCAGATTGGCACACTGGTGAATTTAATTGTGGCCACAATACAGGTTCAGGTCATTCACGTGGATAATGCCTCACTACATGCTAAAGAGTCACTATCTGTTTGGAGAATGAAACCCACCAACTCACTAAAGCTTCATTATTAATGTACTGACAGTGTTCCAGACCATGTGGTACGTATTTTATTCTCAGAAACAGCACAAGGAAGCAAGTACTATCACTTGGCACAATTTGCAGATGAGGAAACTGTTGCTGAGAGACTGAAGGCATTTCGAAGCCCACACAGCTAGCTGGTGGCAGTCACAATGAATCCAGGTCTTTCTGTCTCCAGAGCCATGCTCAGAAATACTCTTCACTGACTTAGTGCACATAATCATACCCGGAAGGCTTGTTAAAGCCACAGAATTCCACTCACAGAGATTCCAATTCTGATCCAGAAAGTCTGGAATGAGGCTCAGATCTCCACATATTAAAGAGCACCCCCTCTCTCCAGGTGATTCTAATGTGGGTGGTCTGTGGATCACCCTTTAGGAGAAGCACTGGAATCCTTGCAGTGTCCCCCTGGTTCTGCTCTGTGGCCTACTGCATATTTTAAAGATGATAGCAGCAGTATCACCGACACATGCTCCTTTCTTTCCATATTCCCACCAGGAGGGTGGAATTTATTTCTCTATCCTCTTGAATCTAGTAGGCCTTGTGTCTGTTTGACCAATAGAATACAGAACTGACTCTGTGCCATGTGCAGGTATAACCCTTAAGTAGGAATTATTTGCTTCCTGCCTCTTTAAACCAAGAGACTACCCTGACATCACCATGCTGTAAGAAGTCCAAGTCACGTGGAAAGACTCTGAAGGATGAGACACCATGTAATGAAAGAGAGAGACAGAAAGAAGTTGAGAATGAGAGAGAGGTGCTAAGGCACACCAGACATGAGTGAAGATGCCACCTTGGAAGTGGAGCCTCCAGCCCCTGCCACCCTAGTGGACAACACACTCAGCAGAGATAAACCATATAGCAGAGTCCTTCCTGAATTCCTGACCCACAAAGTCATGAGCAAAATAAATGCTTATGTCAAGCCCTAAGTTTTAGACTCGTTTGTTACAGAGTAGTAGAAAACTGAAATATACTACCATACAAAACTATAATTATATATATAATTATAAAATTATATATATAAAATAAAGCATTGAAACCCTTATGCAGAAAGGAGTTCTAACCAAAACTCAATGTAACTGAGTAAAATTTCTTTTCCTGTAATTATCTGAGAATTTTCTTGAATTCTCATTTTTACTTTGAATGTGTAAACATGGCCATACCATTCTTACTCTGTGGGAAAATTTTTATTATTGTTTACATATTTTAAACTTTAAAATATTTTATATAGTGAAATTATTGATACATTTTCTTTAATTTTGTATTTCCCCTTACCTTTATTTTATTTTCCAGCTTTATTGAGGTATACTTGACAAATAAAAATTGTATATATTTAAGGTATACAATGTGATGTTCTAATATATGTATATATTGTGAAATGATTACCACATCAAGTTATTAACACATGCATCACCTCACAAAGTTATCATTTTTTTGTGTGTGACATGAGAATACTTAAGATCTACCCTCTTAGCAAATTTCAAGTATACAATACAGTATTATTAGTTACCATGCTGTACATTAGATCTTCCTTACATTTAGAACAACTCCCAAATTGTGCTGTCTTCTGCAAAAGCAATGTGAAGAAAGGCACACACAAAGATCTACATTCCACTTTTTTGCACCTGATTCACCTGTTCAGAGATAAAAGTCAGTCTGGGTTATTCACTGGATTTGTATGTGTTCTTCCTCTAGAGAGCCAAATTGGGACTGAAAGGCTTCATTTTCATAAGTTCCCAGATGAACACAAATCCAGAGTGAAATTTAACAGACTTTTAACTTGCATAAGCAATTGTTAAGTTTTCAGCACTATCCATTTCTGTGCTAGAGATATGACATTTTATCCTTTTAACCTCATGCCTAGACACTCTGCACAGAAAATCCTGTTTTGATCATGAAAATTGATGCATATACCAAATCATTGAGTAACTACACTCATTCCCATCTGCTAGGAAGGCACGGTACCACATAAGGGTGCCTGGCCAGGACTTTTGAGGCATAACAATCAACCGAAGATGGGATCAAACATAAACCATGCTGACTGCAACAATGGTTCTGCCCAGTCTGACTTTCTGTTTAGCTCTGGGCAAAATGCTTCAATGGAAATCTTTATGGCCATCATATGTGAACATAATCAATTATAAAAGCTTAGTGTTTTGGACAACCTGATGGAAGCTGTATCTAACTTTGCTAAAATCGTTCACCATGTGTTGAAGACCTTCCTCTTCACTCTCAGGGCCACCTTACTATCATCAAACTTGGAACACAATCTTTCCCTCAACATAAATTGGAGTTCTGCTTCATCCTAACCCACAAATGCCCCCTACTTGGCTTTTTTGTTGCTGTTGTTTATTCTTGAGTTTTTTACAGAATCTGTGTCAAACCCATCTCACATCCCTCAAATATTCATCTCTACTTTCTATCCAACTCTCTCACCCAGTCTCATGGTTTAGCAATAGGCTGTAGCTGATTACCTCTCTCCAGAATTCAGACTCAGATACCCAACTATTTGTGGGGCACCTCCACCTGGACACCTAAGTCTTAACACATCAAACTGAATTAACTATCTTCAGCCCACCGTTTCCCATTTTAATGAATGGCAATAACACCCATCCACTTCCGCAAATCCACTCCCCTGCTCCAATCTAGTTACCAAGTCTCCCCATGTTTAGCTCCTCAAACGTCGCAAATTTAACCCCTTGTTAGTACAACAATGTAGCCCCTTACCAAAACCTTTGTTCAAGTGTTCATTGTCTTTCACTTTAACTACTGAAAAAGCTTTTCAGCCCTCTATACAGTAGCCCATCAAAAATGATAATAGTCAACATTTATCGAGTGTTACCATGAGTCAGGCATTTTCCAGGGTTCTTAGGCGTATAAATTCATTTAAACATTTGGTAGGTGTTTTTATGACACCTTATTTTAAAGGTAAAGAATCAAGGCAGAGAGATCAAGTTGCTTTCCCAATATCACATCTAAATATAACAGAACCAGAACAGGAATTCAAGCATCCTGACTTCTTAGGCCAAGCTCTGAACCACTCCATTCCATTACCTAAATACGACCTTCATCTGTTTCAAGTGGCTGCCAGTCAGTTATAGACTTAAAACCAGGCTCCCCAAAAAAGCACTCAGAGCACTTTAATGTAATCCCACCTCCTGCTTTCTTGCATCTTCAGCCTTTCCCCTTTTACTTGTCTCTGATTTCTGTGTGCAGATCTACTGTATGTAGATTCTACCACTCTAGAAAAGATTTTTCTGTCAAACCTGCCACCCTTCCAGGTTCCTGGTATTAGAGACCAAGATGCAGGCTCTTGATGTTCCCCTTGCTATAGTGGGGGTTGCTGCTCCATGACCTTTCCCCTGAAGAGAGCTAGGGAATGAATCTGTGTACACAAACACACACACACACACTTACACCAAATATGGACAGCTTGTAAGAGAATATTGGCTGCGAAAGGAAGAAGAGATAACAAAAAATGATTGATAAAAACAATACAATTGGCTTCCCTGGTGGCGCAGTGGTTGAGAATCTGCCTGCCAATGCAGGGGACACGGGTTCGAACCCTGGTCTGGGAGGATCCCACATGCCGCGGAGCAACTGGGCCCGTGAGCCACAACTGCTGAGCCTGCGCGTCTGGAGCCTGTGCTCCGCAACAAGAGAGGCCGCGATAGTGAGAGGCCCGCGCACCGCGATGAAGAGTGGCCCCCGCTTGCCGCAACTGGGGAAGGCCCTCACACAGAAACGAAGACCTAACACAGCCAAAATTAAATAAATAAATTTTAAAAAAAAAAACAATACAATTGTTTTCTCCCAATTGGGAGATTGGGATTGACATATATACACTAATATGTATAAAATGGATAACTAATAAGAACCTGCTGTATAAAAAAATAAAATAAAATTTAAAAAATTAAAATAAAAAACAATACAATTATTTCTTTTCCTTTTCCCTTACCCTTCCTAATAACTCAATCCTAAAGCCATTGGGTGGGGCAAAGCAAGAGAGCTGTCCACATGGATGGCTGACCTGGTTTGGATGTCAGAGGCCAAATAGGATGAACAAAGAGCGTGTCCACACTGGGGAAAGCCCGGTTTGAGATGTCACATATTTGATCAGTCTTCCTGTGTGTAACCAATAGACCAGCACCATGGCCATCTTCTCCTCTCTATGACACCCTCCTCATATGCCAGATCACTCTGTGTTCCTACACCACATGCTGAGCCTTCCCCAGTGTAGACACTCTGCTCCTGCTTGGGCTCTGATCCCCCTCATAAGCCACTTCTCTGTGTGGACAGCATGTTCACCCTGCCATGCTGTGACGCTTATACCAGACTGCCCCCATTAATGGATGCCCTTCTCACCTCATTTGGTTCTAGCACCTCACACCAGGACTTCTTTCCCTGCCCCCTCACGTAGATACAATTCTCACCCAACTTGGACTTTCAAATTCCAGCCAGAACACCCTCATATACTGACACTGTGATGTTAATTTTATGTATCAACTTGACTGGGCCATGGGGTGCCTGGATACTTGTTTAAACGTTATTTCTGTGTGTGTCTGTGACGGAGTTTCTGGATGAGATTAATATTTGAATTCATTTACTGAGTAAAGCAGATTGCTCTTCTCTGTGTGGGTGGGCCTCACCCAATTTGTTGAAGGCCTGAATAGAATAAAAGGCTGAGTAAGAAAGAATTCTTGCTCTCTGCCTCACTGTCTTCGAGCTGGAACATAAGACTTCTCCTGGATGTGCATTCAAACTTGGCCTGGAACTTACACCATTGGCTCTTCCAGTTGTTAGGTCTTTGGACTCAGATTGGAACTTACACCAATTGGCTCTCCTGGGTCTCCAGCTTGCCAATTGCATGTCTTGGACTTCTCAGCCTCCATAATCACAAGCCAATTCCTTATAGTAAATATTTCTCAGCTGTTTTATCTATCTATCTATCTCCTATTGATTTGGTTTTTCCGGAGAATCCAGACTAAGATGCCCACTTAACCTTGCTCAGTTTCCAATAGCCCATGCAGCCCACTTTTCAGCAAAGTCGTCCTGTTCAGCCCCATCTTCCCCCTTGTACTTAGGACATCAAACTGGGTCCCCACACACACACAGTGTGGATGCACTCCTCACCCTGCCTGGGCTCCAGCATCTCCCACCAGCCATCCACGCATGTGGACAACTCTCATGCTTTACCCCACCCAATGCCTTTAAAAATGATTTATTCAGGAAGGAAAACGGGAAAAGAAAATGAAAGTGTTGTAGTATTATTTTTATTGATCTTATGTTTTGTTATCTCTTCTTCCATTCACAGCCAATATTCTTACAAGTGGTTCATATTTGCTGTCTACATTTTCTCAACCCACTCCCATCTGGCTTCAGCCTTCATCACTTTCTGATGCTACTAGGTCATCAGTGACTTTCTTATTTCTAAATCTAAGAGATGTTTTTCAGTCTTCATGCTGCTTGATCTGTTTGAGGCATTTGACACTTTGACCTCTGAAAATAGTCTATTCCCTCAGCCTTCATGGCACAGCACTCCTGTGATATTCCTCCTCTCTCACTGGCTACTTCTCCTTTACAGTCTCCTCTTCCTCTGCCTAGTGCTTGAATGTTGGCACTGCCCAAGGCTCAGGCCCAAGCGTTCTGCTCTTCTCACTCATCACACTCCCACACCTCAGTACTGCTTTGGCTCTGGTTGTCATCTACATGCTATTATTTTAGAAATCATCTCTCTGCAAGCCTGACTCTGAGCTCCAAACACATACACCCCACTGTCAACCATACATTCATTCAACTCAGTAATATTTATTGAGTACCTACTGTGCACTATGTGCACTGATGTAGGTCTTAACATCTTCATTCAGGTGTCTGAGGCACCTAACACTCAGCACACAGAGTGAATGCAATTATCTTCACCTCTCCTCCATGGTCTCTTCATACATCCAGGGTTCTTTATCTCAGGAATTGGCATAAGCATCTTCCTCTCGTCCAGAGCCAGAATCAACTGACCCTCAACTCCTCATCCTCACACCCAGTCGTTTACTAAGTCCAACTGATTCTACCTCTTATCTATCTCTTAAGTCTGCCCAATTCTCTACATTTCCACTAACGTTCTAGACCTGACCACCATCATTACTGGACTACAGCCTCCTAACTGGCCTCCCTGACTAAAGACCTGCCCCTTCACACACACGAGCTTTCTATTTACTCTCCACATGGTAGCCAGAATATTCTTTCTCTAATGCAAATCTAATCACGTCACTCCCCAGATGTTAACTGTTTCATGGGAGTTCCTTTTGCCTTTGAGATAAAGAGGAAACTCTCTAACATGGCTTCAGAGCCATCCATGATCTGGCCTGCTCTGCTCTTCAGCCTCACTTCTGCTGTTTCTGCACACGGAACCTTCTCTGCAGGCTCCAAATGGAGCCTGGAGCCTGGAGACTGGCTTATAACCTCCCCCAATGCCTGCTACCTACACCTAGAAATACCTCTGCTATTGCCTCTTGCTTGACTTACTTCTAACTCATCCTTCAGGTGTCAGTGGGAATGTTACCTCCTCAAAGAAGCTCTCCCTGAGGCATAGACATGGCTAAGTCGTCTGTCCCCTGGAACACCCCTGTCATATCACACACATCATGCTACTCCCCTGCAACCACTCATTAAAAAGTCGGTGTTCCTTAACAGGCTGAATGTTCCATGAGATCAGGGATCCTATCTATTTACACCATCTATGCTTCACACAGCAACAAGCACACAGCAGGAGCTCAATAAATATTTGTTCAATGGATGAATGATTTATTGGTGCTATAACAATAAACTAGATCCTATTAGGTTTATCCTTTTACAATCTGGAAACATCATGAACTGCTTTTAATGTTTTCAATTGTTACATTCATTACTATGTGATGCTATATGATGTAACAGTTGAGGAGAGAGTCCAAAGGATGCCTGCGTTGTTTCAAATCCAGCCTCTCCCCTTATTCACTGCATGCTTTGGGCAGCCACTACCTTCCCTGTACCTCTCTTTCTCCATCTGTCGTATGCTGTGTTGAGGATGAGTCAATATGTATAAATCTCTTAGAATGGCACCTGACACAACTTACAGAAACACTACGTAAGACTTATTATTATTTTGTGATATTTTTATTTAAACAAGAACCTTGCGGTTATAAAATCCCTTGATCATTAGGGAGAGATTCCAAAGATAAGGAATTTCAAGTACAATGGAAACATCAAGTGTGGACCATATTGTTTAAAAGCTTATTAAAAAATTATGTGGCACAGTGTTTAATGCATAAATAAAGATATTTAAATTTTTTAATGACCAAAACAAAATGAAAAGTAACATATAGAAAAATGGTTAAAAATGTTTGTAATGGAACAGAGATTTAATGATTTGTATTTTTTTTAATTATGACAAAAATCTAGTTTTAAAATACAGAAGCTTGCCCACAAAGAGGTTTTTAAAAAAAAAAAACAATCTGTAAATAATACATAGAAATACAAAGAAAAGTATTTGGAAAATAACATGTATTTCTAAAAAGAGAATCAAGATTTTTTTAAATGATAGAAAATGCATTTTCCAAACTAAAACTAAGCATTATTTACAAGCCCATGCAGCAAAGCTACTCGATTAATGGGAGAATTAGCATGGAAGACATTCTCCCTTATTTCCAGAAGATACAAGGGAAGTCTGGATTAGAAACCAGATTTCACTCCCCCTAGGCTAAATCAATACATAATTTCTGCCAGCATCCAAAATATGGCACATATTCAGAACCTGGCAAGATATTAATTAAGGAAGGGAATGACTAAAACTAAAATCACTGTATCATCTAAGGGTGAAGACGAGTCCTTTGATGACACAGAATCAACTCAAAACCCAAGGATTCCCCCACTTACTAAATGTGGATGTTGTGAGAGTGACCCAATTATCTACATCTCAATTTTCTCATCTGTAATTTGGGTATAAAAACATACTTACCTCAAGGGATTTTGTGCATAAGTTAGTTAATATCTGTAATGTGCTACACAATGCTTAGCTCATAATAAACCCTCAAAAAAATGTTCACTATTACTGTATTTTATCCCACTGATGTCCACTGCACCCTAAGTGGTGCTTTCCTATATACCTGTAATCATGTACATCATTTGTGGAATTGTTTAACATTTGGATTTATCTGTATTTACATCAGGAAGGAGTTTCAGCATTAGAGTTAACAAACCTGAGAATCAATTCTAGCTGCTTCATGTACAGGTAGTGAAACTTTAAGTGGACAGTTGTAAATTCCTTGGCTTCAGTTTCCTCATCTTTAAGATGGAATAAGACCTACATTGCTGGGTTGTAATAAAGGTTAAGTGAAATAATCTGTGTAAAGCACCAGACACAAAATGATGTTTCATAAACAGCAACAATCTTATAGGAACTAAAGAGAGAGGAGACAAGTGTTCTACTGATCACTTACTGGGATATATTAAAATGGAAATTCAGGTGAAGAAAGAATATTTCTAATTGATACCAGTTCACCAGCAGACAAAAAATCCCTGATGAATTGATTCTAGGTTGTCATTCCCAGTGACTTGAGATAACCTTGTGTGTTAATTAGAAAATATTTTAATACTTGAAAAAACAGGCATTTGTGTATTTCAGCAGCATAGAAAAGAAGCCCTAATTGGTACGATTTGCCATAATGATATATTTATCAAAAGCAGTTCACTTTATCTGCTGCAAAATTAACCTACAGAAATAATTATAGGCAACTCTTTGCTAGCTGTCACAAGGGCCAAGATTGCTGGTCTGGGTTTTCCACTGACCTCTGCTGTTGAAGCCATTTGACACAACGCACACCAAATCGCCGTGTGGATGACAGGCTCCTGGTGCTCCAGCCAGGCGTCAGGGCTGTGCCTCTGAGGGAGGAGAGCCAAGTCCAGGACAGTGGTCCACAAGAGACCTCCCAGCTACATGTAATATCAAATGGCGAAAATCTCCCTGAGATCTCCATCTTAATGCCAAGACCTAGCTCCACTCAACGACCAGCAAGCTACAGTGCTGGACACCCTATGCCAACCAACTAGCAAGACTGGAACACAACCCCATCCATTAGAAGAGATGCTGCCTAAGATCATAATAAGGCCACAGACAACCCAAAACACACCACCAGATGTGGACATGCCCACCAGAAAGACAAGGTCCAGCCTTATCCACCAGAACACAGGCACTAGTCCCCTCCACCAGGAAGCCTACACAACCCACTGAACAAACCTTACCCACTGGCGGCAGACACCAAAAACAACGGGAAATACGAACCTGCAGCCTGCAGAAAGAAGACCCCAAACACAGTAAGTTAAGCAAAATGAGAAGACAGAGAAACACACAGCAGAAGAAGGACCAAAACAAAAACCCACCAGACCTAACAAATGAAGAGGAAATAGGCAGTCTACCTGAAAAAGAATTTAGAATAATGATAGTAAAGATGATCCAAAATCTTGGAAATAAAATGGAGAAAATACAAGAAACATTTAACAAGGACCTAGAAGAACTAAAGAGCAAACAAACAGTGATGAACAAAACAATAAATGAAATTAAAAATTCTCTAGAAGGGATCAATAGCAGAATAACTGAGGCAGAAGAATGGATAAGTGACCTGGAAGATAAAATACTGGAAATAACTACTGCAGAGCAGAATAAAGAAACAAGAATGAAAAGAACTGAGGACAGTCTCAGAGACCTCTGGGACAACATTAAACGCACCAACATTCGAATTATAGGGGTCCCAGAAGAAGAAGAGAAAAAGAAAGGGACTGAGAAAATATTTGAAGAATAGTTGAAAACTTCCCTAACATGGAAAAGGAAATAGTCAATCAAGTCCAGGAAGCACAGAGAGTCCCATACAGGATAAATCCAAGGAGAAACATGCCAAGACACATATTAATCAAACTATCAAAAACAAAATACAAAGAAAAAATATTAAAAGCAGTAAGGGAAAAACAACAAATAACACTCAAGGGAATCCCCATAAGGTAAACAGCTGATCTTTCAGCAGAAACTCTGTAAACCAGAAGGGACTGGCAGGACATGTTTAAAGTGATGAAGGAGAAAAACCTACAACCAAGATTACTCTACCCAGCAAGGATCTCATTCAGATTTGACAGAGAAATTAAAACCTTTACACACAAGCAAAAGCTAAGAGAATTCAGCACCACCAAACCGGCTTTAAAACAAATGCTAAAGGAACTTCTCTAGGCAGGAAACACAAGAGAAGGAAAAGACCTACAATAACAAACCCAAAACAATTAAGAAAATGGTAATAGGAACATACATATCGATAATTACCTTAAATGTAAATGGATTAAATGCTCCAACTAAAAGACACAGACTGGCTGAATGGATCCATAAACAAGACCGTATATATGCTGTCTATAAGAAACCCACTTGAGACCTAGAGACACATACAGACTGAAAGTGAGGGGATGGAAAAAGATATTCCATGCAAATGGAAATCAAAAGAAAGCTCCAGTAGCAATTCTCATATCAGACAAAATAGACTTTAAAACAAAGACTATTACAAGAGACAAAGAAGGACACTACATAATGATCAAGGGATCAATCCAAGAAGAAGATATAACAATTGTAAATATTTATGCACCCAACATAGGAGCACCTCAGTACATAAGGCAAATACTAACAGCCATAAAAGGGGAAATAGACAGTAACACAATCATCGTAGGGGACTTTAACACCCCACTTTCACCAATGGACAGATCATCCAAAATGAAAATAAATAAGGAAACACAAGCTTTAAATGATACATTAAACAAGATGGACTTAATTGATATTTATAGGACA
Organism: Eschrichtius robustus; assembly: GCF_028021215.1. Classification (NCBI taxonomy): domain Eukaryota; kingdom Metazoa; phylum Chordata; class Mammalia; order Artiodactyla; family Eschrichtiidae; genus Eschrichtius; species Eschrichtius robustus. The sequence continues at coordinate 29,277,773 of NC_090838.1, forward strand.
TTCCATCCAAAAAAAACAGAATACACATTCTTCTCAAGTGCTCATGGAACATTCTCCAGGATAGACCATATCTTGGGTGACAAATCAAGCCTTGGTAAATTTAAGAACATTGAAATCATATCAAGTATCTTTTCTGACCACAGCGCTATAAGACTAGATATCAATTACAGGGGAAAATCTGTAAAAAATACAAACACATGGAGGCTAAACAATACACTACTTAATAACCAACCGATCAGTGAAGAAATCAAAGAGGAAATCAAAAAATACCTAGAAACAAATGACAATGAAAACACGACGACCCCAAATCTATGGGATGCAGCAAAAGCAGTTCTAAGAGGGAAGTTTATAGCAATACAAGCCTACCACAAGAAACAAGAAACATCTCAAATAAACAACCTAAACTTACACCCAAAGCAATTAGACAAAGAAGAACAAAAAATCCCCAAAGTTAGCAGAAGGAAAGAAATCATAAAGATCAGATCAGAAATAAATGAAAAAGAAATGAAGGAAACAATAGCAAAGATCAACAAAACTAAAAGCTGGTTCTTTGAGAAGATAACCAAAATTGATAAACCATTAGCCAGACTTATCAACAAAAAAAGGGAGAAGACTCAAGTCAATAGAATTAGAAATGAAAAAGGAGAAGTAACAACTGACACTGCAGAAATACAAAGGATCATGAGAGATTACTACAGGCAACTATATGCCAATAAAATGGACAACCTGGAAGAAATGGACAAATTCTTACAAATGCACAACCTTCCAACACTGAACCAGGAAGAAATAGAAAATATGAACAGACCAATCACAAGCACTGAAATTGAAACTGTGATTAAAAATCTTCCAACAAACAAAAGCCCAGGACCAGATGGCTTCACAGGCGAATTCTATCAAATATTTAGAGAAGAGCTAACATCTATCATCCTTCTCAAACTCTTCCAAAATATAGCAGAGGGAGGAACACTCTCAAACTCATTCTACGAGGCCACCATCACCCTGATACCAAAACCAGACAAAGATGTCACAGAGAAAGAAAACTACAGGCCAATATCACTGATGAACATAGATACAAAAATCCTCAACAAAATACTAGCAAACAGAAACCAATAGCAGATTAAAAGGATCATACACCATGATCAAGTGGGGTTTATCTCAGGAATGCAAGGATTCTTCAATATATGCAAATCAATCAATGTGATACACCATGTTAAAAAATTCAAGGAGAAATACCATATGATCATCTCAATAGATGCAGAGAAGGCTTTCAACAAAATTCAACACCCATTTATATAAACACCCTCCAGAAAGTAGGCATAGAGGGAACTTACCTCAACATAATAAAGACCATATATGACAAACCCACAGCCAACATCGTCCTCAATGGTGAAAAACTGAAACCATTTCCACTAAGATCAGGAACAAGACAAGGTTGCCCACTCTCACCACTATTATTCAACATAGTTTGGAAGTTTTAGCCACAGCAGTCAGAGATGAAAAAGAAATAAAAGGAATCCAAATCGGAAAAGAAGAAGTAAAGCTGTCACTGTTTGCAGATGACATGATACTATACATAGAGAATCCTAAAGATGCTACCAGAAAACTACTAGAGCGAATCAATGAATTTGGTAAAGTAGCAAGATACAAAATTAATGCACAGAAATCTCTTGCATTCCTATACACTAATGATGAATAATCTGAAAGTGAAATTAAGAAAACACTCCCATTTACCACTGCAACAAAAAGAATAAAATATCTAGGAATAAACCTACCTGAGGAGACAGAAGACCTGTATGCAGAAAATTATACGATACTGATGAAAGAAATTAAAGATGATACAGACATATGGAGAGATATACCATGTTCTTGGATTGTGTGAAAATGACTATATTACCCAAAGCAATCTACAGATTCAATTCAATCCCTATCAAACTACCACTGGCATTTTTCACAGAACTAGAAGAAAAAATTTCACAATTTGTAGGGAAACACAAAAGACCCCTAATACCCAAAGCAATCTTGAGAAAGAAAAACGGAGCTGGAGGAATCAGGCTCCCTGACTTAAGACTATACTACAAAGCTACAGTAATCAAGACAGTATGGTACTGGCACAAAAACAAAAATATGGATCAATGGAACAGGATCGAAAGCCCAGAGATAAACCCACGCACATATGGTCACCTTATCTTTGATAAAGGAGGCAAGAATATACAGTGGAGAAAAGACAGCATCCTCAATAAGTGGTGCTGGGAAAACTGGACAGCTACATGTAAAAGAATGAAATTAGAACACTCCCTAACACCATACACAAAAAATAAACTCAAAATGGATTAAAGACCTAAATGTAAGGCCAGACACTATCAAACTCTTAGAGGAAAACATAGGAAGAACACTCTTTGACGTAAATCACAGCAAGACCCTTTTTGACCCACCTCCTAGAGAAATGGAAATAAAAACAAAAATAAACAAATGGGACCTAAGGAAACTTAAAAGCTTTTGCACAGCAAAGGAAACCATAAACAAGATGAAAAGACAACCCTCAGAATGGGAGAAAATATTTGCAAATGAAGCAACTGACAAAGGATTAATCTCCAAAATTTACAAGTAGCTCATGCAGCTCAATAACAAAAAAACAAACAACCTAATCCAAAAATGGGCAAAAGACCTAAACAGACATTTCTCCAAAGAAGATATACAGATCGCCAACAAACACATGAAAGAATGTTCAACATCATTAATCATTAGAGAAATGCAAATCAAAACTACAATGAGATATCATCTCACACCGGTCAGAATGGCCATCATCCAAAAATCTACAAACAGTAAATGCTGGAGAGGGTGTGGAGAAAAGGGAACCCTCTTGCACTGTCGGTCGCAATGTAAATTGATACAGCCACTATGGAGAACAGTATGGATGCTCCTTAAAAAAAAAACAACAGAACTACCATATGACCCAGCAATCCCATTACTGGGCACATACCCTGAGAAAACCATAATTCAACAAGAGTCATGTAGCACAATGTCCATCGCAGCTCTATTTACAATAGCCAGGACATGGAAGCAACCTAAGTGTCCATCAACAGATGAATGGATAAAGAAGAAGCGGCACATATATACAATGGAATATTACTCAGCCATAAAAAAGAAATGAAATTGAGTTATTTGTAGTGAGGTGGATGGACCTAGAGTCTGTCATACAGAGTGAAATAAGTCAGAAAGAGAAAAACAAATACCGTATGCTAACACATATATATGGAATCTAAAAAAGAAAAAAAAATGGTCATGAAGAACCTAGAGGCAAGACGGGAATAAAGACACAGACCTACTAGAGAATGGACTTGAGGATACAGGGAGGGGGAAGGGTAAGCTGGGACAAAGTGAGAGAGTGGCATGGACATATATACACTACCAAACGTAAAATAGATAGCTAGTGGGAAGCAGCCGCATAGCACAGGGAGATCAGCTCGGTGCTTTGTGACCACCTAGAGGGGTGGGAAGGAGGGAGACGCAAGAGGGAAGAGATATGGGGACATATGTATATGTATAACTGATTCACTTTGTTATAAAGCAGAAACTAACACACCATTGTAAAGCAATTATATTCCAATAAAGATGTTAAAAAATTAAAAAATAAAAAATGGAAAAAAAAAGAAATAATTATAGGAAAGTAATACAAGGCTATCCAAAGTGTAAGGTAACAAAGGGCTTTCCTTCACTCCTGAAGACTACATCAATTAATGCAGCAAACGTCAGTCCTCCGGCATCTAGGAAGTAAGTAATCAGAGAGCACCTGACACAAAGGCATTCAAAAATTCTTCTCATCATTTACATTAATCACATTAATATTGATGCATAGAAAGAAGACACAGGGCAATTATTTAATAATGCAACTTTTCTGCAAATCTACAAGATCCATAGATCTAAAAATCTAAGTGATATTATAAATCATAATCAATGTGTTCCTTGTTGACTCTGGAGGAGATAGTTTGGGTTTAAGAAGAAAAATATTGTACTTGGATTCAGGCCACCCAATTTCAAAACTCCAGTCTGCCACTTAGAGCTGAATGAACACTGCAGCTCACCAGTCTTCCCAGGTCTCAATTTCCTCCCCATAGAATGAGAATGCAATGACCTCAGCATGCTGTGAAGATTACATGAGAAAAAGTATACTCATTACTGGCTCAAAATAGAAGCTACAATTAGTTGAATATTAGTTCAATGAATTATTAATGAATCAAAGATTACTTTTAACAAAATAATAATAATTACAATAGTTAACATTAATTGTTTATTTACTATGTACCAGCTGCTGTACTAAACATTTTAAATTAATTATTTCATTTTTTTCTTACCATATGATCTAGCAATCCCACTTCTGGGTATATATTCAAAGGAATTAAAATCAGGATCTCAGAGAAATATCTGCACTTCCATGTTCACTGCAAAACTATTTCACACTAACCAGGATATGGAAACAACCTAAATGTTCATCAACAAATGCATGGATAAATAAAATATGGCATAAATATACAATAGAATATTATTCAGCCTTTAAAAAGAAGGAAATTCTGCCATATGCAACAACCTGGGTGAACCTGGAGGACATTATGCTAAGTGAAATAAACCAGTCACAGAAGACATATACTGCATGATTCCACTTAAATGAGGTATCTAAAATAGTCAAACTCATAGAAACAGAGAGTAGAATGGTGGTTGCCAGAGGCTATGGGGAGAGAGAAAAGGGGAATCTCTGTTCAATGGGTATAACATTTCACACATACAAGATGAATAAGTTCTAGAGATCCTTTGTACGGCATAGCATCTAAAGTCAACAATACCGTATTGTGCACTTAAAAGTCTGTTAAAAAGGTAGATCTCATGCTAAGCGTTCTTAACACAACAAAAAGAAAAAAATAAAAAGACCTATGAGGAAAGTTTTATTATTATCCCTTTTCTCATTTGAGAACTAGGTTTAGAGAGGTTAAGTAAACAGTCTAAGTTTACATAGAATATAAGTGCCCAAACCAGGGTAAGACAAGTTTTTCTCACACCAAAGCCTATATGTCTCCAAATGATCAATTTTCATATTATTTATTAACAGCAGAACACTTTATTCAAATAAAATATGTGTAGAGAGCCCAGATACATATAACAGATAAAAACTGAGCCACCTGGATTTGATCAGGGACTGAGAACTTTACCCTCATGGTGGCCTTAGAAACACCTCACAGGAACCCTAGGACTCAACAAAACACAGCATGAAAGTCTTTGCTACAATGATCACATCTTCTTCACATTTATGATTGTGACAGTTTGCAACCCACTGAAAGGTCTATGACAAGTAATAATTTGTCATGTTCTAAGGTATTAATTTGAATCTTGCATTGCAAAACTGTCAGGAACAAGTCATTTAGCTGGTAAGTGAGCTTTTTAGAAGCATGAGAATATGTTCAGGTTATACATGATTTATGATACACATATGATCTGGGAGAAAGCCAGGTACCTGGGCAAACATTTCCATGCTCATGAATCAGGGGACACCTGAAGAATTGGGACATACTATTGGCAAAATATCTAGATTCTACAGTACCTGATTACTGCAAACTGACAAAGTATGTCTTTGATTTTACTGTAAGGAATGTCACATTACGCAGCATGGTACTCCTTAACATTTCCTAGGGTTGCCAGATTTACCAAATAAAAATACAAAATACCCAGTTTAATTGGAATTTCAGATAAACAACGAATGCCTTTCTTTTTATAAATATGTTCCAGATATTTCATGGCTCAATACTAAAAAAGTATTCGTTGTCAGTTCCTTAAAATATTTTTTATTTTATATGCTTACTTAGGCAGCCAGATTATTAATAGTTGATAATAACATAGTCCATACACACAGACTTTTTGAATAAATTGGTTCAGGCAAATGGCAAGACAAGATAAAACATAAATTATAAATTATACATAAGTGAAGAATAAAATATAATAATGAAGAATAAAATTGTGCAGACAGATTAGCACATGACACACAGTTGAGAAAATAATTGGTGTCCCAGAAGATAGATGTTAAGAAATTATCCACAAAGAGTTGGGAAATATGAAAGAGGAGTTAAAAGACCTAAGGGGCAGATGAAAATGTTCTATGCTTATTTAATCAGAGTTCCAGGAGGATAGAACATAAATAATAATAAAGAAGCAATATTTGAAGGCATAATAGCTGATAATTTTTCAGAGCTGATGAAAGATATCAATAATTAGATGGAACAACTCACATACTGACAAGAAGGGTAAATGGAAAGAATTCATACCAGTGTTATATCAGACATATAGTACTGAAACTACAGAACACCCAAGACATTATCATACCATCTTGGAATATATTATAGTAAAAAAAATGTAAATTTTGATTTGAGTCACAGGTGAATTCTAGGACTTAGAGAAATAAAACTTCCGAAGAAGGGAAAATTATAATTTTGTGGCTAGAAAACCAAAAAATGAAAATATTTACCAAACTGGAATATTGCTAATTTTTTTTAAGCATCACTCCAATCACAAAGAACATAATTGAAAAAAAAAGGGTAAGATATTTAAAAGGAAAACATATCAGTGAAGATTAAGAACTCCTTCATGAACTCAGAGTTTAAAACATGTAGTTTTGGGCTTCCCTGGTGGCGCAGTGGTTGGGAGTCTGCCTGCTAATGCAGGGGACGCGGGTTCGCGCCCTGGTCTGGGAAGATCCCACATGCCGCGGAGCAAGTAGGCCCGTGAGCCACAACTGCTGAGCCTGCGCGTCTGGAGCCTGTGCTCCGCAACAAAAGAGGCCACAATAGTGAGAGGCCCGCGCACCGCGATGAAGAGTAGCCCCCGCTCGCCACAACTACAGGAAGCCCTAGCACAGAAACGAAGACCCAACATAGTAATCAATCAATCAATTAATAAATCTTTAAAAAAAAAAAAAAAAGTAGTTTTATATAAATGAGCAGACACCTGGCCCTTTAGAAAGGCTGATTTCTTTACAAAGATTTATTTTTTTGTTAGAGTTGAGTGAGTTTCTCATATCCCAACGGTAAAATAATTTCTAATTATCCCCATAATCAACATGAAAACATTGAAAAGCTTGCTGATTTTTCACCTAGTTTTGAAAGAAGGACTGGAAAAGCATGGGTTCTTGAAGAATATTACTTGCTCCACAACTAAATATATTTTTATTCTTTGTGGCATGTAGCTTTGAGATTGCTTTTGTTTTCCTTTTTTTCCCTAAAACCAAAAGCATTCTCATATTTCCTTTTTTTGCATATAAGTACTTTGTTTCTTACCACCACACGACTCTGTCTTTAAAGCTTAGAAATAATACGGTTTTGAGGTAAATTTTCCTCCAAAGTGAAGGCAGGTACAGAGACGGAATAATGAGGATGGGAGTATGTTTACATCAACATGCATTTACTCAGCTTCAGTTATGTGAAAGGTTCAGTGTTAAACACAGGAAGGCAGACAAAAATATACAACCCCCATAAATCAATCCTGCAATAGCTGAGCCATTGGTAAATTTACTTCACTGGTTTACATTTTTGGATCCTACCTTCACCTCTGATGGAAAACGATTATGTGCAACATTCACATGAAATTCTTTTCTGTACTGTGTAAAAGTGCTATCAGTGACATTGTCTGTTTCATTGCCCCATGTTCCTTTTGGGGACCCCCATATAAAACATCTTCCAGAATTTAGTATCAAGAAATATTAAGTGACTAAATGTCCAACAATAGGGAAATATGTAAGTAAATTATGGCATTTTCACATGACAGAGTATCATACAGGCATTAAAATGATAACTTTGACGACTATAGAAATAGGGAAAATGTTTATGACGTAAGTGAATAAATCAATACAAAATGACATTTACACTGTGATTGCAGATATATAAAATATATATTCAAACAGGACAAGAAAGGACATTCAAAGGTAATTTAAGAGTGGAATTATAGGTGCCTTTTTCCCCTCTTTCAAAATACAGGCTTAGAGTGGTGCAAAATATATATATACATATATATTGGTGGAAAACTTTGTCTTCATGAAGTTTGGTGTTTATTTCTTGTGATTCTCTTTTTACCTTGGGAGCAAGGAAGCTCAGAGCTGCATGTCATATTCAAAAACTAGTATTAGATTAGCACTTATGGCTGATATTTTTTTTCCTTTTTGAAACTTTGATTATATTCCATTTTATTTCCTTTTTAGGGCTGAAAATGAAAAAAAATAAACACATTCGACATCCTTATCTTCAAATAGCTTGTAATATGCTTAGATATACATTTTATGTAGTTAGAGGTGCTAAGAAATGCACTATGATTTGATTGAGGTCATGTTCTACTTGGAAGAATACCACTGAGGAGGGGCTACTCCCTTCAGTGCATCGTTATCAGGGACTACACGATGTTGATAAACATTACTGGAGATCACTTGGCTAAGGTGGTTTTTCCAGATTTCTCCACTCTAAAGTTACTAGTTTTCCCTTTTAAATAATAAATATTTAGAGGAAGACATACTTTGAGATGTTATAAATATTCTGTTTCTCCTCAAACTTTCATTCACTGATTTTTTGCACCCATCAGTGGAACTTGACTGTAGCAATTTTTATTGTGATTTTTATTGTATTCTAATGGTGATTTTTCTACTTCCCTCATTTCTTCAACATTTATTATTTGGAATTGTTCTAAAAGGACAATTTATCACTCTTCCCTTTATATATTTATTCAGTTATTTATTTGTATCAGTATAGACTCATGGATATTTACTTCATTCTTTGGGTTATAATCCAATACTGTCATTATTTATTTCATTGCTCAAATTATTACAAATTTGGCCAAAAGGAGCTCTTTTGGCTCTTGTGCCCTTCTGAAATGAAACTAATTATTTTTTTTCACTTCTTTGCTTTTTGACACCTCAAAATGCTCCATGATCATCCTGTATTTTCCTTGCTTCAGCCCCGAAATGGACCACTTTTCTAAGGAACCCTGACTTCTTTTATTGAAGAATGGTATTTAAAAACCAGTATCTGAACATTAGCATTAAGTACACTGTTACTGGGGTGTCATGGCTTCTAGTTACTCTCAGCAAACTAAGCTTCTCAGGGATATGGTCATCTCAGTGCTTCTGCTCCTCCCCTGGCCCAACAAATCTCTTATTTCTGCCCCTCCCCTAATGGCATAGTGTTTTTACCTAGTTCCCTTCCCCCGGCTGCAATGGGTTCTCACTAGTGTACTATAAACAACTCTGTTTTTTGCCCTTCCCCATACAGATTAAAGTTTTCATCCCCTAGTAAAATTTGGTGAAAGGGGTCCAGGTTGAATCCTGGGGCCATTCTTCAGCAGCTCCTGTTTACCCCACCATATTAGGACACTTTCTTAGGATTCTCTCCAACCTTTTCTGCAAGTGCTTAGTAGGTTTGTGGAGAAAAGATTGCGGGTTCATCCGATTTCTGCGGCCCCTAGGGGCTTCACATTCTCTCACAGTGTGAACTTGGCCTCTACCAATCCTCTATTTCCCTAGTGGAACTCTTCTAACCAGTGTCCACTTGTGTCTATACCAGGTAAGTGCCCATGTCTTGTCTCTCCCTGTCGTGGCCTCTCTCTCCTTAGATGTTGAGCCAGGTGACCGATTCTTTAACAGGTTCAAAAAAGTCACGGACTTGAAATTTGTGTAGTTTTTGTTTTTCATTGTAAGAATGTGAGAGATGCTCTTTCTAGCTCTTTACATTTCTGAGTGGGAACTAGAAGAGTTCTGTTTGTGAAATCAGCCCTGGCTTACTTATCCAATCTTATCTCAATACAACTGATCTCTCATTTTTTAGACATTTAACACATATTACTTCATAATATATGTTATCTCCTTTTTAATGTCTGAAATACTCCCCATCTGGATTGTCAGCTTTGTAGAAGTTAAAAGTTTTCATGGGTTAATGGAAAGAGCATGAACTTTAGAGACAGCAAAAAACAAACTAAAATCCTACTTCTATGACCTATGTGGCCATGAACAAAACAGTACGTGAGCCTCAGTTTCCTCTTCCATAAAATGTAGACAATACTCAACTAAAATATTGACTGAGGATTAAATGAGATGGTGTGCATAAGCCCGTGAAATATGTAAGCTTTCAGAAGATGTTGGTTTTTCCCATTTTCTCCTCTTTGATCTGAGTATCTCACAGAATCTCTAGATAAGCAATGAATATGGAGCAGCAACAAAACTTAATATATTCAGTTGAAGCGTTTCAGTCTTGTTTCCTTTTAATTCTCACAACACATTACAAACCAACTTTTAGTGCTCCGATACAAACCAGAATAAATTCACCAGCAAACGCTATGAAAAACCATAAAGCTCAGAAAACAACCATGCCCTTTTTTCCTCCTAGAAAAACATAATATCTTAATGAAGGACCAAGGAACTTAAAATTCCGGCTGGTAGGATATTCCTTTTGAGGAGGAACTAGGACAAGTTAACAACTTCTTTCATCAAGTTTGAGAAATGAAAGTGTTGGCCTAATTATGTCTAACCTGTGGGTTAGGGCATAGAAGGGCTCAGTTAAAGTGAAGACGTTTTCCAGAAGAAATGTCAACTTTAATTCATGAACATCTTAGCAAAAATTCTAAAGAGATTAACCCCAGTTCTGAGACACTACAACAAACACATAGAGGTATGCTTTTGGAGGAAAATAGTAGTCCAAAGCCAGCACATAGGGGAAATAGCTCATCAAGAACTGGGCTCCTGAGGAAGGTGAGGTTGAAAGGGAAGAGATCCCTGGAGAAAGAGAACAAAGGGACTTGGCAAGCAAACACACAATGCCCACTCCACAAATCCATTCCACAATGTTGCAGAGAACAAGCATAGAGAATGCCCTCCTGAAAGCTGTTGCTGAGAATCTCCAGTAATTCAAGTTCTAAGGGAAGTATCTTAGTCTATTTGGGTGCTATATAAAAAACATCAGAGACACGGTAGTTTATAAACAACAGAAATTTATTGTTCATGGTTCTGGAGGTTGGAAGTCCAAGATCAGGGGGTACCAGCAATGGTTGGGTAGGGATCCTCCCCCGGGTCACACACTCTCATTGTGTCCTCAGATGGCAGAAGGGGTTAGGGATCTCTCTGGAGTCTCTTTTATAAGGCACTACTCCCATTCATGAGGGTTTCACTTAAGCACCTCCCAAAGGCCCCATCTGCTAATACCATCACCTTTGGGGGTTAGGATTTCAACATGAATTTTGGTGGTATACAAACATTCAGGCCATAGCAGAAAGGGAAAATTTTTTTTTTTAGTTATATTTGCTGACTGCAAAGCAAAAACTACACTCATGTAGGACAGGATAGAACCAGTTGAGAATAGGTTTGTCTGTTTTAATTTGGATCATAGACTTATGATTTATAAATGCCACACAAATGGTTTGGGAGAATGACTGAGTCCACAGTGCAGAAGGAGGGGCATGAAATGTTGAGTGTTCACTTATTAAAAGTGTGATTGCACATAACCAGCACCTACGCTGAGGTTCTCATATCAATTTCTAATCTTCCTTCACTACATAATTGGAGGAAACCTCTTAGCCCAGAAAGCTAAGAGAAGATGTCTTTGTTCTGGTCTCTTCCACCTAGGTTTATTTTCTTCTTGCCTTTATTGTTCCAATCCTCTTCCCAAGGTCCCATCATTTCCATGGTTTTACTCCACAACAGCTGGGACTGAAAAGGTTTTTATGTTTCCATCATGGCACATGAAAAATTCTCAGTCTTTCTTCATTCACTTATTTTCAGGTCTAAGATACAATTAACAATAATGCTAAGTGGAATGGCTCCCTTCAACAGAATCTTTAAAATTCATGCTTCCAATTACTTGAGAACACAGGAATGGCAGCTTTTTCTATGTGCCTAGTCCTACAGCTTTCTCTCTCTGATCTTGGCATTCTGAATTCTAGCCAGCTGTTTCAGAGTTAGTGATCAGCAATATGTCCACCATATCATTTATTTTAGTCAGAGGAGTAACTCTCTGATTCAAGTGTGAACTGAAAATAGATTCCTTGTGGGAAAGAACCAATAGACAGCTATCAAACATTACTAAACATACTCCTGAATATAGTGGGATTCAAGAGTTTACCATCTCATAACCACATAAAGATAGGGCTTGAAAAAAAATTAAATTGCCACCCTTCCCATGAGGCAAGAGACTCTGTGGAAACCTTCACCAATCTTCAGACACCCCAACAATTAGGTAGGACTTAGTTACTCCATAGTTCAGGTAGAAATAGTTTCTTTGCCACAGTGAGATGCTAGGAAAAATACATTTTGGTTAAATCCTCTATAACAGTGTTTCTCCAATTGCAGGTTAAAAACCCAATCATTAGTGAGTTCTGAAATCATTTTAGTGGTTTGTAACCAGCATTTTCTTTTTTAAATAGAGTGGAATGGAAGAGAAAAAGAGAAGAGAGGAAAGGAAAGGAGACAATGCACATGTATGGGTAGCTATTACTTCATGAACATTTTACTTCAGTTATAAAGAATAGCCAAGCACTTCCCTCTTTTATTCAGTAAGCATACTTTAAGCAACTTCTCTAGACAGTTTAACGCACATACAGATACAGCCTAGGTCTGAGTTCTGTATTCATTCATATTTCACAAGGCAATATTTCCTGCTTTCCTCCTGCCTGTAAATACCTTTCCTATGAATGCTGTGGGTCCCAAAGTTCAGCAAGGTCTGATTATATCACATGGCCAGATCCAAATTCAAAGTCAAGTTTTCCAAATCTATCCATGGCTGCTAAATATCTTGAGCCATTGTCTCAGCTCAGGGCTGGCATGTATTGAATGGAAAAAGAAAAAGCAAACAAAACAGAGAAGTTAGTTAAAAAGAAATGCCAACTACTTATACTATCACACAATGAAAATTCACCATCTCTGTTGAACAACATTTTGGGTTCTTTTTCAAAGCAGGAGAAAACTCTAAAGGAAGCAAGATGAAAAAGTGAATACAAATTACTTGGAGTTGGGCAAAGAGTGTAAATAGACTGACAAAAACAGCCAAGCACTGTCAGTGACACGAACTACAGAGATCCCTGGAGGGGCCTGGCTCTCAGTCAGGGATAATTAACATCCATGGGCCCCTGTGAGCTCCACCTCATGCTGGCTGCCTTACAGACCCACCCAACACAGAGTGCAGTCTTTCCTTTCATCCAACAAAACCAGAGCAGACAGCAATCTCTGTACAAGGATCAGCGACCCCTGAAATTGGGTCATGTCATCTCCCTATTTGAAGCCCTCAGTGTCTCGCTAATGCTCTGAGAGGGGGAAAAAAAATCCAAATTCCTTAACGTGGTCTACAGGCTCAACTTATAATGACCCTGAAATAGCTTTTCAGCCTTGCCTCCTTCTACTTCCTTCTAACATCTATGATCAACTCCAACGAACTTCTTTTCCAGGAGTTCTATTAAGAGCAGGCCTTTGCACATGCTATGCATTCTACCTGAACCACATTTCCTTCCCACTTCATCTGCCAATTCCTATTCATCCTTCAGTTCTTAACTCACGGGTCACTTCCTCTGTGAAACCTTCATTGCCCTGTTCCCTCCCCAGCCTGTGATGCTTGCCCCTTCTCTGGGTCCCCATGGAACCCTGTACTTCCCAATCATAATGCTTTTCAAACTAAAGCCTAGTCATCTGTACTCTCTCCTATGCCCACAGCCCCACAGCCCATAGGGTACAGACACCATGACAGCAACTAAGTCTCTCTAGTTCACAGTGCTTCTTTCTTGATCTTCAGTTCGCATTCATCCCCAGCACCTGATTCAGTGACAGGCAATAAAAAACATTTTATGATCTCTGTTGCCACCATAGCTGTGTTCTCAATGTGTCTTGAACTCTATGTCTCCTCTGGGGCTTGTTTCCCACTCACTACAGGTATAACTTCTTTTTTGCATAAATGTTCTCATCTGTGAAATGAGGGTTAGGGTTGGGAATTATATAAAATAATGAATGGAAAACCCCCAGTGCAGTTCCTGGCACCTAGGCATTTAATTTATGGTAGTTATTTTACCCCTGACTCTGTTCTCTCATGCCTGTGTAGTGACACCTGTCTCACCTAATTGCAACCGCTCCCTTGCCCATCCCCTTCACCTGTCTGTGGAGAACACCTGGGCACTGAGAGCTAAAGGCTCCAATTGATGCAATTTCCCCTTTATTATCCCTACAGACTGGGGTAAAATTCTGAGAGCCAAGTTTAGCTAGGATCTTTGGAAACCACTCCCCAAAATACCATATGGATCGCTGGATTTTCAATACCTTCAGCCTCCTTACTGAGTCCCTTCCTGGAGCTGCTGATAACACTTTGGCCAGAAGCTGCTGTAGGTAGAAAAATCTCCCTACTGGCCAACTCACTGGGGCTAACTGTCCCAGACAGACACCTTCAGTGAACACCTATTGTGATGCCCAAGACCTTCTGCAGAGGACTCTGTTGTGGGTTCTGGCCCCCAGCCTGTCACATAGTATCTGGTGACTTTGGGCAAATCCCTTGACATCTCTCCACCTCAGTTTCTTCATCAGTAAAATGAGAAAGATTGAATAGATCATGTCCATTATTTGCAGCTAATATATTATTTGATTCTATGATTCTGTGTTTAGGGTATACAGTTTACCCTTGAACAACCTGAGGAATAGGGACAGCAACCCTCCACACAGTAAAAAATGTCTGTATAATTTATAGTCAGCCCTTCATATACATGGTTCTATGGATTCAACCAATGGCAGATCATGCAGTACTGTAGTATTTACTATTGAAAAAAACTCCTTGTGTAAGTGGACCAGCACAGTTCAAACCTGTCTTTCCAGGGTCAACTGTATTTCAGTCTGGATCACAAAAGGTAACAGATGGCATGTTCAAAGTGGATAGTTAAGGAGAACTTAATAAAAGGACTGTTTACAAAGGTGTGGGCAGGATATAGAGAAACCACAAAGGATAATGTAGAGCAACCCCAAGACTGGTAACAATAGAAAACCACAACCATCCATGAAGTTTCCAGAATCCAGAGAGAAAGACGTGTGGAGAGGACCACCTAACAGGAGTATTGGCCTTTGCAGAGGAGATAACACAGGGAGGGACCTAAAAGAATATTCACTCTGCCCCACTCCATCTCCCACTGATGCCTTTCATGGACCAACCAACTGGAATCCAGAGGACAAGAGAGCTCACTGATGCAACTCTTACAGCTCAGCCTCACTGACCACAAAGCAGGGTGTAGAAGGATAGAGAGGGAATCCAAAGGGGCAAACAGAAAATGTCCAGCCCGCATGATGCTGATGACATTTAGATAGAACCTGAAATCAGAGAGCCTTTTTGTACACGATGAATCATAGCTATGCAGACAGAAACATTTTTTTTGTCTAACAGAGTTTTGCTGGTCCCTTGACATTCTGGTTAGTGTAAATCATCTGCAGTCCTTTAAAGAAATGGCACTGCTACCACCAGCTCTATCAAACATTAAGACCAAAGCCACAGGTTAGTGAAATCTGAAAAAAGTTTTATGCTACTGGACACCGTTTCTGGAAAATGACTTATGGCAACATAAAATATTTAATGTCACCTAATAACCTATGTGCCTTATTTTAAAAATACTTTTGATTAGATGATCTACAGAGTATCCTTTGGAGAGCAGTCTATATTATTATTATCCAATTCTTATGTAGATTTATAATTAACTACTATGATCTGACCATGAATATGACTTTGCCATCTGGTATCTTTACCCTGAATTTGATCATGAATAATACATAGCCATCTGACAGTTGAATCCAATCCATTATGCGGCCATACATGATGCAGATTCATCCATAGTGTGCTAATCTGCATTCTCCATCATTTTCCTCTAATTCCTCCCCAAAGCTTTTTCATTGAGTTGCAGGCACCCAGGGAACAATCTACCTACACACCAGGCCGTATGGGATGCACTACATATTCTCCAGTGTCCTGGGCCTGATCCTAATTGTCACCAGCCAAGCCAAAATGTGTCACTCCAAACATGAGCAGGGGCGCTGTTGGGCATTCATAAGGTGCTTAATGGGGCTTTCAGTACGGTGTTGCTGATAGTGTGTGTTTTAATTAGACTTCTAAGTGCACGTTTATTTTTCCCACTAGACCAGTCTTACATGCAGGTGAAAGAGACAGCCGTGCGACTGTAGGTGTCAGACAGTAGCTGGTGAGCATGATCACCTTAAAAGAAGTGAAGTGTGAGCATTTAAAATTATACTCCAAATAAAATGTCACCCACCTGACCTCATCACCTGGCCTTCTCCTGCTTATACCTGCATTTCATCTCCTGCAAATTGGTACTTGTCTCTTTCTTCTTCTTTAGCTACACCCTTCTGGATTGGTGGAGACTGCTGAAATCCTACTTCACATGCCATTCAATTTCATATGTTTATGGTACACAGTGCTCATCAAAATGAAAAACATTTCTTGGCCCAATTTGGCTAGCAGGCCATGAGGTTATAAATTTTGTTTTATGTGGTTACTGAGATATTTCTCTCCATCAATCTTGACCCTGAGGCACTCTTAGTAAGTGGAGCCCAGAACACTTGCAATTCACAGCCATGATCCATTCCCCTTAACAATTAGTTCTATACTCCCTATAAAATTCCAACTACTATGGTTGGAAGTAGAGAAGTTTGGAGGGTAATTTAGTGTTGGTAGAAATCTATGAGTTAAATTTTTAGGTGCTGACTTTGAAGTGACAGTAGGCCCATGACCTTTATATTTGAAAATAGCATCACCTGAACTTGAAAGTGACCACAATCTATATGCATAAATGTGATGGAAAAGTTCTAAATGGTGAACAACATACTGTGTGCTCATCAAAGATGGCCTTTGATTTTTTTTTTTTTGACTGCAACTGTGAGTAGCAGATCCTGTAGTTCCACTTTAATTGAACCTCCTTATTTCAGTATAGCCAGAGTCATTATAGAAAAGCCATTGCATTTGTTGCGAAGGCTGTGGCCCTATTCTATTTGCACGAATTCCCCTGCTCTGTGCTTATGACCACATCGTTCCTTCACAGCCAGCTGATGGGGAATGACCTGACTTGAAGCTATAGAGCAAGCAAACTACAAGTCAGCCAGTGACCCACAAATCCAAGTGGCCTAAGGGTTTGCCTATCAGGGAAGGAGCCATGCAACAAACTGATCAGATACCCAGTCTTGGGGAGTTTGAAAGGGAGATGTAGAGATATGGCAGTTAGTGATGCAGGAAGAATCTGAGAGAGGGCAGTAAACAGAAGCCAAGGGCAGGCAGAAGCCATAATGTCAGAAGAATGACACAAGCAGCTGAGCTGAGACAGTTTGATTCACCCCCTGGTGGATGATCAGAAACTGAGAATGGGCACATACTGCTTGATGAAGGGATAATATAGCCACAGTGCTGAGCTGCATGCATCCCGAATGACCTTGCAGCATTAGAGGGGAGAGTGCTGGTTAAATCCCTGATTTACTATTTCTGTTCTCTAACCCCTAATAGTACTTGAGATTACAATCCTGTAAAAAGGCCTATTTAACCATGTCATTTCTGATATAAATTGCAAAAGTTAATCAACTTAAAAATAGAATAGGATCTATTTCTAAATCATTTAATTAAATCTTGTTAATGACCCAGAATGATACAGCCCTATAATTCTTATATTTGTTTTGTTCTCACCATTTGGAATCTACTCTCTCTGCCCCCTACATATGTAGTTAGTGCTTCTAAATGGGAGCACTATTAAACTTTTGAGAGGGACAATTCTTCATTGAGTAGGTCTCTGGTGTGCATCTCAAGGCAATGCCTAACGTGACCCTCCCACCTCCCCACTGTACCATTTAAAAATCAACCTACACCTTTCCAAATGTCCGCTAGGGGGTAGTACTGGTTGGTTAAAAGCTACTGAGCTAAGCCTTCCCATTCTTCAAGGGGCAGCTCAAATTCAACCTTCTCTTAATTCTTTGATTATTCCAGACTGTATTGATTTCTGTACCTTCTTTGAATCCCAACTGCACTTGAGTCAGTAACGCATATTGACTTCTTAATTGTGTTTTAATTGCTTCATGTTGGTTTCTCATCTCAGTTTGATCATAAAGTCTTTAAGAGCAGCAAAAAGTCTAAGAAGTTTTTTGTATCCCACACAGTGGGATACAAAAAACTAACATAGTGCTGAGTACCTAATGAATTCTGGCTGTCTCCTCACCATCTACTCTCTGGTGACCTCTTCAGCTATGTTTCCTACCACATCTCCACCCTCACTCCAGCCCTTTTCCCTCTAGCAATTAAAAGAAGCTAATCTTTAGAGCTCCCTGAACATACCCTATTGGTTCACCATTATGCCTCTATATATGCTGTACTTTTTGCATAAATAATGTATACAAGTGCCCTCCTTGTAGGTGAAATCCTATCCAATCTTCAAGTTCCAGTGTCTCCGGTTAATTACTCCCTTCTCTGTAGTTTGTATGAACTTCTATTGATGTATCACTTCTCTGTTTACCTGTTTCTTGCTCTTAAAAGGGACAGGAAATGTGTCTAATTCATTTCCCTAACACTTAGCATGATTGGTATTCACTAGAAGCTGAATAAATGTTGGTTGATTATACTTGGTTATACCATATTTTTAATATTTATAAGCATGAGCTACACTGTGGGGAATGGAGAAGAATGTTAGTCATTAAATGGGAGCAGCCATTACCTTTTCCTGCACTGTAGCTTGTTTTTTGCCAAATAACTCTAAAGGAATAGACTATATGTGTCTCACTACTGTTCAGAGCTTGATTCCATCTTACATATATTAGACAGTTTCATTAAAGCACCTGAAACAGTCAACTTGGTTATGCCTTGTTTAATTTCTCTCATTTGGTGTGCTCCCTTTTACAGTTGTGCCAATGAAATACTCAAGACTCTACATCAGCTGTTATCAGCAAGAAATGAACTCAAGCTGAACAGTCGACTGGGAGGCAAAAGAAAATAACAGTCTGCATTTTATTAGAATAGGTTGTTTTATTTCTATTTAACATTTGACTGAGAGAAGCTTCCTCCATTACTTACCTATGGTAAAGAACAATAATATTCATGTAAGTATAAAAAGCATTACGCAAATCGTCATCATCGTCATATGGGAAACCCTGTCAGCTAATACACTCTCAAAGAAAGACGCATTTGTGGATATAAATGAATCAACAAGACTAATGGATTCAGAGCTGCCTTTAAAATATAGGCCTGGTAAGAGAATGTGGAGATCAGCTATGATTTCTATTCAGCTCCACTGATAACTGATGGAGTTCTGGTTGGTGAGAAGAAGGCAAAGAGCCTTATTCAATGCTAATGGACCAAAGACCCTAGTCCAACTAGGTGTTGCTAAGGCTTTCACCAGGAAGTGAAAGAGCTGTTGCCTCAGTGTCACTCTGTGAGACCTCTTCTTATCAGGGACCATCAGGTGGGTCAAAGTAGACACTAAGAGACTCACAGGGACACTAAGAGAACAAAGAAACCACAGTCTCAACATCAAGGAGAAATGGAATGAATAATGGAAAGGTGAAGAAGTTGAATTGCAGTCCATTTCCTTCTTTATATTTCTACTAGGTTTGTAGCAACTAAATGTATTGTTGAAAAGGTCTCCAACTTAATAGACATTTTGTTATAGGATACCTGGAAATGGCTGCACAAATGTACGAAATGGACTGGTGATAAAAATCCATTAGAAGAGACAAGTCTGCCTTTGGCAGTGCTGTTTAATATAAACATTTCTATACTAACTACTTCTTATACATTGTATTTGTTTTATATTTGACCTTGGAGGTATGGGACAGGTAAAAGGTCCTCGGTCTCCTCTTTTGTAAAATGCAAATATTTCCCTTCCAAAGTTGTAGTGTGAAATAGAAATAATAAATGTAATATACTACTAGGCACAGAGGAAGGGTACAGTCAATGGTCAACGTTATTATTATATAAGTTCGGGGTTGAAGCAACACAGAGTACCATGGTCTCACCAGATTAACATACCATTTAACTAAATATTTTGATCATGCAAAAAGTTACTAAAGGGAATAAAATAAACAATTTAAATCCTTTTTCCAAAGGACAAACCCTAAAATTACAGACAGAAAAGCCCATTTTACCTCAGGCTGAATCACTCAAGAACTGCAGCTCTTCAGAAATTCAGGGGCATAAATTACAATTCCCTGGTGCCCTGAGAAATATTTTATAATAAACCTTTGCCACTCAGCCAACTGCTTCTAGATATTCCTTCTCTCATCTTTCTCAGGGGCTTTCCCTCTCCTCTTCTCAGGGAGGAAAGCACCAGAGTATAATGGAAAGAGCTTGAGTTTTGCTATTAGATCGATGGAGGTTTCAATTCAGATTCTGCCAATTGTTGGCCGTGAAACTTTTACAGTTTACGTAATTTATTGAGTCTCATTCTACTCATCTACAAGCCAGGAATAATGAAATTTACCTTGTAAGACTGTGGGCAGCATGTTGAGGAGGAAAGGGCAGGGTGTTTTTGTGTGTGCGTGTGTATATGCTGTGTGTGTATGTTTTGTGTGTGTGTATGCTGTGTGTGTGTGTTGTGTGTATATGTTGGGTGTGTGTGTGTGTGTGGTGTGTGTGTGTACGTTGTGTGTGTGTGTGTGTGTGTGTGTGTGTGTGTGTGTGTGTGTAGTGTATGGGGGGATTGTAGATAATGGATTAGGAATTAACCAGAAAATTTAAGATTAATAGTCTTAGGATGTGTTACATAAATGTATTATTGTGTTATTACTGCATCTATGACTGAATTCTCCCCTCTCTTCACAAAAAAAGGTCCCAGGAATAATGTGGGACAAGAGTATTGGATTAAGAGTAATAAACCCTTCATTTTGAGGCAGGTACTGTTTATTCTGTCTGAAATATTTGGCTATTTGATTTGTCTCTGCACTTTATTTTCCTCTTCCAAGTGCATTGGTAAATTGAGATGATCTAAAATATCTTTTCTACTCTTGACATTCTGTCTCTTATCATTGTTAACTTTGCTTCCCCACTCCTGCTATCATCTCATTTTTTTAGTTTTATTTATTTTAGCTATCATAATTAATTTTATATTTACAGAAAATTTCAAAAATAATAGAGTTTCCATACACCCTTCACTAAGATTCCTCTATTGTTAACATTTTGCATACCCACAGTACATTTATCCAAACTAGGAAATTAAGATGGTATAATACTATTAACTAAACTATAGGTTTTATTCAGATTTTTCTAGCTTATTCACTAATGTCATTTTTGTTTTCCAGGATCCAATCCAGGATCACATATTACATTTAGTTATCCTATCTTCTTGATCTCTTCCATCTGTGACAATTTCTCATTCTCCCCTTATCTTACACAACTTTGACACTTTTGAGGAGTAATGGTCAGGTATTTTTGTAGAATGTCTCTCAGTTGAGGTTTGTCTGCTTTTTTCTCATGATTATATTGGGGTAATAGATTTGGGGTGAGGGGGAACACAACAGAGGTGAAGTGCCCTTCTCATTACATCATTTCAGGGGAACATGACATTACTGATGATGTTAACACCTTGATCACTTGGTTAAGGTGGTATCTGTCAGATTTCTCTGCTGAAAAGTTATGATTTTTTTTCCTTTAAATACTTTATTCCTTAGGAACAAGTTAATTAGCCCAGCCTACAGTGAAGAGAAGGGGAATAAAACTTCCCTTCCTGGACAAAGCTCTATTAAAGAATTTGTAGTCACCCAATTTTAAGCTATTTGGGTGGAGCTCTCAGACAGGAAGCAGAAACCCTCCAAATGCCTAGAAGCAATATCCAAATACATTACCCTGGGTTCCTTAATCGTCTGCCATGACAAAATAAATGTTTGACTTCAATCACCCAACCTATAAATACTCTTGGTACTTGATCAAATCACAGCTATGCCATATGCCTACCAGTAACAATACAGGAACAATTATTTTGAGTAGTTGTGATAGTAGACCATGGTTTATACTTAAGAGCATGAATATCCCTTTATCTCAGCACCAACTTTACAAATGGAATAATCACCATACAAGAAAAAAGCAATGCTATACAATCATGTTGTTTAAGATAAGGATATGTCTCTGACTGTATGGAGTATGGGGAGACAGCTCTGTGTTCACAAAACCCTGCTTTATTTTTGGCTTTTCCTCCCTGATACATGCGGAGATCAAACTTTCCATTCCACTATAGTTAGATGAGACCGCAAATTCCAGACCTGGCCTCTTAAAAACCTCCTGTGTGCTCCATCCATGCTGTCTTTCCTCCTTTCTGCCAGCTGGAGTTAGGGGTTGCACTGGAAGCCTCTGAAGCCTTATGGGATGCAGCCGGCACTAGATAGATGGAATCTGGGTCACTAAATTGTTGCATGGACTACAGCCAGCCCCTACCAACCCCTGCTAGACTGTGAAATAAATGACAAATGAAATTCTGTTGTGTTAACCCACTGGGATTTGGGGCTTATTTGTTATAGCCATCAGGTTCTCCTGATCAACACAGACATGAAGTCCCCAGAGGGCAGGATTTATTTCCATTAAGTTGTTTGTCTAGGGTCTAGCACAGTCTCACGTGCAGATGGGAAACTGAATGCCTCTGAAGATGGAGAAGAAGAGAATGAAAAATGGCACGGAGCTACAGGGCGGAAGTTAATTTGCAAAAATAGTACAACTAAATGCACCTGGTTTCCTACAAAGTTGTCACAAAGACTACCTGCAAAAATAAAGGGGTGGGGTGATAAAATTCTACCAGAAATGGTTGCAGAAGCAATAGGCTTGAAAACAGCCCAGATTAAGTGAAAGTTCCCAAGAGGTTTCTGGTTCACAATTTTAAGCCAATATAAGAGCAATTATTCAAAGTATTCTGGAAACTAGACCACAGTGTACATTAGTAGCACAGAAATCCTTTTATCTCAGCACCAACTTTACTAATAGAAAGTTAGATGGGAAATAAAGCATAATCAAACTTAGTGAAAAATAAATAGGGGTACTTGATCAGGTTTCTATAGCTTTCTAAGAAATTGCCTCTCTGGTAATTGTAAAGGAATGAATTCCAGCATGTCTATCACTTATCAAGAATCGGTGCTTTTCCACTGCAATATATCCCCCAAAAGCCCCATTTTGCTATATTAACAATAGGACCTCAATTTTTATGATCAAACCTCAACATTTTATAACTCACTGAGTATATTCTTTTCCATACTTTCAGTGTATAGTGAGACTTATTTATGGAAAATCTATTTCTGTGAAGTTTCATGTGTGGACAACACAGAGATCCCTCCCAGCTTCCCTCTCCCCTTGTCTACTCAAGGGAGTCCCAAAGACACAAGCTTCCTGCTCTGGCCTTAAAAACTCATGGAGAATTTACTCAGCAAAGAAAATGGATTTGCCCATAACTTCCGGACCTACCAACTAAAATTCTCACATTTAGTAGCTCTGCGTCTTACAACCACTGAGTGAGTAGTCTTTGGTGGGCTTGAGGAGAAATGTTACCATATTCACTATGGCAAGTTATGTAAGAAAGTCTGTGGCTTCCTGCCTTCTCTGGTCTGGCACCCAGGGGATGGGTAAGAAACGTTGAGCTTTACGGTCTAGAACATAGCTCACTGATTATCGAGAAGGGCTCATCTTCATCCACATGTTTGTAGTCATTTTAAGGATGAAAAGGCAAAACACAGAGGATAGGTATAAATAAGGAAGGACTAACTCCTCCACAAGAGGTAATTTAATAATCAGTTCATTAATTTAATAGCTGCCATACACAAATTTAGGGATGACTAACCTCACATGTGAACTCCCTATGAGAATTAACATATTAACTTCGGTAAAATGAATTCAGGTTCACTGCAACAAGCTGGGAACAAATTTTAATAAATTAACCCACCTCATATCCCCCAATTCCTGACATTTAGGGCTGGGTTCTAATACCTGGATAGATAATAAAACTACCCAGACATGATTGGAATTCACCTCAAATTTTCTCTGAGGAAATCAGTCTTTTATCCTAGCTTTGCCTTTGACAGAGTAAGCGTGATGAAAATGCCCTCTTTGGAGTACTTTTTAACGGAATCTAATTATGCTGCCTACTTTGAGGATTCTGCTATTTTCTATTGGGTGTTTCTATTTTATTTTTTTCCTGGGTGTGAGGGATGTTACTCCTTAGTATTCCTCCTACAGAGCAAGTCCTCCTCAACCCCATCCCTCTCTTGTGTATATAAGAAATCATTAGCACAGCACTTCAGCTTTCTAGTGGGTTTAGTTTTGCCCAGGGATTAACCATTTGACTGTCAACATAGAGTGACTATATACTTTATCTTCCAAATTGGGACACTTGTTAAAGCACTCTTATTGATTACACCTTGACAGCCGGCATAAACCATAGCTATCCTGGACAAACTAGGACCTATGATAACACTATTGGGAATTGAAAACAGAGCAACGTGCTCCTGTGTCTCAGATACTATAAAATCTCCCACAGGACATTCATTTCTCTCAGAGGACTGACAAAATAGGCCCATTGATGCTGCATCAGCTGGAGGTGATATAGTGGTTGAGCACAAGGGCTCTGGCCTTCCTCCACTTCCTGCTCCCCATCTTTGAATGATAATTTACCATCTTGCAACTGTAGAACCAGACCACCTGGGCTCAAATCCCAGCACTTCCCTTTTAGAAACATGCACCTTTGCAAAGACCCTTCTGGGTCTCAGTTTCCTCATCTATAAAATGATGATAATATTTGAAAATGACTCATAAGTTTCTATAGAATAAAATGACTTAATAGTTATAATTATGAGAGGGTCTGGTACATCATAAGCACTCAATTATCTGTTGGCTGTTTTAATAATAACCCTTTTCCTTCATGAGAATATACCCCCAGGAGCTCCGCCTTCCAGCCTTGCCTACTTGTTAATACTTGGCCATCCTATTTGCGTGTCATACATCTTTCTATCTAAGCACCCTTGGCTGATGTGACTGGTTTTTTTTATGCCCTGGTGATTGCCTAGGCATTTTTGTCCCCCCATTATTCTTTATATGCTGGTTCCTTTTCATTGTCAGTATTTTCATAAGGTTGCCTCCGGCCAAATGCATTGAGGACCCTTTTCACTATTCAGAGTCACTTCCATACAATAGAGTGTTAAAGAGCAGACAAAATGAATCTGCAACTTCACTTTTACTGACACATTGCTCTGTCTCCATATCTTCTTGGGAGTTTGATGTCAGGCATTGGTTTCTCTTCTATTACTGCCTGAAGGTTACAAAAGAATGCATCTTGAGAATCATCATTAGTATCTTCTGCTAGAATATGCACGGGTCTCTGTGACAATTTAATAAATCTTGTATGAAAACTGACATGGAGCCACCTTTTGTTAAAGAAATTGTGGGAAAAGGGTATTTACCAGGTCTCATAAGGAACATGACCTTCATTCTTCCTGTGTATTGTGTCCTTGGATAAGGCATCTCACCCCGTCTGAAAGCAGAAAAAAACCTGCCCTAATCTCTTAGCAGGTTTTAGTAACTGTGAAGTTGAAATTATTTATATGAACCTTTATTAGAGGAAGAAAAGAAACAAACATGTTGTGCTGTGCTCATAAGCATTTGGTGTATTTACATTAACTGATTAAGATAGTTAGACTTAATTTCAATATCTTATTCTTAACTTCACAGGAATGGGAGGGAGGATAGAGGAGAAAGATCCCCACATCCATAGACCACATCCTGTCCTTGTGACCATGGTTACCACCATCTTATTGTCGTCAACACTAACAATTACTGAACATTTGTTCTGATTCTGACATTTCACATGTCTATTCTCATTTAATCATCAAAATCATACAATCAGAGAGGTTCTGTCAGTAGTGTCACAGTACAGGCCACAGTAGAAGGAAACAGAGGTGTATTAACGTTAAATGACTTTGCCAGTGTCAGTGAACTGGAGCATAAAACCATTAGGCTGGATCCAACACTCACCTTAACTGCTAGGTTATTATATCTGTGTCTTTCTGAGGGAAGGTATGAATTCATTGTGTCTGGGAAAAGTCCTCAAAGCACATGTTTACCAACAGTGAGTCAATAGAAACATTTTGAATTCATGGAGAGAGCACCATGTAAATATACACAAGGCTACGTCACCAAAGTGAGCTATTGCTGAGAATCCTACTATGATATATGTGCTCTGCAAGGCAGACATCTTGGAATTGGTAAGTTTAACCAGCTGGTAACCATCATCTCTCTTAAAGCTGTTTTATTCTTCTGTCCAGTGAAGCATATGCCAGAGTTCAAGACTAAGAATACTTCTTCACAAAAGTGGACCTTGCAGTTGTTTCTTTGATGAATGACTGCCATGTCAGAGAGACCACACTGAGTGCTCTAGAGAGGGTCACTGCCCTTGTGCCTTAAATGTTTTATGATTGATTACATCCGTACTATAACCCTATTGAGGGAATTTTCTAAGGAGCAGATGGTATGTTCTGGAAGTTTCCATCTAAGAATAAGCATAAAAATAATTATAGTAATTAACATTTAAAGCACTTAATAGATCCTAAGTATTTTACATGTATTAATTTACTTAATTCTCATAATAACTATAAGAAATAGTGGCATTTTTAGTGCTTTCTTATAATTAAGGAAATTGAAAGGTAGTCAATCTTTCTAATTGATGGAGCCTCGATGTCTTAGGGGAAAAAAATCTCAGCAATAAACTCAGTGTCCTTGGTGCCAAGGACCAGGCAGGGCTAGGTCAGCACTGGAAATATGAACCAAGGCTGTACTAGCTGCCTTCTATTGAGCATTTACTATCCCCTGGCCTCATGCTAAACCCAATACTAACAGTATCTTATTTCATACCCACATCAATGCTTCCTGGTAGGCATTGTCATTCCTGTTTTACAGATAGGAAATCAATATTCACAGAGGTTATTTGCCTGTTGTCACACAATGATTACTGACACGATCAATGTTTGAACACAAGGTTTTTTTTAAATCTCTGTGTTTTAACCTCCATGACCTAGAGCAAATCCTTGTTTAGATAAAATTTTCCTCTGCCATTTGAACTTTATCCATTTTTCTTTAATCTTCTGAATATAATTCCTAATTTTTCAAAACTTATTGTTATGCTTAGTTTTCCCTCTCAGTGTTTAAACTGATCAACATCCATGTCTCCCAAACAAGGCAAAAACTTGAGCACACTTTTCCTTAAACACGCTTTGCTCTAGCCTTGGTGGTGTATCATCTAGAGTATTAATTCTTTGTCATTAAAATTATAAATTTTTTTAAATCATTGCTTCGTTAGACATTATAAACGTGATCTACTTCTTTGCAAATTTTTATTTCCCATTCTCATTTATCCCTCCATATTGATTTTTCTTTTTGCAGAGCACCTCTTGGGAGCATTTCAAAGATGATCTTTGAGTGGGAAACTGTTTAAACTTTGTAAGGCAAAGAATTTCTTTACTAAAATGGTAGTTTATCTGGATATAAAATTCTAAGCTCAAATTTCTTTGCCTTTAAAACTTTGAAGACATTATCCATTGCTGCTGTTAAGAACCCTGCCATCAGCCAGCACTTGCTCAGGTCTTTTCTTACTCTCTGGAATCTTTAAAATTATTCTTTCTGTCTTTATGTTCTTCAGTTAAACTATTAGCTGTCTGGCTATTGATTTTGGTTTTCTTATCTGTTCTGTTCAGCACTCCATTAGCCTTTTTATCCTGAGCTTTTATATCTTTCTTTAATTCTGGGAAATTTTTGTTCATATTTCCTCTTCTCTGTTGGTTCCTTTCTCACCTTCTGGGAATTCTCTTTTATAGATTTTGACACTTTTATTCCTGTGTTTCATGACTCTCAACATTTTTCATGGATTCCATCTCTTCCTGATGTCTTCTGGGAAAGTTCTGTGACACAACCTTTTGGTTCGCTAGTTTGTACCTCAGCTGTACCCATTCTGTGATTCCAACTGTCTCACTAGTTGGTTGGGTTTTTTTTCAATCCCAACAGTTATGTTTTAATACCCTGAATTTTAAATTACTTCTTTTTCCTGCTCTGTGATTTCAAAAGCTTCCCTTATCCTTCTGTAAGAATATTTATTAAGACCATTTTAAAGTCATATTCTGTTTCATTAGCTCTGCTTCCTCTGGAAAGGCTTTTAATTTCCTTTCTCTTTCTCATTTGGAGATTATGTTTCTCTAATATCTAATCTTTTTTCCCTGAGAGCACACTCTTTATTCCTTTAAGGGCAGTGGCCCCAGCCCCAGCCCCACTCTTCAGGGAGTGGAGAAAAATTCTACCTTGGGGCAGAAAAATTCTAGTGCTGCAGTCTATGCTCACCATTCCAGCCCCCCTACCTGAGTTCCCTGCTTGCTCCTAATCTTAGGGGACCTGTGCCCTGGGCACTGCTCTCAGTAGCAGTGGGGCAGTACCCTTGGCTATAATTGCCAAGTGCAGGAAGATTGGGGAGGAATGAAGGGCACACAGAAACTCCAGCTTGTCCACCCGTTCCCCTAGCCATTAGCTCTCCACCCCAGAAAACCACTGCCTGATCCCCATCCCCACAGGCTCCTGTTCACCTGGGCTGTGTGAGCAGGGGTGGTAAACTGCTGTGACCCACACATACTGAACTTCCAGTTTCAGACCCACGTGGAAAAAAATGTGGGGGAAAGAAAAGAGACAGAATTATAAAGTTTTCTCCCATCCATCCTTCTTTCTGTTTCCTGACTCTGCTCTCCCTCCAAAAACGCGACCAATCCCCTCTTCCCCTATAAGCAAATTTCAATTTTGTATCTGTTACTGAGACCCATCACTGTCTCTATGTCTCTATGGTCATGGCCATCTTCATGGATGATGGTCCTGTGTAACTGCACAGGACCCCATGTTCAGAAGGGTCTCCCACATGATTCAATGCTCTGCTGTCACCATCTTGAAATTCTGAATTCTTTTTAAACAAGAGGCCCAGCGTTTTCAGCTTGCACGGGGCCCCACAAACCATGTAGCCAGTGCTGCTTGTGCCAACTCCACATCTGGCTTCAACATTGGGGTCAGATCACCAAGTCGTCCCAAACTAAGAAAAGCCAGATTTCTAGGCAACTCATTCCCACAGTTCTCTGCACATGGTCTTGTCCTGACTATACCTTGAGATTTAATAAAATTTCAATAAATTACTTTCGATGGGGAAGAGTGATGGTTCAGACCAGCATCTCATGTCTGCTATGGTAACTACAAAGAAGCAGGGCCTGTATAAATCTGCTCAAAACTTCAGAGAAGCTGGAGAGTCTGAACGTTATGTAGGTGGATTCTCACCTAGTAAATGTCCAGCACCCCCCTTTTTTACGCAGATCTGAATTTGGGAAACATAAACTTTGGTAGGAAAAACCTCATAGTTTGTTTTAACTTGAAAGATCTATAGATGCACACAAAATCATGCACATGCCTCTAGAAACACATTTTTCTTGGAATAAGGTCTATGGCTTCACAAGATTATCAAAGACATCCAGGAAAAGAAAAGGTTAAAAGTTACTACTAGATGGGTTCCGTGAGAGAGAGAGAATTCAGCTCCTTCTACACACACATACATACACATACAGCATAGCACATAAACGATTTCTCACTTGAGACTATACTCCCTCATTCTGAAGGTATGAATTACAAGTAATCACTAATTATTGATGAGGACTATTTGAGTTAAGAATATGCTTCATATTGTGTGATCTTAACGTCAATTTGAAAAAGGATCAGCAGACAAACAAATCCTGCTCAAAATGATCCAATTCCTATTAACCTTTTTTACCAGATTTACTTTCTGAATGCAAAATTCTAAATAATAATTTTTTTTTAATTTGCCCAATAGCATGGGGACAATGATAAAAATAACAATTTATTGTGCCAGTTTTCACTTATGCTAATTATACTCTGTTGGAGATGTCTATTACCAAACATTTCTTTAAAGTAAGGAAAGTACGTACACTTTTACTGTCACTGAATCCACTGTTGCGCCTTGCAAATCAGCCTTCCCCACCCACGCAGCCCCAGCACAGTTCCACCTAAGCATCAGAAAGTCCCTACCACTTCAGTTAATTGCCTGCTTTCAACAAAGAGAAAAAATACAATGTGTGGCTCATATTTTTCCAGCCCACCTTGATAATTACCAGAATTGAAAGTTAGAGGTGTACAGTGATTGGCAATCTGATGCATTCATTCCCTAGCAATAGAGCCAATACAGAGCTTAGTAAAAGCTCAAAAGAAAGGAACAATAGTAAACAATAGCTGACATTGATGGTGTGCTATTTTCCTGAAAATGTAAGTTCTTTACAGATACTCTCAAAACAACCCTACGCCTAAGAAGCTATCATCACCCCATTTGAGGAAACTGAGGCACAGAGAAAAAAAATTATTTGACCATAATCAAAAAACTAGTCAGTAGAGGAGCCGGGGACTTGACGCAGCAGATTGATTCTAGCAGTCAATACTGACAACCACTACGTGAATCAGAACTCCTGGTGAGCATGACAACACCAGAGTTGCCACACATCTAGTTAATAGAATTCCAATGAATAGCAAATAAATTAGATCACATGTAGTTAGTCTGTGTCAATTTATCATGGGAGAACATGGAGTCCTCTATAGGATTTTTTTTTTAATTTAATTTTATTTATTTTTGGCTGCGTTGGGTCTTCGTTGCTGCGCGAGGGCTTTCTCTAGTTGCGGCAAGTGGGAGCTACTCTTCGTTGTGGTGAGCAGGCTTCTCATTGCAGTGGCTTCTCCTGTTGTGCAGCACAGGCTCTAGGCATGCAGGCTTCAGTAGTTGTAGCACGCAGACTCAGTAGTTGTGGTTTGCGGGTTCTAGAGCTCAGGCTCAGTAATTGTGGCACACAGGCTTAGCTGCTCCGCAGCATGTGGGATCTTCCTGGACCAGGGCTCGAACCCGTGCCCCTGCATTGGCAGGCGGATTCCTAACCACTGCACCATCAGGGAAGCCCTTCTATAGGATTTTTGAAATAATGAAAATATCCTACAGAGCCCTGGGAGGTCTGCAAGGAGTTCAGGGAAAGGCAGGTTGAGGAAGAACAGATCTACTTCTTTCCACATGAGCAGTGCCCTCATCTCTGTGCCCCTGAGCTCAGAGGCAGAGTCCAACTCACAGCTGGGACTGAATAAACATTCACTGAATTGAACTAAATTAAGTATAACCTTGCACAAGTCAGGTCTCTAAACCTGAAAATGAAGAGGTGGATCTAGATTCGTAGTTTTCAACCCTGCCTGTACATGAGCATCACCCAGGGAGCTTGTCAAAAGCACTGATGTTCCAACCCCACCCTAGAGATTTTGGTCTGAAATAGGTTCCAAGCTTTGCTTCTCTCTCTCTCTCTCTTGCTCTCTCTCTCTCTCTGTCTCTTTCTGTCTCTCTCTTTCTCCTTCTCACCTGCAATGATTCTAATGTAAAGCTGGAGTTGAAAACCATAGACCAGTGTTTCTCAAAAGTTTGCTGTCTGGACCAGCAGAATCAGTCTGTAACCAACTCAAGATCACACTGAAAATGGCCCTCCTCCATCTTACAGAGAGGTGCAGAGAGATGAGGAATACTTCACATATTTCCCCAGAACAATAGCCAGATTCATTAGCATATTTAATTTCTTATAAACCCTTTGACACAGACGTTACAGTTGGTCCAAGTGCTACTGCCTGGTGGAAATCCCTGACCGAATTTCTCAAACCCCTTGCCATCTACTTCAACCAAATCCCCTGAGAGAAGGAGTTGATCAATCTGCTTAAACTGACTAAATGGCAGCTATTCTCTTTTCCCCTTCTTTACTTCCTGGAGGCTTCTCTAGCAGCATTGCAACTGTCATCTCTAAAGACTCTTATGTAAGGAAAAATTAGAAAAGGGAGCTTCTAGTTGAAGTTAATGGAGAAAAGCTTAATTTCCTTTTCATCTGATTAGATACTCAGATTTGAAAATCTATAAATGTTTCCAGGTCTGCTGGCTCCAAAATACTTTTTAAAGGTCATTTACATAATCCTGTCAAGAATGCCATATGGGTAGTGGATCAAAGGCATAATCATTACTCCTGCGACTTTCATCCTGTCCTGAGATCAGCTTCCTTAGCATGTTTTGGGAGCTAATGGACACTTTCCTTTAAACCTAACACAGTGCTGGTAATGTTTTTCTCTGTGGATTTGGAATTTTAATTCAAGGATTATACAACCACTTTTTAAGAAGCACTTTACTTTGAGGATAAAGTGCCTGTCTTAGGTTAAGCAGTTTCCTTTTCAGCTATTTTGCCAACAAGAAGAGATAAAGCTTTCAAGATCAAAAATGTGGGTATCTTCCATGTCACTGTGCCTTTCTGATGATATTGACTCAGATGGGATCCTCAGTCCCATTTCTGAACTAGTCCTTACGGAAGGTTTTAAATGTTTTTGAGAACAAACAAGTCTCTGGTGTCATATTTGCATTTATGATATTTT
The DNA here is from genome assembly GCF_028021215.1 of Eschrichtius robustus. Lineage (NCBI taxonomy): Eukaryota > Metazoa > Chordata > Mammalia > Artiodactyla > Eschrichtiidae > Eschrichtius > Eschrichtius robustus. The sequence goes on from NC_090838.1 coordinate 29,310,265, forward strand.
TGCCCTTTGTGAAGAAAGAGAGAAACAGTCACCACAGTGGAGAAAAAAGAAGTATCTTTAAATCCATAAATGTATGTATAGATAAGAATGTGTCGCTGCGGAGCAACTAAGCCCATGCACCACAACTACTGAGCCTGCATGCCACAACTACTGAAGCCCGTGCACCTTGAGCCTGTGCTCCACAACAAGAGAAGCCACCGCAATGAGAAGCCCACGCACCGCAACGAAGAGCAACCCCCGCTCGCCGCAACTAGAGAAAGCCCACGTGCAGCAACGAAGACCCAATGCAGCCATAAATAAATAAATAAATAAATTTATGGGAAAAAAAAAATGTGTCTGTGTGTATATTATGTGTCAGGGAGACAGTACAGCCTCACGATTGGAATCAGAGAAACCTGGGCACATGTTCAGGTTCTGTCACCTACCGGTTGTATGATTTTGGGTAGGTTATTTAACCCCTCATCAGTTTTGCTTCCTTGTCGGTAAAAATGATAGTAATAATAATAACTTCATGAACCGTCATCAGTATTAAATAAGTCATATAAAGTCCTTATTGTTGTGCCGCAATAAGTAATTTCTCAATCAGGTTTGTTAAAAGGATGGTAGTGGTGGTGGTTGTACCTGTGGGTTTTCTATGTCCCATAGTGGTACCATGTACCCCATGTACCACTATAAATCAGACTTCCCTTGATTTATTCATCTAATGATGGTGATACCTATTCACACTTATCTGGTGGTATGCTGATAAATAAATTTAACAACTGGCTCTTGGTCAGGGAGTGGAGTGGGGGGGGGAAACTCTGATTTGTAGCACTCCCTTGGTGTAAATACTACCCCCATGGCCAATTTCAATCTACCAACACAGAGTGATGTGACTGAACAATAAGCTGGGAAGAGATGCACAGGACTGGCTTTCGGGCACTGGCTCCAGCTCACGGCTGCATTTATCAAACAGCTCTTGGAAACAGCAGCAAGGGATCACTCAGTGTGACACAGATTGCTGTCTCTCAGAAGAAGCTAAATGGTTCACAGGGATTGTGTCTATGTTTGCATTATACATGAAGTAGCTGAATAGAATATCTGACAACAATGGCTAAGGCTCACTTGGGAGTGTCTTGCTTGACAGAAGAACTGTATGATATTAGAGCAGGAAGGGAGCAAAGATATCATCCAGCCCCTGGTGCAATTCCTAATTTTGAAAAGGAAACTTGAACACCAAAGATTACGAAATTAGGCAATCACCCACCTTCCTCCTGCTGTTTTCTAATTAGTGCTAGGATTAGAAAGCACATCTCCTTGACTCCTGTCCTCATTCTGCTACTCCTGCCAGCAAAACTTATGCAGTCTCAGGCCATTCAGCAGTAAAACTCAATGACAGAGGCAGAATCTGTACTTACTTGCTGCAATTCATCTTTCTATTCACTTGAAAGAAACACAATGCAAAAATAATGTTTTTAATAAATCAAGATTTTTCCCAAATGCTCACATATTGACTTAGCTCCAAGACTGGCCTTGGCACTGCCCTATAGTTCAAGTAGACTTAAAGAGAAGCTCTAGGTATAAACAGAATGGAGTCCTCTTTAAAGATAAGCATACATGGAAGGGTCTTACAGGGAAGACCAAACTATGATAAGACTCCAATGTATTGATATTCTCTTTTAAAAATTAACTTGTTTTAATTCCACAAATATTACAGCATCTTTTTATGCCAGGCACCACTTTTCTAGATGCTACAGATACAGATGGATAGGTAAAGCTGTTGCCTTCATGAACTTGCTTTCTGGGTTTCGGTGGGTGTGGAGAGTGAGAAGAACAGAAAATGACTAACAATACATCTTACAGTTGCAGCAGCAAATAAATGCTCTAAAAAAGAGAGAGAGAGAATCAAATTAAGGAGAAAGCACTGGCAGGAGGTGGGAAGTCTGCTATTTGATATAGAGGTCAGAAAGAAAAAAACGGCCTTTCTGACGAAATGACTTTCTGGGAAAGATCTGAAAGAAATGAGGATCTGGGGGAAAAGCATCCCTGTGAGGGAAAAAGTTAAGCATGATGGCCTAAAACAAGTTTGTTGTGTTTGAGGAGCATGAGAGGGGCTGAGGAAAGGATAGTAAAAAATGAGAATCATGAAGGACTAGCATCGTCATGGAAATTTGTTTTCGATTTTCTTCTAATTATGATGGGAAGCCTTAAATGGTTTTAAGCAAAGAAAGTGACTTGATTAAATTTTTTAAAAGATCATTCTAGCCACTGTGTGAATACCAGACTTTAAAGCTAAGGGTAGAAGCAGGAAGGTAATTTGACCAGCTACAGCAGAGGTCCAGTTGAGAAATGATGGTGTCTTGGACAGTTGTTGTGGAGATGGTGAAAAGTGGTTGAATTCAGGATAGATTTTGGAGTATTGTTAGCAGGGCTTTCTGGCAAACCAGATGTGGGGTATTAGTGAAAAGGAGGACTCAAAGATGACTCCTTATTCTTAGGCCTGAGTCCCCTTAGTTTATCATGCCTCTATTAATTGGATGAGGAAAACTGAGGAAGGGGTAGTTTATAAGAGGGCAAAAGTGCAGAGTACTTTTTTGGACATGCTAAGTTTGCAATGACTGCTAAATATCTAAAGAGAGACATAGATGTTGAACTAAGGGAGGAACTTGAGTCTAGAAATATTAACTGTAACATCATTAGCATTTAATTGACATTTAAAGCCAAAGGATTTGTGAGACAATTATATATAGAATACAGAGAAGAGGTCTGAGGAACAAGTCCCGGGACTCTCCAATGTTTAGAGGTCTGGAAAAGAGGAAGGTCCAGCAAAGAGCCTGACAGAGAGTATCCAGGGAGGCAGAACAATCAGGATACTGTGTAACCTAGAAGCCAAGTGAAGAAAGGGTTTCCAGAAGAATGGAGTAATTACTGATGTGAAAGTCTGCTGGAATTTTAATAAGTAGAGAACTCCGAACTGACCAATGGATTTTAATAGATGGAGGTCACCGGTAAAAGTGCCAAGAACAGTTTTGGTGCAGGAGTGTGGAAGAAAGCCTGACTGAAATGAATTTAAGAGGAGATTAAGAAGTGACGATAGCAAATATTGACCACTCTATTAAGGAAGTGAACTTTTTTTTAAAGATGGAAAGTATTTCAACATGTTTGTGTGTGATGTAAGTAATCCAGTAGAGGGTTTCATGCTGAGGAAAGATATAACCACAGGAGCAATACCCTTGAGTTGATGAGGGTACATGGATCCAGCGTACCAGGTGGGACGTAGATAATAGCAGTAATAGTCCATCCACTGTGGCAGGAGGAAGACAGAACACATGTGGCAAAAATGTGGGTGGGTTGGAAAATGAGGTAAGGAAAAATGTTGAAGCGCTCTATCAATAGCTTCTATTTCTATAATTGAAATAAGATGCAAGATCATCAGCTAAGAGAGAATGAGTCAAGGAGTATGGGGGTTGGATAAGAGAGAATAACTCTGTGAGTACGGTGGTAACTGGATAACATAGGATGGAAGCAAGATCCTTGAAGGAGCATCTTGGGCAGAAGGTAGGGCATGGAAGTGCATTGTCCATGTCAATATTTTGTGTTATTACCAAAAACTGATGACAGAATTAGTAGGAGAAAGAAGATATACCAGGTACTTACATCTTTGAGGAATTACAGAGAGTGTCTGGGAGGGGAACAGTTGGTTCCAACATGGAGGGTTAGTAGCATATGGTATAATCAAGGCAAGCATGCCAGAGACCCTGTGTCAGGGTGGTCACACTGTTTGCATAAAATAATGTAATAAAATGGCATGTAGTACACAAATACATACACATAAACACACAGTACCCTCCACCCTTCCTATGCTCAGTATAAGAACAGATTTAAGAGCTCTGGCTCTTCAGATGACTTTAAAAATAGTGAATTGTCAATAATCTGACCGCATATTTATGTGAAGAAAGTTGGGAGACAACATAAAAGTAAATTTTCCTTCATCCCTTTCTTATCCACTTATCTTTTACCTTTTCTCTTTTCTCCTTGACTTTCTTTTCACCATGTATAAAACAGAACCACATTCGACACACCCTGGATCCCTAAGAACGAGACGACATATTCTCAGTTGAGTGCTGCTGCATCTTAGTTCAATTTCAGGTGGTTGGGAAATTCGGAAGCAGCAGTAGCAGGGCTGCTGCTGCTCCCAACACCAGCCTGCTCAAAATCCTAGCTGATCCTTCCCTGCAGAGGGCAGGGGCATGACGACAAGAAAGAACACACGGGAGCTGGATCCACGGCGCAGTAGCTGTCACCTGCAGGTCATGCCTGATTCGTAGATTGTGAAATCAATTAAGTGAGTCTTGATCAGCATTTTTTTTTTAAATAAAGGATTTTTAAAATAGAGTAGAAAATTATTATCAGGGTTCATTAACTGTAATGAGGGTAAAATTGGGCTGGAAACATGAGTTTATATGAAGATTATATATAAATGTATATGGGGGCGGGGCTTCCCTGGTGGCACAGTGGTTAAGAATCTGCCTGCCAGTGCAGGGGACATGGGTTCGAGCCCTGGTCCAGGAAGATCCTACATGCCATGGAGAAACTAAGCCCGTGTGCCACAACTACTGAGCCTGTGCTCTAGAGCCCGTGAGCCACAACTATTGAGCCCGCGTGCCACAACTACTGAAGCCCACACACCTAGAGCCCGTGCCCCGCAACAAGAGAAGCCACTGCAATGAGAAGCCCGCACACAGCAACGAAAAGTAGCCCCCGCTCACTGCAACTAGAGAAAGTCTGTGTGCAGCAACCAAGACCCAATACAGCCAAAAATAAAAATAAGTAATTAATTAATTAATTTAAAAAATATGTATATGGGTACACATCATGTAGAAATATGTATATTTATATACACACATATAACAAGTCACGATGTAAAATATATTATGGATCACAGTCAACAATGTTTGAAAGCAACTGCTCTAGGGACAGTTACTGAATTCTAAATTCTTTTTATAGGAAATAGATTCCAGAAACTGTACCTCCCCATCCTATCTCCCATGTCTCAGCGTGTATGCTCACCTGCCTACTGAATATCCACTAACTCTTAAATTCAAGTTGCTCAAAACAACTAGCTATATGTTATATATGAAAATTGTTAAGAGAGTAAATCCTAAGAGTTCTCATCAGAAAAAAAAATGTTTCTATTTCTTTCATTTTGTATCTATATTTTTGTATGAGATGATGGATGTTCACTAAATTTACTGTGATAATCGCTTCATGATGTATGTAAGTCAAATCATTATGCTGTACACTTCAAACTTATACAGTGCTGTATGTCAATTACATCTCAATAAAACTGGAGGAGAAAAAAACAAATACAACCATCACTCTGACCCAGAGTCTCTCCCGGACTTGACTATGTCTCTAAATTAATTCATCCATTCAATCAGATGCAAACCTTCAGAGGTAGCCAGTCAGCTGTCAGGTTATTTAGACTCTCCTCAAGTACATCTGTTTCTCTTTTACCCATGCTTCTAAATGCCACCATCCTCATCTGCCTCCAGTACCAATGTAACATCCTCACACAAGGTGCCCCAGTCTATCCCCTAAGTTGTGTAGTCCATATACCACAGTCAATTAAATTCTCTAGATCCCCATGGTGATGCCCTTGATCAAAAATATTTGTTAGTTCCCCAAAACTTATCAAATAAAACCCAAACATACCTTCACAGGCTGTTGAATCGTTGATGCCTGAACTCAGAGAATTTGTCATATATCTTAAGACCCCTCTTTCCACCTAACAGGGTGATTATAGATAGCAGGCACATAATAAGTGTTTGAAGAATGAATAACAAATAAAAAACATTGTTACTAAACCATCAGTGTATAAAATAAAAATAAAGTTCTCCTTATTAATTAATAATTATATTAATCAGAATTTCTTCAAGTGATCCAAAACTGCAGATTTTCAAAAAGACTAAGAAAAGATCAGCTGAAATTATATGCTGAGCTACCTAAATAAATACCATCCTGTCAATGTAATATACATAGGAGCATGGCATTAAAAATGAATGAATGGATTAATTTGTATAAACAAATAAAATAACTTTTTGTCTGTGACATTAGCTAGCACTATATAGATTTTCATTAAATTATTTAACTTAAACCATGGTCAGTTCTAAAAAGGGTACAAAAGCAGGGGTTTTAAATATGTAAGTAAGCTAGACTGCTTGAAACAGTTGGTTCAAGACTTTCCTTCTATATTTCTCATGTATGTGTCCAAACTGTGAGGAAATGATTGACAGGATGGCCACAAATTACTTCTACTCCCATAAAAAAAGCACATATTAAACAATAATGGGGAAATAATCTCCATGCACCAACTCTGCATGAAAACTAAGCTGAAATCAAAACTGACAGCTCAATCCCAAAATGCACATTTAATCTAACGGGACAGAATGTCAGCAGAAAATAATTCCCCATTACTCTCACCCTGTTTTTAGTAAAATTAACATGAAAACGTCTCAAGTTGTTGGAGGAAAATTCAACACACAGGTTAATCTTATCTTTAATTATAAAACAACAGTGCACACACTTTTTTTAACATGCAAATTCAATTTATATAACTCTGTGTGGGGAAGGTTTGCCACCATGGAAAAAAAATATCTTTCTTTCAGAACAATGGTACCAGGTGCTAACAAATGCATTTCTATTTTTGGTTGTAATTTAATTCTACTCACAAAGAAATGTGCAAGACAGAAACAATGATAAAAGGAAAATTGCATGTAAGTTTTGTTTAGTTTTAGCATTAGCTTACTAGATGGATACATAGGAATATTTGTATACAGAAGAATTCTAATTTTAAAAATAGGTTGTAATACAATGCGTAATATTCACATAGCATTTTACAGTTTTTACAGGCATTTTAAAGATATTTCCACACTCCCTTTTCTGAACTTGCAAAAGTTTTAGGGTCTATTACACTGATGTGATACGTGATGATGTCATCAAAAATGATGCTGTAGAAAAATAGGACAGATATTGAAAATAAAGTCAATCATACAGAGGTTTAATACCAACTAGAGTAGGAATGACATTTAGAGTAGCAGAGAGCTCTCCAGTTTACTCTTTCTCGAATTTTCCTACTGCCTGCTTTGACACTGTCTCCTCTGAGCAGAACAGCTTGGTAACACAAGACAGTTGCAGAAGAATTTTGTTGTTGCTGTTGCTGCTGTTCCACAACTATAGCTTTTCATAGAATAAATTCTGTGATTTCTCCCCAAAATCACAATTTAGGTAACTGTCCCTTGAGAAGACAGTACAGCACAATGATCAAATATTCTGGCTACAGCCACATTGCCTGGGTTGAAACTTACCTCTACCACTTACTGTGTGACCCTGGGCAAGTTACTTAATCTCTTTCTATAAATGTTTGAAATGGGGATGAGAATATTTCCTTCCTCGGAGCATTGCTTTGAGGATTAAATAAAATGATGCACATAAAACATTTAGTGACTGACAAGCAGCTAATAGTCATTTGGGGTTTTTTTTCCTTTCAAGTACAATATCAAATCTATTGGTGGCATCATAAATCATGGATTATAAAGGGAGACAGTGCTCTTGTGTTGAAGCAACAAGGAACCTCTCCTCGTGCCTTTCTTGTTCTGTGAGTGTTAGAAGAGGTACAGAGTCAAGAATATATTAAAGTGTTATGAACATTAAAGCTTGTGAAATCTTTGTGAAAGCTTCTCTTTCACAGGTGGACTGAGGTTTGGACCAAACCAAGGCTGGCAGAGCCTGCCTCCCATGATATGAAAAATGTCATATGGCCAGTACAATCTGAGATGCTGCTGACCAATCACTGTCTCCCTTTAAGTAGCCAAAGGACCTGAAAGATAATGTCTTAATATGCTGATGAGTAAAAAAAGCTGGTGAACAAAAGTTACAGGGTTTAATCTCATTTTTATAAAGTATTAATAGCCATTTTCAAGCAATGGGATTATGTGAAAGGTACTTTGTTATTTCAAGACAACTTCAGATTTATAGAGACGTTGGAAAGATAGAGAGAGCTCCCATGTACCTGTCATCCAGTTTCCCCTAAAGTCAACATTTTATATAACTATGGCACATTTGTTAAAATTGAGAGATTGATAGTACTACCTTACTATTAACTAAATTCCAGACTTTTTTAGATTCTACCAGTTTTTTCTAATGATGTCCTTTTTCTTTTCCAGGATTCCACTTTGCCCTAGGCATCATGTCTCCTGAGTGTCCCTGGTCTGTGACACTTTCTTAGTCTTTCTTTGTTTATCATCACCTTGACAGTTTTGAAGTACACTGGCCAGATATTCTGCACACTGTGCCTCAATTTGGATGCTTCCGATTTTATTTTTCATGCTTAGACTGAGGTTATAGGTTTTTGAGAAAAATACCATGGAGGTAAAAGTGCCTTTCTTGTTACATTAGATCAGGGTGTATATGACAACAACATGACATCACTGGTGATGTCAACCTTGACCTTTTGGTTAAAGTACAGTCTGCCAGGTATCTCCACTGTAGTTACTATTGGTCCCTTTTTGTACCAAAATCTGGGGATGGGGTGCTTGTTGTTATTGGGATGTCACTGCTTCTGGACCTGGTCAGAAGACAGAGCTAGGAAATAATACAAGGGACTTTTATTCTATTTTTTTTTTCTTGTCCGTATTTTCTAAATTTCCTGCTAACAATGTTATATTCATTTTCTATCGCTGCTGTGACAAATTATCACAAACTGAGTGCCTAAAACAACACGAATCTTTTATCTTACAGTTTGTAATTTACAAGTACCTAACGGGTCTCACTGGTCAAAGTCAAGGGGTCAAGAGGGCTGTGTTCCTTTCTGGAGACTCCAGGGGAGAGAATCCACTTTCTTGCTCTTTCTAGCTTCTAGAAAGTGTCCACATTCCTTGGCTTATTGCCTCCTTTCTCCATCTTCAAAGCCAGCAACAATGGGTAGGTTCCTGTCATGTTGCAACTCTGTGACCTCTGTTCTGCCTCCTTCTTCCACTTTTAAGGATCCTTGTGATTACATTGGGCCCAGGTGGATAACCCAGGAAAATCTCCCTACTTTTAAGGACAGTTGATTAGCAACCTTAATTCCATCTGCAAACTTAATTCCCCTTTGCCATGTAAGGTAACACATCCACAGTTTCTGGGGACCTGGACATCTTTGAAGTGTTGAGGGAACACTAGTCTGCCTATTACAAATGTGAATTTCTTGGTAACAAGAAAAACACCTAAGTAATGATAAACCAGTTGTTTAGAAAATTTCATCCAACCGGTAACTGTATTCTGCTCTGCAAATTAGAAAAAGTACCGTTTTCTCAAGGAACTTTACTCCCATCTGATGAAACGTTGTCATAATATATCGATTTAGTTTAGTTAGTTACAACAAGACCAGTAGTACATAAAAACTATAATGTCTATTGTATGGTAATAAATATATATATAAATCCACAATGACTATTATACAGCTAGCATCCCCTGAAATGTGGTATCCTCATGCTGTGTATGACCTGCTCCAGCATCCACAGTGGCCACAGGAGAATTAAGTGGACTATTGCAAACCAGGCTGCATATCAGGTGCTTTTCATACATTAACTTATTCAAAGTTCTTAATACCCTGCTAGGTGAGCATTAATATCACACTTAATTTAGGTTAGACTTCAAGTAATTTGCCCAATGCCATATAGCTACTAAGTATCAAAATTAAAGTTAAAACTTGGTAGACCTAACACCAAAGTCTTTATTCTTTGTAGAGAGTAGGGGTGCTCTCTACAGCCATCACCCTATATCCCTCAAAGACAAAAGGAAGCAAAGACCACTGGGTTCCTATAAATGCTGGAAATGAAGGTTCAGGAAATTACTAGTCTTTCTGCTAAAACAAGGGGCTCAGCACCTCTCTTTCCATACCACCCACTCTGCCACCACCACAATCTTGATCTTATTCAAAATAAAGACTAGATTTTTTTTTCCTATCACACCAACAGAGTAACTGTTCTAGTGACAAATGGAAGTAAATTAAAGAAACCAAAACTATAGGTGGTTGCTAAATAAGCCTTACTAAGGAAAAATTTAATAAACAGCATGAGGATAGATGTTTACTCTTACTATTTCAAATACATATAAATTACAGAAATATTTATGAAGATATTAGAATTTCAAAAAGTTGGGATTTTTTAAATAGCTCTCAACATTTTCGTGTGGATTTGGGATACTCATTTACTGCTAGTGGCAATGGGACAACATTTTTGGAAAGCAACGGAAAAATAGCAAGAACCATATGAATTTTCATGAATCTTTTGATCCAGACAGTCCAAGAAGTGAGACAAATAAATTGCTCAACAGTGTAAAAAAATCTACATGCATAAGGTAGTTATTATCAAAAACCTAGAAATACCCTAACTGCACAACAATAACAAAATGATTTAGTGAATTATAGTACATCAATCTGACAGAAAACAATGTAGTTATTAAAATGGTGAATTTAGAATTTTCTCAATTCTAAAAGGCACATTTTTAACATATCAACAGTTGTAAAATCAGGATGCACCTTTAATCAATACTGTCTTGCATTTCAATTAGAAGCCCCCCTTTTTTTAGAGGTACATAAAATAACGACAGATCTTAGATTAAATGAAAAGTGATACTATTAGAAACTATGCCAATATGAAACTACTGTGTTAACATTGAGAGATTCTAAGTGTTTCATTTTGTCTATGTTCACAATTAAACTATTTTTCAATAATAACTTTAAAAGAATAACAAATTACAAGAGCTTTGATGAATGGTGGAAAATTCTAGGGTAGATACATTTATAAGGAATTTTCATATGCAATGAATAAGCCAGATTTTAAGAGGTGGAAGACTATGGAAGGAATTCTGAAGGAAAGAATCTATTTTTAGTAAATAAAGAATAATGAAGGGGAAAAGCTTTTAGGTTTAATTAGGTACCATTCGTTTATTTTTGGTTTTGTTTCCATTTCTCTAGGACATGGGTCAAAAAAGATCTTGTTGTGGTTTATGTTAAAGAGTGTTTTTCCTATGTTTTCCCCTAAGAAGGGACAACTTCCCTGGGAGAACACACAGGGCGCCACAGGCTGTTGCAACGTCATGCCGGCCTCTGCCGCCACAGGTTCACCCCATATTCTGTACCCTTCCCTCCCCAAGCCTGAGTGAGCCAGAGGCCCCTAATCAGCTGCTCCTTTAACCCCATCCTATCTGGGTGGGAAACAGATGCCCTCAGGCTACCTACCTGCAGAGGTGGGGCCAAGTCCAAAGCTGAACCCCAGGATCTGTGCGAACAAAGAAGAGAAAGGGAAATTTCTCCGTGCAGCCTCAGGAGATTAAATCTCCACAATCAACTTGATGTACCCTGCATCTGTGGAATACCTGAATAGACAGCCAATCATCCCAAAATTGAGGCTATGGACTTTGGGAGCAACTGTAGACTTGGGGTTTGCTTTCTGCATCTAATCTGTTTCTGCTTTTATGCTTATCTTAGTTTAGTATTTAGAGCTTATTATCATTGGTAGATTTCCTTATTAATTTGGCTGCTCTCTTCCTTTGTTTTATTTTTTTATATATATATACACATTTTTTTTCCTTTTTCTCTTTTTGTGGATGTGTATGTGTGTATGCTTCTTTGTGTGATTTTGTCTGTAAAACTTTGCTTTTGCCATTTGTCCTAGGGTTCGGACTGTCTTTTTTTTTTTTTCTTTTAGTATAGCTTTTAGCACTTGTTATCATAGGAGGATTTGTTTTTTGGTTTAGTTCCTCTCTTCTTTCTTTCTCTCTTTCTTTTTTTTATTACTTTTTTATGTTTTTATTTTTAATAATTCTTTTCTATTTTAATGACTTTCTTTTATTTTATTTATTTTTTCTTTCTTTCTTTCTAACTTTTTTCTCCATTTTCTTCAGAGCTGTGTGGCTGAAGGGGTCTTGGTGCTCTGACCAGGTGTCAGGCCTGAGCCTCTGAGGTGGGAGAGCCAAGTTCAGGACATTGCTCCAACAGAGACCTCCCGGCCCCACGTAATATCAAACAGCAAAAGCTCTCCCACAGATCTCCATCTCAACGCTAAGACCCAGATCCACTCAACGACCAGCAAGCTACAGTGCTGGACATCCTATGCCAAACAACTAGCAAGACAGGAACACAAACCCACCCATTAGCAGAGAGGCTACCTAAAATCATAATAAAGTCACAGACACCCCAAAACACACCACCAGACTCGGTCCAGCCCACCAGAAAGACAAGATCCAGCCTCATCCACCAGAACACAGGCACCAGTCCCCTCCACAAGGAACCCTGCACAACCCACTGAACAAACCTTACCAACTGGGGGTAGACATCAAATACAACAGGAACTACGAACCTGAAGCCTGTAAAAAGGAGACTCCAAACACAGTAAATAGGCAAAATGAGAAGACAGAGAAATACACAGCAGATGATGCAGCAAGGTAAATACCCACCAGACCAAACAAATGAAGAGAAAGTAGGTAGTCTACCTGAAAATGAATTCAGAGTAATGATAGTAAAGATGATCCAAAATCTTGGAAATACAATGGAGAAAATACAAGAAACGTTTAACAAGGACCTAGAAGAACTAAAGAGCAAACAAACAATGATGAATAACACAATCAATGAAATTAAAAATTCTGTAGAAGGATTCAATAGCAGAATAACTGAGGCAGAAGAATGGATAAGTGACCTGGAAGATAAAATAGTGGAAATAACTACCGCAGAGCAGAATAAAGAGAAAAGAATGAAAAGAATTGAGGACAATCTCAGAGACCTCTGGGACAAAATTAAATGCATCAACATTCAAATTACAGAAGTCCCAAAAGAAGAAGAGGGAAAAAAAAGGGACTGAGAAAATATTTGAAGACACTATAGTTGAAAACTTCCCTAATATGTATAAGGAAATAGTCAATCAAGTCCAGGAAGTGCAGAGAGCTCCATACAGGATAAATCCAAGAGGAAACACACCAAGACACACATTAATCAAACTATCAAAAATTAAATACAAAGAAAAAATATTAAAAGCAGCAAGGAAAAAGAAACAAATAACATACAAGGGAATCAGCATAAGGTTAATAGCTGATCTTTCAGCAGAAACTCTGCAAGCCAGAAGGGAGTGGCAGCACATATTTAAGGTGATGAAAGGGAAAAACCTACAACCAAGATTACACTACCCAGCAAGGATATCATTCAGATTTGATGGAGAAATTAAAACCTTTAAAGATAAGCAAAAGCTAACAGAATTCAGCACCACCAAACCAGCTCTACAACAAATGCTAAAGGAACTTCTCTAGGCAGAAAACACAAAAGAAGGAAAAGAATTACAATAACAAACCCAAAACAATTAAGAAAATGGTAATAGGAACATACATATCGATAACTACCTTAAATGTAAATGGATTAAATGCTCCAACCAAAAGACATAGACTGGTTGAATGGATACAAAACAAGACCCATACATATGCTGTCTACAAGAGACCCACTTCAGACCTAGGGACACATACAGACTGAAAGTGAGGGGATGGAAAAAGATATTCCATGCAAATGGAAATCAAAAGAAAGCTGGAGTAACAATTCTCAGGTCAGACAAAATAGACTTTAAAAGAAAGACTATTACAAGAGAAAAAGGACACTACATAATGATCAAGGGATAAATCCTAGAAGAAGATATAACAATTGTAAATATTTATGCACCCAACACAGGAGCACCTGAATACATAAGGCAAATGTTAACAGCCATAAAAGGGGAAAGCAACAGTAACACAAACATAGTAGGGGACTTTGACACCCCACTTTCACCAATGGACAGATCATCCAAAATGAAAATAAATAAGGAAACACAAGCTTTAAATGACACATTAAACAAGATGGACTTAATTGATACTTGTAGGACATTCTAACCAAAAAAAACAGAATACACTTTCTTCTCAAGTGCTCATGGAACATTCTCCAGGACAGATCATATCCTGGGTCACAAATCAAGCCTTGGTAAACTTAAGAAAACTGAAATCATATCAAGTATCTTTTCCGACCACAAACGCTATGAGACTAGATATCAATTACAGGAAAAAATCTGTAAAAAACAGCAAACATATGGAGGCTAAACAATACACTACTAAATAACCAAGAGATCACTGAAGAAATCAAAGAGGAAATCAAAAAATACCTAGAAACAAATGACAATGAAAACACGATGACCCAAAACCTATGGGATGCAGCAAAAGCAGTTCTAAGAGGGAAGTTTATAGCAATACAATCCTACCTCAAGAAACAAGAAACATCTCAAATAAACAACTTAATCTTACACCTAAAGCAATTAGAGAAAGAAGAACAAAAAAACCCGAAGTTAGCAGAAGGAAAGAAATCATAAAGATCAGATCAGAAATAAATGAAAAAGAAATGAAGAAAATGATAGCAAAGATGGATAAAACTAAAAGCTGGTTCTTTGAGAAGATAAACAAAATTGATAAACCATTAGCCAGACTCATCAATAAAAAAAGGGAGAAGACTCAAATCAATAGAATTAGAAATGAAAAAGGAGAAGTAACAACTGACACTGCAGAAATACAAAGGATCATGAGAGATTACTACAAGCAACTATATGCCAATAAAATGGACAACCTGGAAGAAATGAACAAATTCTTAGAAAAGCACAACCTTCTGAGACTGAACCAGGAAGAAATAGAAAACATAAACAGACCAATCACAAGTACTGAAATTGAAACTGTGATTAAAAATCTTCCAACAAACAAAAGCCCAGGACCAGATGGCTTCACAGGCGAATTCTATCGAACATCTACAGAAAAGCTAATGCCTATCCTTCTCAAACTCTTCCAAAATATAGCAGAAGGAGGAACACTCCCAAACTCGTTCTACAATGCCACCATCGCCCTGATACCAAAACCAGACAAAGATGCCACAAAAAAAGAAAACTACAGGCCAATATCACTGATGAACATAGATACAAAAATCCTCAACAAAATACTAGCAAACAGAATCTAGCAGCACATTAAAAGGATCATAACCATGATCAAGTGGGGTTTATCCCAGGAATGCAAGGATTCTTCAATATATGCAAATCAGGGCTTCCCTGGTGGCGCAGTGGTTGAGAGTCTGCCTGCCAGTGCAGGGGACATGGGTTCGAGCCCTGGTCTGGGAAGATCCCACATGCCGCGGAGCAACTAAGCCCATGTGCCACAGCTACTGAGCCTGCGCGTCTGGAGCCTGTGCTCCGCAACAAGAGAGGCCGCAACAGTGAGAGGCCCGCACACCGCGATGATGAGTGGCCCCCGCTCGCCGCAACTAGAGGAAGCCCTCGCACAGAAACGAAGACCCAACACAGCCAAAAATAAATAAATAAATAAATAAATGAAGAAGCTTTCATTAAAAAAAAAATATATATATATATGCAAATCAATCAATGTGATAAACCATATTAACAAAATGAAGGAGAAAAACCATATGATCATCTCAACAGATGCAGAAAAAGCTTTCGACAAAATTCAACACCCATTTATGAGAAAAACCCTCCCGAAAGTAGTCACAGAGGGATTTTACCTCAACATAATAAAGGTCATATATGACAAACCCACAGCCAAGATCATTCTTAATGGTGAAAAGCTGAAACCATTTCCACTAAGATCAGGAACAAGACAAGGTTGTGCACTCTCACCACTATTATTCAACATAGTTTTGGAAGTTTTAGCCACAGCATTCAGAGAAGAAAAAGAAATAAAAGGAATCCAAATCAGAAAAGAAGTAAAACTGTCACTGTTTACAGATGACATGATGCTATACATAGAGAATCCTAAAGATGCTGCCAGAAAACTACTAGAGCTACTCAATGAATTTGGTAGAGTAGCAAGATACAAAATTAATGCACAGAAATCTCTTGCGTTCCTATACACTAATGATGACAAATCTGAAAGAGAAATTAAGGAAACACTCCCATTTACCACTGCAACAAAAAGAATGAAATACCTAGGAATATACCTACCTAAGGAGACAAAAGACCTGTATGCAGAAAACTATAAGACACTGACGATAGAAATTAAAGATGATACAAACAGATGGGGAGATGTACCATGTTCTTGGATTGGAATCATCAACATTGTGAAAATGACTATATTACCCAAAGCAATCTACAGATTCAATGCAATCCCTATCAAAGTACCAATGGCATTTTTCACAGAACTAGAACAAAAAATTTCACAATTTGTATGGAAACACAAAAGACCCCGAATAGCCAAAGCAATCTTGAAAAAGGAAAAAGGAGATGGAGAAATCAGGCTCTCTGACTTCAGACTATACTACAAAGCTACAGTAATCAATACACTGGCAATCAATATGGTACTGGCACAAAAACAGAAATACAGATCAATGGAACAGGATAGAAAGCCCAGAGATAAACTCACGCACATATGGTCACCTTATCTTTGATAAAAGAGGCAAGAATATACAATGGAGAAAAGACAGCATCTTCAATAAGTGGGGCAGGGAAAACTGGACAGCTTCATGTAAAAGAATGTAATTAGAACACTCCCTAACACCATACACAAAAATCAACTGAAAATGGATTAACGATCTAAATGTAAGGCCAGACACTATAAAACTCTTAGAGGAAAACATAGGCAGAACACTCTATGACATAAATCACAGCAAGATCCTTTTTGACCCACCTCCTAGAGAAATGGAAATAAAAACAAAAATAAACAAGTGGGACCTAATGAACTTAAAAGTTTTGCACAGCAACGGAAAACATAAACAAGATGAAAAGACAACCCTCAGAATGGGAGAATATTTTTGCAAATGAAGCAACTGACAAAGGATTAATCTCCAAAATTTACAAGCAGCTCATGCAACTCAATATCAAAAAAACAAACAACCCAATCCAAAAAGGGGCAGAAGACCTAAACAGACATTTCTCCAAAGAAGATATACAGATTGCCAACAAACAGATGAAAGAATGCTCAACATCATTAATCATTAGAGAAATGCAAATCAAAACTACGATGAGGTACCACCTCACACCAGTCAGAATGGCCATCATCAAAAAATCTACAAACAATAAATGCTGGAGAGGGTGTGGAGAAAAGGGAACCCTCTTGCACTGTTGGTGGGAATGTAAATTGATACATCCACTATGGAGAACAGTATGGGGGTTCCTTTAAAAACTAAAAATAGAACTACCATACGACCCAGCAATCCCACTGCTGGGCATATACCCTGAGAAAACCATAATTCAAAAAGAGACATGTACCAAAATGTTCACTGCAGCTCTATTTACAATAGCCAGGACATGGAAGCAAGCTAGGTGTCCATCGACAGATGAATGGATAAAGAAAATGTGGCATTTATATACAATGGAATATTACTCAGCCGTAAAAAGAAACGAAATTGAACTATTTGTAGTGAGGTGGTTGGACCTCGAGTCTGTCATACAAAGTGAAGTAAGTCAGAAAGAGAAAAACAAATACTGGATGCTAACACATATATATAGAATCTAAAAAAAAAGAAAAAATGGTTCTGAAGAACCTAGAGGCAGGACAGGAATAAAGATGCAGATGTAGAGAATGGACTTGAGGACACGGGGAGGGGGAAGGGTAAGCTGGGATGAAGTGAGAGAGTGGCATGGACATATATACACTACCAAATGTAAAATAGATAGCTAGTGGGAAGCAGCCACATAGCACAGGGAGATCAGCTCGGTGCTTTGTGACCACCCAGAGGGATGGGATAGGGAGGGTTGGAGGGAGACGCAAGAGGGAGGAGATTTGGGGTATATGTATAGCTGATTCACTTTGTTATAAAGCAGAAACTAATGCACCATTGTAAAGCAATTATACTCCAATAAAGATGTTTAAAAAAAAAGGAAAATAACACACCATTGTAAAGCAATTATACTCCAATAAAGATGTTAAAAACAAACAAAAAAAAGTCATGTACCATAATATTCATTGTAGCACTATTTACAATAGTCAGGACATGGAAGCAAGCTAGGTGTCCATCGACAGATGAATGGATAAAGAAAATGTGGCACATATATACAATGGAATATTACTCAGCCATAAAAAGAAACAAAATTGAGTTATTTGTAGTGAGGTGGATGGACCTAGAGACTGTCATACAGAGTGAAGTAAGCCAGAAAGAGAAAAACAAATACCATAAGCTAACACATATATATAGAATCTAAAAAAAAAAAAAAAATGGTTCTGAAGAACCTAGGGGCAGGACAGGAATAAATACTTAAGAGAATGGACTTGAGGACATGGGGAGGGTGAGGGGGAAGCTGGAGTGAAGTGAGAGTAGCATCAACATATATACACTACCGAATGTAAAATAGTTAGCTTGTGGGAAGCAGCAGCATAGCACAGGGAGATCAGCTCATTGTTTTGCGACCACCTAGAGGGGTGGGATAGGGAGGCTCAAGAGGGAGGGGATATGGGGATGTATGTATGCATGTGGCTGATTCACTTTGTTGTGCAACAGAGGCTAGTGCAGTATTGTTAAGCAGTTATACTCCAATAAAGATCTATTAAAAAAATAAATAAGTAAATAAAAGAAAGGACTATTCTACGGTATGTGGATAGTATATTAATATGTAGCCTCACCATGGAGGTCTCAGATGAGAACATCATTGAAGTTCTTAATTTCTTTTGGGCCCAGGGTTACAGTGTCTCCCAGAAAAAGGCACAAATCTCAAAGCAACAAGTTAAATACCTGGGTTAATTATAAACTCTGGAAGAAGACAGCTGTCTCAAGATGGAACACAAGCTGTATTAGGCCTCAGTGTTCCAAAGACAAAGCAAAATCTCTGTACATTTTTAGGCATGGCAGGGTTTTGCAGACTCTGGATCCCAGGATTTGGGCTAATGGGTAAGCCCCTGTATGAAACCACTAAAAGCCCAGATACAGAACCATTACTTTGGACTGGGGAACAGGAAAAGGCTTTTAATAGTATCAAACAGGCCCTCACTAATGCTCCTGCTCTGGGTCTCCCCAGTTTTAAAAAGCCATTCATTTTGTACATGGCTGAAAAGCAGAGGACAGCTCTGGGGATCCTAATACAGAAGGTAGGTTATTTTTCCAAACAACTAGATTCTGTGGCCCGAGGTTGTCCTGGCTGCCTTCGGGCAGTAGCTGCCACCACTTTATTAATGGAAGAAGCTAACAAGCTTACCTTTGGACAGTCACTGGAAGTCCGGATGCCCCAGCCCACATCAAGTTACAAGGGATTCTAGAGATCAAAGGCCACCACTGGCTAACTGGAGGCCGCATTACGAAGCACCACACTTTACTTCTTGACTTCCTAGAGGTAACCCTCAAAACTTGCCACACCCAGAGAAGGGAACCCTCTTACACTATTGGTGGGAATGTAAATTAGTGCAGCCACTATGGAAAACAGTATGGAGGTTCCTCACAAAACCCGAGTTGCCATAGGATCCAGCAATCCCACTCCTGGGCATATACCCAGACAAAACTATAATTCAAAAAGATACATGCACTCTTGTGTTCACAGCAGCACTAATTACATTAGCCAAGACATGGAAGCAACCTAAATGTCCATGAATGCA
The DNA here is from genome assembly GCF_028021215.1 of Eschrichtius robustus. NCBI lineage: Eukaryota > Metazoa > Chordata > Mammalia > Artiodactyla > Eschrichtiidae > Eschrichtius > Eschrichtius robustus. The sequence goes on from NC_090838.1 coordinate 29,329,867, forward strand.
TAAAGAAGATGTGGTACATATATACAGTGGAATATTACTCAGCCATAAAAAAAGAACAAAATAATACCATTTGCAGCAGCATGGATGGACCTAGAGATACTAAGCAAAGTAAGTCAGAAAGAGAAAGACAAATACCATATGATGTCACTTATATGTGGAATCTAAAATACAACACAAATGAACATATCTGTGAAAAACAACAGACTCACAGACATAGAGAACAGACTTGTGTTTGCGTTGGGGAGGGAAAGATTGGGAGTTTGGGATTAGCAGATGCAAACTCTTATGTATAGGATGGATAAACAACAAGGTCCTACTGTATAGCACAGAGAACTATTCAATATCCTGTGATAAACCTAATGAAAAAGAATATATTTATAACTGAGTCACTTCGCTGTATAACAGAAATTAAACACAACATTGTGAATCAACTACATTTCAATAAAATTTTTTAAAGATTGCCACAAAAAAAAAATAGAAAACGAATGAAGGGGAAAGGGGTTCAAAATGTTTCCTAATCTACATTATGATTTGCGGGATGCAGTTTTCTTTTATGTCTAACTTCAAAAGGATCGGGAATTCAGTGCCATGGAGTAAAATTTAGAAACTGAAAATAGCTAAGTAGCTGTCTTTGTTACCATCTTTCATTAAAAGTGGTTCTGGGGACTTCCCTGGTGGCGCATTGGTTAAGAATCCACCTGCCAATGCAGGGGACACGGGTTCGAGCCCTGGCCCGGGAAGATTCCACATGCCGCAGAGCAACTAAGCCCATGCGGCACAACTACTGAGCCTGTGCTCTGGAGCCTGCGTGCCACAACTACTGAAGCCTGTGTGCCTAGAGCCTGGGCTCTGCAACAAGAGAAGCCACCGCAATGACAAGCCCGCACACCGCAACGAAGATTAGCCCCTGCTCACTGCAACTAGAGAAAGCCCGAGCACAGCAACGAAGACCCAAATGTAGCCATAAATAAATAAATAAATAAATAAATAAATAAATAAATAAAAAGTGGTTCTGAATTAAGACATAATTAAATTTGGCATGAATAATTTGAAGGTAAGTTGTTTTAATCTTACACAAAAATTCTTGCCAAAAGCAAAAAAATGATATAAATTCACATGAGGCCAGAAAGAGTCCTCATTTTTTTAACTACAACTAAATGGTGAAGACTGTAAATGCAAAAAATGGGAAGCAATATTAGGAAAGAAATAAATATCATAATATTAAAAGTAAAATTTAGTATAAGCATTTTGAGATTTTTTAATCAACTATAGTTAGAGAGTTAACAAAAGAAATGAGATGTTAATCGATTCTTTTTCTTTTATTTTTTCTGTAAGAACGTATGATATGAGATTTATTTAGATCTGAGATCAATAGTAGATGCAACCCAGAAAGAGTGACCTAAGTGAGAAATCAAATTGAGGTGGAAAAAAAAGTCTTAAACCTGTAATCATCAGAAACTAGAAATTCTAATGACAATAATTTATTGTGAATCATTTACGGCATCTTCCCTCTCTTACTCACATCAGTAGCAGAACTTCCACTTTCAGTGGGGCACATTGCCTCCAGAATGGTCTTAATTTTCCAGCTCCTCTGCAGCCTGTGGTCAAGCTCTCTGCAATGTGATGTAAATCAAAGCCTTATACTACCCAACTAGATCCCTCTTTAAGACCATTCTTTACAAAGAGAAATGAGCAGCCTTTCATCCTCCTTCAGTTCCCTCTGCTGCCGCCTTCATTAGATGTAGTGAAGGCCTGGACCTTCAAAAACCATCTCAGTTCATAGTACACAGAGACTAGCAGCCAGTGCTAAGACTGGTGAAGCAGGAAAAATCTTAGAACCTGATGACACCGTGGGTCTACTCTCCCAGCTTTGGATGGCCACCCCTAGATGTCCACTGTACATCTTCTATCCTGGTTAAGCTATAATTATTTCTGGTGTTGCACATTAACAGTCGAAGCCGAGTCATAACTGATATATCAAGTAAATGTATGTTACATCGTTCTTGCTTTGTCAGGAACTGTTGTAACATTCTCCATCGTATGGGTTTCTTTACCTCATCCCCCAAATTGAAGAATTAATCCATAATTACCAACACGCACTAGATGTTCTATCCTGTGCTCTACTTTTATGGATTGGCATGAAGAAAAAACAAGATGAGAAGGAACTGCCAAATAAAAATGACATAGCTGGGTAAGATGGTGAGGAGGAGGAGAGCTGGCAAGTGGAAGGTTTGCTCTTCCTTGTCTAACATTCAACAGTTTTAAAATATATCTTTAGCAGACTTGAAAGGCAGAAGACAGATCTCTTAAAGCTTTGGGTTTGAAGTCAGAAAACATTATTAGTCCTGGCCTTGTGAACCGGAGGTCTTTCTATAGCCACTCTGGGCTCTTTCCATAGATCGCTATATACTAGTCTCTATTAGGTGGGACAGCTTTGGATAAAATAAAATAATCTTCATAGAAATGTCCATTTTAATCATTTTTGTGGCCTTGGGCTTCTGGCAATAAGGTTAGAATTGCTTTCCCTACTGAATCTTTTCCCAAACACTACTCTTTGTCTAGAATATATTTTCTAACCATCCCTTCATCCTTACTTTAACATTTCCTGAAGTTTTACCTCATGGATACAATTCTTAGGACCATTATCCCATTGGCTTCCAAACTAGGTATTCCATGCTGATGCATTTGATTATGGAAAATTCTGTTTATCTCCGATGCATCTTTCATGCTTCCTTAATGGTCAGTTTCCAAAGAGAAATAAACCTGGCGTTTACTCTCAACTGGCTGCTAGCGCAGTTAATTCAACTCATGTTCATTAATCACCAACTATGTGCATATTGCTGCGGGCATTAAAAAGATACTTTCTGAGGATGGCGGTGAGGTTGGTGGAGATAGTAATAATAAAATCATTCAGCATACAATGTGACTAAGGGCCAATCAATAATTAATAATGTATCCTCGATTAATAATGAAGAATCCCTCATGGGCTCATAAAAATGCAATCATGAACTCCATGCTTTTTACCTCATATCCAAAGCTCACTTGAAGAAGGAGCTATTTATGAAGGAATTTTTGATAGTCTTTCCATTTTTCCTAGCATTTCAGGTTTTACCCTCAAATCAAGCTAATCCCTCAGAAAGGTGCACAGTTGTCCTGAGGTATATTGGCCCTTGAGATGGGTCTTGTATAGAATTGTGCCTGGCATTTACTGAGGAATGATACTAATTTCACACAGTTTAATGCAGTGTTGAGAATTTCTTCCACTGCCCTTAATGGAAGTTCCATGTGAGCAGTTTAGTTTAGATTTTAATCTAGTGAAGTATTTGTTTCTCACCAAAATTGATGATTTTTTTTCTTAGACCTTAAAACTATGTTCCAGACCAACTTTTGTTTTCACATTGGTTGCCAAGGTGAGCCCAATTTCTTGTTCATCTCTAGCAACTATGAAGACTCAGATAATGTGAACACTTGTGGTTTCCTCATTCCTCTCATCTCCCAATCCCAGACTTAACTTTCTTCTGACTCCAATGCATATTTGCTCTGGTCTTATCATTTTTCTCTATTTATGTATCACCGTTTTGATATACGAGTTAACATAAGCAACTTAAAATGAGCTCTAGAAGAAGACAAAGAATAGATAATTAAATTAATAAATTAAATTAATAAATTAAATTAATAAATAAGGGTCCAAATTATATATAACTCAGGCAAAGTGTGGACGTCTGAAGTATTCTCAGGACCCTGAGTCTAAAGGCCATTTCATTCTACACCATACCTGCCTATCCAGATACAACAGTCCTGAAGGCATATGGTCTTCCCAAGCCACAGTAAATCAGATCCTGTACAAAAAACACTTTGTAGACTCTCCCTGACTCCATGGAGTTAGAAACATTGTCTGGAAAGAAAATCCTTTTTCTCCCAAGGAAACTGGAAGAATCCCATAGAGTTCTTGGAGGTCATTGACCTCTGGCTTCACCACGTCACTGCAGCAAGAAAACAAGCACACATTTGTTCCTGAGCCTATTCCAGGAAGATTGTCATATACAATGTAGGTACCAGACTATAAAGTCACTTGCTTAGTTTCCAGTTTGTTAAGACAATTGAAAAGTTGACAACTGAATTCAGGTCAGTTAATAGCTGACTAAGGCCAACTTTTCCATACAACTGTGTACTCAATCAGGTAATAATTAATTAAACATTAGATAAGCAACTACTATTTGTAAGGCACAGTGCTAGCTGCTATAGGGACATAAATATGAACTGGTCAATGTTGAAAGTCTTGAAAGCATTGAGAAGTCCAATGGTTGAGAAGCTTGCAATAAAGTGAGAAAGGCTAAATTAATAGTCAAAAGTCCACACATGCACACCAATGATCACAGCAGCACTATTTACAATTGCCAGCACATGGAAGCAACCCAAATATCCATCGACAAAGGAATGGATAAAGAAGATGTGGGAGGCTTCCCTGGTGGCGCAATGGTTGAGAATCTGCCTGCCAATGCAGGGGACACGGGTTCGAGCCCTGGTCTGGGAAGATCCCACATGCTGTGGAGCAACTAGGCCCGTGAGCCACAATTACTGAGCCTGCGCGTCTGGAGCCTGTGCTCCGCAACAAGAGAGGCCGCGATAGTGAGAGGCCTGCGCACCGTGATGAAGAGTGGCCCCCACTTGCCGCCAACTAGAGAAAGCCCTGGCACAGAAACTAAGACCCAACACAGCCAAAAATAAATAAAAATAATAATAATAATGAAAGCTTATAAAAAAAAAAGATGTGGTACATACATACAATGGAATATTACTCAGCCATAAAAAGGAGCGAAATTGGGTCATTTGTAGAGATGTGGATGGACATAGAGAGTGTCATACAGAGTGAAGTAAGTCAGAAAGAGAAAAGCAAATATTGTATAATAACGCAAGTATGTGGAATCTAGAAAAATGGTATAGATGATCTTATTTGCAAAGCAGAAATAGAGACATAGACATAGGGAACAAATGTATGGATACCAAGGGGAAACGGGGTGGGGAGGGAGGAACTGGAAGACTGGGATTGACACATATACATTATTGATACTGTGTATAAAATAGACGACTGATGGGAACATACTGCATTAGCACTCTACCTAATGCACTGTGGTAACCTAAATGGGAGGGAAGTCCAAAAGGGAGGGGATTATCTGTATGTGTATGGCTGATTCATTTCGTTGTGCAGTGGAGGCTAACACGACATTGTAAAGCAACCATACTCCAATAAAAATTAATTTAAAAAATAAATAAAAATAAATAAATTAAATTAAATACTCAAAAGTCCATCAATATTATGCCAATAACCCATTCTCTAAATGCTATATAAGAAATACAAAGTGCTCCTATTGGGTGGAATTAAGAAAGGTTTCATGGAGGCCATGAATTTTGAGACAATTCCTGTAATGTCTAGATCATATTGGCAAGTAAACTGAACAGAAGTATGACTGGTTAGGAAAAAAGAATGAGCAAATGGTAAAAAATATTCAGGAACAGTGCCAAAGGTAAACCATTTGGACTGCCTCAATAAAGTTGGGATAAAAACAAAAGAAAACAAAAACAAAAACAAAACCACTTGGCCTGGCATACTGTAGAGTGGTGGGCAATAACACTAGGGAAGAACATTAGCATAGGCTGATAAATTTGTCTTTAATTCAGTGGAAAGGGAGTCATCCTTGACCACTTCCAAGAAGGGGAGTGATGGCATCAGAGATTCCTTGACAGGCATAATCTGGAACCAAAATGAGGGATGGATTAGAGCTGGGGAGGAAGAGGTAGTTGAAAAACAAATAACTTATCCTGTTTTCTATTAGTTTAACATCTCCTTACTGAACAGCAAGTGTTGAATCTACATTGATTATGTACACTGCAAATACAATCACACACAGAATTACTGCTAATAACTCTTGGAATAAGTTACTAGTGAAACTTAGCTTTAATGATATGCAACCATAATGGGTTTCTGAGATATAAAAATCTATGATCACATCATTATTTAACCATCTCAATGACTTCAGTTTAAAAGAAATCAAAGAGGATGTCCAGCAGTGTCTTTGGATTTCTTTACTCTAGCAATTGAAGCAGCAAGGGGTCTGGTTTTCTGAACATTATTGAATGGAAATGTTTATTTCTGCAAATTTTGCCTTTGCTTTCAAAATTATACATTTATTGGTTCCCCTCTAACTCACTAAGTGCTTTTGCTCCACGGCCCCCCATCTGAACAGCAGAAAAACCTTCAACAAGACTATTTCTGCCACAATTGGGACCAATCTGAAATCTAAACTTAATGAAAAAAAATAATTTATTTCCTGCTTATCAACTTCTTTTTCCTAGACACCAAAGAATAATTCTATTAAAAATGCAATTAGCTATGATCATCATGCATATCCAATTCAGCAAGTGTTTACTTAAAACCTTCTTTGGGCACATTGTTTTTTTAAAAGCTTTGCTGTTCCAAATGAATTTGAATGTGTTTGCAAAGAGGTCACTTCTGGACACTGTTGCCCATTTGTAGCTTCATATTATATACACTTGCATGCCCTTATCCCAAATTCTACTGAAGCTAACCCTCTGACACCTTTTTCAGCTCAGGGTACCTCTATCACATGACATACAGGAAGGCAGATTTGCAATCTTTCAAATTCCTCCAGTTGGTAAGAATGGTGATCTTCATTAGTGATGTTTTTTGAGAACTTTTGAAAAATCTCAAAGGCTAAAATAAAAACCCTATTCCTACCTCATACACACAAAAATTGATATGCTGACATTTTAAATTTGTGTTTTCTAAAGAAATAATACATTATTATAAGTCAAGTTAGTTTCCTTAATCTCCTACCCTCTGACCCAGTTTTCTCCCTCCTTCTTAGAAGCCATTCCTACCAGCACTTTGCTATTCAACCTTCCAATCCATTGTGATACTTGGATATATATACAACTATCCATAAATAATACACACTGTTATTTTTGTGTTGCTTTTCACACTTAAATAAATGGCATCATAAAATCATATAGTTCTGCAATATTTCCACCTAATATTATGTTTTTGAGATCTATCAACGTTTACTCTGATTGTGTTCATTTTTTACCACTGGACTGTGTTCCATTGTGTAAACAAACCCCATTGTATTTATTCTGTTAGACTATTTCATTGTATTTTTTCATTTGGGTTGTTTCAAATATTTTACTTTCACAAACAATGCAGAATGAGAAGCAGTTTGCCCGGGTCTGCTTGTGCAGTTAGAAGAGTTACCTCTTTGGGCTTTAAATTTAGAAATGAAACGTGTGTGCACTGTTAGTTTTTTGGGAAACTGCCAAATTGCTCTCCAAAGTGGCTGTATCATTTATACCTCACTGGTTATTTCAGTCTTTTTCATTTTTGCTAATCTGTTGGGTGAAAATTGAGACTAATTGTTGTTTCCATCTGCATCCCCAAGATTACGAGCAAGGAAGGCTGAGTGAAATTCTCCCGGCTGTGACACATGGGGGAGCTGGCCTCAGCTACAAAGAAGTGACAGCACTGTCGGCAGCCCTGTCTTGGCAGGGACTTTTGCTGTGGTAGTGCTGCAAACCGTCTCTCACAAGGCTCAAAGAGGGGTCAGAGTAAAATCATCAACTCCCCACAAAAGGCCTGCACAATACACCATGCTTCGCAAGCCTTCCAGTACTGCATAATAACACACAGCAAAATACTCCTTGCCTCTTATGTGACATGGTAAAGAGCAGCCTAAGTGTGATAGAATGTTTATCTAAGAGTCACATTTTTAAAAATAGAAATTTTCTGTTCAAAGCAGTAAGGCCATATCATGCCCCACTGAATGGGTGTAGTCTATAATTAGGGGTCTTATAATTTTCTTTTGAGTTCCTCTCCTCTTACCTTTTTTTCTATCCACCTGAAAGCATCCTGAATCCTCCTCCATCCTTAGCCTAGCAATTCATGGTGAAGTAATAAAGCACAAACTGGAAATCAGAAGATGTCAACTCTGGGTCCAGCACTGCTGGTAAACTAACTAACACAACACGTTGGGCAAATCATTTTTCTGCTGAGTCTTATCTTTCTTATAGGATGATAAGTGATGCCAAAGGCCATAATCTAGGATTTGAAGCCTCTCATGTTCTAGCTTTCCCTTCCTTAGTCTCTAGTGAACCTTAGGATTTGGCTCTGTCTGACCTCCACCCCATCTCTCTCTCTATCTGTATCTCTGTGTCTCTGTGTCTCTGTCTCTGTCTCTCTGTCTCTCTCTCTCTCTCTCTCTCACACACACACACACACACACACACACACACTACCACTCTAGAGACTGAGAAATCACTTGTTCCGAGTTGCCTGTTTCATTTTATTAGCACATCTCATGGGAGGGGGATGACCCACCAGAGGCAGCAGAGCCAGAACTCCATCCTACTCAGCCAGTGCCCTTTCCCACCCCAAACCTGCCTTCTCCTGTCTTTACAGCCAGGCTCCCTGTTCCTTCCTTGGTGTCAGTCTACCCACCTAATTGCTGATTCCCTTCTAAAGGGTGAACTAGAGAAAAACCCCTCCATCCCCTCGTCACTCACAATACTTGGTGCTCCATCTGTCATTCATTCCACAAGGAACCAAGCTAGGGGATTTCTACC